>NC_086264.1:8069925-9269925 GCF_021018805.1 Prinia subflava | reverse complement strand
ATTCAGTTGTGGGCTTGGCAGTGAGGTTTAGGGTTGGATTCAGTGATCTTAAAGATCTTTTCTAAGCTAAATGACTCTGTGGTTCTATACACATCTTAACTCTGTGCCAATGCTGGACAGGCAACCACTCGTACCCAGTGCTGGGGTTGCTATTTGAGAGATAAAAATGTTTTTGGGGTCTTTTCCAGGCCTGTTCCATAGATTGAAAGACATACAAGACGTGCTCTAGGCATGATGCTTCTCCCAGAGTTTCTGTTGGATGTACCCAGACATTGGGATTTTGTCCTCCAGTACACAGTGAAGACTGCCTCAATTTCTTGTTGAGGGTAAGATGCAAAAAATCCTTTTCTAGGGAATTCTTACCATTCTCTCTGAGAAAAGGCACCTAGAAAATAACATGCAATAAATGCAGCAAATAAAAAGATGCATGAAATAAATATTTCTGCCTAAAACTACAGAGCTGTAAATGTCATGTTTAACAGTAGAAGCTGCATCACACAGTTAAATTATCGCATTTCTCCTCTAAGATCTTTCCCCTTTATGTGTCTCTTCTACATTTTATTCCAACACCTATAATCAATAATAATGGATAATAGGTGTAACAAAAAATATTCAGGATTGGGTTGGAACTGAAACATTGGCTATATGCATTTGCAGGTGAAGGAGACAACAAATGATAGATTTAAGAAATAGCTTTAGATAATTTCTAATTTCTGTGTAAAAAGGTCAGAGCAATTCTATTTTTTACAATAAGTTTGCCTTTTATTATAATGGAAATTTAGTTAAATTCCTCATTATTGTACTATTTCTGCTGTAAACACTCTAAGTCCCTGGGTAAAATACAAAATCTTCACTGTTTCAGAGACATAGAGACAATTTTTCCTCCCACCCCATTAGAGAAATTCCATGACCAGTTTTGTTTATGCTCTCACTTTCACCCACTGAAGCTTGAATTAATTTTTGCACAGTAGAATAACTTGGAGGGAATCAGTTCTTCCTTCTCTCTTAGTAATCAGCCTTTCAGCAAGGGTGCTCGTCAGAAATAAGATGAATTCTGGAACTCAAACGTACAGGCAGTAGCCATGAGCTTTCTCTGTCTAGTCAGCATTGATTTTAGAAGGAAATGGCAGTTTTAACTTTATTTTGCCTGGAGTTGATCCTGATGGGCATTTGTTGACAGTATCTATCATACTGACCTCCTTAGAGTATGTGAGTGTTCCTTAGTTTAATTGATAATAATTCAGGGGTGGAATAATCTGAAATATCTTATTTTTAAACTGATTTACAGTAGTTCTGCTCAGTAAATGAGCTATAAGAGTATGACATATTTGTTTACAATTTACAAATGCTTAATTTGCATATATTTAGGGAATTGTACAATTTGAGGGCTGTAAAACAAGTTGCTGACTGATTAGGACACCTAAAAATATACACTTTTTTCTTCTTCTTCTTCTTTTTTTTTTTCTTCTTTTATGGAGTTCAAAATTCAGAATTTCCCACTGAGCCCATGCATTTACAGGTGTCAAATGTCTTTTACAGAAAGGCATACGGTACCTGTATTATGGAGAAGAGATGAAATAAATAAAAAAAGTTCTTCCCCAGCTTTTCCTCTCCTATACTTCCTTTGGGATTCCATTTTAAAAAGTGGTGCTATGGAAGTCCTCTTGTAGCCTTTCTCAAAGTTGTAATACTCAATTTTTGTACCATAATGATATAGAAAAATGTGCATGCATTGTTTCTCAAGCCATTACATTTCAGATGAGAAAATTGCTAAGTAAATGGATGTGTTATTCCTATGCAATTTTGATATTTGAACCATGTTCACTCGGCTAAAATTCCTATTTCTCAGATCAGCTCTCTAATACCTTATCTGAGGATTTGTAGGGAAGCCACAGTGCCTCAAGCAAGCTGTGAAATTTAATTTTTAGATAAAAAAGGCTAAGGATTTGTTTCTTCTTTACAGAAAAAAAAAAAAAAAAAAAAGGGAAAAGCAGAGCAATTTAATAAGAATTTATTTTTTGCTAGTAAGGAAAATCTTAGTTGTTGAGTGCTACTATTAACTTTAACAAAGTGAGTGCAAGGGAACTGAATTTTGGAACGAGGATTGTTCAGAGTTGGCACTAGTTCCCTTTGTGTCTCCAGAAGATGTGTTCCCAAGCATTACAACTATATATAAGTGATGTTAATAACTCTAACATAAATAATAACCAACACTTAAAAATATTTGGTATAGACGAAATCCCTAAGCTCTCCCTGCATATTTGCATATTTTCTTGAAAGCAAGGATAATTTCATAGATTATAGACTCTTCAATGAGCCTTAAGGATAGAAAAAGCCAAACTCTTGAATGGTAACTTCAATTGTTCCTGGGAAATTGATGTCTATTTTTCATATAAACTTAATTTTACTGGTGATGGGCACTTGTAATTTTGTAGTTACAGCTACTGATTAGAATTTAAGTATCTGAGAGGACTGCCATACCGGTCTGGCTATGGAAGACTGCCAAGAAGCAGTAAAGAAAAAAATTTGGTGCATTTTCTGTTTTTTCAGTGCTATTTAGTGATAAAATGATGTTGTTTGGGATGTGTTTTTTTGTTTGTTATTGTTTTGGAATTATTTTGGTTTTTTTTTCATTTCTAGAAATTCTATTCAGCATTTTAAAATATCTCTATATTGTTTTACAAATCTGTATTTCAAAGGCACTAAGATATATTAATAATATTTCTTTTAGAAAGGGCTGACATAATTTTCTTTGTAGCTTAAAATCTGTGTTCGCATTACAGCAACTTTCAGCATATTAATTAAAAAAAACATAATTCCCTTTACTACTCCACAGTCTTACACTTTCAACTGTTCCCAACAGTAAATTGAAGCCCAATGAAATCTAATTGCCTGGTATGCAACCTGAGAGACATTTAAAGAGAAATTAGAAACTCTAATTATATGCTAACTTTCTTCCATTTATGTTACGTTTGCAAATTTAACTCCCCATACCTTTAATTTTCTGTCTACTGCTTTAATTTTGGCTTTTCATTATTAGCAGCACTAAACTACTCTCTAGTTGCATCAATATACTCTTATATTTTCCTAAATGAGCATAGATCAGTTTGTGCTCCCTGATGTTTGTGTTGCAGTCAGAAGTCTCAGAAGTGGTTCACTGCATTTTATTACAGAGAACTTTTTGTACAAAAAGATCAATTGAAATGAGCCAAGGTTTTTTCATGCAGGATTGAAGGTAAGGGATTTTACACTCAAAGCCTGGCTCACTGGTCTTTTAGCTGTTTTTATAACTGAAAATGCTATTTTTTTTGCAGTTTACCACCTGTTGCAGAGGGTGTTTATGACAGCCCCTTATTCTACTTGTATTTAAATTTATTTAATTTTACCATTTTTTAACTTATTTACTTATTTTGCTTATTTATATTTTGAATATAAAATGAGATGTACAGTGAGCTTTTATTTTTTAATTCACATTCCAGTGTTGTTTCCCAAGTACAGGAAATAGACTTGAATTTTTAGTATCTTCAGTTTTAATCTTTTTAATACATCCTGTGTGTGTGTATATATATTATATGTTTCTTTTCCCCTCTGTTTTTGATAACCCTTTTAATTTGTTTCTACATGAAGATGAAATATCCTGTGCTCTTTATAAGATAAAGGAAATATGTAGAAAAAGGGGGTTTTTTTAGGAAAAAAATCTGACTATGTCCCATGATATTACTGGAAGTACACTAACAGAAAGTAATCTCTTATTCTAATATATATATATATATATATATATACACACTTAAATCTACAAATATATATTTTAAAGTTGCTCTGTTTCAAAATTGCATTCCTTCTATTCCACACATGAAGTGTTAAAATAAGATTTCAAATTCTACTCTCCTTTTGTGCTCATAAAAGATTTTCAAAAAAGAATTGATTACATGACTGAGTGCTAGAAAGTTTGCTTGATTGTTCTCCCTCACATCAGCTGCTCTAATAAAAGATATTGCCTCTGCCACCAAACCTCATTTCTTCCTTCTGAAACTGCTTTAGAAACTTCTCTGCTTGCTTGAAAAATATCAGAGAAATTATGGTTATCCAGTCAGCACTCACCTAAAAATGATGCACCTAAAGCTGGAAAATGCATCACAAATGAAATATGCTGTAAGTTCATATCAAGGATGAAATAACTTTGCATCATTTAGCACCATAACTCATATGGTTTTTGCAGCATGGTGATAGGAATTAAACTAATAATCAGTAAAAATACATGCTAAAATTATTAAGAGACTCACTGTGACCACTAAAATGAAAACCAGTTATACATTAAGTGGAATGCCTAAGAAAATAAAAATAGACTTGGTTTCTACTTAGGTGTGTATTAGGTGTCAATTACCAGCAAATAGTGTGCTAATACAAACTTGATTATATTAATGTTGGAAGATTAATCCTGCACATGCTATATGATATGAAATATACTTTCAAAGTATATATGAAATATACTTTCAAAGGAGTGCTAAGATTTTCACTCAGGATTATTATATCTAACCAGGTTTGGATAATAAATTAAAAGGACAAAACCTTGTGATGAAAACAAAACCAAAGTTTTGATCTCTGCAGGTTGTAGACTGAGAGCGAAGTCTGGCCAAGGTGAAGTAGCTTAATTTTCAATAGAACCTGACTTTCATATGCTAAAATTTGAATCTGCAAACTTGCTTCTTGAGTAAATATCCATCCCTAAAAATTTCACATCTCTGTGTTGATATATATTTATTGACATTACTAAACCTACAACTCTGGGACAAGCCTGAAAAAGAATTTAGATGTGTCTAACTTGTAGGCATTCTGTACTTACTAGCAAGCTAATTTCTGAGCTCTGAAAAGTATCCCGTGGGTGAGAAATGCTGTTGGGCTGGGATCTGTGAATGTGTAAATGTGTCCTGAAAGGAAAGGAAGGGCAGCAGCCATTCTCTTTCACCAACAGCCTCCTGGCACAAAATTCCTGGGAATTCTGGACCTGTGGTCCCAGTCAGATGGGGAAGGGTTGGAGTTTTCATTCCGTGCATCAAATTTGAATTTGAGTTGCTTTGACTTAGCTTCAAAATCCTTCCTTTGCCTCCTCATAAGGTTTGTTACATATCTTAATCTCTGGCGCTATCCGTCTCGAAGCTAATCATTCCAAGTGTCTGTTGCAATCAGCAGAGTTCTAATCAGTATCACTAAGATAATTACTTGCATCCTGAAGTAGACATCTAAAAGAAGCTGAATTAATTGCATCTTGAAAGTGGCTATTTCTTACCAAATATGAAATGACTACCTTAGTGTCCATAATAACCTTATAGAACCCTAAAATTAGCTGAGATTAGTTGTATAAGTTTTGCTGTAAAACTGCAAAAATCATTTTTTTTAAATGTAGTTTTTTAGAAATTATCATCTGAAATTTCGAAATTTAAGTCTGAAACTGACTTTAGTAACACCCCGACTAATTTTTTTAAATTCCTCTTGTGGACCCTGTAAGCCTCCATAGATGCTACAAAAGCATTTGCCTTTTTTTTTAGTTTTTTTGTTTTGTTTTTTTTTTTTTTTTTTTTTTTTTTTTTTGCACCACAGTAGAATAAACCTTTAGTCACCTCCTGAACTATTCACAAACTTAGCAGCTCAGAAACTCTCAGCCTGTTCCTTCACTTCTGCTCTGTTTAACCTAGAAACAGAGACAACATAAAAACTCAAATAGATAAGTATATGGTGAGACAGATGTAGAAGGGATGACAGGAAAGTAATGTGCAGAGGGGCTTTCAAGTCTCCAGCTGTACTCAAAACAAATATGAAATATCTTAGGTTTGTTGACCTGGAGAAGCTTTTGAAAGGCTCTTGCGTTTGCCACAATAATCTTAGTTTTAGGTTTTTGTTCTCCTTCTATATCGAAAACAAATACGCATACAAGAATGTTTCCTTTTTTGTATTGTAATCAAGCCTTTGGTTATCTGTTTAAATGTATAAAAATAATAAGATTCGTCCTTATAAATACATATTATATATATATAATATTATATATATATTTATATGTATTAATATAGGACTGCTATCAATAGGACTGTTTCCTATTCTGTGATTGAGGCTGAGTATAACATACGGGAGCACAGGGTAGTGATAGATTGTAAAAGGGAAGTCTCATAAACTGTTTCAAGTTTTTCTTGTTTTACATGACCTTGGACCTGTCCTTCAATTTCCAAAATTAAAAAACATGTGCGTAACACACTATTCTTTCACACTTAGCTTCTCAATTAAACTGTAGTATTCTTAACATCTGGAAAGATTAAGAAAAAATTAAGCACAAAATGAAATGATCCTACGAGACCTATACTAGATAGAGCTAAAATCAGGAAAAAAAGAGAAAACTACATAAGTGTCAAATCACTTATATTAGGCATAGATATTTTTTACAACTTAAGGTTTGCAACCATATAGATATTTAATCCTGGCCACTATCTATCACTTTCTCACTCTTTCAAAAAGCAATAAATAAGAAACCCATAACCAGCAGTAGTTGTTACAGTCAAGACACAATTATAGAGTTATACAGATTTTGACAATAAGATTAAATTCAGGTCAAGGGTACTCCACCTCTGGGTTTTAAAGCAACTGGAGGTTGTTGATATAACTAATGTAAGAACTGAATAATGAAAATTTTCACAATACCTAACAAAGGCAAAATAAGATGAGCTCCAGTCTCTTAATGATCCTCTGCACAGCAGAGTTTCACAGTGCCAGCAGTTCCTGCCCAGAGTCTTTCAGAACTGCAGAAGATATGACAGAAGTTATATCTTCTTCAGAAGATCTGGCAGGTCCTGTGAGACTGTCCTTGGCACCCTGGCTCTGGCTAAGCCCTGGACATTAATGCAGTTTTCTCCTCAGCCCTGTTACTCATCTTTCTTAACCACATTTCTGCCCTGTGCCCACAGCTGCTCTTGGGTTGTAGGGGGAGCTGTGTGGTGTTTGCAGCTCTGGGCTCTTCAATCCCTGTGTGTGCACGAGTGTGTGCCCTGGGAATGTTCTGTCCATGCTCCAAGACAATTGGACTGCTCTAATAAATTGAAAGCTAATTTCCAGCCCTCCCCCAAATACCCACCCCCACCTCCCCAGTTAATTACCTTTCTCCTTCAGATCAATCATAAATTATATTTCTCAGGTGACTAAGCAAAGAGTCCTTTGCAATTTTGAGTACCCTTTGAGTACTTGGACTCAATATTTCTACTTGTAAAAAGGTGTAATGACCCTTCTTTTATTTTCAAGCATATTGTAGAGCTTGTGTTATTATGTTCTCAAAGGACTATGATACTAGAGTGTTGAGTGCCTTAGAAATGCCTATGCATAAACATCTGAGTTAAGGCCTTGAGTGGGATCCAAGGGTCCTTGGATGCAATCCACAGAGAAGCCTGCACAGCCGTGGGAAGGTTTATTTACTTCTCTAGCTCAGCATCTCTGTGAATTATAATTTTATTACGAGGTATAAAACCAATAAATGTAGAGGCCTGGCCTTTGTGCTGAGCAGAATGGGTTTGCTACCTGCAGCGACATCTCTCTGCCAACCCCCTGAACAAGTTCCAAGCAATTTGGAAAATCTCGCTGTTCTTTAAAGAGTAAATGGTTTTATGGCAGCTGGGACGAATCCATTTCAAATTTGAAATGAATATTCTCCAACTGTGCCAGTGGGGGAAAAAAAATACAAATTACAGAACACAAGTTTATTGGACATGACCATCAGTGCCAAAACCAGAAAGAAATGGAGCTTTTTCTGATATTAGGGTGTAGACAACTAACAGATACAAAAAAAAAAAGACCTAAAATATTTTTTTCATGAATAGTACAGTGACTCCAGGGAGGTGGTGGAGTCACCATCTCTGGATGTGTTTAAAAAAAGACTGGACATGGCACTTAGTGCTATAGTCTAGTTGAGGTGTTAAGGCATAGGCTGGACTTGATCTTAGAGGTCTCTTTCAACCTCATTATTCTGTGATTCTGTGAATATTTTCTGTGAGGTATTGAGAAATCACATCAGTTTGTGAAGTCCTTGGGAGCTTCTAGCTGAGATGCTATTGAAGAACAGCAGGAGTTTAAAGAGTATATCCATTTTGGTGTTACAGGGAGGCAGTGATGCCAGTCTGGCACCACTTCCAAGGCTGTTCTGGTGCTCTTGGCCACTCGGGGACACACAGAGCTGCTTGTCACACAGAAAAGCAGAAACCCCAGGTTTAAGGGTGGGGAACCACAGCCCTAAAGGCTGTGCTCTCCCAGCACGAGGTGCTCCTGCCTGTGGTGATTTTCCCAGTTCTTGGTGGCTCAGGGTGCTCTCTGTGATGTGCCCGACACGGATGGGCTCTGTCAGTCCCAAGGGCTCACCACAGGCACTGCTCAGCCCCTCAGGGGGAACTTTTTTAAAAAGTAGAAGAAAAATGCTCGACAGACTGAGGAAAAGGGGAGAAGAAGACAATCCTGCAGGCAGCAGGGTCAGTGGAGAAGGAGAGGGAGCAGCTGCTCCCAGCATCGGAGCAGAGGTTCCTGTGGAAGAGCTCGTGGTGGAGCAGGAGGGGATGTCCTGGGAGAAATGTGGCCTGTGCTGAGCACTCCATGCAGGAGTAGTTTGCTCCTAAAGACCTGCTGGCTGTGGAAGGATCCGTGCTGGAGGAGGAGGAAACACCTGAGGAGTGTTGGGAAGGAGCAGTTATGGACTGAGCACAGCCCCCTTTCCTCATCCTCCCTGTGCCACCTGGGTGAAGGCAATGAAGGTGTGAACCTGAGCCTGGGAAGAAGGGGTGGGAGCAAGGTGGTTTAGTTTTCATCCTTGTTTGTCACCACACAATTGTGTTTAAATTGGAAATAAGTTAATTTTCCTCAAGTCAGGTTTTATTTTTTTTTCCCTGTCACAATGACTGGTCAATGATCTCCTTTTTTCCCTTCATCCATGAGTTTTTCCATTCGTTTTCCTTCCCTGTTGGGAAGGGAATGTAAGACAGTGCCTATGAAGGATTTTGCCGTGTAGGTTAATCTACAACAGTATCCAGAGAGAGAAATGGGGGCTTGGTCAAGTTTTTTTATTTATTATATTTCAGTTCTGACATTGTTTCAGATGTTTCTTGGCATCTCTTCATTGGATTCATGAGGTTTTTCTGCTTTTTCCAAAGCAGAAAGATACATCTCTAATCAGGACATAAAGAGAGAAAAGATATAGGTGTGGCTGTTAGAAACAAAACATAAAAAACCCAAAACCAAACAGAAAAAAATCCACAAACAAACAAATCCCTAAAAAAAACCCCTCCCCCCAAAAAACCACCCTAACCCCCCATCCCCAGCAACTTCCTTCTTCCTTTAGATTTTTTTTATTTTTTTTTTTAACTTAAGACCATAACCTGAAACTCTCTGGGACAGAAAACATGTCTTTGTCAAAAGTAGAGAGACTGAGTAAATTTTATTTTTTGATAGGGTAGAGATTTTCCATTATGGATGAAGAAATGGGATTCCTGGGACTCCCTATTGCAAGTCAATGAGTTATCTTGTTGTAGAAGAAAAAAAACATGGTTAATATATTTTGCTGCATTAAATATGGATTTTTAGTATTGCCCTTGAATTCTATTAAACATTTTTTCTTTGACTAGCATTCCAAAGATAAGAGAATGGCTTTTCGAGTCTCAAACCTACTGAAATCAATTGACTACTATGTTTTTAACCTTTCTCTTTCAATTAAGGTGTATGGTATAAATGTTGAGATGAGGTATTTCAACGTGCTATCAAAAAATTCGTTATCTTTCTTAACATAGGTTTGTATAAATCTATACATATATATATCTGTGTGAGAGTAAATCTATCTCTATATGTCTATCTGAATCAGATTTTTTCTCTGAGGATTTGTTGTGGGTTTTTTTATGTGTTTTTGTTTTTTTTGTTTTGTTTTGTTTTTGTTTTTGTTTTTTTTTTGTGGTTTTTTTGTGGTTTTTTTTTGGTTTTTGGTTTTTGGTTTTTGGTTTTTTTTTCCCATTTTAGTAGAAATTATATTCCAGAAGGGCTCCACGTTATGAAGAAGTTTATGAGGCAACTTCCATTCTGGGTACTCTTCTTTAGCACAAAGGCATCAAGTACCTTGCTGTGTGTTTAATATGCAGTCAGATATTCATTATTAAGCACTGCGTGAAACATCATCACTGCAAACCAACCCCATTATTTCAGTCTGGATAAAATTAATGAATTTTCGGTTTTGGCCAAACAAAGATCAGTAAAATTAAGCTGGAGATGAACAACATTCCTTGCCCAGAGGAAAAGCAAAACTTTACCTCCCTATTTCCATTTAATAATACTGCAGAGACACAATATTTAAATATCTTTCTGGCCATATTCCTTCCTCCTTAGGACAACTACTGAAAGAATTTACTGTTCATCAAAAGCAGAAAAAATATTTATAGGTGGATAACTAATTTCTCATTTTTATGCTGAATTTGCACAAAACAAAACCTTGCACAGCTGCTCTTTGGAAGATAAAAAGGATTCAAATTGCTGTAGCAGACTTGTGAGTAGAAATGTTTTCATATTTTCAGGAAATCAAATTGCATGTGGAAAGGGCAAGTTTTTATTTTTTTTCCCCTCTGAATTGTTTGCCTCTAGAAATATTTTATCCTTTACTTATCCCTAATTGATTAGCTCTTATACAGGGTAGAGTATTTTTGCTACTGTAGAATGTGTGGAATGAAAGACAAATAAATAAAGAGGTTCACCTTGTAATCACTAGAAGAGACATCCAGAGTGAGAACTTTGCTAAGGCAACAATTAAGAAGGCTCACAGTTGTTTTGATTGTGATCCTGGTTTTATGTCCACGATTCACTTTAATTATCTAGGCAATTACAAAAATGCCCATCACCCTAACCAAGGGGTCACACAGCCTTCCTTGAAGCAAACTTGAGTGGGTAATAAAACTAAATATAAGTATTTGCCATAGAAATAAATATTTCATAGTTAAAATAAACAGGGTATCAAAGAAGTGTTTTACAGAAGGAAATACAGCAAATGCATACAAGCAGAAAATGAGAGAACTAAGAGGGAAAAACAGATTTTATTTAAAGGAGTTGTGGTGGTTTCTTTTCCCTGCACAGAATCTATCCAGTATATTATTTGAAATATTGAATTTTCTTCAAAACTGCTACCCTAGTCTGAAATGAATGTTAGGCTAAGCTGAGTTCCTCCTCAGATTCTCCAAATCACTCATCATCGGGATTGCCTGGTGTCAGCAGGATGGGGACTATTTCAGGCATTTCCTGTCCCTGCTTGATTTGCCAGGAGACATGTCATGAGATTCACCTGGCCTGCAAATGGCATCTGAGGAGGCGGAGGGGGACAACGACACCACTTCCAGCAGTCAGTCATTCATTATAGAGAAATACCCTTCAAAAAATCCCTGCCTGCCTCAGGTGAAATAGATGTCAAATTTGCCTGAAGGATATGGATCAAAGAGTGCTGCCAACTCAAACTGCACACATCAAAATAGCCCCCAGCTGAATTGCCCATTTTCCTACTGAAGCAGAATTTCTCCTTTTGTGTGGGTGTTGCATAAAGTACGTATTTTAATCAGCTTAAAAATTTATTTTAATTATTTGCACAGATTTCACAATTTCATCTAAAGAAAAATAGATATTATATGGCTGTCAGTGTTGGACCAATTCTTTCTGTCTCGGACCTGTGGGAAGATAGGAGGAATAATCAGTCTTCATGTTTTGTTTTTTTAACTGGTCAATGAATTGTTTGGCAACACTTTGTACTTTCTAACTATTGTTTCACTAATAATTCTGCCTGCTAGGAAAAAAAAAATGATGAGATTTTGCCTCCAGCAAAACTGATCTGTGGGAGGACAGATAGAGATGGTGCTGGAAAAAAAATTGTAAGATTGGCTTACTAATACATCTAAGGTGGACAAAACATTCATACTATTTACCTGTGCTTAAAAGCAGGCTTCTCTTTAACCCCAGGCAGGTGAAATCTCAAGCATGATAACTATATCAAAAATTGGTCTGCTAAAGGGTTTGCAGACACATCTCTTGGATAATTTGAGTACCCTGCTCCTGGAACAGGTATTATTTAATCTGTGTACTTCTGTTACTTGCCAAGAGAGGACAGCTCTATATCACACCTGCCTTGTCATGCAGCATTTTCACAAAAGTTTAGGTCATAATAATCAGTCTTGCATCAGGTGTATGAACCTCTATTTCTCTATTTCTCTTTCCCTCTGGATGTAAAAAAAAAAAAAAAAAAAAAAAAAAAAAAAAAAAAAAAAAGCCCCTAGACATATCTAAGTTACACCACGAAGAGTGCAAGAAGTGTGTTGGATCATCTCTTGCCACATTTCATATTTGAAACAGATTTAGAATGGCTTTCCTGGTAAGAGGCTGCCAGACATAGCACTGAGTCTACTTCCTAATGCAGGTAATTAATTGTTCAGTGATATTGGCTTTATTACGGTGCAAAACAACCTAATTTTTTTACTAGCTTGAAGTGCCTTTGCCAAGTCCTTTATTGTACAACATTGACTTTTTTTCTTTCTTTTTTTTTTCCCTCATGACATTTGAAAAATCAGGAACTGTAGACCTCAAAAGCTTCATGCAAAGCTTCATGTTTCTTTCTCTAGGTGGTTTAGCCTGGAGAAAAGGAGACTGAGATGTGACCTCATCACTCTCTACAATTCCCTAAAAGGTGGCTGTGGTCAGGTGGGGTCGGTCTCTTTCTCCAGGCAGCAGCTGAGAGAAGGAGAGGACACAGTTTTGAGCTGCACCAAGGGAAATGCAGGTTGGATATCAGGAAAAAGTTTTCTATAAAAAGAGTGATGAAGTATTGGAATGCCCTGCCTGGGAAGGTGGTGGAGTCACCATCCCTGGATGTGTTTAAAAAAAGAATGGATGTGGCACTGGTGCCATGGTTTAGTTGAGTGTTGGGGGTGGGTTGGACTCGATTTTAAAGGTTTCTTCCAACCTTGTGAGTCTGTGATTAAACCCCAAGGGGTTATTTCCAGCTAGGAGTGCAATCATCATTGTGAAAATGCCAGTTTCACACCACACTTCTGCAAGTTAGCACATGAAATACTTTAATTCTCTAAGATTTGGAGAATTTTATTCTCGACCAATAAAGACAGCTGAAATAAAGAGTTTCATAGATTTTGTGAGGACTTCTTCTTTTGTAACCACTGCCCTCAGCGTAGACGATATTTAGAGTTAATATTGGGTGTTTAATTTTTTCTTTTTTTTTTTTTTTTTTTTTTTTTTTTTTTAATATGAAGTAAGCACTTTCTATTCATGCTTGGTGTATCTTACTTTTGGAAATTAGAGTAATTTGATCGTTTTAAGGCCAGGACTAAAATGATGGACTTTTCAGTCTTGGCTATTCTCTTCACCACTGCGAAGGAAAGGCAAAAGGTGTTTCAGTGGCAGCCCTGCCACTCCCTAGCCCTGCAGTTTCCTTGGAGAAGCCTGGATGTGAAAGCTGGGATGACTTGGTCCCATTATGCCCAACTAGATAAAATTGCAATTTGTTTGTTGCACAAGCATGTAAGGACATGTCTGCCAAGTATTTCCTCTGTAGCATTGGCCATGACTTATCCAAGGATTAGATGAACAAAAAGGAAAACCTTGCATTTCCTGAATTTAATTTTGTGGAGCTTAGCCATGGTTCAGTGTCTGACCTTGTGTTTACAGGATTTTATTATATGAAAGCACTACCCTTAGGGAAAGGTCTTATTAGAATTTAATAGAGATTAATCCAAATAGCCTAACTGAATTACTCTAGCAAATCTTAATCTAGAAGAATATTCCTTTTTCATGGATGATCTTGAACCAGAAGGATCCTTTGTAAAGCATAGCAGAAAACTGTATAGATTTGGACATTGTAGGGATAGGTACAAATGTAGGAGAGCTTGCAGATTTGACATAGGATAATTAATTTTAGCAGAATATAGCAAGGCACAGATTTCAAAGAAGTAGTTGCATGCTTTTAAAACAGTAGCATATTTAAATAACCATTAATATTACAATTCATGATCTTAGGACATGAAGCTGTAGAAATCTGAGTATCTACCATGTAATGTTACAGAAAGTGGTAATGGCAGTGGTAGCAACCTTGGAAAATGAAATGTGTTTAAATAAATATTAGAATAAACATGAGCTTCAAGTAAAGGGCAGTTTTGTAGTTAAGCAATTATTTGTTTTACCCCTTGCTGCTTGATGAATATTTTTGGTTGGTAGGGTGCCATGAGAAGTAGAAAGGGGCTGAAGAGAGGAATCTGATACTCTTTATGTCAACATGAGATCTTATGCTATGTGTTGGCATATTGTATCTTATGCATATTGATGGCATATTGTATCTTATGCAACATGCCATCCTTAATGAGGTATTTCAATTTCAGTCAAATGCCAAAAATTGAGAAAGATATGCAAAACATTTTATAAATCTTTTCATTAATTAGTACATTCCTGCAATACAAAATACTTCTACAAAATGCTGTGAAGTCGCTCTAAGCTGAATAAATTAACAGTGATGCCAAAATATGTGAAAAACAGGATATAATAATAACAAAAATGAATAACTTAGGATAGCTTCCGTTAATTTTTAGTACAGACAAGCATACTTTGACACCAAGTTTTAAATTCTGAATAGGTATGAAGTAAATCTAGGATAATTTTAATGATAGCTGTCCTATATTACATGGAATGTTAAATATAAAAAGCAAAGCTGCTGTCAGCTAGCTGACAGTAGGCAAATGTTTTCCCAGGACAGCATATTGGTGATGATACCAGAGGCCTGGATGGCAGAAAGTGATGGATGAGTTCGCTTTTTGCCATCCCAAAGCCAAACAAGTGGGTTTGACTTCATCTGCACAGCATCACATCGAAGCTCGGGGGTGGAGGGGGAGAAACTTGCGCAGGCAATCTGGCAGGGAAGGAGGGGGATGAGACTGAGATCTGCAAATGCTTCTGTTTCTTCTGCTCTCCTTTGGATGAGGAGCTTTGGTCACAAACATTCCCCCGAGGTTCCTGGCAAAGAGGCTCAGAGAGAGGTGCTCGTATTTTGTGTCTCTGCTCTCTCAGCTCTGACCCTGCCTACAGCCACAGCTGCCACTTCACCCTCTTCCACAGGAACATCTTGCTACAACACCCTCCTGAAAAGGTGAAATTTGCAGAATGGTGCAAAAAAAATATGATTTCATATTCAGATATGAATAAAACTAGAGTTGTTTCTTCTCCAGCTGATGTAGGTTTAATACAAATCCTTTTTCCCCATTTCTTTATGGAAGTGTTTTGTTTTTCTTTTTTTCTTCAAGCACGTTAGTGGGTGATATTGAAGTAGGATGCTGGAAACAGGATAATTTAGTGAAAGCATGAAAACAATAAGTGTTACATGTGGTTGCTAAAATGACTGGAAAATTCATATTACATGGACTTTAGCAAGGCTTTAAGTTATATTTAATAAAGAATTTTGGATTCACAATTTATTAATTACTTGTTTGGGTATTTTTTTAAGTTGCTTGTTCTAGTTCTTAGCACTGCATTATTCACAAACTGCTTAGTTCTGCATATATCTATTCTGTATATCTAGCCCAGTTTCTGAACAACTAGGATTCAGATAAGTGAAATGTACTTTTCATTCAAATTCAGATGTTAACCAAAAGGCCAATGAAAACCTGCAGTAAACTCTTACCAAAATATCAGATTTATTATGATTTTATTTACTCTTTCAATGCATGAAAAACACAAAGATCCCTATGAGAAGGTGAAAACAGCTCTCATCAAATACACTTTTCATTTTGTGTTAAGACAGATGGGTCAGTTTTGACCATTTCACAATTCTTTTTAGGATCTGTTGTTCTGCCAGCTTTGGCATTACTGCTGCCCAGTTTATTACCAGAAGTCAAAAG
Organism: Prinia subflava; assembly: GCF_021018805.1. Taxonomy (NCBI): domain Eukaryota; kingdom Metazoa; phylum Chordata; class Aves; order Passeriformes; family Cisticolidae; genus Prinia; species Prinia subflava. The sequence continues at coordinate 9,253,996 of NC_086264.1, read as the reverse complement.
AGATGACAGAATCTTTCTATCTTTGTTTTGTATAAAAATATCAATCTTGAAATTCGATATTTTTTCACAAGATGATGATTTTCAAAACTCATTGGAATGTTTTTGGTTTTCTACTTTTTCCCTTTGAATAACAAGAGACAAGATTGGTTTGGTCATTGGTTGTTTTCTTTTTTGGTGAATATACAAAGTTAATGCTGTTTCTCAACTTTAATTAAACATGTAAATTATTTACTTAGATAATGAAAATTATGGTATTGGCAACTTCCTTGTATAATTTATGTTGCCCAGTGGCACAGAAAACTCACATTATCACATCATTTCATTGTTTAACCATCATTCCATTTGATGTTATTCATGTTTGGATATGAATAGAAAAGTCTTATCAGTTTCAGGATCCACATTTCACACTTTGCACAGACATCTAACTAGTGTAAGCTCTTTGTCACACCCACAGTTCAGTGCTTGCTACTTTATTTCTCTAAATTATTATTCCACATTTTTTGTTATAAATTCTGCATCTAAGTAAAGGCTAAATGGATTGGCCTGTGGAAAAAAATATATTGTTAAGTAAAATAGTGCTTATTTTTGTCTACTTTTTGCTCAGCAATACTGATCCCAACAGTATTAAGGTCTCTCACTTTTGGTACAGAATCATTTGGTGAGATTAAAAGATGCTTTGTGCCACTTTGCCTACCCTGTTAAGCAATGTACTTTTCTTCTTTATTTTTCTTTTTCAACTCCAGTCAGATGCTGGGGTTTTGTATATACATGAGCATATAATTTCATTAAAGATGAGTTAAAGTAAGTTTTCTATGTACTCTGTGCCACCCTGTGTGGTTATCCTGATGGAACAGGAAAGCTGGATGCATGGGGCAGCTTTGAAGGGACAGAGGGTGGTAGGAGAAGAGTGGCCAAAAGTGTCAATTCCCTCCTGATGTGAACCAGCACCATCTGCAGAGCACCATGAACAAAAATATGGGAAAAAATCAAAATTATGAGGATGAATCAAGTGGCTTAGAATACATGTGTTTATTAAATGTCTTCTACCCATCAGTATGTAGGCAATAAAATGAATAATGTGAAATGCTGAAAGAAATGGAGCATTTTTTTTCATTAAGATATTCAGCATCTGTAAGAGTGAGGTTGTTGAATACTATGTGGAAAGATTTATTAATTCCCAAGGGTCTCATTAATCCTTACAGGACTAGGTAGGTGTTAAAATCAGGACTAGAAAACTGTCACTGTTTAGCAGCTGGCTTAAAATTACCTCACTCAAACTGTATTCATATTTCAGAACTCTGTGTCCAAGTTTTTCAAAGCAGAACCTGCCTTCTTTAGTGGAAGCTTAACTTGTTTAACTTCATGGAACAATTAGCACTGGCAAAAGGAAGAGCTCGATGAGAAACTTCTGCTTTTCACCAAGGATTGTTCCAGGACTTCAACTAATTAGCTGCTCTGTGAGTGAAGGGAATTCCAGCACGAAATTAATAAAGCTCAAATTGCCTACTTTAGAAGTGATCTCAGAAAGAGTTACCTCCTCAAAGGGATGAAAGCTGTGCAATAACACACGGAATGAATGGCAGAAGCACAGCTGAAAGCAGCAGGTGTCGATGACCCCTTCTCCAAATCCTTTGCCCCGGAGTTGTGAGATGCCAGCAGCCTTTTTGCTGTGTGCTGCCATGAGATGTGTGTGTCAGAGCCAGGCTGTGTACATCAGGACTCTCTATTCTTCTTTTACATTTCTCTCCTCACACTGGACAAACTTATTCTTCAACCTAAAGTAATGTCAGAAGCCACAATAAGGCACATTTTAGATTTCAACTGCAGCATGTTATTTAAAAGAACTGGAGTTGTGAACATTTGTCTTGCTTTGACATTTTTTAAAGGACAAACAATTGACCTAGAAATTGATCCAGTGGAGATGGTACTGAATATCTTCTCTCACATTTTCTTTTCACAGTTTGTGGCACTGCTGAGGGGGATTTTTCTGCATGCTATTGTATTTGACCTAACACAGATATTCCCATGTAAGACATCAGTCCTTTATGAGCACACTTGTCATCTCTGCTAATCCATGGAAAGAGCACTGCCATGATTTTAAAAGGGACCTAGCTCAGAGATATATTTTAGCAATTATATATGTAGATTAAATCAGCAGACCTTATTGTTAGCAGGCTAATAAATTTTATACCTCATGCAAGTTATTTAAAACAGAGAAAACAATTCCCCTTCCTCTTCATGTGGTTAAGTGGTCAGAGTTGTTCTTGAATTTGAGGTTAAGTTAAAGCCAATACTTCAGTGTGACCAGATATTCTTACTTAATATGCATAGTGCTGAATGAAAATAGTACATAAATTATATAAAGTGTAAATTGCAGTGTACTTATTAACAACAACAACAAAAAAGTCAATTTTAGCCTGACATTCCTGTATTCTGTGGCAGTCCAGTGTCAAATAAAAATCATGTTTTAAGTATTGGTGAAATAGTGTTCTAAATTGAATATTTACCCTGAGGGCAAAAGACTTGAGTTTTCCTTTTTAATTTTGTCTTAAAGACATTTTTTGAGTCTCTCTTGATTAGAAAAAACAAAGATTTCTGGTCTAGTTAGTGGGCCGGAAAGTTAACTTGAAATAAAAAGTAGTCTGCAATCTTTCAATAGAATTCTGCAAAAATGACGTTTTAAATTATACTCTAGTAGTGGCAGCTTTCTTATGTCTTATTTCCTTCAGTGGGTTTTGCATGGGAGTTTATCAAAATTGATTAGTTGCTCTGAAGAGTTATAATTTTTCTTCTGTACTTATACTACCTTTCTAAAACCAGTGTTAAAAAAAAAGTTCATTGTAGTCTTTATCATTAACAAATATAACTTGTGACAGCTACATACCTACATGTCTTCAGGGCAGTAAAATAATTACAGTTATCTTATCATAACTGTGTGCTAAAATATTTTGCTATGTATAGCTTTAGTGAAAGGATGTTTGGTATTACTTATATACAGCACTTCATGTTTAACTGCATAATAAAACATCATTTTTTACAACAGTATTTAATGCCAGAATCACATTTTTCTTTACTTGTTAGCTCCTTTGACCAGACTTTTCATTGTAAATAAAGAACTGATTTCAGTAGTTCTTTTTCATGAATTATGATGAAAGGTATTTCAGTTTAGATAGAAAATGTTCAGTTACCTCATGAAAATGTTCCTCATGTAGCCCCTTACAAGTTCTCAAGTTATATTGATCCCTCACATAATCAAAATAGTATTAAGTTCAAGGAGTCTCTATTTATTTTGTTATCCTAGAAATTAAAATTGTTACAGCAGTAACAGTTCATCATTTAGCTACTGCTGCTGTTTAATGAAATGTACTGGGGTTTATTTCAAACTGACTCTTGATACAATGCTAAATTATTCAGAATGGTTAATTACCTCATCCTTGGTAGAAGTACCAAGTGCATCTATTGATTGATGCTCATTTGCATTTGAACATTCCACTGGAATGTTTTTTTGGTGTCTCTGTATTTCCTGCCAGTCGGGGAATATAGAGCTAACTGCATTTCCAATCAGGAAAAATAGCTGCATGAATCTGCAGCTTGGTGTGTGTGTATGACTTGGTCATTTATTTATTTTAAATAAACTGTCTGTTGTCCTTTCCTTTACAGGAAATTCCTATAGGAACTCCTTTATTGCCTGTCTTTTTACTACCTCATTTCTTCCTCTTGCCATCTTGAGATGCAGGTTTTACGCCAAATTTTTGGGATTAATTCCATGACTCGGGCAATGCTGATAGGAGGTTGTGGTGCTTGGCTGTCCTTACATTGCTCAGAGCAGTGGAAAAACCACAAAGTGGGGTGTGATTAAACAAACTCACCCTACTTTTGGCAGCTCTGCCTGGCTCACCCAGATGTTTGCAGCACCAGAGGAGCCAGGAGCTCCTGCAAGGCTGCTGCACGGGAGGGAAATGCACTGCACAGACTCTGTGGTCGTGGTTAGCACCCTTCTCAAAATATTCTCAAAATAACCGCGGCTTCATGGCTGTGGATTCACAGCTCCCTTTTTCCTGGTTGGCTAAGCATGCAAGCAAAGCAGATAGATATTTCAAGAGACACTCTCAGTCACTTTGTCAGTTATTTTTAGAGTTTTATGTCCCTAAAGGTATATGAATATACATCTGAAAGCCTGTTTGGTGTCTCTGGAGTGGTTTTTTATTCCCTGCAAAGGCAGTGGCTCCAACTGTGTCAATTCATGTGCAATGCACATAAAAATCACTTGCTGTCCTTTAGTTTTCTTAAGGGCATGGAATCCACACTCTTGTCTCAAATATTTGCCTGTGCCATTCTAGTAAAAGCTCTGTAATAAAGTGCTTTTAAATGTCTAGTAAAATCTCTGTAATAAAGTGCTATCCTGTTTACTAACTTTTAAGTGCAGAAAAGTGGATATTGGACTGCTTTTTTACAGTGTTGATATTGAAAACATTTAAAATTTGTGCAAAAAATTGTTAATTTTGTCAGGAAAATTTCTGTTAGAAAATAACATTTTATTAGAAACTGCCAATTTTCTAAATGTTTGAAATAAAAATCCTCTCCAGTTATCATTAACCAGCAGTGATGGCATAAATGAAAACCCAGTTTCACAAGTTTGGTCAGTCTTCTGCCACCATCACTACCACACAGCTGCCTCCCTGCCAGCATTTTTTTGTCTAGGACCAGTAAATAATAAGGGGAACATTGTCAGAAGGATATTTTTCTAGCACTGTTGTCTTTAACTTATCTGGAAGATCTTCAAGGTCTGCAATTCAAAATTATGTTCTGACTTTTAGAGCTTTTAGGTTGCTGGTGGTGCATTGCCTCAGTTCTGTTACACATGATTTAATTTCTGCAATTTGCTTAGTTAGCTGTGAAACCATCACCTTTGAATGTGGCACATCTGCCAAAATACAGATATTAAAATAACATCAGTGCAAACTTGCTGTTTAACTAGAGACATTTCTGCACCATACTTAGCTATCTACCTAACCTTATTTATTTGCATTATAATAGATGAAAACACCAGAGTAATTGTGTTTTGAGAAGGGATGGGGAAAACCACTGATTTAAAATACTTTTCATATTGTATGTTAACTTTTTTTTTTTTTTTTTATCCTGTTGTATTATACTGGTTAAGTAAAGAATGTAAATATCTGGAAACAAGTGCACTTCCTAAATTTTGCATTAGAAGCCTTGTAAAGTTTTACATCTTCACTGCTAGAATGGAAATTACTCACCTTGAAGTGGCACTTGGATGCAGAAATTTAATGGAAAACATTTAGAGCTAATAAAAATGGATAGTTATGTAATTCTAAATAGGAAATTGTATTCTGAGAATTTCTGCTTACTGACTCTGTAACCACATGCATAAAAACCATTTGCTGTAGTTCATCACATTTTTTTTTCTCTTACAGTGAATGCTTGTGATTAAGGCTGTCACTTATAAATGTTAGTCTGGATTGCTTTTAAGGAATAATTACCTACCTGTGCTTTTACATTTTTCTTTTGGTGTTGCAGAATAATTTGTCATTAGGAATAATCAGACACTGTTCATTTTCTTCAAGTAAGTTGAATATTTGAAGTAAGTGGTAAATGATTTATGTTAGGGTATATTAGAAATTCTTCCCTTCTCTCAGTATCTCTCATTTACTGTCAGCTCTCTGTAATATACACAAGTGTCCTAAACAGAGAACACAAAGCCTGTGTGTGGAAATGCAGTTATGTGCTTGTTTGCTGCAGTTAAAAACAAACAAGAAATAATAATAATAATAATAATAATAATAATAATAATAATAATAATAATAATAATAATGGCAGCAAAAAAATAAAACAAGGCTCCAACCATATTAGAGTTTGTGAGTTTAACTATGTAAAAATGCCGCTTCTTGGCATTCTTGTTTTCCTGGGTGTTTTATGTTCTCTTCAAAGGATGTTTCAAGTTGTATGAAGATGAGTGATGCAACATTCCCCAAGCCTCATGGTCCTACTGCCACCAAGCTGGGGTTGAGGGTCCTGACTGGGGTTTGTCCTGTTTCAATTTGCCTCCAAGGAAATTACCAGCAAACTGCTGATATTTGTTTTTGTGGAACTGGCAGGGGAATTCACAAGGGAATTCACTCTTGGGTGGGAGGTAACCAGGACAGGAGCAGCATCAAGGAGCAATTTCTCCTGTGGGTGATGATGACAATCACCTTCTCATCCTACACTGACTCTGCCTGACTCACAGAAAACTCCAAAATTCACATTCAGGACAACTATGGACCAGGTTATGCAAGATACAAACCCTCAGTGCACGTTATATCTCAGTGTATAATATTTTCAAATTGTTCTCCATCCTGACAGTGTTCCCTGACCTGGAAGTCTGTGCCTGGGAACAGGTGAAGGTGTAGTATGAAAGTAAAGAAATAGATTTGCGTTGGATAATTTTATTAACTATCATTTATGATTTTATCCCACTTAAAAATGACTAAGAAAACCTGGTATTTAGGCCAGAAGTTATTTTATGGCATATTTAAACAAGTAATCATTTGGGTTTAAATTATAAAGAGAAATTTCTAATACGAATAACTATGATCTGTACTTTGATTATTGTGATAAGAGTTTTCAGTATCATATCAGCATGATATACCTTTCCACAGAGCAAATATTTATAGGAAAGAAGTATTTTGTGTTAGCATCAAAGATTTATTCTCAAAGCTGTTAGGCTATGTGTGCACCTGGTGAGTTCCTTGTTTGCTGAATGCTCCTGTATTATCACTGCAGGCAGCTCTGTGATCCAGAAACACCTGATTAATGACCAGAATGAGACTCTTCCAAAGCAGATGATTTAAATTTTCCCTGCCCAGAGAAGTATGGCTGACTGTAACACACGTTCTGTTAAATCAGCTTTTAGCTTCTGGCTTGCTGGCAAGCTAAAATCACGTTTGCCCACTGCAGCTTCTGATCTGAATGATCAGGTAAGCACAGGCATAGGTAAGGCATTAAAAGAAGCTTTCTCAGGCTCCCAAAATGCCCATTCCCACTGCAGAAATTAATCAGAGCTGGGTTTCAGGGAGATGTTCATTCTCTGTGTCAGAGATCCCTGCTCACTGCTTCAGAGGTAACCCTGACTAAGCTGAGCTCTGCTCTGTGTGTGAAAAGTCTCCCTTCTGTGGGGCTCCTACTCCTCACTCCATGAGTTGGTACAATACCTTTCTCCAGTCTCTTAATATTGTGTTTCCATGGATAAAAACTCTGGGTGTACACAAAAAACTCCACAGCACTCTACAACTGGCCATACTTTTTTTTCCTTTTTGTTTCTTTTTTTTTTTCTTTTTTCTTTTTTTTTTCTTTTTTTTTCTTTTTTTTCTATTTTTTTTTCTTTTTTTTTTTCTTTTTTTTTTTTTTACAAGTGGGAGACCAGAGCTTGAAGAAAAATCCTGAAGAGAACAATCATTAAAAAATTTTGACAAAGTCCAAAATAAGATATCTACGTTTCCCATATGATGTAGGGAGAATTAAACTTGTATGTGTTTTTCTGAAGATTGCAAGCGTGGATGTTAAGAACTAAAAAGGCAGGGTTTAAACACTGAGTTTATTTCATTACCTAGTAAATAACTGAAACAAGCAGCACATGGGAGTTAAATAGAATAATTTGTTATTGTTCAGTATAGTCATCAGTCTAAACCCCACAGGACCTAGTAAAAAAGATATTTAGTCCTATGTAGGAGACAATTTCTCTTCACAAGATTATTTCATAGGAGGCAGATTAATTTGGGAGCTAATCCTGAGCTCCAGATTTTGAATGTGTTTTCTTGATCATTTTTTGCATTGTTATTGGACCTACTGCTGAAACTTTATCTCAGGATGCCTGAGACACCCTCACATGTCCATGATGGCTCACTCAGTTCAAAGCTGCTCTGCTCTGAGGAGCAGACTCTAAAATTTAGACAAAGCCAAGCACTCCTCAAGGGCTCCTGAAAATATTTTTGTCTTTAGTTATCTATGAATAATAGAATGACAGAAGAGCAGGGGGGAACTTAAATGCTGATTAAAGCTCGAGTGCTCTGTCTTCTGTGACTGGAGCTTTGGAATACATTATAAATGACTTTTGGAAAAAAAACCCAGGGTAACAAATCAATACTTTCAGTTAAGTCAGGCATCACTGCTGGCTGAGTGACACATGTTAGGGCAATGCATGAATAATCCTTTTCATGAGTAATTTCTAGGGCACATTGGGGTGACTCCTTTCAAGCCAGTATATAATTATCAGTTGAATGCTACTGTAATTTTTATTTTTGTACAGAATGGAGGAGGGAGGGAGGAGATAAATTCTTTGTCCAAGAGCATACCTACTAATCTATCAATAATATTCAATGCATTGATTCTCCAGGAGACAGATGATTTATCAAGATTGGTGTGCCTGTTTATGCATACATATCTTACAGGTATCTCTGTGCATATTGATTTAGCAACTTCTTTATAAGTGGGTTTCATAACAGACCAATATCTTTTGAGAAAAACAACATTTTTAGTGCTTGGTACACAAGGCACAGTGATAGGGATGACAAGGGAGCTGCTTGGGCAGGAGTAAATGAGTGAAGAAATGGAGAAAATTAACGAGTTCAGAGCAGCACTGAAGTTAAGCAGGCTTCAGAGTCTTTTAGAGGTGAGGATTAAAAGCTTCAAATAAATGCAAACTCTGGGGGACTGTGTGTGTAGGGCATCATGATAGAAGTTCATTTACTTCTTCACCCTTTGGGTGAAGTTACTATACTTCTGTGTTAAAATAAAATGGATAAAATATAAAGTATTGTGAATATGACCAGGCTAGACAACACCTGATTTGTGTCTTTGTGGGTTTTTTGGTATGTTAATTTAATTTCAGCACAGCTCTGAGTGAGTTGTGGGTTTTAATTTCAGTGTTTTTTATAAGAAGCATGAGGTTAATGCCCTGATTCTTGTAGATGTATTACTTGTCTTCCTTATATTGCAAAATTTTGATGGAAAATAATATATATTGCTCAAAAAAAAAAAAAAAAAAAAAAAAAAAAAAAAGGGGAAAACCCCAACAAAACCCTAACAGTGATATAGAGACCTTCCTTGCCTCTTCAGTACTAATACAGACCATTTGGAAAAATCAGCAGAGCTTGTCCAGGATATCAGTGAGCATCTCATCTCAATTATATCCTTCAGTGCTCCTTCAAGAGACAGAGCAGGTACCTGGGAACTGAAAGGCAGAGAATAGATTCAAACAGGAGGAATGGGCCAATGCTTTCTCCATCAGAAATCCAGCTCCTCACGTAATATATTGCACTGAAATTCTATTTTTAAAATCACTTTTATTATTTACTTCTATTTATGGAATTCCAAAGAAGTGAAATTGAATTTTTTTTTGTCTTCTTCTTTTTTTTTTTTTTAATACTTTTGACTAATACTTTTCTATTTAAAGGTGACTTGCAATCCCTTACTGATCTCTGCTGAGATTTTTTTTTTAATAATTTTACCAATCTCAATTCCCAGCAACGTTAGGCACCATTTCTGGTTTGAGGTTAAGTAGAACTAACACCCCTTTATGTGACTTTTTCCTGTATTGGTTTACTTTCTAAAAAATTAACAACACATGCAAATTTATGCTTCATTTCTTTCTGCTTTGCTTTATGAAGAAGTCATAAAGTACTGCTATTCCTGCACCTAATTTTTGTGGGTTTTTTTGAGATGTAACTGAGACAAATGTTTATTCCAGAGACTAATCTCAGTTTCTGTAGCTTCCTTCACACACTAGAAGATAAACTGTGGTCTAGGTAGTTACTTGGATTGTTTTCAGTATAATAATGGATATTTCACTCCTTAAATTCTGTGCTTGCATTCACACAGTTGAACAAGGGAAGATCTTTATTTGACCTGGCTGAAGTTTTTAATAAAAGATCATTGAGTTTATATTAGTTTAGCTATTATTTTTTAAGCGGTATGCCATTTTCTGTTGGGCCACAGGATAGACCAGAAGATTTTCTATCTATGCATGGGTCAAAAGTCACACTGAGAACCACTTCTGAGAACTTTGTATACACAGAGTGCACAGTCACAGCTCATACACAAAATATTTACTGGACTGCCCTCTCTAGAGGAGTTTAAGGGATTTTTTTTTCCAACAGTGATTTAAATTTTGACAAGCTAACTTTATTCATCAGTTCTTGCCCTGGGAGTGCTTTATCCTGTGTTACTGTAAAAAGAAACAGATTTCTTTTACTTTATATTCAGAAGCATGTAGCACTGTTAGATTACATGCAAATGAATGAATCAAGGACTCGCTCTCACTCCTCTAGAATAAACTGAATATATGCCATTGAATTCAAAAAGGGTAAGATTGAGTTTTAAAAATAATAGTTTGTAGAATTTGTCATCATGGATGGTTTTAAAATATGCCTCTTTTTTTGGCAAGCCAATCATTTTCTATTATTCTGTCTTGGGATGAAGACTGCAGATTCAGGAAAGAAAGAGGTAGGTCCAAATGATGAAACTGAATGCGTATCTAATTAAAATACTCAACTCAGAAGTGTTTTATATTCAAATGCCCCTGAAAATTCCAAAACCCTTCATATTGTTTCATTTTTTCCTGTTGTCTGCAAAATAATATGTTTTCAAAGTTTTTCATTATTTTTTACTGTGCCCATGGATTTTTAGATTGCAGTTGTGTATGATTTTGTGTTACCATGTTGAAGGTTTTTGTTATCCAGACATGGATGAAAGATCATCACTTTAACTTCAATATTTAACATAGACAAGTATATGAGCATGTTTAGATATGTGTTTTATATGTGCTCTGGTAAACCAGATATTACATTTCAAAAACTGAAAAAAACCCTCTGTAGAGTGTTTTGCATGCTGAAAATTAAAATTCACTGAAATACAGAGAAGAAATTAGCTCTAAAACCAAGCACTTCTTTGTTGGTATCAGACAAGTGTGTCTCTGGGCAGCAGCTCTTGGTTTGCTATTTTAACATGAACCACACAGACTGAGAAATGTGAAAACTGAGAAATATTACACAGAAACATATTGTCATTTGTGTATTTTGGGCTGAAGGTATCTTGAATGAGGAACGACTAGGGACTGGGAAAGGACCCTGGAGATGTTTCTCTGTGTTCATTCCTGGGTCTCTTCCAGTGGCCACTGTTGGGTGGTGGATTCAGAGGACCTTTGGTCTGCTTTGGTAAAACTCTTCTTAATTATACTTTATTAAGAGGCCAGGCCAAAATCCTCCACTGTGTTCCAGCACCAAAGGCTGAGGATGTTTTTGTGGTTCAGCTCCTGCTTGCAGTGATGGCACAGAATGTGAGAGTCCTCAGACAGCATTTCTGCCATTTTTGGGATACTCCAGCACACAAGTGGCCCGTCAGTAGAGTTTGTACCTCTCCAAACACTAAGATGCTGAGTTCTCTGTCATGTTTTATTAATGGCTTCATGTTTTTTTGTGAATCAGTTCTATAGTACCTTGTCCTCTCTGTGCTCATCTTAGTAAATCAATCAAGAATTTGAACTAACACTGAGATTATGTTTGATGACTTGAAAGAATCAAATAGCGGCAGATTTTTTAATGTGTAAAAAACACTGATCTGTTTTTATGCCCATTATTCATTCTGAATCCTTTCACAGGTCTTACTTGAACATCATGAAAGTGAACATATTGAACTTGACTTAGCAAGTGCCACCATGCCACAATATTCATTTTACACATGCCTGAGTTACAAACAGACATCACCTTGGGTCTTATGTGTTCTACAAATCCTCCACAACCATGACATAGATGTCAGAATTTAACTTTGGTAGTGCTGCCACCTTTCTTGACATATTCATCCTTTCTCTCTTTTGTGTAACTGCAGAATCATACTTTGGAGAGCTCCTACATGAAGTGCAACATTGTGGTTTGATTATGTACCAGTAATACTTTACAATGAGAACTGATAACATTACTTATTCCATTTCCAAAGCAGCCCTTATTTTAGTAGAACACAGATCTTAAAATGCCTGGCTTAACAATCCATCTTAGTTTATATGCATGGATTTCTTTTTTCATAAAGTACAGGTACTTCAGATGGGCTTCCTTCATCCTTTTTGCTCCGTTATAAAAATGCAACTCTGTGAAGTCAAAGTGAGCTTCAGAAGCATTTGGCATTCTCTGGCATCAGAGATATTTTAATCAGAAACATCCTTTTGAAGTCTCTGCTATCAAAGGAAATGGTCTTTTATCTCATCTTACCTCCATACATAAAATTTCCAGCAGTGATCGATAGAAGAAAATTTGTGGAGTCCCTTAGGAAGCATCACTTATTAGGCCATACCATTGGAAATGCTACAATCGGGATGTGACTGCCATAAAAATGTGAAGTCAGAAAATTCGCAGGCTTTTGGAACATCTCATTATTAACTGAAAAATTAAAAAATGTGGATTAAAAAGTTCTTAAATGATGTCTGTGTAACACAGACCCCGCTCCCTTCTGTAGCTTTGTGGCCTCTTAGCTACACGGAGAGAACCAGAACAGTTTGAGATAATTTGCTGAAAACATTAGGACAAACGGGGCTGGTTATTGCTTCACTGGAGATTATCAGTATTTTAGGGTCAATTTAAGTTAAGACTGCTGGAGATCTCCTATATTAACTATTTGCATTTCATTGCAGACATGAATGAGAAATCTTTATCTGTCAGGTGAAGCTCCCAAACACTTTTGTCCCTGCTATTTGAAAACAGCAAGAAATGACAAATTAGATTTGTGAGGCATTTACTGGCCTTTTAGATATGTGCTAATGTAACATTTATTTCATATTTACTTTTTTTTTTTTTTTTTTACAAAATATGTTCATTTGCACTCTGGGAATAAACATCCATGGTATCTGCATGGTACCTGCTATCTGCAATAGCTGCAACAGTGGTTTGTGTCTTGAAATCAGAGAGGCCTTTGTAGCTTTCACTTGAGAACAAGGCTCTGTTTCAGCTCTGTAACCAATTTTCTTTCTTGACATCAGTCATAGAGGGTGATATGCAGTGTGTACTTCACGGGGTCTTTGTGGTCTTGTTAAAAATTGTTGATTTTTGCCAAATGGTAGGGAATTAAATCAGGTGGAAAGGACCATATCATAGAATTTAACTTCTTGAGGTGGAAAGAAACCCTCTAAGATCATTGAACTCAACCATTAACCCAGCACTGCCAAACTCACCCCTAATCATGCCCTAATTGCCACATATCCATGTATTTTAAATATCACCTCAAATGGTGACTCCACCACATCCCTGGGCAGCCTCTTCCAATCCTTGACAACCCATTTAGGGACAATTTTTCCCCTAATATACAATCTAAACCTCTCATTCTATCCCTTAACAACTTTACTTTTAATTTGAATGTTTATTTCTCATGAATAAGAAAGTGATTGAAGTTCCATTTTATAAGGGAAAAAACTCCTAACCGAAATAATTTTAATCAATTAACCTGCAATGAAATAATGACATATTGGAGACCAGTATTTTGCTGCTTCAATGTGGTATAACTTTACGTTTGCATACTCCTTTCCTTTCTATGTTGTTTAAAATACCTACTTTTTAACTGTGGCTCTTCTGTTACCTTTGCACTTTAAAACCAGATTCTGCTCAAATTAAACCAGCTCAAAGACCTGAGTTCTGCAGTTCTCACTGAGCACCTGAAATATTGGAATGGAAAACTTAAGCTTGGACTGAGTTTATGCTTTTTAAGTTACATTAACAACTTAGGTTTATTAATGGCTTAGGTTTATTCCCTCTTGTGCTATATATGATCAAAAAAGTTTCTCATTAAAGTGTGACAGTGCTTTATATTGCCTGTACATAAAACCTCCATGGTTATTATACAAAAAGAAAAGGCAAATGACAGTTGGTGTCAACACTAAACAGCTTAGGGAAAACTATTTCCTCAATATGTATGTAATTTAATTGAAATGCAATATTTCATGAATATTAGAAAGTGAGGCTTTATTAAAAATGGCAAGGAAAGTGAAAGCATGACTGTTTAGAGTAACAAGCAGCACAAATTTATTCATTCAATACATCGCTGAATTATTTAAAACTCAGCAAAGCACAAGGTCATGGAATAATTTTGGCAAGTGCGCACTTTTGCATGATGCATTTCCATAATTCCACTACATCCATAAAGTTAATCACAGCTTTGGCATGCAAGCCTGCTTCATGTACTAAGCTGAGCCAGAAAAAAAGGCTCTGAATTAAAACTTAGGAACAAACCAAACGACTGACACTACAAATGATTTGTGATAGTTGAAAGCAGATGTGAGCTCCATAATGCCAGCAATTCTTACAAATATTTCATTTACTTAATCCCATATTTACTTGCAATACACATTTACAGGTGGAAACCTGTCACTGGTCTGCAGACACATCAAAATTAGAGTGCACAGGCACATTTTGATGTCACAAGACTTCTTGAGGACATCATCATTCTGTGACAGGTGAGAGCTGACAAGAAGTGTCCTTTGGACCAGGGGGAAGAGAGAAGTTGAGCTGTCCTTGGAAAAAATCCATGGAAATTTTGTCAGTTTTCTATTGTGGGCATTAGCACTCACCTGTCCTGAGTGCAGACTGACTGCTAACAACTTCTGCAGACTACTAAACCAGAGAGGCTCAATGCATGCAATTTTCAGAACTGCACTGTCATTTCTATGCTCCCAGAAAGGCAATGATATCTGGGAATTGCATAAGGCTCAGGGCCTCTTCTCAGAGTATGTTTGAGATTCTAGGACAAAAACTCAGGGTATTTTGAATTTTGCAATGGAGTTTTTGCATTCAGGATTTTGCATCCTGTTTCCAAAGACTTCAATCAATTAATTAAGGCATAATTTTGAGTATGATTTTGAGGACTCCCACAACCACAATCATGCAGCACCAGCTTGAAGACAGAATGTTCTATATGTTCTATATGGATATATGGCTAATTTATAACTAAATAGCATTAACTTGTCTTGATACATGTGACTGAAATCTAGGCAGAGGACTTCCTAATATAACAAAGAGTAATCTACAGTGATCTCATTTTCCTCTTTGCATGTTTTGAAACACCCCTATGCTATCTGAGAGCCACCGAGTGTATTTATTTTTTCCCTTACACTTCCTTCACACACACATAAGGCAGAAGTTATGGATCAACCAGACTTTCAAAGAAGAACATGATTTTCATCTGAAGGCTTGGTGGACCTAATTTTAATTTTCAATAATTTGCTCAATTTGTTTATTGTTTAGCTCAGTTTTTTTCCAAATTAGTCTTGAAATAGAAGTAATTTATCTCAATATATTCTAAGACAAGTGCAGAAGTGAAATGAAAGATACAGCCTCTAAATTTCAAACATTTGTGATATGCTGAGTGCATTTTTTCAGCACCTTTAGTCTTAAGCATGGCTTGGTTGTGTTTAAAGAATAATGAAATATTTAAAGTTGCAATTTGTAAAACAGCACCCTGGTTCTATACAGGTTGTTTATTATTTGATTGACTTCCAAAGAATTCTCATTTCTACTTTTCAACAAGTAGGTATTTTAATCTTGGTCTACTCTTATAGTAGTTTTATATATAGCAATCAGTGAGTTTCTGCTGAGGTGATGCATATAGATAACTTATCCAATCACTTTGCTGCCTTTAAGAGAAATTGTTTTATAAATAGTTTTGGACCTCTCTGACTAATAAAAAAAAATCAATGAGATTTTTATTTTCTGTCTGTAGATCCCAAAAACTCTACTGTATATAAAATTGCAAGTGTTTTAATAGTTACAAATTGCAAATCCAATCTGGAAACAATTAACATCTGTAGAAGTTGCTGAAAGTTTCCTTTTGTTGTTAAATCTTGAAATAGCTTTTTTGCTGGAGAAGAAAACGGGGAAAATATCAGAAAGTTAAGATGAACTTTAGAGCATTTATTAGAAATAATAAGCAGTCATTTCTTCCACCTTTTTGCATGTATTCAACATTGTCACTCAAGAAAATAGATACATTAGTCAAAAACTTTAAGTTTTTTATGTGTGAACTTGATTACAAATTTCGTATCACTATAAATTTGCAATTTATTCAAAACTGAAACAGGAACTGCTTGAGCTCAGTATCAAATGGCAAGAAGTTGCCATTTTGTTTGGTGAATTTGTGTGCAAACAACCTGTTTATATTCATCAGTTTCTAATTGTAGTTTTATAGAAGACAAGTTGTAAAACATCTTATAACCCCACAGATGATTATATTTGTGTAAGCAGAGAAGACACATGCCAATGATCTACAAGGCTTCCCTAAATATTTTAAGGCTATTAAAGGATACTTATTATTTTAGGATATTTCATATTACGAGGTGTTACCAGTTTGATCAGAAATTAAATATTCGGTGCCAGGGCCCTATTTTCAAAATAGGACTACTTTTATTAGTTCCTGCTGCAGACAGATGTCCTGAATTGGATTCCTTTTGGATGAAGATAAACTAAGAGGTAACTCTTGTGGCCACATCAGTGTATGAATAGGTGGGTTTTAGGGAAAAAAAAAAAAAAAACCAACAAAAAAACCCACAAAACACCACCCAAAAAACAAAAAAGACAAAAAACAAACACCAGCAGAAAACAACATTGCATTTTTAGACTGTAATTTTAACATTTAGAACTAAGAAAATAAACCTGTACAATTGAAACTCGATATTGGCAGTCCAAAAAAGTATTATTGGAGTTCTAGCATAATTTTTCTTAAGAACTGTGTATTAGAAATGTCAAAAGTGCAGCTGTTTCAGAACTTTGGAAGAGTTAAATGGATGTAATCTTCTGTCTAAATCTGTGATCAGCTTATTGAAGATGAGAGCTAAGCACTTTATGGATACAGTTCCATACTATGATAAAGAATAATATTCAGTAAGAAAATACCCATGTAATTTTATTATTTTTCTCCCCAGCAATCTAATCAAGGCATCAGCACTTTTGAAATGCTCGGCATTGTTGTTCTAAGTACCATGATCACAATAATTAATCCTTTTATTGTATCATCTCCTGCTGGTTTAAGACACATGAATAATAATTATAGAAAATTATTATTTAAAAGAAGCTGCTATATAAAATCTCAGTTAACATTGGAAGACAGCTCAACAAAATTCTGTGGAACATAAAATGGGTCAGTCTTGATTTATATTTTACTGCATTACATGTGTGCCCTATTTGTTGGCATTTAAAAATACTAATTTGGAGCTTTATGAGAGGATAGCAAACATCTTCTGTTTGCTTTCAGCCTAACAGTGTCTTGTTTACTTTCTGCATTAATTTAGCTGTAAGTACAATGAAACTGTCACTCTGATGTGACATTCTGACTTCAGATATTAAAAAAAACCCAACAAATTATGTCTATCAAACATGCAGAGCCTCTGCTGTCACAAGTTATGCATTGTCTAAAGACAGATTCTTTTTGGTGCGTGGTTCCAATAGGAAAGTCACTGCAAACAGAGCTCTATAAGAATCTAATATATAAATCATGGGTTATCTGAATTTATTGTCTCTTTTACTCGTGAGTCTTGCAAGCCAGACAGCTTGCAGGAAAGGGACCAAGAAAAGGTCTGAAAAGATAATATTGTTTTCCTGAATTCCTCTTTGTCTATGCTTGAGGGAATTTGTCTTACCTTGAGGAACTGGTTTGATGTCATTCCCTGAAAGTTCTGCCGGAGTGGTTCTTGTGTGACCTAACAGATAATAGTGCTGGGGTTTTGAGAGGCTTGTTCTTCTCACCCATAATTTAAGCAGTCTTAGGAGGAGCACAAACTGCACTTTTAATGTATTTAGTAAAAGCCTCTTTATAAAGGTGAATCACAAACAGTCCAGGAACTCAGATCATATCCCCGGCAATTTATTTGTGCCTCTTCCTGACAGCAATTCCCACTGCAGCAATTGACCCTGATAACCACCCTCCAGAATCAAAGCTGTTGGCTCCATTTACCTGTTTTTCCAGGCTCTGCAGATCCCTAGAGAAAAGAAAAACACAAAGAGAAAGAATAATAGAGCTGGCCTCAGAGGAGAAATCATTGTTGTCCATCAGAATCACACCTTGGATGACAAGGATGGTGCAGTCTTCCCTGCTGAGTTTTCTACAGAGCTGTTCCACCTGTGCTCAGGTACAGATCCTCTGGGGGGGCTGGTGGTCACACAGGTCTGGAAAAAACTGCTGCTGGTTTGAGCTGATAATGCTGGAGCAGAAGCCACTGTAGATGACTTCAATCTCAGACTCCTGGAACATGAATTCCTTTGGGGAGTGGAACTTTCTGCCCCCCTGGCCACAGGAGTGAAGTTTTTTTTCCCCAGAAGGGTCATGTTTGTTAAGATTCCTTTATGTATTTTTACAGATCCTTGGCCACAGAGCTGCCATTCCCACGGATAATGACCAAGGAGAACTTCTGGGAGTGAAGTTATAGAACACTGGGGACTTCTGGGGAGACACAGCAGCTCTGTTACCTAACGATGGAGAGTTCCACAGACTTCACTGTCTAACGTGAATGATGTCCCTGTAAAGGGTTGTAAGCAGCTTGTTCAACTTCCCAATGGATCAAAGATGTGATTTTTAGTGTATCAAATGCAATGCAATCCTCAGGCCGCCTGTATTTAAATATGGCATCTGGGGTGTGATATATTGGTATCACATATTTAGTTCTGTGCCAAAAATCCTGTGACAAAATCCTACACATTAGTGAAAACAAACAATAGATTTTATGGTCTTGGCCAAGACAGAGTTCTTGTTTTGCACCACAGAGTTCTTGTTTTGCACCTAGGTTTGCCAGGCTCTATGAAATTAATAAAAACAGTTCATGTTCAATGCCTCCACAGATATTCTGAAGCTACAGATATCTCTGTGAGATAAAATACATCAAAAGCAAAACAGGTATAGAGAGTGGTCTTGCTTGTTAAAATGTTATGCAAGATTAAGCTGTGAAAATTCTTTCTGTGACCTTGCATTATGAATAAAACACTGCTTGTTCCACTGGTGGGTGAAATTAGAAAATGCAGAAGAAAGGAAAATGACAGCTATCAGTCCTTATGAAGTTATGTCCCCATTGAAAGCTCTGTGGGACAAATTGTAAACCGTGTTAACCAAATGAAGACCATTTCAATTCTAATCACCTCTGTAATATGCAAATTTTCTAAATACAAATATTTCCATTACAGTAAAGTACACATTTACTTTGGAGAATAACAGATATCCCATTTTTTAAAACTCAGTTTTACCATTTGTACCTCAAAGACCCTACACCATAGCTCTTATGCTTGCTGTTTGTTTTAAAAATAGACTGATTTCTTCCTGAGCATGTCAATGACACTGCTTCAAGCCAGCAAGGTTTTGGATTCCCATTAGTTCTCTATTTCCCTCCTTAGGGATCTTTGGCCTCTCTGTTGGAGGCTCCCTGTTGCCCAGAACGCAAAAATCAACGACATGGAGACAGAGGTCTTCAGTGAAAAGCTGCTCCCCACCAAAAAAAGGGGCCAGCCTGTTTATTTCTTTTCCTTTTATAATTTTGTGGGTCTGGGAGCAGATTGGCTTCTGGGGTTACTACCCCTTCACCCCACTGGCCAGACCAGCTGTCAACCAACATTATTTTCAGGCTGGAAATATGTAAGCAAAGGACAGTGAACAAAACCAAGAAAGGTTGTTTATGTTCCAAAGCGTGAGAAAGTGAAAAACTGACCCTTAATATTGCACAGCAGCTAAAGAACTGACTCCATCTTATAAGCAAGTAGAAGGCTTTAAAAAAATCTCAGAAAAACCAGGGAAACAGCTCCCCATCAGGCACTGCCTTGTGCTGCCACTAAACCCCGTGCCAAGCTGCCTTATGGTCATTTTCCTCTCCATCACATGGATTTTGTGTCATTACAAAGTATTAGTGCTCTCGATGTCTCCACCTTTCTAAATAGCTCAGCTCGTTCATTTGTTGGTGTGAATTTGTTTACAGCTTGCTTCTTTGATGGGATTTGGGTGTTCTCAAGAGCCAAATGAAAGGAAAAAGTGTTTGAATGTCGTGGGCACCCCAGTGGCTGCTGCAGTGCAATGAAGGAAGGTGAGGATATGTGAGGAAATGTGAGGAAATGTGAGGAAATGTAAGGAAATGTAAGGAAACGTAGTTAACCCTCACATGATTTTACGTGCAGCTTTATTTTATGGTGAATGGAGGTGGTGGCATATGTGTATTTTATGTGAGAATATTGAACAGACGTGTAACAATCTCATTATATGATATTCTAATAACCCTGAAATTGTTTTGAAAGGGACAGTTGCCTTTCTTACTATTATGTCACACACAAAATTGAGACAAGCCACAGAGAAATTAGCTATTTATTTAGTGAAAATTCGTCACAAAACTAGAACCCCAACCTTTTTCAAAATACCCAAATTTTCTGCTTCCTCTGCTCTATACAAACAATACTGAAACAGAGAGAACTAATCTAGGATATTTCTGCTCAATCTGTCAATTTAATGTTTAAAATTATATTACATCAGAGACTGCACTCCTGTTTTATTGGTATTAACTTCATTCTTGGAGTCTTAAAATTGTCTTAGTGTTTCTATGTCTGTGTCACCAAAGCATTGTGCTTTGTTAATAAATTTAATAGCACTCCAAGCATGACATTTTTATTTTAGCTGCAGTAAAACTCTTCTGCAAAATCTGAGGGTTAAAGCTAGTTCACCTTCTGTCTAGAACAGATCTTTAGCCCTTTCCTTTGTTAAAAAGGAAAATGGTTGTAAATATTTGAAAGACACAACTGTAGGCTTGGGTAGATTTTTCGAATATCATTGTCAATATCAATAATTGGAGTGTCAGCTGTTGTGTGAGTACCATGAAAACTTTTCTTGCTGCTGTCTGGTTTTGGAAGGAAGCTTTGAGGTAAGTGGAAAAAATCACTGAAAATACTTTTCTGCTGCCTGTCCTCAACAGGGATTGTACCCCTTTGGAAGAAGATAAATCAGGGTGATAAATTCTGTGTTCCACAAGCTTCAAAGCGTAGAGTCTCTATCATACCAAATTAAGAAATACATTATAATCTCTTAATATGAAGGCAGAAAGACTATTTAACATAATATGCCAACCAGAGATAGCAAGGGGAACTCATCAAAGCATTTCATAGAAAGCAAAGAAAAATAAATTTGCCTCAGTGGCCAGTGCTCAAAATTATAAATCCAAAAGAAAAACACAGAAAAAAACCCCCCCAAAACTAACGAGACTTCGAAATCAGAAGAAAGAAAGAAGACTGAAAATAACTTGGGACTGCCTAAGGCAAACATTGCAAGAAATCAGACACAAAATATTTATGGAAATGTGAAGTATAACTCAAATTCACTGAGACAAACAGTTTAATTGCTGAGGTAAGCATCAGAACACCATTTATATTTTGAAAATTCTTTGAGATTTTACTTTTAAATGAGTAAACTTTTCTAAACACAGAAGAGGGTAAAAGTCATTCTCCCATTGAAAATGGAATTGGGAGATCAAGGATTGCTTTGAGTAGGGTGGGGATAGCTGGGGATTTTTATCCTAGAGGACTAAAATGAGAGTTAATAGTCCTATTGCTTGCATAGTAAACTGTTATTTAGAATTTCTACTTGCTTTTCTCCAATCCAGTTTTAAGTGATTAATTATGCATTATCTTGATTAGACTAATTAAAGTGAGGATGAAATTATACTTTCACTAGACTGGGTCATTTGAAAGGAATTTTTCAATTCCCCATTTTACTCACTTTTTTAAAAAGGCAGCTGTTGTTTTCACTTTTCCTTGGTGCACAGTTTTGATTATGCTGCACTTCATTAGGGTTTTCCTGAAAAAGCTCACATTTTTCACATGGTAAAGAGTTCTAAGAGTTTAGGTTTCCAAATCATAACTAGACAGAGGATTACATTTCTTCAGAAACCCAGTAATTTTGCCACTAAAAAAAAAAAACAAACAGCAAAACAACTGGGTAATAAGAAAATGTTCTCTTAATTTGAAAGATCTCACAGTTGCCACAATATAATAACACTGCCCTACTTGTTACTGTGAATTGTTGATTGATCATTGTTGACTCAGTGGTTTGGACAGATGAGTATTTCCTGGGAAAACGTGAAAAAAACAGTAGAGACCTTTCCCATTTTATTTCTCTGCATTATTATCTACCTATTAATGTGACCTTTTCTCCAGAGGATAAAACTTAATAACTGAGGCGATCTGAGGAAAACAGGCACTGGAGATACACTCATGCTGCTTTTTTTTTTTTTTTTTTTTGTGGCAGTGGGTCTTTGGCTAGCATAAGGTCTCTTAGGTTTGCTCTTTTTTCAGTCCTGCCCTGTAAACATCTCATTCTAATCCTGAGTGTGTTGGCACATTGTTTTGTGTGGTTAAACATGGATGTGTTTTAAGTTTCAAACAATTTGAAGAAAATATTTTGGAGTTTTTTCCATCTTTTTTTTTTCTTTTTCAGCTAATATATCCCATTTATGATGTCCCTCTGTCAGTGCAATGAAGATGTGATGCACTGTGGAAAACACATATCTGGGAACTGCTCCATAAAGAAGTATTCAATGAAATATGGCCTTGAGGTTGTGAGGAGAGGCTGCAGAGCCAGCACGCTCAGGTTTCCTCACCTCACAGTGACCCGTGGCCCCCAAGGTGGTTTCTTTCTGAGAGCCAGGCAGAGTGATCAGGACAGAGGGTCAACAATTCAGCACCATCCCAGCTACCCCCAGGATCCTCCTGAACCCATGAAATGTTCCCGTTTTCTGCCATTAGCTCTCCCCCTGCGTCCCGCAGTCGTAGAGGAAATCTGTGACAGAAATGGAAATGGGCTGTGGGTGTTTCAGGTGAGCAGTCTGTAGCTGGTTGAGAAATTCCTTGGCAGAGGGGGCTGTGAAGGGTCTGCAGACACAACACAGCCAGCTTTACATCGCTGCCCAAGCCCACGGCCACGCTCTGAAAACTGCAGGATGTCTGACTGAATTCTTTCAGAGCAATCAGAATACTCTAAATTGCTTTGTAGGAGCAGACTGAGTCTTGCCAGTCTGAGATTCAGAGTTTAATATCTTGGTGAGTTTCATTGTACTTAAAAGTCCCTGGATAGTCAACCTACTTCTTATCTCTCACATATTTCTTTATTTCTAAGAACTTTGCATAATTTCCTATGTGTTTCACTTTTTACACTCTATTGCATTTATTTATAATATTTTTTCTTTTCATCTGCATATTGTGGCTGTTACTTATTATAGCATTATTAGACATAAACATCACTAACCTTTATAACTAATGAAAAGTAAACAAACAGCAGGTATAATTCCTGATCAAAATTTAATTATATTAATTCAAAAAAATGTGCATACCTGTGTGAAACAGTATTCTTCTCAAGCTTATTCTTTTGAGTGACTTTTGGGGGGGGGAAATTCTTTACTGAATTTTTTTCATTTTGTATTTATGCCTACCTGATGCAAATCTCACATTTTGAATAAATCTTCAAATGCAATCCCCCCAATGTAAAAACTCTTTGGCAGCCATTCTCTGCTAGCCTACTATGTATATGTTTTTTTACTATGTATATGTCTTTTATATAGAGAAATAAATAAAAAATTAGACCACTGGTATAGAAAGTAGATTTCACGAAAGAATACAAATTTCTCTTCTTCCAGATAATGTCATATGAGATCATAAATTGATCTGAATGAGCTGCTGGCAGCCTGCTCTTTAACTGTGTTAGGTTTGTCTGCATTAAATCAAAATGGGAGCAGCTGGATGTGTGTCTGAAATTCAGATTCCCATTCAGCAGCAGAGAGACACAAAATCTGTAGGAGTAAAGATTCCTATCAAAGATGGGATTATTAAAGAGCAATAACAAAGGAAAAAGCAGCCTCATGAAAATCTCCCCCCCTAATTGTATTTAGCATCAAATCAATATGGTATTAATGCTGCTGATTATATCAGTGGTATCCTGCCCTGTGTTGTTATACTCTTCTATACCTTGCTGAGTAATGGTTAAAATGCCATCATAGATTGTAGTCCTCGAAAGGCTTTTTGCTCATTAAAACTAAGTAAAAATGGAGTTTTTATTCTTATTAAGGTCCATGTCAGCTCCAGGAAGGGGATTATCCTCATCTGCAGTCTGCCCTCTCCATTTATCCTTCCAGTCACTAGATATGTATTGCTGACAAAAAAAACCAACACAACCCAACAAACAAACAAAAAACCCAAAACAACCCCAAAAAACCCTAACCAAACAAAACCAAACAAATCCACAAAAAAACAAACCCAGAAAAATTTCCAAAATATGTGTGTTTGGTTTAATTTTCCCTATGTGTAATTCTTAGAAACCAGTCCAAAACACACACAGAATAAAATGTGTGCAACAGTAAGGCAGATGGGATGAACCATGAGTTTAGGGAAGAAATGTCAAAAATATATGGTTAAAAAATCACTTAAATCACTTATAAAGTATCTACTTCTTTTATCTAACAGTTTAACATTGGAAGTTACTTTTGCTTATAATATAGTAAGTTTAACTTGATATCTTCTAGATATTCCTCACTAGCTCTTAGTGATAACATTTTATTTTCTTCCTAGGTGCTGATAAAGAGTTTAATTATTCTCATAAATTATATTATCTTGACAGCACTGTAATTTCCTTCTGGTTCCTTTAAGCAAAAAGAGAGGTTTTTTCCATTTTTCTGGAACCTCTCTTGTTACTTTTTTCAAGATAATCAGTCAGCCTCTGACATTGTTTCAACCATACTTTGGAAACCTTTGAATCAATTTTATCTCATTTACCCCATTCAAATCACAATTTGTTCAAGTATCCAAATCCATCTTTCTTTAGTCTGATAGAAAACATTTGTGGTTAATAATAATTGTGTTACTTATATTGACAATTTCCAGCGGCATGCACTGCACAAGACTTTAACGAAACATTTGTTATTTTTATTGTCATTATTTTTCAGAGAGCCCTTCTAGACCACTTAGCAGCAGACAGCACTTTCCTGAGTTTTCCTTTTACTGCTAATGCACTCATAGCATTCTTTTTTATCTTTTGTGCGCCCTGGTAGTTTATTTAATTTTGTGCTTTGGCTTTTCTCTGCCATACTCTGTGCATACTCTTGAAGAGAATTCCACTGTCGAGAAGAGTTTTATTATTTCTATAGACTCTCCTTGAATTCATCTGCTGGAGAGAATATCTGTAGATGAGGTGGGACGGGAATGTTGGCGTCATGTGAGAAGGGGAGATTTTCTCAAACCCTTTGTGGTTTTTCAGTCTGTCAGTGCCCCAGGAAAGCCACAACCCTTGTGCCACTCTGCCAGCATCCCACTGTGGGGACCCTCCACTGAAGGGACTGGGAGGGACCTACAGCCATCATCTGGTCCAGCCACCAGCAACTGAGACACTCGTGTTTCTCTGAAAATCCACCAGGTGTCAAAGTTTCCTCCAGGCAAACCTGGAGTGACTTTTTTCCAGGCAAACCTACACAAATCACACTTCCTCCACTCTTCATATGGATAATGTGGCTTTACCTTGCTGATATTGCTGAGCAGCCTGATATCCATATATATTTTGATTTAAGCGTATACAAAATAATATTGCACAAAGTAAGTTGCAAAGCAATATTTTATAATTTTTTTTCAGGAAATATTCCCATAAGGGTTATTCTTGTTATAGTTGTGTCCATTCAGATGCACAAAATAAGTTGCAAAGCAATATTTTATAATTTTTTTTCAGGAAATATTCCCGTAAGGGTTGTAGTTGTTGTAGTTGTGTCCATTCAGATGGAAAAATATTCATACAGTGTCATTGAATCCAGTACAACCCAGACATTAAATTTGCATTTTTAAAAACTAAATAAATAATATTATTTCACTACTGAATAAATATATTCAGCAATTTACATTTGATTTTATAGAAAGAAAGTCAAATCTGAAGCTCTGCATAAATACAACAGACTTAATAGTGAATGATTTGACAATTGTGGACAACAATGGTATCAGATATAGAATATACATATCAATTCAATGAAAACTTTAATTTCTGAAAGCCATTTCTGATGAATCCAGTGTGTCCAACCAGGTGCAAACCCTTATGTATCCAAATGCTGATATTTCTTGTAGTTACCATAAGATAGCATTATAACTATGAAAAGTTGAAAATATTTTGCATAAAGGTGTTGGGACAAAATTGAAGATTGCTTTTTTTGTGGTTTACCTGCTATTATAATAAATTTCACAGCTCTTCAGGTGGGGACATATAACAGTGCTGTGCTAGCAGTATTCTGCTCCTGATTATTCTTTCCTAACAAATTATCTATCCTGAGGTAAGTAACATCTGATGAAACAGTAGGTGAAGAGATAATTTTACGGCAGTAAAAACAAATGAAATAGTAATTTGAGGATGTATTTATATCACTGGGAAAAGGATAAATAAGGAAAAGGTTTTCTGCTAAAAACCAAAAAATGCTGAAAAAAACCTCCCTTGAAACAAACCTACCATCTTATGAAAGGATCTTAAAGAAATATGGTGCAGATTGTGAAATGAAAGTTTAATAACAATGAAGTAATTTGTTCCTCACTTCATTGATGTTTGTTGTATCAAAGTTAAATACACCTAATAAAAAGGATTTCTTTTTGATTTAATAAATTGACAAAAACAGGGGAATAATTTTTCTAAACGTTAGGCTTAGAAAAGTCAAAGTTCTTCTAAGGTACTGAGAAAACCAATCAACAGCATGTAGCTTATTGCCTTGCCTCGACGTTGCATTAATCTCCCAGCACCCTGTACAAAATAGCAATTCAGATAATTTCTTTGAAATGTTTCTCTGACATTTTAGAAATTAAGCTGGAGAACAATCGGTTTTGTTGCTGTTAAGCAACAAATGCTTTAATTGATTACCTGCTTTGCTAAAGAGAAAGCAAAATTCTGTCAATAAAGTCCAAAACTCTGGTCAAAAGTAAACACAAAATATGTAATTGATTGTTGCTCAGCCAGTGTTTTGATAATGAGATGATCTTTAAAAGGTCTTCAAAATGGAAACCAGAATTAAGGGATACAATTGAGTGGAAAGACCAACATGACACACTGTACTGTGCTGTTACCAGTGTCATATACCATTATTTAAGCTGTAGATTCCCACAGCATAGAAAAGACACATCTAGAGCAAGACACTGTATATTGTCAGCCCAATATACACAATCTGATTTTATTGTGCACATAAAACCTTAGAAAATATACAGTGTTCATCTAGTTAGTTTTGATCATTTGCATTTCTAATTTGGATTCCATTGTTCTTTTTGGAGATGGCTATTAACTTACTTAGTGACCCTGTAAAATTTAAATTTTAGTAAAAGAAATAGATATCCAAATAGTTGTCTACAAATAAATTAATTGAATAATACATACAATTTAAAATATATATAGTACCCATATTTATTAGAAGAGGGAAAATGAGGAATTATACTTTTGATAAGGTAGTACGTCTTTTTGTTGCTATAATAAATTGTGGCCAATAAGTGCAAAATTAAATTCCAATAATGTAATAATTTAATCATGTTTGTTGATGAATTTTGACATAGTATAATTGAGTGGATTGTGTAAGCAGTAAGCGTTAGATATATGTCATTCCTGGAGAAGATGATGATCATAGGTATAAAAGACATAATTAAGGTGATTTTGCTACCCTGATCCAGTCATCCTTTATAACCAAGTTTGAATGCTGGAACCATAACGAAGGACATTTTTTGGATATTATTGGTTTGGTTTGTTTAATATTTTATGTTGTTGGTTAGTTGATTTTTTAAATACAGCTTTATCTATTGGTTTCTGCTAAAATAAACCTTTGTGAACGGGTCAGAGTGATAAATGTGAATAAAAGCAAACTGAAGCAACTAGTGGTATTTGGATCCAATCTTATTCAAATCACATCTGACATTTCATAAATCATTATTTTCAAAAAATCTTCTCCTAGAATTGGAGAATATTCCGTAGGTGCACCATCTCACAAGAAATTCCCATTTCTCTATCTGCCCAGGTTTTCAGTGTGACTAGATCTCTTTTATGCTGTTTTTTCATCTTCAGTAATGATTACAGAGCTTTGCAACCTGGCATCAATTATAAATGTCACAAATATGCTTTTCATTTCTTATTATAGGACTTTAAATAGTAAAGCAAATGCTGAAATCCTGACTCAAATGGCAAGACCTTTTTTCTTTTTTTTTTTTTTTTCAGGTTTTAGCACTACATCCTTTTAGCTGGTTTTCAAACTACATGATTGTGTTCCTAATTAATAGAATTTGAATTAATCATCAGTCATTGCAAAATTTCTGCATCATATCATTATAAAGAAATCTTCCTCTTAAAGAGCACACTTCAAGAAATAAATGTGCAGATGCAAAGTTTGTGTTTGAAGCTTTTTTGGCATTTCACATTGCCATTCTGATAGACACCCCAAGATTTAAAACTGCCTGCAGTTTATTGTGTGCTTTTGGCTTTAAAAACCTCTGAAAACTGTATTCCACTCACTTTCTTGATAGTTTTAATTGCATTAATATTTAACTAACAATCTGTATGATATGACTTTGACATGAACTGCTTCTTGATTTCACTTAAATAAAACCAGGTGTTTCTAGAGTCTTCAGTTATTCATAGAGTACAACTTCTGTTGTCACACAATTTTTATCATTATGAAAAAACCCAAGTTACTCCTTAACAGGAAACAGTACATAAATTTGAAAGGAAATATGTAATACTTATGTTGTAACACTGTGTTTTCTTAGCCATATTGCAGGTGTAAAAAGCAGGTGGATAAGTATTCTGGTATCTTTTAAGTGATGGGGAGGCTGAGTTGTAAAAAGATTAAGAGAAGGGCTTAAGGCTACTCAGGAATTATTAACAAAACCAGGATTATCTCTCTAAATGCTCTGGCTTTTAGTCCAGCCTTTTTCCACCTTGTTCACACTACTCACGAGCAGAATCAGATTAGGTTAAGGGATTAATTAACAGCATCTTAAGTCTTCTGTTATTTTCCTCCATGCTGTGTAAAGTCAAAATCACTCGGTATGATCTACTGAATCTAACTGCAGTTCAGCTATCCTTAGCAATTCCTACATTATCTTCTTCTCTATGTATCTCATGTGGATCAGCATGGAATTTTTTTAGCAGGAGTCAAAATGACAAGAGTTTTGGGTTTTTCAGGGAATGGTGGTTTTACTTGAGGACTGTAAAGGATTTCACTGTGATAATTGTTATATTTTACAGGAACTTTCTAAACTGCTCATGACTGTTGAAGTTTGAAAGCTGCATCTGCTCTTTTGCTGGAAGAGAAACATGAAACATCTTAGTAATATTTAACTATTTAGAGGAGATTCAAGATGTCTTTTGGACACTAATTTTGTCCAAAGCCCCAGGACCTAAATTTAAGTCTACATTGACACATGTAGGTGTATATTTACATCAGAGTCTTTATGTTCCCTGTATAATTTCTGTAATATTTAGGATATTTCCCAAGTCCTCTTTTCCAGCCTCTAGAACCAGGAGACATGTGGATGTTCAAACATAATATTCTCTTCAGAGTATGCTGTCAGATCTTTTAGGGAATTCTCCAACATCAGCATTACTTTTAATGTAGGTACTAATCTTGGGGTGCAGAACTGTCAGGGGACACATGTTGTGAAATGAAGTTAATTCAGGTGTGGACATTATTTTTTAGGTGCTTTTTGGAGCTGGATTTGTTCCTGGCTGGACTGAGGGAGATTTGCTGTGCAGTGTGGGCCCGATTTTCTGAAGCCTGAGAGTTTACTGGCTTCCCCAAAGGAGCTTTTTGATGGTTTCTCCTTTCCAAAGCAGCTTTGTGTAAATAACTTTTCTTCCAATAACATTTCTGGGTAAACAATATTCTTTTTGCATAACAACCTCTCTCCCAGGTGTTTGTGTTACTTAACCAATGGAGAGAGGTGTCCATCCTATGGACCAATAATGTGCTTTTTTAGCACAGCATCTTATAAAAAGGCTGGAGTGAATTGTAATAAAGCCTTCTGGTGTTCTCCTTCCTGCTGGAGTCAAACATCTTTATTTTGTGTCCGATTGCGGCAGTGCAGGAATCTGCGTATTTCAGCGTGGAGAATTCACAAAGGATGAAACACACTGATTATTGGAACAGCAGGTGGCTGGGGGATGCAGGGCAGGGAACAGAGAGGCTTTGAGGATATTTTGTACCCCACAAAGCACTACAGGCTTCTTTTCATGTGGTGTACAGCACCACTGTGTTGGTCGTGACACAACTCTTCACAGTCAGTCATGTGCTGGCTGTGCTTGGGGAACAGATGGGCCACTGATGCATTAAGTTTTGGCTTTCATGTTTTAAGATTATGTGCTGTTCTGAGCCTCACATTAAGTGTTAGTAAGCTCTCTTCACAGAGCAGGGACACAAAACAAATCCTTTTCCTGCTGGAGACCAAGGACAACTTTCAGGCCCACAGGCCTGAAAGCCCCTTCAGGCCCCTGGACTGAAGGGAGGAACAAGAAGGATGAGTCCTCACAACCTGAGGCTGTAATTGGACAATTAAACCGCAAAATGCAAATGGACCAAAACTTATAAAAATGTAAAACCTCTTGACCTGTCAGCCATTTTGTGACCATTTCTAATCCACCCTGGGGGCAGCCTTAGTCAGGCCCTGTCCTGCCCAAAGTGTATCCTAAAGGCCTTTCAATAAATATCTACTTTATTCCTTTATTCTCCAGCTCTGTCCCGTCTCTGTTCCAGGTCAGCCTTCCCAAGGCATCACCACAGCCTTGTTTTGTTTTCTAAGCTCCATGATCTACCCAGTTTGTCTGGAGCCCTCTGTGGTGTGCCAGGAACCAGCATTAGGCTTGATCCTTAGTTAATATATGAGGTGCTGTTCCGAAACAAGTGGAAAATACAATATGCTGTTGGCATTTGAAGGTGCTAGAAATATAGAAAGTATTGTAAATACCAGGCACATTTGAGAAGTAGCTTTGAGACTCCTTTGTTAAATATCTGCTTCTGTTTAAAGCTCCTTCTGAATTTTAAGCATCACAGAGTAGAATAACTGTGGCCTTCATTTGTTTTGTCCCACAAAATAATAACTTGTTTTCTTGAAAGGTATAAAAAAATATTAAAACTAAGATGTTTTCAATTTCTATATTACTGGAAAAATAACAGCTACTAAAAAGTGAGCTGATGCCCTTTTTGCCTCCTTTTTTTTGCAATGAGATCACATTTTTGTGGTGATATAAAAAAAATCTACAATATTTTAGAAGTTCTGATACTAGTCATGAATTCTTGAAAGCTCCTCTATAAGATCCAGTTATCAACTGTTGAGGAGCACTCTAAGACACAAACAAAAGCTAAGAGCCATTACTAAAAAAAGATAACAAGATCAATTATTCCTGCTCAGGAAAATCCTTGTTGAAAAACCAGGTTGTTTATAGGAAGCTGTGGGGTGTGAGTAAACTTTGTTTACTTTCAAGTGGAGCATCAGGAGTCTGACCAAATGTGATGTGGTTGGGAAGAAAAAATAGTATATATATCATATGTCATTGTCATATACACTTGAAAATCAGAAGACTGAAAAGCTCTTTGTGTTACACTCATCCCTTTGCATGTCTTCTCACAGTAGTACTGCCTAAAAATGTCTCTGAAATGTCAGCCAGCTTCAAGGCTCTCTTTTTTCTTGTCTAAGGCCCCTTGTCTTTTAGGTCACAAATTAAAAACTTGCACAACTCTTTAATATATCTCTTCCTACTCAATTAATTATTATTATTATATCCAGACAATTATATTAAAAGAAATTAAGGTCACAAAGTCAAACATTCAAATTAGAAAACATTAAAACTCTCCATGCAGCCTTCATTTGGCTTGCTCGGACACATGCATTATAATGGTCTTTAATTACATCACACAGATTTTTTTTTTATATGGGATTCCTGGCTCCATCAGTCAGAGATGGTCCTTCCTTAATCAGAAATGTTCAGTATTTTGTTCTCTTGTCCTTGTTCAGTGTGTGGACATACCTTATTGGCTTCAAACTATTCAGACCAAACTCTAGGCAGAAATTATTGATTTTTCTGTGCTATTTTCTAAATGGAACTCATTAATGTAATGTCAGACATTACTTTATATTCTCAAAATCCTCATAAGGTTAAAGGATTTTATTATCTTCATTTTACAGATGGGTAATAGCCATGCAGAGAAATTAAGCTTAAGTATATTTGGGTGTCCACTTTGGAGTGTCTGTAACCTCTTATTCTTCAGTGTGTTTGGCACAGTGTAATTCAGAACAAATATTTTTTAATAGTGAAGGTTTCTGTAATATTTATTTCCCAGGTTACAGTATCTATACATGATAATCTTTTTTAAAAGTATGATCATTAATAAGATGATGTGAAATTTTGAGACAAAATGAATATATGTGACATTCTTCATCTTATTTAAATAATGCCTGGCTCAAACCCCTATTAAAGATCATAATATGGCAGAAAATTTCTGCTGCACTTATCCAGGCATGGCTGAAATTAGAATTTATAAATATCTGTTGTTTCAAGGCTGTGCTGGGTTATGAATAATGTTCTTTGCTGTGTATCACTACAACAGAAAAAGAGAGCATAATAATTTCCTTACAACTATGGAAAAAGATGGGTAAACTCTGCCTCCCACATGCTTTCGTACATAGAGTTGTTCCCATTGCAACACTTGCTCAAAATATTATGGTTTAATATAATTTTTTGTTTGTTTTTTTGTTTTTGTGTGCTTTTTCCCCCAATAAGCAGTGAAAATGATCTCTACAGTAACTAGTAGCTCAAGTACTGAGGCTGTTTGAGAAAATTGAATTGTGCTCAGGGGCAACTGTGCTAGTGAAGTGTTTAGGGCATGTAAACAAACAGAAAACTATGCATATCCCCCCAGCAAAAGCTGCTTACAGAGAGCAGGGAATGCCAGTAAGTAGGCAAGTGAGGTGGCTGTGGCAAATAGTGCAGAGAGAGGAGGAAAGGCAGATGTTGTTATGCAGTGACACCGCACCACAGACCAGTGTCAACGTTAAAATAAACATTTTCCTGCTGCAGCTGGCCATGCACAGCACAGCGTACACTTGGAATATGTAATGCTGTAGCATCTGTTTCTCTCTAAGAGTTTCATTTTCTTCTTCAGACAGCTGTAATCTCAAATCTTCTGTTTGATAACCCCAATGTCCTTGATGGGGAAAAAACAGGCTGCGGTGTTTTCACCGTCTCCAAGTCAATTCTTTTAGAAATGAAAGAGACACCAGAAATTTTGTACAGTACACTGCAGTAAAAACACAAAAAGCATTTGCTCTTCTGCCTGCTGCACCCCAGTCATTTTCTTTTCTTGGTGCAAGATGGAGTGCAGGTGACAAGGACTAGTATAAAATGTAAAAATAAAGGTATATCTTTACTGTTGGAACAAGTCGGACTAGTATAAAATGTAAAAATAAAGGTATATCTTTACTGTTGGAACAAGTCACAAAAGAAAGGACACTTCCAGAACTGAACTTTATTGCTTTGTTCATATTTTTGCACTTTAAGTCATATAAATCTCTTCATGAGATTTATACAAACCAAAACTGGTTTGTACAGATTCTGTTTTGTCACAGAAAACTTGTTTTTTTTATTTTTTGTTGTTGTTTGGGGCTTTTGTTTGTTTGTTTGAATTGCTTTTATATTGCTAAACCTGGCCAATATTTTTGAAAGTTTCAAATATTCTAACATTTAAGTGTACTCTTTTACCATATATGTATATGATTATTGTTCTAGAAAAAAATAGTGTGATTTTTAATGTATTGAAAGATAGTAGAGAAATTAAAAATTAAGGATGCAATTCAATACAGTTTTCAGGCCTGCAGGTTTGACCCCGGTGAATAAACAGTGAAGCTCATTTAGTTTTCTGTGGTCTCAAACAGTCCTCCCAGGCTATGGCAGCTTAGTCTTTTTTAATAATGTTACTTTGCCTTTGGATAAAAGCCTGCTGCATGCACTGATTCCACAAACGAATGTACAAATATTAAAAGGGAAAAACGGATTTATTCCTGAATATTGGATGGATCTAATTACACTTTAGAATTAAAAAAAAAAAAAAAAAAAAATCAAACCCACTTCTTAGGAATATAGAGCCCTAAAATCCATACATAATTATATATCCATTTTGAAAAAGTAAACTAATTTTGTCAGTGGCATATTCACATAGAAAGTGATTGAGGGTCACAGCCTTTTGGTAAACATAAATGACCTATTGGGAGGTACAGGACTTTTATTTCCTTTTGCCAGCGTGTCTGTACACACCAATGATCACTCCCTCTGCATTTCTCCCTCTTCAAACCCTTTGCATACAAACCTTCCATTGCCATTCTTTCAGGGAATCCTGGCAGCCTTCCACACCCATCTCCTTTACTGAGATTTTCCTCAGGCCCTTCAGAGTACCAGACATTTCCTCCCTCCTTTTGTGTGTCGTTCTCCCATCTCCACCCAAACGTTCAGTGCTTCTTCTTTTCTGCAACCTGTTAAAGAACCCACCTTATTCCATAAGGCTTCATTTTACCTGTAATTTTTTTATCATTATTTATTTACTCTTACTCCTTATTTATTCCACCCAGTGCAGAGACAACCCTAAAAAACCAATGGAGTTTGATGCCTGAATGTGCAAAGCATGAGTTGCTGTGCTGCAGGATACAGTGGTGAACTGCAGGGTCAAGACAGACATTCCTTCCCCTGCAGGAAAGTCTGGGATCTCCTGTGAAGATGTTAGAAAAATGTGTGACACAACAGCTAAATCGGAGGTAGCCCAAAGAACTTTATTTTTATCTTGCTGGTGTTTTCAAAGAGAATAGTACTTGCTGTCAATAAAACAATAATTCTTTTGTCAGCACACTGCTCCATTATATTTTTTCCTGTCTTGAACATTGTGTTTACTTCTATCCTCCAGCCATCCTTTCTCATTTTGTCAGGTAGGGTAGGAAAATTGAAACCTCTCTGAAAAAAAAAAAAAGAAAAAAAAAAAAAAGAAAAAAAGAAAAAAAGGAAAAAAAAAAAACAAAAACAAAAAAAAAACCCACCCTAAAAAAGCCCCCTAAAACAAACCAAAAAAAAACCAAACAAAAAACCCCAACAAAAATACCCAATCAAAACAGCAATGATGTTATTAGTTATTATACTATAGTTAATTACTATTAATTATATATATAATAACTTGATACTTATTAACTATTAAGATAGGTTTATTTTCTCACATTTCCTACAGACACACTTTGCAAACCAAAGATGAATCAATCCCGAGCTGCAAAATTACTGTTCTACCTTCCACAATTTCTACGGATCTGTTTCTTATTCCCTTTCAGGAATACTTCGAGGTTGTTTTTTTTTTTTTTGCTGAGCAATACTATAACAGCTGAAATTAGACTTGAAAATCTATAGGCCATGTGGAAGAAACCTGACTGAAGGCAGCTCAGAGGAGGAGAGTTTTCAAGCTGATAACCTGTGTTCATTCCAGCACATCAGTGTGGTTCAGCAGGTGACCAGAGCTGTACCAAAGAGAAAAACAGCAACTGAAACAAAACTGTGGAATGTAAAAGGAGGTGGGGATGTTGAGGAGGTAGAGGGAAAAAGGGGTATTTTTATGATTAATAATAAAAATATTGTGATTCTAAGACTTCAGTGCTTTCTTAAATTAAACAGACGAGCGTTAGGGAAAAGGCTAAGCCTTCAGGAATCAGGAGAAACTTGTGTAGCAGAGAATTTTACAGTTTCTTTATCACAGACTGGATAAGGAGGATTATCTTTGCTACAATAAGTTTAGTTTTAATTTCTGACTCCTAAATTTCTTATATGAAAATCAGAATCAAAGCAATTCCAGGACAACTGTTGCCATCCTTAAAAAGACCTACTGGATAAGCAAGTAGATGTTGTTTAGTCACATTTAGTGAAAGAAACCTTTCTCTTCTCAGCTATGTGAAAACTTTCTCTCTGCCAGGTGAACTGGACTCATTTTCAGACGGAAAAAATGCAGAGCTTCTGAAAATACTTAATTGAAAGTGCAATAGTAGATTTTAGTCCACCTATTTTTCCAGAAAGTTTTATGCATGTGAGTGATACAGAAAAAGCAAAATGGTCAAAATTCAAAAAAATTCCCTTTGTATTGGCAAGGATCTGAGGATGCAGACAGCAAGAAAGACTGATCACCAGAGGTGGGAAATGGCTGAGGGATTCCTTCAAATGAGATACAATATGTCCCTAACCATGTAAGGTCTCCTTCTCAGAAGTCTGGCAAAGGTTGATAAAGGTAATTTCCAGCAAAGACAGTAGACTTTGTCATATCTGATTGTAAAAATGTTGGAAGACTTGCATTATTACTTCACTATCCCTGAAAATTAGTTTTTTACTTGACTGTGTAAAGTCATTTTGGTAGAAGATGAGGTTGCTGCTTCAGTGCTCAGGCTGTGGTCCATAAGAAGAGAAAGAGATGTACAATGATGTTACACAGATGAAAAACAGTGCTTGACATTATTTTCCTATTTGTAGCTGTAGCATATTCTAGTAGATAGTAAATTATTGTTGTAGATATATTTCATAATATTGTCATTGATTCTAACTTTTACCCGGGCTTATCATTATTTCTCATCTTCATTTATATTGTTGCTATTACTGTTTTCCTCCTCACTTGCTGTGTCTTTTGATAAATTAGAGGACAGGCTCCTTGGGGCAGCAGCCTTATTTGCTGAATGCTCTCTGTGATGAAGCAACTCCTGCTTTGGTCTCAACCAGATGTTTGCTAGCACTCTAAAGAGAAAAAACGTGGCTTCAAAATGAATTGTGACCCCTGAAACAGCTGGAAGTGAGGGTCTCATGTTGCAGAGCTTTCACTGTCTATTTTGTGTCTAAAAATGGTGTATGGGGGAACTCATTTCAGTCAAAATAAAAGGAATTTCATGTCTTCCACTGTTTGTAGTGAGGCATCCAAAGGCTTAAAATCTCACCATTTGAATCAAGTTAGCTATCCCTTAGTTATTTATCTCTACCATCATTAATATCTGATTTTATACTCTTTAAACATAAGAGAAAAGCCTTCCTGGTTTAGACCTAATATATGTCCCAAGTGCCAAATACACTTGTCTGTCCTGCTGCCTTTTTTTTTCCTCTGCTGAAAACAGCAGATTGTATTTACTCAGCTGAGTCTCTCACGCCAGCAAACAGCAGGCGTGCTGACACCTCACCACAGGCCACCAGGGATCCAGCTCCTTGAATGTATTTAAATATTCTGCTGCCTGATCAACACACCGACGTTGTCAAAAGTGAAATATGGGTGTGCATGTTCTGCAGCTCTTGGTTATCGTGGGATGTTTCACACGAAGTGAAAAGCAGAGCAGAGTTGGTCATG
The DNA here is from genome assembly GCF_021018805.1 of Prinia subflava. Classification (NCBI taxonomy): domain Eukaryota; kingdom Metazoa; phylum Chordata; class Aves; order Passeriformes; family Cisticolidae; genus Prinia; species Prinia subflava. The sequence goes on along the minus strand of NC_086264.1, from coordinate 9,216,576 downwards.
TGAGAATCTCTGCTGCTTTCTCTCTGTGCTTCACTGCGTCCTGTCTGCCTCTCTGAGAGCTGGGCACAGCCTTTGGACACCCAGAGCACTGGGCTCAAATAATAAAAGATAAACTCTTAAATGGAGAAATCAACATATCAACATATGGAAACAATCAGCATAGGTTTAGAAAGCATATACAATTATTTTTTAAAAAATGATATATAGAGAAATACTGATTTTTTTGGTTCATTTTTTTTAATGGAGACATTATGAAAGACGTTAAAATTAGGCATTTATTAGAATGCTCTAAGGCAGAATCTATCTGTCATTACAAAAGAAAATGTCACTTAGTGCTAATTTTCATTTAATTTCTTTGTCTATAATCCCAAACACATTAGAGAACTGAGTAGATGAGGAATTGTCTAGGCTTGAGATTATAATAAAAGTAGCGGGCATGAGTAGGAGATGCAGAGAAGATTTTTAAAGAAGGGAAAAATGGTTCTACTGGGAAAAAAGGAAAAGAGGGCATATATTCAAAGGTTGTATTTGACTAATAATTTAAATTTTTTTTGTTTGTTTCCATATTTTATTGCTATTTATATTGCTATTTATTATATACAAGTCAGGATCTGGAAGAAGGAGGCTTTGAGATAATGAGCTAAGTTTCACTTCGAAAATAATGAAAGAGGATACTCAAAAATTTGTTTGAAAATGGAAGATGGATACTTGATATTTCATATTTTCCACATCCTCTTATAAGCTATAGCTAACAGAACAGAAGTTTGTGTCTGTGACATGACATACACCAGTTGAAGCTCATCCAAGAGTTTCCATACTTTAGTTTTTGATACTAAGAAATGAGTTACTGTTTTTCCTGTACTTAATGAGTTGAATGAAATTAAAAACCATTTATGCAGCTCCTGAAATTAGTAGGCCCAGACACACTTGCTTTCACACAGAGAGTCATAATGAAAAGCAAAGAAATTTCATATCGTGAATGAGATTCAACCTGTTTTGCTTAATTGAAATATATTTCAATGACATAGCTAACAAAATTTTCAAACAGTGCCAGTTCAGTTTCATATTATTGACTATTTTTAGCCACTGTTATGAATTAATTTAATATTTTCTGGCAAATAATGGTGGATAGTCTAAAGTTTTACATATACTTTAGAATAAATATATCATTTTCAAGTGTGGAGGATTTAATGTGAAATACTAAATATCAGGGCTGAATAGTGATTACACTGTAAAGCTCAGTGATTTATTGGTATTTTATCCTTTCACATTTTAAATTTTTTTTTTGTTTTTTTTTAATTTTCAATTAATTGGCCTAATAGCTTCCCTTAGTACTTAGCAGAGCCTGTTCAAAGTTCTAGAGCATAAGCTGAACATCATTATTTTCCTCTGATGTATCATAGCAAATATGACATCTCACATTCCTATTCCTCCATATGCAGAATTCCTTTGTTTATTAAAGAAACAGAGGTTATAAACTACCTGTTACTGAGCAGAAACCTTTGTGATAAATGTTATAAAATAGTATGAAATATAAAATCAAGATTAAGATTTTGAAGAAGATACTCAGAAGAGATCTCTTATTGTGATTCGAATGTGATGTGAGGGAAACTGTGCCAGCTTTATAAATCTGTATATTTATATCTCCTTTGCTTACTTTACATTTTACTTTTATTTGTTTATATACAATTCTGTTTGTGTTGTCTAAGTTCTACAGATGAGCTGGAGGAATGCTCTTTTATCTGCATTATCCAAAAATAATATAGGAGAAAATGTGATCAAATTCCTAGAACTAGAAATTCACATCATACATGAATAAAATTTGATTTTTTTGACTCCACCACACCCTTTTGTTTGTTACTGAGTTGCTTTTTATACAATAACTATCTAAAATACCTTGCCTATACGGAAGCTTATAAAGCAAGATATTACTATGGCTTTTTCAATAGTTTCATGAAAAGAACAATTGAATATTCCTCTTTCATTTAAATAAATACTTATTAATTAATGATAAATCTTTGAGTATTTTTTGACTTAAATAATCATTAGACATTTGAAATTTTTATGCAGGTCTATTAAAAATTGAATAGCCAACTTTGAGCATATTTTCTTTGAATTCCAAGGTTATTTCTGTGTTACAAACATGTCATTTAACAGGATCATATTACTACTTTTGTTTATTTCCTCTTCCCTTTGCTTCACTTTGCTCCCCCACACCAACTGCCCACAATTGTAAAACAATAATAAAAATATTAATAATAATAGAAAAGACTAGTCAAATGGCTTTGTATAAACCTCTTTGGAACAATTTTAAAGTAAGCCCTTTTTTTCTGCTATTTTAATTTGGAAGTGAGCCTTTTTCCTTCTTAATTTAATTCCACAACCTCAGCTGTGCTAAAGGTTTATCACAATGGGTTTTGAAATACCCATTTTCAAACGCCCTGTGGCAATCTGGTTGTGTTTCTCAATTGCATCCAGCTGGACAGGAATGGCTGCATCAAGATAAAATAATATACACCAAAATAAAATAATTTTTTTTGGCTTTGAAGTAAAAAGGAACAGGATTAACTTCATGAGTGACTCTCATCTGCATTCCATTTTCTTTTTCTGCAGGTTTTTGAATGCTGTCTCTGGAAAAGCCATAGCCAGAGGAGGTGTGCTGACTTGGAACCTGAGGATCTCAGAGAGATTTCTGTAATGGAAAAAAGTCAGAGGGAGAAGAAGAAGGCTTTAAATTCTACTTAAGTTAAAATTCTACAGCAGCAAAAATTCTGCCCTTGCTTTATTCCTGATAAATTGAAAAGAACAATTAAAAATAGTTTTTTGAGACTTTTTTTTCCCTTCACTATCTCTATGTTTTGTCTGTTACTAGTGGCACAGTTGTTTCTGTGTTCTTCCAACCTGGAATTAGCAATTTGCTGACATCACCACCCTGTAGAATGCCTTCCTGATGATTTAAACATGGAAATATTGAGAAGAGGCCATTTGAGCTCACAGGTGGTTAAATCAAGGATTCAAACAGCCTCATGAGGCGAAAAGACAAAAGAAGAGTAGTGTTGTGAGCCCTTTGAGAATCTTTTATTTAAAAAAAATAATTCTTATCTATAGAAACACAACTATGCCACCCACACTTTTAAGCTGTGGAGGAATAAACAGCTTATTGGTTCATTAACTCAAATTAGTATTTTATCCCAGGATTTTCGGGATCTCTATATTCAAATAATTTAAACATGGAATACAAACATGTCCCTATTTTCAGAGCAGAAGGAAAGGGATTAATGAGAAGTGCACTGAATATTTTGTGAGGAGGCTTCCACATCCATACTGGACCATAAATTTGATGGCTGTTTATAAAACATGATTAACAACATGAGAGCCAGAGAGGCTACTGTAACATGAGATTAATCCTCATTTTCATTTTTAATGAGGTTTGATAATTGATTATTGTTGCTTTGTTTTTCTGATGGCACAGATGAGACTTTGATTGGCTCAGATGAACAAACCATAATAAATATCATTGCTGTGTGGGCAGTAAAAGTGTTGCTTGTATTGGTGAAAGTGCAAAATTCTGTTTTATCAAATGCACAGCTGCAAGCAATAGCCCCATCCTATAATTCATGATAATAAAGTTGTTAAAGAAAAGAGATGATAATTTTCAGGAATCTCTCCAGCTACACAAATAAAATGTCATATTCAGATTTAATATGTAATAATATTGATATCCCTGGGAAAACTATGCATGAGCATATTGTAGACTTTTACCCTGTCCTTTTTTATTGCAATAAAACTTGTGGAAGGTGTGTGAGCTAACTTTGAAGTGCTGTATAAAAATTACTTTAGAAATTTTCACTAAATAATACTTTAAAATGTATCACAAAGGGCAATAAATTATCCTTTGCTAGTGCAAAACTGATTTTCTGACATTTGGAGCAAGTTGAGTTCGTGAAATAAAATTATTATCATATAGAAAAATAATTCTGCTTAGCTATGGACACCTTTAGGTACACTTGCCAGGGCAGCTTTAAGCACAGTTACTGAGGCCTTTTTCCAGTAATTTTATATTATTTAGTAATTTTATCAGTGCTGTCATTATTTCCGTTGATGACCTCTTTGTTACTCTGGTTCTAATATTTTGCATGCTGAAAATTCTTTGGGCTGATACTCAGAATTGGAACAAAATTAAACACCTGTCCTGTCAAACAAGCAAAGAAAAAAAGCACTGCTCACCACCTTATATCTTTCAAATTCACAATTAGTGACTCTAGAAAGAAAGATTTTGAAGAAAGATTTTTCTTTTAGGATTTTCTGCAGTTATTCAGCTATCAAATACAATTCTATTTCTCATATTTTCTTTTTTTCATACCTGTCATTGCTATTCCCAGATTCCAATTTGTTTTTTATTCAAATTTAAATGTATTTTTTTCTTTCAATACATCCAATAGTGCTTTGATCAGTAGTCAGTGTCATCTTCAAAAATCTCCATTTATTTTTTTTCTGGCACTTCTTTTTCACATAGAAATTTATTTTCTCCTTCTTTTTTCTTTTTTTTTTTGTTTGGTTGGGGTTTTTTGTTTGTTTGTTTTGGGATTTTTTTGGTTGGTTTTTGTATTGGTTTTGTTTTTGTTCAGAAGCTACACTGAATAAGCTGCATTGACTTTCAAATGTCACACTCTCAAATTCTTTCCTGCGTATTCACTTCCTTGGGACAGCTTTGAGATCAGTACATTCATTTTTGAACATATGGTAACACTCCTCAACAATGCAGATAATTCACTAACCTACTGTTTCTACCAACAATCACTTGTTTATCTCATTTATTTCTATTATATACACTTGTTAAAAAGCATCAGTTTCCAAATGTGTCAGCATGCAAAGTAATTCCCATTATTTTCTCCTGAGCACAAACACATGAGCAATGGTCCTGCACTCAAGTCTAGAGAAAGGTTTTCTTTGTGTTTATCCAATGTTTTAGGATGAGCTTAAATACCTAAAACAGAAAAGACTATTGAGGTTATCATCATTTAATTATCATCATTTAATTATCATCAACTGTGGTTTTTATTCATTGAGTCACAAAATCTGAAACCAGGACATGCAGCTTGAACAATTAATAGGCTACCTCATAGAAATTGATTCAATATTGGGTTGAAGGTTTATTTTAAGTAATCCTAATTTTCTTCTTTCTCTCTTCATGAAGAACCCAGATATTCTTAATTCAGCACAAAAAAGTTGATAATCTTCAAAATTAAAAAAAAAAAAATCAGACCAAATTTTTTACAGCTAAATAGCTTTGACCTTATATATGATTGCAAAAATTTTCCATAAAACAAAGCTGCATTTTAGTAATAGGCCTCTGATCAAACACAGATTGTGTTGTATGAAAAAAAGAGACTTTGATCTTTAAAGTAAAGAATAACAACATAAATCACACATTCAATAAAAAAAAATATTACTTGATTTGGAGAGTGAACAAATTGAATCTATGATAAACCACTCACTAAGCAAAGAAAATAATTGACTTTCCAGAAAATGTGTTTAGAATTTAAACTAATGGCACAGGTAAAAATTCACTATATTTTCCATGGCTGGACTATTAAAAAACCTGTCTTTAAGATAATAGCCATTTTTCTTTTAGGTAAATATGTATTAGATGTTAAATAAATTAATGTTTATTATTTTACTCACTGCATTCTATATGATGTTGTTCTTTTCATGGACACTGCCAGTAAAGGAAGGGTATAAAACACAATGGGCCTGTATAGAAATAGCTCACTGCTCCAGCTGATAATGACAGATAAGATATTGATAAACTTACAGGTTCTGAGCATATTTATTGAAATGGATACCTTGTAATTAAATTCAATGGGCATGCCATTTTCAGTGTTTAGATAGTGACAATGCAGAGAGTAAGATAAAGTACATAAGAAATATACACTTTCTATAAATTATGTTGCCAAGACTGCATTTGGAAAGAGGCATAGTAGAAAATAAAGATGAAGAGATCTTAGTTATGATGAATTATTCATGTTGTAGCAACAGGACAATATTTATTCTCAGTAATGCACATGTACCCCTGGAGACCTGAATGCATCAAAGCTTGTTTATTGTGGATTTATAATCAGAAAAAATAAGAAATAGTCTATCATCATAATTGTGGAAATTTTTTTCTATGAGGAAGTGAGGAATTTTTTTTCATAAGGAATTCATTGACAAAGTCAGGCTTATGACAAAACAAAATACTAATCATTACTTACTTCTGATTAGAGCTATTGAAATTAAATTCCTCTGTTCTGAATACAAATATATAGCATGTCCTACTTCTCTGAGCAAGAAAAAAAAAAAAATTTTAATTCCACTTGTAGTAAAAACATATAATTTTTTGCTGATGGATCTTCTATAAAATATGACATAATTTTATGAGATCACTGGCTAAAATTGACATGGGTGTGCTTGCTAATGCTAATGCAATAAGAGCTGTTGGATTTAGAGCTATGATTATGAAGAGGAAATAATTGTGTAAAGTAAGAGCTGGAAATACAGGAATTTATATGAAATGCAACAAGTTGGGATGTTTCACTGGAAATACAGGAAGTAAAAGGCGTATAACAAGAGGTTTCTAAGACAGGGATCAATAGTTTTATGAGGGCAATTTTGTGACATGTGCATCTGATGTGACCTAATAACTCCAAGAACCCATTTCTGTTCAAGGTGTTTTAGTTCTCCAGTGCTCCTTGCTGTAAGGGTGAATGAGTTAACCTCCACCCTGAGTTTACCAGTGAGGAAACAATTTTCCAAGGCAGTAAAAAGTCCTAGAACTGGATATGAGAATTTAGGGTCGGGAAGGAGCTGCGAGATACAAGAATGAAATTCCCCAAGGGGAAGTGTAGGGATTAGTTCCTCATAGATGCAGGAAAAATAAAAAAAGAAAAAAAAAGAAAAAAAAAGAGAAAAAAAAAAAAGAAAAAAGAAAAAAAGGTTGAACAGAAGACTGTTAACTGAAGGCTTCTGAGGGACTTCTGCCCCCGAGCATCTCCATCCTGCAGCATGTCTTAGCAACACTGTTTGTGTGATTGCACTGTCAGCCAGTTTGGGAAGGAGGCTCAGTGGAAACCAGGGGGAGGTCGGGGGTGAGCAGTGTCTGTGTTGGTGGGCTAAGGTGACAGCTTTCATCCAGAAATAGCTCCTCGAGCTGTCATCCTAGGAAGTCGTGGTGCCGTTTGTGGTGACAAAAAAGGCGATGGTGGGTATGCGAAGCTGAAGGTCCCGCATCAGCTGGAGAGGCTAAAATCCATTGGAATTGCTAGGGGGAAAAGGAAATGAGAAAAAGCTGCAGCAGGGTGAGTGATAGCTCCTGTCCATCTCCCTGCTACAAACAGAGCTGGATTTGGTCTGCTGCACAGTACCTGACAAGCACTGGGTCCCTCACTGCAGTCTCTTTTGGCCACCTGTATTTCAAAGTCCTCCTCAGGAAGCAAGCATATTCAAATTCATATTGGGACTGCCAGGTTAAAACTATACTCTTAATTTTGTGGAATGCAAAATCTTACAATGAAAGTACTCGACCATTTTGAAAGCTTGTATGTCATCCTGTTTTTGAAGATTTTTCTAAGCCTTTGATTGTCCTTCATATTGGAGTCAGAATTTTTCTTTTATCACACCTCTGACTATAAACAATAGCCTTGTTTTGTTAACTGTCCTTCATTGTTTACATATTTTTAGATAGGAAGAGAAAGTTGACCGACAGTTGGTTTGACCAATGTGGATTGAGAGATGGGATTCCATCCTCCAATCCACAGGCACCTCAGAAAACGTATAAAATTGAGTTTTGGAAATAACTTTGTCCTTTTTTCCTGCTTTGATCATCACTGTGTCCTCATGCGATTCTTTCATGTCGACTGTGACGTTTGTATCTGAGGTTTCTTTTTAAAAAAACAGCTTTGAAAAGCTTCTCAAAGCAGCCCAGGAAATAAAATTCAGTATGTGTGGTGTCTCATTCTTTATATGAAGTTTATGAACAGGCCATTGGCTCAGAGACACACTTTTAAAACTTCAAGCACACAAACAGTGTTTGTGCCTTTCTTCAAGGCACGTGGATGAGATTTTCAGCACCAGATTGTATCAAACACTGAGTAATCGTGACTAGAGAACTACAGAACTGAAATCAGCTTGTTGAAGGAAGGAGATTAAATTGATATTTATTTACTCAGTAGAAATCTGGTGCTCAAAACATTCCTTGTATTGTTTGGTACTTTTGGTTCTGATCTTCTCCTGAATTGACAAAATTAAAGTAAGCTGTTAGAAGGCTTTAGTAAAATTTGACTAGTGTGTGCATTTGAAGTTGTCAGTGAAATGTAAGTAGCAAAACCATTACAAAATTGGCTCTGAAATCATGAAACAGAAAATGTTTAGTTTGAAAGCCATTAAATTATGTTTTTATAATTGAGAAGTTGGTGCTGATACCACCAGGACTCCTGAATTCCTAATAAAATAAAATTTAAAAAAAAATCTAATGTTTGTTCTTCATCTTTATCACCAATAAAACCCTGATTTCAGGAAAATCACTCTATAATGTGAAATCTGCAGTCATTTCAATATTATATATGTAATATGTATAGTATGTGGAAATCATATGCATTTGCCATGTAATAGGAGAGCAAGTGAGATAATTTTTAAGGTGTTCAGAATTTGTAAATTTATAAAAGTCTGGGGAAAACAAGGAAGGGACAGTCACATCGAAATTCAGTTAGATATATTTTCTCTCAGAATTTGAATGAAACACAATTGGATGAGTCTGGATTTTTTTTTGGGGGGGTGTATTTATTATTATTATTATTGTTATTATTTTTATACCAATACCCAAGGCATCATTGGACATGGGGCAAGAGAACAGGAGAAGATTAAATATGTGTGATGTATGTGATAAATATGTGTGATGTGTGATGTAGTGATGTACTTGAAAGGGTTCTTAATGGACTAAAAGGATGCTGAAAATTTTGTCCAAAAATCAATAAATTGACTTAAGAGCAGAGACTGGAAATACTTTAACATACACCTTCACAAAAATACAGACAAAAAAAGGTGTTGAAATGATAGAGGAATTTATTATGTGAGGTTTTCTTTCATGCTTATAGTAGCGTTAAGGCCAGAACATTAAACCAAGAATGTTTAAATGTTTAAATGCACTGTCTTACTGATTAAATTAGATCAAGAAGAATGACAGACATAAGAATACAACTGCAGGAAAGCAACTGATGTATCCAAGCCCATTGGCAAAGTTGTAAGAAAAAAAAAAAGTTAATCAAATTAAAAAACCCACAAAAATTAGAAAGAAAGATGCAGAGGGCTGTCTGCAGTGGTGGCATATATTAACAAGAAATAAGCTTTGTTTCTTTGCATATCAGTGCCAAGAATATAAGTCATGTGGGCTCGTATCCTAAGGATATCTTGAACTAAATGAAGAAAGCTCTGTGGTATAACTTGTGCATCTAAATGAGGCTGATGGAATTAATGTAAATGTTGCTCTAACACACCAAATGAAATGAATTTGGTTTGGAATGTTTTCTAAAGAAGAACATGAACAACTACACCACCACCCAACCCAACTCCCCCAGTTATGAACCATGCAATTTTATCTCTGGCTATGTGTGTTCTTCTGAGCTTGGCAATCAGAGGATGCTCAGATTTAAATCAGATTTAAAATCTTGAACACTTGAAAAACAGAAAGACATTTACGTGGTTCAGAAAATGAGCACATGACAGATAAGAAATGTTTGTCATGTGAACCAAAGACAACAATAAACTGTACTCTGAAATAACTATTCTTAGAAAGGGGATGTTTTAAAATTAGAAAACCTAAGAAGTAATTATTTTTTCCTGGGCAAAACAACTTTTGTTTGAAAAATCACTCTTACTAAAGGTAATTATTATCTACTTAGTACCAATTAGCAGGGATGGAGTAAGCTTTGTGTTTTTCCACAATCTCACTTCTGCAACACAGCATCCTCACAATAACTTCCAGTTTATATTTATATTTTTGAGGCTGCTGTTTTCTCACTGAAGCTGTCATATTTTCTGTTGTCCATGAAACTTGTGTTTCCAGTGGAAATGAGGGTCAAAATGCTTTTGATTAAGGGGACTACAAAACATTCATGTTTAATTATGCTTACGCTTCATCTTGTGGGTTTTTTTCTCTCCCTGTGCTATTACTAAATAAGAAAAATACTAAAGAGAATAGGAATATCAGTATTATTTTATTTGGATTTTCAGACTATTACTACCCTTTTTATAAATTTATGTTTAATGAGGTGGAAAAAAAATCGTGCTTTTCTTGAAAGATGAATCTCAAGGAAAGCATTTCCTTGAGGTTTTCTGTAAAGAAAATTGCTATTTCCGTAAAGAAATAGTTTTCTGTGATTCTAAATCAAGTTCTCTGGTCTGGCTTTCCAAACCTATTTAAAGAATAACCGGCAGTCATAGAAACCACACTATGCAAATAAGGCATGTAATTTGCAAATCTAAATTAGATGTTCAAACAGTTGAAAAATAAAAATAAAAAAACCCCAAAACTATTCCTTTGGTAAATCTGCCAAACATTTTAAATTGTGTGAAATTTCATATTTATGTTTTCTTGGGTTCCTTATTGTTTCTCCATCTGTTTTCTGTGGTTCTACTGGATTTCAATGAGAAGTGAACAAAACTGTGAAAACCTGTGAAATAATTGTTTTTCCACAGCTGGCATTTGGAGAATTTCAAATTGTAATGTGATTATTTGATAAGTTCCACATTACTCACATTACTGTTGTCATATGCGATTTCTCAGAGCCCTGGTCTCTTCACAGACATTGTTACCTGAGGAGCTGGGCAGAAATTAATCACCCAACACTCCACTTGAATGCTTAATTAAAAGGAGAGGCAGCTGTTCTAGGAAAAGGGAAACACCTGAAAATTGGTGTTTTCTGAGGATGCAGAGCATTTGGGGCACCCCTGAGTATTTATAAAGCTTGATTTTTGAGATATAGCTATTTTGGGGTTTTTTTACAATGGAACCAATTTATATTTTGTATTTAAAGAGAAACAAACCAAACAACGAGGTTACTTATTTACGTATTTCAGATGTGGCTGGCATTAAATCATGAAGTTTAAATTTCATGTGGTAAAAACAATTTATAATTAATTTGTTTCTACCACAGGCTCCTTAGGCATAGACTTGAGCCATACTCACCTATAAAACCCTGATGGGCACCCTCATGACCAAATGCTGCCTGTAGTGGCTGATGAAATTTGGGGAGGAGAGGATCAGGGGATTGATTTTGCAGAGGATTAATTGTTCTGCAGCAACAGAGTCCACCATGATAGAAGGACAAGGAAGAAAAGGGAAAGAAAATAGAACGGCAAATTTTTTACATTTGAAAAGACCATGATGACTGGTCAAACCTTTATGGACAGTAACAGTGGGGTCACAGGGATTCTGTGAAGAAAATTAGAAAAACAAATTATGATGCTCTCTCTTATTGTGTGAAACACCTCTGCCACTGTAAAATCACTAAAGAACATTGCTTCAAAAGCAAAGCTTCTCCATTGTACAGTTAATATTTGAAAAGTCCTCTGAGTAGGCTGAACCGAATCCTACATTATAGAACACATATTTTCCAGAGGAAAAAAAAAAAAGAACGTAGTGGTGATAGGGATTTACACCTCTTACAAGGGATTTATTGCAGAATAAACTGAGGGTTATGAGGTTTTTGATAGCTCATGTGGACAACTCTGTGAGAATAAAAGCCACTGATCTCTGAATTTTACACTTCAGCAAAATATCCCCTTTTTTCTAAATTACCCATCTGCAATCTACACTGTCAATGTATCCAGTCTACTACCAAATTAAATGAACAGGGGGTTTTAATTATTATTAAAGATAAGGTAAGAATTATGGTCTCTATTTCAAATGACAGCTAACTGGAATGTTTTTTTTTACACCATCATGAATTGAAAACAAAGCAATTTCTCACAAAATGTGAAATAATCCAACTATGTAATTCCTAGGAATTTTGCTTCTGTACATTCTTACTTATGTGGATATCCAATAGATACTTTTTACTAAAACATTTTTTTCTAGGACTAAGAAAGGAGAGAAGACCTGGGTCCCTTAGTGAGTAATTTTATTTGCTGTATGAAGTTGGAATTTAATTTTGTCTTTCAGCTTGAGAGATCTCTGACAAGAAACATTTGATTAGCCAGTTATTGCACAAATGCAAACAAAACATAGTCTCTACTGTCTTACTGCACAAATTAAATCACAAAGGATTGCCATTTACCTGGTGAAAAAGAGCACTTTGAATATCAAACTTCTGTTCTTTGAAACAGAGTTTGTCTGAAAAGTCATGTAAGGTAAGAGTTCTGTATTTCTTTTTTGCTCTCATTCCTAAACTCCTCCTAGCCCTGCAGCTTTTCTCTGGCAAATTTTTGTTAGATATTTCTTTATGGCAGAGATTATATGTTTTTATGTAGTTAGTATAATAGAATCCCCTGCTTAATGGAGCCTGGGTATTGGTGGCTGTCAAGATGTAAAGGTAACAATGTAGTTTTAATATTTTATTTCACAAAAACAGTGAGAATTTACATCATCTCTGAACAGCCACAAGTATTAGAAACCGAAAAGATGCTCCATAGATTGAGGAGGTTTATGTATTTATTAAAAGAAATACCACCTGAAAAAATATCAGACTGCTCTAACACCATCTCAGAATCTTCTTTGTGAAATTAAAAGGGAATGAAATGACTGAACTGCAAAGAGGAATCTTCAGGAAAGGAAAAGTATTAAACTTATACTGTTTGTGGTACTGTGTGCTATAAAATTTGTCAGTTTTTTCAGTGTAAGCAGCTCAGGCAAACAAAACCAGCCCCTTATATTTACCAAATAAGAACTTCCAATCAATGCAAATTAAATTGCAGTCCTTTTTAATTTTAAAGTCTCTGGGTTAGTTACATCCATGGCTAACAAAAGGGAGAAGGAGGAGGGATGTTTGTTTCAGCACAGTATGGAAATCAGTTCCTTGGACATTACATCGGAGGCAGTCAAGACAAATTAACTAATCAAATGTACTGGATATTTCTTGATTAGACGAACTAAACTTGATATTAAATTTCAAAATATGAATTGTTGTTTGTCTCTCTTTTGTTGGTTATTTTTTAATTACTTAGAACTCTTTAAAACAAAGGTGAGTATTATGTCTCAAGAGTGAAAACTTGGCACACAAAATGCCCAAAGTCAGGCAAGAGTTAGACAAAAACTTGGTTTTCATTAAATGTTCCTAAAAGGGGGGGAAATTCTTTTGCCTCAACAGAGTGAGGCAAGAAATGTGAAATGGGGATGAGTGCTGCAATGTTTGGAGCTTATTGGTGAACAGCTCTCTCATGAAAAAGAAAAAAAAAGGAAGTATTTCTGTACCTTAACTGAATCATTCATTACAAAATAAACAATTAGTTTGGTTTTTTTATTTGTCTTAGGTATAATTTTCATAGGTGGCATGGACAATAACATCAGAATGGAAGGAGTGTGAAACTGCTTAAAGAAGTTTGTCAGAGTACCTCACATCAGATAATTTGATGGTCTGTGTGCTTTAAAAAGTGCTTAATTTTTTAAGATTAGCTTCTGAGGTTCAGATCTTAATATCTTTGAATGACTTGCTGCTCAAGACAGATGTTCAAGCACTGATTTGCATTGATTTGGAAAGGAGAGGTATTAATTTGAGTGAGAGCTGCTTTGTATTCAACTGCTGTGTAATTAAGCATATCTATGCATACATTATCCATAAAGAAACTTCCATAGTTTCAATTTTTTTATATAGATGATTTTTTTTCAGGTGTATAAAATTCATATATGTGCATATAGGTATGTAAGCTTATATATATATATATATATATATATATAACATCTATAAAAGTATAAATATGAAAACCAAGTATAGATTTAGAGGACTAATTGAGCTTTTTAAATTATGGTGTGTGCTTTCAAGATTAAAAATAACTCTGATGTGGGCATGTAAAGGAAAGGATGTCTATAATATGTTATTTTTTCACTGAAGTGAGCAAAGAGAAGGAGAGGTTTTATATGAAGATCTTTGTAAAACACATTCGTACCCCTGTATTATAAGGGGTAAGACATCCAAGGTCTAGAATACTTTTATTACACTGTGATGGAGACATAGAAAAACAGTGGCAGGTGTATCATTTAACAAGTTTGAAAAATGGACAATAAATAACAGATTTTTACTCCCACTTTCATTGGTCAAAATAAAGTGGAGTAATTCATGCCTCACTCCTCTCTTGGCTGCACTTCATCCATCTCAAATCAGCCTTCACTCATTCAAAAAGACTGTAATTTAATTTGAGAAAAATTACACCTTCATCAGACTGATTGTATGTTCATCCCTGTTTAATTCCTTATTTCATGTTTATGAGAGGTTGAAAAAAAAGTCTATATTTATTGTTTAGCAGAGGTACATTTTCACCCTGAATAATTCAATATAATTATGATTAATCAAATATCCTAAGGAACTCGATATTGTAAGGGTCTCATGTGTTTGAAGATGGGGAGGATGGTGGTTTGTTTAAAGTGAAACCTCCCCTAGATTAACAAATTAATCATGATAGACACTTACAGAATGTGTTCCTAAGAGGTACATTTGATTTTGCTGAAAGTGAGATCTTATTGCTTGCATCACTGTCATTACAAAGGGAATTCCACTCATTCTGCTAGAATGAGGCATCACTTTCTAAAATAACTGTGAGGAAGAAATAGCATTAAGATGCAATGCTTCTTCAGGGCTTACTTTAAAGAGATTAAATGAGAAAGATTTACTTTACAAGCATAGGGAGAAGGAATCATAAAGAATTATTTTTTCTTTTATCTGATGAAAAAAGGTATCAATTAAATATTATAATTAAGATGAATAATTATGCCAAATATACCAGTGCCAAATGAGCAAGAAGAGATCCTGTTTTAGGAAAGACAAGGCAGATCTGTTCATGGGAACACTAAATATTGGTTACAGTCAGGTGATGGTTCACAGGCAGCCTGGTAGAGAAGGCAATAAAACCTTCTGTGTCCATAGAGAAATCCAGAAAAGAAAGCAAAGTTACCTTGTGGGCCCAAAAGCTCATTTTAGGTGAATTGTAGAAGAGAACAGAAGATCACTGCTCCATCTTCACCTGCTGAGTTTGATGGGTCAGTGAATGTACAGAAAGGCTAAAGGGAAGGTTAATTATGCCCCTGAACTGTTCTCAGCCTTGTGCTCCCCTTTTGTTTGGGAAAGGTAGACAATAGATATAAAGCTGTCCCCTAAACCAGAACTAAAATGTGATAAGAAGCAGCAAAAAAGGGGACATCTCCCAATTCACACTCCCATTTTCTTGTGTGGGTGTGGTTTTTTCCTTTTTGAATAAGTTATGATCTTTCATTTCTTTTTGAGTTAAGAAAAGGTCTTGTTTCAAGACTCAAAACCTTTTGTTTCATTTTCTAAGTAGTTGATCATAATTGATTTTTCTCTTCCTTGGTGGGAATCTCTTGCCATTATTCACTACTATTCATGAATGGGTGAAGGTAGCCTAAAAGTGGAAGTCTCAAAGAACATTGTAATGAGAAAAGGAAAGGAAGCAAAATAATATTTTTTCCTAATTTTTAATTATTCAAAGAACTTGAAACTGGGAGCTTTTTTCTTACGTTCTTTATTGTTTTCTAATCTTTACAATACCTCCTTATTAAAAACAAGGAGCCATTTAACTGCTACCAAATGGTCTTTAAAGTACTTTCCATCCAAGACACAAAGATAAGTTTGAAGAAGCAGACCTGGTCTCCAAATCAAGCAGAGGAAAATGTTTGTAGTCTCGTGCTGTTTGCAAGCCTCTTTCTCTGACAGCTGGCCTGCTCTACAACTCCTTGGAAAAGCAAAGTGGATGGAAAAAAAACTGTGAACTGACAGAAAAGCTGTCAAAAGGAAAGTCTAGCAAATATGTATGAAGCAGAATATATCCCTGTGATACTCCTTTCTATTACTAGGAAAACAAAGGAAAAAATCAAGGCTCACATCTGCATCCTTCTTTTTTATTATTATTTATTTATTTTTAATTTTCTCTTCAAACCATAACACATGTTTTGAAGAAATTTCCTCCTTTTTCTTATTCCTCATTTTCTTACATACCGGTATCATGAAAAGGCTTGAGCTTTAAGAATGCTACAAATTTTAGGCAAACGTGTTTTGCCTAAAGGAAGATTTTGGAAGCTTGCCTAGGATGTGCAACTATCGAGTCATTTTTCAAGGTCAGCTCGGAATTTATCGTGCTCCTTTCAGATTTTCTCAGTGCTGTAGTTACAGTTGCATAAACAGAATAATATGAAATGGAACTTCAGGAAGGGAAACTGTCTCTTGTCTTGCATACTGATTTAGGAAATGTCCTAAAGGTCCTCGTTTTAGATATTGCTGTTGAAATACTGTTTTGAGAAGGCAGGGGTCAACCTGAAACAGAAGAGAACGAAATATTAAGTTAAATTAGGTGGATAGGATATTCTGCTGATGTGGATAAGGAAGTCCATGAGACATTTACTGGACTACAGAACCTACAATATGGGAAGGAAGTTCACAAATTAGAAATCATTTGGAAGGGGGAGAAAAAGCCATCAGAATGATCAATCAGAAATTCTGAAGAGTATAATTCTTTTGCTCTAATTCATCTGTCCACAGTTATTTTGGAAAGTTAATCTATTTCTGAAAGAAAATCTATTCATGGCAGATTAACATGAGCATGAAGGAAAAAGACTTTTGAGTACAGATAGGTGTTTATTCTGAAGAAAAAGGTCGTAGTAAAATCAAGTGACTGCAACCAGCATTCTCTGGTTAAACTGGAAGTATTATTAAAGGGTTTTCCAGTGATGGTAATAGATCACAAAGTGAATTCCTCACTAAGCAGAATCCTAATCTGGAAAGTGTATCTTTCTATAGGTTGCAAGTTCAATCAAAAATTTGATGCAATATTTATTTTACATAGACAATGAAGAAGCTCAATATTTATTTTAATAGTCCCTATGAGGCCTAGAACACACAAATCTATATGAAATATACTACCATCATTCTTTGCCTACCTGTAGTTCATACGATGTACAGAGATGAATTATATTAATTAAGGTCAATCATGAAGATAAAAATAAGAACAAGTAGAACAACTCCAAAGCCCAATGTATTAATCAACAGTTTGATAATATCTGAATTCATCTGTATATGATGCTACAAACATAAGTTGAAAAAATACTGTAACACTCCAGGGATTATTACAGCCAGATAACACTTACAGTACTGTGGAAAAACAGATTTAAGTGAGGATTTTGAACTAATGCTGAACCTTGAGACTTGGGGACATGAACAGGCAATGAAAGCAGGCAAAAGAGATACCTCAGGAGTTAAAAAAAAATAACAAAAGATGATCAAACTCTGGAAAAGTGTCCAGCCTTTATATTAAAAGGCAGGGGTAGAAGAAATCAGCATATTATTTATTTGTGTACTTGAGGAATGAGAGTGGATGTATTACCCAGAAAAATATTCTCTATTGACTTCTCTTTCTTATCATTGTTTAAGATGATGGATTCAACATCCTGTATTTAGTTAAGCAATTTGATGATTCTTCTGAAAATAGGGAGCCTGGTTGTGATAACCTGCACAAGCTCTGAGGATGAAGGTGACATTTTATATTACATATTTATGTAACTCTTATCAGCTGCAAAAAAGGAAACCAGGAAACTACGGGTCATTCTTAACACATCTGCATAGCTAAGAAGATTTGCAATCCAAAGTGTCATATTCTCTTTTTAAAAAGTTTCTTGGGTTTATTACTGCATGGAAAGTTAATTCTCACTTTATGCAGAGTTAATTTCCCATGCTAAAATTTATTTTGTATTTATAAGAAAAAAAAAATCCATTGAGATAATTACACTCCAAAAATTAAGACAGATAGAGTAAAGGAAAATACTTAGGATTGGAATTTTGAATAAAGAAATACTGTGATACAAACAAGCACAGAAATGCAATTTAAAGACAGCATATTCAGAAAGATCCGTCATCTTCTCAACAAAAGGAATTTTATTTTGATGTGAGTTAATTTCTACAAAGGCAATTTTTGTATAATAGCATGGTGAGAAAAGCAGTGGAAAAATGCAGACTTTTTGGAATCATCACCCCTCCAAAAATATATTAAATGGAATAACTAAGTAATTCATTCTGGATTGAACAGGAATTAATATCAGCTTTATTTTGTCCCTCTGGGTATATGGGTTTTTAATGGAATTTTTTTGAGAATGCAGACTATGATTTCATCTGAGGATTAGCCAGGCATATTTTAACTGCACAAAACTTTAGTAGAGGTAGCCTTGAGATTATATTCTTTACTTTACTTTTGAGGAACGGCACTGGTTGCCCAAAGATGAAAGTGTGAGGACACAGGGAGAAAAAAGGCTTAGAATGTTGTTTCCTTTTCTCTTGCAGACTCATAATCTGACCTTTTTAATACCGAGGGAGGAGACCTAAGGCAAACAAACACATGATAATTGTAAAGGTGTCAGGATTTTATTTGCTTAATTAATTTCTTATATGACCACTTCTATATCTGTAGACTCACAGTTGTGTCAAAAAACCACCAAAATCTCAATCTTATCTGATTAAACGAGAGAACTAAAAATAATTAAAACAAAACAAAACAAAAAACCCCAAAAAAATCCCATAAAAAAACCAAAACCCCAAAAAACCAAACAAAAAACCCAAAACAACCCCTCCCCAGAGAGAGACAAATAAGGAGTTTTCAGAGGAAGGGGAAAAAATATCATGTGAATGTTGTAGCAGTGGTGGTTACATTTGCTCTCAGCCTGGTATAGGTTGCTACCAGACCATAAAATATAATGAGTTCTCTTTCATTTTCAAACCTCCCACTCATTGGGAGTATCAATATACTTTTGCTCTATCTATAAGCAATAAAGAAAATATTATATATTTGGGTTTTAACCATTTACTTTCAGCTAGTGACCGACTAGCTGCCTGAAAACGTGGATTAAATATGCATATGAACTTAGAACTGCAGTTACTTGGATTATAATGATAAGGTCTTTATCCTAAGATCTTAGAGAACCTTCAAGATTATGGAAAATTTCTTCAGAAGGAAAACCGTTATAAAGCTCTCTCTTACCATTTGTTTAAAACCAGTTTCTCATTTGTATTTCATAGCTGAAACATCAAAAGATTTAACTGCATGTTTTGGGCCATGCAAATTTTTGTTTAGGGAAAACAAAGCAATCGATTACTGGAACAACATTTTACCTGGAAACAGGCCAAATTAGCCAGCAGTATGAAAGAGAGTTCTTAAAATATTCAAAACACAATTTACTTAACTTTGAAAGTCTATAGAAAGGCCATTTATATTGAAGAAGGAAAGATAAACAGACTCATTTTCATTTTCTTCTCAGAAAAGAAAATATATGTTGGTTTTGAAATTTTGGTCATCTCCTGGTGAATTAAGAAACCATAAAATTAAGGTCAAGCATTGCACTTTTATAATGAGAACAAATTAGAAATCCCCCAATAATAAGTGAGCTATCAGTAGTTTTCTTAGTCACTCTACTGTCAAATAAACATCTTTCTTTGTCTGCTAAGGAATAAATATAAAATGCAGAACAATAACCTTTTTTTTTAATCTGTGGCTATAAGGTGTGTAACAAGTTATGTTTAACACCTACAATCTGTACAGTTGGCTAAATAAAGTATGTGGGAGCTATAATCCAGAATATTTTTTTCAAAAGTAAATTGCTATGATTGATGGTGTTCTCATTGACATAATCTGCTTTAAGTGTTAATTTTTACCCAATCTGAGATGTTTTGATATTGGTTGTTTACAAGAATAACTGGAATATCAAATGCAAAAACCTTTCTCTATTTGATACTATTTTCTACTTTTTGGTTTGTTTTGCTGCTCGACTGAGTGCTTCAATTATATTTAACATTTAAACGGTGCAGACTGGGAGTACTTCCCCATGCCAGAAATTAGTGTATTCTGGAAAACAAGAGAGCAGGAGAAAAGCCAAACAAAAAAACCCCAAAAAACCAAAAAACATGTCTGTGTGGCTGACAGAGTTTTCTATTCAAGGCCATGTCAGAGACATAATTCATAACACGTGAAAATTTGGATTCTTCTTATCTCAGTGAACATTCAAAGGCATGTATGGCAACATATCTTTTTCTTCTAATATAATATAGTGCAGCCCCATTTTTAGTCATAGTGGCCATAGAATATTAGATTTTACAGAGGGATATCAACCTCGTGTGGTAGATATCAATACTGTCTGTTGAACACCATTTTTGAATAAGTAACTTTGGCCTCACATTAATGTGCATTCGCAGGAGGAACTGGCAACACTGTGGAGTTCTTTAAAACATTGAATATCAACATTTTAATAAGGTCTCTGTTCACTGATGATTAAAAACTCAAGGTGAAATAGCAACTATTTTGAAAATATGGATTGAGCCATACTGTGGCTAGTTATCAAAACTACCAGTATCTTTGCAGTTTTTAGAGCTTCCTGAAATTAATATATTTTAGACAAGATGTGCTATAGATAATGGGGAAAAAAAGGAAGAATGGAAAAAAGGCTTTAAAAGGCACATAACTCTTTGTTTCAAAATGTATTCTGTGACCTAAATGTTGTTCACTTCCCACTGAAGAGGTGACTCTTTAAAGCCCATGGACATCTGCACATCTTTAATTAATATTTTAATATTTCACAGCAGGAAATTTGTTACTTATGGCTAAGATTTCCTGCTGAAATCACCTACCTTAACTGAAATTTATGTTGAACACTTTTCTACAGGTCCAGTTGTTTTGGTGGTTCAAGTCTGGGGTTTTATTCAGTCAAAAGAAGCCAGAATAAATATTGCTCATATTTTGAAAAAAAATTACTAGAGGAACTGGATGCTGCTATCTCATTGATTTTCATAGGAGTCAGCCCCATTTCTCTTTGTAGGTTTTTATCACTGAAATTTCAATAATCAAGTGCTACTTTGGAAGTCCAGAAAGAATCCAAAGACTATCAAGTGTTTCTCTATCTGAAGGTCAGACTTGTTGTTCTGCTTCATTTCATTTTGGTTTAGAGATTTTGTAGCTCAATAAAAACTTCTTTCTGAAATGCAAAAAGACAAAATGCAAATTCATAGCTTGATGATGAAGGATGAACAAGTAAGTTCTTAATTTTTTAATCATCCATATTAATAGTCTTCATTTGGCATGCACATAATGGCATTTATCAAAGCATGTGAAAATACTTGACAGATCCTTTATTGAGCCTCTTAACACTTCATAGGATTAAATCTGTCTTCCAGATAGATGTTCTAGTACTAATAATAATGTGATAAATATTTCTTTTTACTTCTTTCTAAGCAATAATCAAGATTCAATCTGAAAAGAATAAATTGCTTCTGGTGGTCCCTGCTTAAAGACATCTGAAGTTAAATGCGGAGATACAGTTAGTAGATAAGATCTGAGTAGATGACACTTTTTGTGCAACAAATGAAAATTAATTCACTTTGTGACCTATTTAGAGAGATCACTGTGTGGAAGGATCGAAGGTGAGGGGGACGGGGTTGTAAGCAATGGGGGTGGGAACAACAGTAAATCAGATTGTCAGCTCATGTAGAGAAATTCTTTTGTGGATTTGGAAAACAGAATATTCCCTCCCTCCAAGAGAATAGCTAATCATTCTGGGGGATAAATTAAGGGGACTAGACTTAAGGGGACTAAACTAAACTAAGGGGAAAGTTGAAAAAATAATTACTACAAAATGGATTATTTTGGTGACATTTTGAGAAATTTGATTGCACCTTTTTGGTTCAGGGTTCCCTGACACCAGGCCCTGCCCATTCCTAGTCCTTGTAGACTACTTGGTGTTTTATTGCTGCTAATGTGAACATAACAAGAAGCTTTTTGTAGGCTGTAACAATTTAATCCTTTTTTAGCAGGTCATTGGGCAGGGGTGACTGGGAAACAGGTTTGAAACACTCTTCTGAGTTGTAATCTCTGTGAATATACTGTGTGTCAGTAAGTCAATCCTTTAATGCTAGCCAGAATACTAAAGCAAATTCTCAGAGAGGTGAAATAGTTTGCTTACTTGAGCAAGAATAGAGTCGGGGTTAAGACAACAGAAGGAAAAGACCCAGAGTCCTGCACTGACTACAGATCACAGAATTAGAGTGGTGAATGGGGCTTTGGAGAAACTGTGGTCAGCATTCAAAGAGCTCGTCCTGTTCTAATGAATGAGGATGTATTGGCTGTGTGTGGCAGGGCTTTGGTAGCAGGGGTAGCCTCTGTGAGAAGCTTCCAGAAGCTTCTCCTTTGCCTGATGGAGCCAGTGCCAGCCAGCTCTGGGATGGACCTGCCCCTGGACAAGGCTGAGCCCATCGGCCATGGTGGTGGCACGACTGGGGTAACAGAGTTAAAGAGGAGAAAAAGAGACTTTGCAAGAGAAATCGGCAGCCAGAGAAGAAAGGAGTGAAAATACATGAGAGGAACAGCTCTGGAGACACCAAGGTCAGTGCAAAAGGAGGGGCAGGAGGTGCTCCAGGAGCCTGAGCTGGGGTTCCCCTGCAGCCTGTGGTGATGACCATGGTGAGGCAGCTGTGCCCCTGCAGCCCCTGGAGATCCAGAGGGATCAGAGATCCACAGGGATCAGAGATTCCCCTGCAGCCCCTGGAGATCCACAGGGATCAGAGATCCACACACAGCCCCTGGAGATCCACAGGGGTCAGAGATCCACCCACAGCCCCTGGAGATCCACAGGGATCAGAGATCCACCCGCAGCCCCTGGAGATCCACAGGGATCAGAGATCCCCCTGCAGCCTGTGGAAAAGCCCCACAATGGAGCAGGTGGGTGCCTGAAAGGAGCTATGACCCTGCAGGAAGCCCACATAGAAGCAGGCTCCTGGCTGGGACCTGAAATCCCTGTGGAGGAGGAGCCCACCCTGGAGAAAGTTTGCTGTCCCCACAGGGACCCACGCTGGAGCAGTGCAACTGCAACCTGTGGGAAGGGCTCCCATCAGGGGAGTTCATGGGAGACTGTCTCCCATGGGAGAACCCCACACTGGAGCAGGGAAAGAGTCTGAGGAGTTGTCTTGAAGAGGAAGGAACAGCAGAAATAACCTGGGATGGACTGAGTGCAGCCCCTGTTCCCTGCCTGCTGCACCACTGGGGAGAAAGAAGAGAAAACGGGGAATGAAGTCAGGCCCTGGAAGAAGGGAGGGGGTTAGGGTTATTGACAGAAGTGATAGATTAATATACTGGCAGTATTACTGTAATTTTTTCCTTCTTTGTAACAATTTGGACTAAAGATTGCCTTTTGAGCACCTCAGTTTTAAGAAAGAGAAGGACAAGGAAGATGAACATACTGCCTATGCTTAGGTATTCTCACTTTTCTTCTGGAATTCTTTAACTCTCTCTCCACATTAGATTGCACCTGGCCATTGGTGAGATTTGTCCTTGGAATAAATATTTTCCTTTTTGTACCTAAAGTGTGCACTACTGATGTTGGAGGCAGCTGTCTGGCACGTATCAAAACTGTCTGCAGGCTCAGAAAGTTTGAGCTGTTAGGGGAATTTAGAATACATTAAAAGAGAAAGAAGGCATAGACCCCCTTCCATTCTCATACTCAAATGTTTACTTCTGGCTCCAAGAGACTTGGGGTATGACAAAACAGGTTTGATTTGTTGGCAAGATGATTTACATTATATGTCAGAGAAAATTTTTTTTGTGAAAAGGGGTAATTAAGCAGGAGGAAATAGCTTCCCTTGGGAAGTTATGAGATCTTGTCTTTAATAAAGTCTTTTTGAAACAAACATCTGCCGAACATCTGTCAGAGGTTGTCTGAACCTGTCTAACCACACTTCAGTGGACGACAGACTGCCTCAGTTTTCAAATCAGTTCCAGCCTTGCTCCTGTGACTCTGTGACATCACGGAGGATTTTTCTCCCTGACTGCACAAAAGCATCAGAGAGCCCCAAGCTGTAATTAAAACATCTGCTGAACAAAGAGGGGTTGTAAATCTCAGCTCATAGGAGGCACACAATTAATGCTATTGAAGTGCCAGTCGCCTTCCACTCCAAACTTCTCCTAAGAGTTTGTTGTAGAGCATCTTAGTCATCAATAATTAATTTCTAATAATAATTTTATTGGTTTAATATTTGCCCACTAATATAATGACCACATCTTGCCCTTTGGCCATAAGTCATATAAAAAAGCCATTTTTTCTCAAACAGTTGTGTCATTCTGACCCAGTTATTTCGATTCCTTGCTGATTTACTAAGTAGTTATACAAATGGGATTTTCATACAAATGTAATCCCTTTCTATTGTAATGCAAAAATTAATTTTTACACTCAGTTATATTTGCCTGGCTTAGTGTCTAATAGTTATGTGCCCACCATCATCGGCATTTGCTGTTATTTTATTGCTTTTAGTTTTCTCCCTGCTCTCTGTGCAAAGGTAAAATCTCTGATGCCTCCTGAATGAGGCACTGCAGAATTCTTGCCTCACAGACTGCTCCTGTTTTCTTTGATCAGAGGAACAGTGAAATGGTCTATACTTTTATTAAACATAGAAAAGTAATATTTTAAAATGACACAATGTCAGTCCCACAATTTACATGAGTAACTTTCAATAAAACATTATTACGAAAGTAATCAGTAAAGTGATCATCTATCATTTATAGTTTGCTGTAGAGTGTGATGTTTCTGTGAAAACAGAACCTTAAAAGTTATGTTTCCCCATTTGCCTCTTCAGGAAGACATTCAATTCTAAGAGAAAAATGACACGGTTTTCAGTAGGTTTGATCATTCACATTATTCAATTCACAAGTGTTCTACTTTGACAGTGGAATAGTTAAGGATTGAGAGGAAAGAAAGAAAAAGGAAAGACAAAGAGAAATGGGAAGAAGGAGGAAAGGAAGAGGAAGAAAGAAAGGAAGGGAGGAAGGAAGGGAGGAAGGAAGGAAGGGAGGAAGGGAGGGAGGGAGGAAGGAAGGAAGGAAGGAAGGAAGGAAGGAAGGAAGGAAGGAAGGAAGGAAGGAAGGAAGGAAGGAAGGAAGGAAGGAAGGAAGGAAGGAAGGAAGGAAGGAAGGAAGGAAGGAAGGAAGGAAGGAAGGAAGGAAGGAAGGAAGGAAGGAAGGAAGGAAGGAAGGAAGGAAGGAAGGAAGGAAGGAAGGAAGGAAGGATTCTTTCTTCTTCCCAATCCCAGTAAAGTCCTAGGCTATTCCAAAGAAGATTTTTATTCCATCAGAGTCAATATTCAGGTATTGAGTCTTGCTACATAATGATCATGATGATGACGATGGTGATGATAGTAATAATTATGATGATAAATAATTAAGGATTAGCTTTCAAATTGGTCATGTTGGTTTAACAATGGGGAGATTTATGCTGACTTTCATGGGATGAGAACCAAGTCAACAACGAGCTCCTGTGTAAACATATTTCTAATTGAGAAAGATTAAGAGCTCATAATGCAGTGTTACTGTACGTGTCTAATACAGTATTTGTGTTACTTCTAATGGAATATTTGATAATATTTGCAGAATAAAGAGTCCCACAGTCAAAAGAATTGAAATGTGTGCTACTTCTCAACTCTTGCACAAGCTTTGGGAGTACTCTATTTTTCTACTGCCAAGCTAATTTTTTATTTCCAAACAGTAAATGTCTTACCTTGATATTTCCTACCCTCATTAAAAACATTGTACATTGAGGGGATTTTTTCCCCAAAGATTGCAGCTTATAGAAAAAGTAATGGAAGACAAGTAGTGGAGGAGAACTAACTCTTGAAGAATCCTGAATGTGGGCTAGGATAACTTAGTTCTTTAGTTTGCTGTCTGCAAATATTTGACTCTGAAACTAATTGTTGGCTGTCACAGTCATCTTGCCAACTTGTGGCAACCTCGAAGTTTAGTGTCTATAAAGACACAGCAAAGAAAACATTCTCGTGACTCTCATGATCTCCAGCTGCTATTCCCAGTACTACTAAACCTGAACATGACTTTAGTGTTTCTAAAGTTCTCAAAACACCCCAGCCAGGTGTCAGTCTGTGTGCCATGTCTCCAGCAGGTATCACTTCTTTCCTAGTAAAATGAGAGACATCAAGGTTTCTCCTGCAGCTGAGTGCATTTGCCTATCTCTTCTGGGCCCTGTGAAATACTTGGTAAAAATATTCAAAAAACTGTTCCTGTAGCCAAACACAGCTTTGTTTTCTATTTCTATTATTCTAATTCAGTCTTGCCAGGGATATCTTACAGCTATGTACAAATATCCACAACCACAAAGTATTTGAAAATGAGAGTCATAATTTTTCTGTTGGTGCCAGCAGCTTTCCAGTAAAAATACTTTTACGTCTGGACAATCTTTGGGACAAAGGTGTTTTTTTCTTTTTTTCTTTTTTTCTTTCTTTTTTTTTTTTTTTCCACTATGCTAGGTAGTGCGATTTGCATGTTTTGATGCTTGCAAAATGTTCAATGAGTTGGTAAAAGGCTTTTCACTCCCTACCTCATTCTTTGGAGGGGAGGAAGATCCTCAGTATGCTACATTTGACCAAGCAAGGATGTAATGATCTTCCTGAGTGATATTTGTATTATTTATTTGTATTATTTTCCTGAGTAATATTTGTACCAAAACATCAGGAGATGCACGGAATTTTGAAAAGGAAGAAACTCCTGGTAATTTCCTTTTTATACTTTTAACTAAAAGGCTATGAAAGTAATAGAAATTGAAAAGCAGTGTGCTTTTTCCTTCTACTATTACTTACACAAAATCTTCTATCTGTTCCACATAGCATCACTATTCATTGCAAGAGTGAAATAGATTTTAATTAAAAAAACCCAAAAGGATCAATCTTATTTACTGTATTTTGCTATTGCAATGAACACAGAACTTGGAGTTCACCAAGAAATTCACATAGTGACTCTGTGGAACTCTGATGGAGAATGGCACAGATATTTTTAAGCTAAACTGCTTTTGGTGAGTTAATGTTCAGAGTCAAACAAGGCAGTCCAGTCTGCCTAAAACATCTTGGTGTCATGAACTGAACCCTCAGGGCTCTTGACCTTTAGTAGAGGTGGTCACTGTGAGTCTCAATTTCCACTTTTGACAAAATTTATACGATTTATAATCACTCACATGACGAAAAGTGAGACCTCCGACTAAAAAAAATAATAAAGAACACCACAGGTTTGAAAAAGCATTAAAAAATCTGTTATCACTGTGTGTATTTAATACCTTTTTTCAAAAGGAAGTTAAAGGCAACAAATTATAGCATTTTTTGGTGTAAATGTTTCAGCATGCTTTTCTCAAAATTAATTATTCAATGTTGAACTTCCTAACGTACAAACAGAAAATGGTATCAAATTAGTAAGCTTATCATAAACATGAGAGTGAATTTTATTTGCTTTAGCAAAGCCCCCAGTATCAACTGTATGTGTCAAGACACTTAAACAGAGAGATAAATGTTGGTTGTATTCTAAATGCATATTCTGTTACATATTTGCTCCAGACAGAATAGATATCACTGTTTGCTGAGAAACATGTAAGTTGGATATCTATTACATTTGCCTCCTTAAAAATGTTTTTAATGTCACTTTCAGTTCAAAGAAAAGAATTTCCTAGCTTTTACTCCTAGAAACAGCTTGCTTCATATGATCAAAAAGACATATTTATATACTTTGATTTAGTTGTCCTTTCAATATAGCAATATAAGAGATCATTCAAGAACCGTAAACAAGTTTTCTTTGCATATGAAAATATTCTTCTATGGAGAAAATAAGATAAAAACTTCACAATTTAAAAGACATTGAAGTTTTTCGTTGCACTTTTATTTGCCCCCATTGGTAAACAAAATCTGTTAATTGTAGATCTTTTGATAAAACTGATGAGAATATGAATTTAAGGGATCAAAAGAAACCATAAATGATGATGAGAAAAGAAGACGAGCATTCAAAAATAAATGAAAAATCTCTTTTAAAAGAAGTGAAGCAAATAGGAATGAAATTATATATTAAAAAAGTTTCCAAAGTAGTATAGGACAAATTTTGACCCTGGAAGCATAAGGAGATCTCCTGTTGAGCTCGGTGATGCATATGAGGGCAGAATTTGACTTAATGTGTCTGAAAAGTGAAAAAGAAAGTTTGAGAAAGGGCATTAGCTTTGCAAATCTACAAGGCCACCACTCTGTTCACCTTCCTTTCTCATGAAGAGCAAGGTCCAAGAAGAAAACTTCTTGCCCTGTGCTACTTATTTCAATGAGATTTTTCATCTTTCTTTTGTTCTGGAATTATTAGACTGGATTATGTCCATATTTGAGGCTATTAAACTACATGAAACTACCTCCTTATGTAGTAGAAACTTGTTCAACACTTTTGTCAGACTACGAATATCTTACTTATGAAAGACGTGCTAATTTTGTTTTTTTAATGGATTCAATGAATCTACATTAATAAAAGGTCTAAAATCTGATGGAAGAGGTGTTTACCTGACTTCTAAATTTTTAACTGTAGTCCATGTGGCATAGAAAAAAACTGTAGGTAGTGGAAATTAAGTAAATATTCAACAAGAAGGATATGTAGCTCATCCTTTTAGTGTTTAGCAACATTTTTTTTCCTTTCTGAAAGAAGTTCTGCTAAAAAAATACCAAATAGGGTTCTAATGATTTATGAAAGCTGAAAACCTGAAGGGAGGAGAGGAATAAATGATAAATGTCTCATCTTTGCTGTTTAGTACCAAGGCAGAGTTTATATGGGATGTAGAATTTAATTAATTTTAAATCTTGGGACTCCTCTCGAAAGTCTGGCTGCATAGTCTGATCAAGAGTGAGGAGCCCTCTCTTAGTTGTTCTTGTAAAGGAAATTTCACCTTTGTAACAGTAATTATGTATTTGTTCAGAGAGACTGCAAGACACAATGGGTAAGAATATATCCAGGTCCTAACATAATTTAAAGTTAAATTTTATTCTGTTTTTTTTCATTTACAAACACCAGGTTTCTTAGGATGAGATATTTATATCCACAGCAAGAGAGAAGTGAGGAAAAGAAAGGAAAGAATAAAATCTGAATAACAATTCTAAAGAGGTAGTTTGAAGAAAGAAAAGTAAAAAGTGTCTTATTAAGACATGGAGAAGGGTTGTAGACCTTAGCCCATTGTCTGGAATGTGGAACACGTAGATATGAAGGTCAGAATTAAGAATTTACAGATATTAAACTTGTCACCTGTGATGCATCTGCCTTATGACAGGAATTCAATTCCCTGCCTCCTTGCATTGCCTGAGCCACCTGAGTGCCCCAGGTGAGGGGTGAGACCTCAGCCAGGAGCACCTCTGCAGTTTGGGGATGTCCCATTGTCCTGAAATCAGGAAAGAATTCCAAGGAGCAGCGAGAGCCAAGCCTGCTCTTCATCCTGAATCATCCTTTTAAAAATCTGCAATGCCACACAGCCGAAGGCCGGAGCAGAAGGGAAGGACAAGGATCCTGAATTCTTCTCTTTTGTAGCTTTTTAAGAGGTTGTTAAAGAAAAGGGGAAGGAGGAGATAGAAGAGGCAGAAAAAACAGGCGAGGAAGATCAATAGTTCAAATGTAAATTATAGATGGAATACTTAGTAGGTACTTACAGGTGGAGTTGCTGGGAACCTGAATTGTAATTACATAATTTTTTTAAGCTTTCAGGAAGTCAATTCATAGCAGAGCTTGTTTTCTAAAGAAGACCCATGAGAGGAGCATTGTGGAATAACTACTCTGAAGTTAGTATTTTGACTACTAAAACACTTCGTTCCTGCAATTTTTCTCCTTGTTTTTAAACAATGTGTAATGCTGGAATGTTAATTTGTAAAAAAAAAATAAAAAAATAAAAAAAATTGGTGAAGCAAAAAAATCCACTCTCAAAATTAAAAAAAAAAAGAAGAGAGGTTATTTAATAAATTGTTACATTAGGAAATAGATTATTTACAATTGATTTTTTCACTATTAATCTTGTACCCCAGGGAGCAAATCTTACATTACCCTTTTACTCTTCCAGCAAATACTGCCCCACTACAGATGTTGCTAAAGGTATTATTAATTGTCATAAATTATCCTACATTTGTTGTTTTACTTTAACATTGTGGTAGCTTTGTCCTCATCATAGGATTTCATACTGATGGCTGAACCAATTACCTTAATTAATTAATGTTGCGTCAGCTATAAATGCTCCCTGTGTATGATGAGTGTTGTAGATTATCAGGAACTTTTAGAGTGTTACTTGTAGTGCTGCATGTTTAAGATGAGAGTATGTTATTTCTTTGACATCTTCCTTGCTCCTTTTCAGCATGGAAGTGGTCTATTTTTTAAAAAGATAAATCATGACATTAATGTCCTGTCCTATTACAATATATCAATATTTGTGCTTATAAATATACCTTTTATTCCTATTAGTTTAACTAAGAAGGCTTCCACATGGTCCTTACATTTTTCCTCTCTTCTTGTTTCAGTGCTGTAGAACTGACACGCAAGCAAATAAAGTTTGCAATTATATTAGCAGTGGGGATGACTGGTTTGGACATGGTGAAGTTGAATTTCATTTTCAAGCATCTGAAATATGCATGACCAACACAACTATCCAGCAGAGCTTTAGATCATGGTGTAGATTTAATAAAGTAAAATGATGGCCGTATATAAAGACATGCTATTTTATTGATGCTATAACTTGTGCTGTACTGCACAAATTATCATTTTTATTTCTATTTTTTTAATCCTCTCCTATAAAAAATGTCAAATGTATGGGGGTTTTTATTCTACTTATATCTGAAAAAATAAAGAAGGCTTTTTTTTTTTGTGGGTATAGTAAATACAAAGAAACGGCACTTTGAGTTAAAAAGAAAAATAATCATTTATTATTATCGAATGGTAACCTTATTTCTTATTGTCCTCGTTTAAAAATTCCATGTCTTACCTACTTTATGTTATGATATGTCTACTTTTACATAATGTCAGCAGTATGCATCATCTAAATAGATGTAACACACTTGTGTTCTCAAGACAAAATAATATATTCCAATACAATCTACCCCAAACCCAAAAGTAATGAAATTTAAGTTCCATCAATTATAATTCTAAAGTATAGCTAAAGGTGAGTAAGCAAATCTAAAATGTCAACGTTAACACATTATAAAGAAAAGAAATCATAATAAATATTATATTTTGTACAGCTGATATTCTTACTACTAAAATATACCTAAGGAACATTTATTCTCTAAACATAGGGAAAATATCTTCCACCTTCTTAGCTAGTACTTCACTCTAGAGGCAGCAGCAATCTGAGGGAAAGGATAACTTTTGGGAAAAGATAGCTTAAGTGAATGAGAATGGATTAAAAGGCAATTAGCTTCTTGGTTAAAGACCAGTGCCAATTGGCATGGCTAAAACTTTCCACCACCTGTTTATTTTTTTAGTAAATTATTATAGTGGACTCACTCCAACTCCTCCCAAAATAGTGTCTGTATCAGAAATATCATCATAGCTGGGATTAATTGTCCAGGTTTAGGCAGTTCCAGGCAGAAGTTAACTGGCATGAGGACTGAACTGTCACCCCGTACAGAGAAAAGTTACTTCAAAGCTGGAGTTTACTGTCTCTCCATAAAAATAGCAAATGGATGTTTGCTTAAAATGGTGTCTACAGAGACGAAGCAGAAGCCATAAAATAAACTGTAAAAATAAGATCACTGGGCAGCCACCATTCAGACACATAGATAAAAATAAGGAAAAGCCACAGGGCCAACATCAAATATTTAGTGAGTGTATGAGAGAAGATACTTCTAGTTTTAGAAAAAAAACCCCCACCAAACATAAAGTAAGAAATGAAGAAATAAAATAACAAGCAGCAAAGAAGACTCAGTGTTGTTTTTCCTAATATTTTCATTTATTGAACAGTATAAAGACAATATACCCTTTTCTCATGATATCATGTATGCATTCTGTTCAGAGTTAGAAGGATCTGTTGAGATATAGTGTATATATCTATATATAGTATATATAGATATATAGAGAGATATATAATATGAAACTCTTAGGCTTTATAGACTTGTTGAGTGGTAGGGACATTATAATTAAGGCACAATGCATAAATCAGAGAGTGAAAATTATGAAACTGGAGTAGACACAATGATCAAATTAGAGCTTCTGAACGTCATGGACCATAGGATTCCTCCTTATGTTTTATGTTTCAAGGAGATCTTTTAGAGGAAAAAAGTCAAATTTTTGTTATGAATTAAAAAAATGCAGTAATATATATTCTGGTTCAGGCCTAGAGGAAGAGTTTTAATGAGTGATTATTAGTGCTTTTCCAATTAATTAAGTTTTGGATTGGAAAGGAAAAAGAAAAAAAAAAACACTGAATCCAAACCGAAAAGGTTCAGTTCAGTCTTAGAACAAAATATATGCTGTTTCTGTATCTGTATTGAAGAAAAGAGGGCTGAAAGCTGCCAGAAATGTATAATCTCTATTATGGTCCTTGGCTAAAAAATAACCCTGGGGGCTGATTTCAGCCTTTTTGTTGCTGCTCATAGCAGCAGCCAGATCATAGCAGCAGGCAGGAGGAGAGGATAAAGAAGATTTTCTCTTGATCCTTCCTTGCCCCTTTGTCTTGATTTTCCTTTCTGTCCTTAGGCTCGTTTCAATTCCGTTTTTTTGTTTCTCTCAATGGTGCTTTGGTGGGATTCTCACTTAAATCTTGATTAATTTCTCATAAGCACCCTAACAACTCATGTGGCAGACGTGTGTCAAAACCAAAATGGGAGCAACGTGTCCCAGCTAAAGAGTCAGGAGGGACAGGGAACAATTCCACAGAGGCACAGCATATTCCAAATTCTGTGGCAGGCCAGCTGAATGCCTTGGGTGGATTCTTATCTGATGTCAGAGGTTTTAGTCCTCTGTAGTTTCATTTTTTTCCAAAGAGGATGTACCCATCTGCTAGGCATCCAAATGAAACTCAATGAGACCTACAATAGATGTGTGTGCATTGAATTGTCGTCAACAATTGTCATCAACAATTGTCATCAACAATTGTCATCAACAATTGTCATCATCAACTTCTTGTGCATTACTAATTCCTTAACTATCAATTCTGATAAATTTCAGGTGCATTCTATATAAAAAAGAAAGTTTAAGGATTTTTTAGGAGACACTGCAGAAAACTGGAATGAAAGGGGAAAGGAAGAAAAAATCAAACAGATGAAAACTAACCAATGAAAATTTCAGAGGGCAAATCTAAATTCAGAGGGCAGAGCCAAAATTAAAAGTCAGAAGGGATGATGAAATATGGAGCAGCCTCACACACGTGCTTCATCCAGGAACTGGGATTGTGGGGAGTGCTGCAGAACACTTCAGCTTCAACAGGGGAAACCTGACTGGGAAGATTCTGCAGTCCTGTGAGCCACAGGGCATCTCTAATCTTGAATTAAGTAAAATCAAATTACAGCAAACAGAACCAACCTTTCAGCAATCTTTGCTCATTTCTTTTCTTTCTGTAATTTTAGAAGATTTCAGTTTGGAAATGTTGAATTAAACTAAGTTTCATTTTCAAATCTTACAGGCACTACATGGTGCCTGTAATTTTACAGGCACCTACATGTAAGATTTACCATTTGTAAAATTATCTTCTCAGCTTTTGTTTTTATTTTTTCAATCCATATTCCTAGCAATTATAGATATTTTTATGCAGAAGTGTCATATTTCAACACTCTTTTGGACTGGTTTAGTTAAAATACAAAGGGAGAAAAAGAAAGCTGAGAAAAAGAAAGCTGAGAGGACACCATCAAGGCTTACAAAATTGGGATGATGGTAAATGTAGAGCTGAATTCCACAGAAACTAAAATGAGAGGGCAACCACTGAAACTACTAAGAGACATGATTAAATCAGAAAAAAAGGAGTGGGTTTGTTTGTTTATTTGTTTTGTTTGGGGTTTTGTTTATTTTTTTTTCTTCTCAGTGGGCAATAAAGTTCTGCAATTTATGGCCCCAACACGTTGAAGAGAAAACACTCTCAGCAGATTCAAAGCAGAGGTACTTGCAGGAGCAGGCAAAGGTGTATCTTTCCTGTCCCTAACTCAGTGCAAATTCCAAGGAATACAGAGGGAATGCACTACATGAAATGGACATGTTTTGTGTCCTACCTAAATGGCTTTCACTTCTCTTCTTTAAAGCAGACCAATGATCTTAATCTCTTTTCAAAAAATAACAGAAAATATAAATTATTCATGAATTTACCTGAATTTCTCACCAAACACGGCCAAACCTCAAAGACAAGATTTATCTGGTTTTATGGGGGTTTATGGATTAAAAAAAAAAAAAAAAAAAAAAATTAAATTTTATTTTCTATGTTTCTCCCAGACATTACTGGAAATAACATGAATGAAGAACAGGGCTTTCAGATAACTGTCTTACGTTTTCAACTAACATAATAAAATATTTAGCTAATTCAGTTTTCTTTTAGATTACTCACAGTTTAGATTCTGCCTTTGTCATCATTTAAAAACTTGGAGCAAATATTATAACTAAATTTGGGGTTGTTTGTTGTTTTAACATTCAAGTCACCATTAAAAAGCAGCTCCTACAGGCACATGAAATTTTCTTCTAAGTAAAAATAGAATTAGAGGGTCAGTAATGCTGCAAACCTCCCAAATCTCTGTGCCTACTTGTCAGTATAAAAATTCATTCATTTGCTTTGCCTTTTTAATTTTATTTTTGTTTTGTCCATTTGGCACAACATGTGAGAAACTAAAAAGGAAATATATCAGAATGGTAAGATTTAAAATTTATATTCCTTTGCAGTTATTTCCAGGGAATATCAGCACAAATCATAAAGCTGTTCAGCTACCCAAGTCCCTCACAAAACAAAGTGAAATTTCCAAAAGCTTCCTGAGAATGTAAAGAAGGGATACACATCTAAAAATATGTATTGACGGCTCCATTGTGCTTGTCACTTAAAATACTTCTAAATTTGCTTTAACATGAGACAAAAAAAATAGAGAATTTAATTCTTCATTTCTAGAACAAAATCCTAAATTTGTATTGTTACATTTTTATGAGGGAAAATATACGCAACCTTAAGATACTTGCTCAGGCTTATATGAAATAATATCAAAACCGTATGTGACTTACAGATTTTTAAATAAAAATTAGAAACACTGTTGTTCTTATTGGACAAAATCTTTTTATATAGACAAGGCTTAATCATTCCTACAGGCAGAAGCAAAAAATACACCACATGTGTAAACTTTATCTTACATTTAATGTTTGCTCTTATTAGGCAAGTTGTCCAAAGGGGTCTCAGACTGTTGCTTCCTCACACGTGTTATCTTCTGGCTATCTCATGGATTTATTGCTTTTTCTGTTACATCAGCTGTAACCCCGACAATATTGTCAATTGTGACTCGATAAATCAGAGCAGCAGGGAGCAGACTTGTGAAGAAGAGCTCGGATGTAGGAAGTGAAACAAATGGGATGGAAAATGGTGATTTCATGTTTGTCCATCTATCTTCTCCATGGATTCAGAGTCTGTTACTAAGGGGCAGAATATAGGAATATTTTAAAAGGTTATTTAGATAATTCTTTTTCAGAAATTTAAATTTTTATTTAGCACCATCATAGCAGAGGCTGAGATATTGTGTTGTAACCAGAAACTTCTTCAATATCTTTTAATGACGTTTAAAGCTTGATATAATCTTAAAACCTGGGAAGAAACTCTGTATATTGTTACTTAATTTGGCATTATATCATAGTGCTTATACTTGCATGAGAAATGGGAACATAGGGACTGTGATTCTGGGAAGTGAAGTCATCTTATACAGAAAATTACAATACAGCAAGCCTTTTGAAAGCATGAGAGTTGTAAATCATGCTGCCTTTTTTTTTTTTTCCAAGAGGAAGGAAGGAAAATTCTGTGGAATTTACTCTTTCTTTCATTATACCAGAACCTGCGATTTGCTGTGGAAAAATCTCCATTTTTAAGAGATTCTTCTTCTAATATGAGTTAGATTAAACATTCTTACCAAAATTTTATCTTCCCCTCTCATACAAACTCTATAATTTGAATAAAATGGCATTGGAACAACATATGTTTGCAGAGAAATAAATGCTGCTTCCATGTTTGTTGTAGCCTACATTCTTACTTGTAATTATTAGTGATGATATTTGATTTAGAATCTTTGATTATTGTTTCCAATCACAATAAGGAAAAAGTATCATTATGTTGCAGGTTGAATACCAATAGAACAGTGTTCAGGATGTTACAAAAAAATCTCTATTTTCTGGCACCTCTTTGAAGGCAGACACAGATTTTTAAGCTTATTTCTTGAGACATAGATTTTCCAAGATATACTCTTATATTTAGGTTCCTAAACTATTGTAAAAAAAAATCTCTTTTTAGTTATTTCAGAGAAAAACATAAAAGAAAATAACCTGGCACTCGCATAATGATTTCCATCCCTCTAGCAAAGATAACATTGATATTGAATTAATAGTTCATTTGTTTACCATGTTTTTCTTGGTTTTCTTGCTCTTAATTAAATAGTTCACATCACCACTGTGAAGTAGAAAGTGATTTTTTTTAATAGTGTTAAAATAGGAGATTAAAAAAAGTCCAGTTGGTATTTTATCTCCCACCCTGTTTTACTATCCCATTAGAACTCCTAACATTAAGTTTTATCTCCTCTGTAAAGAAGCTGTCATTTGCTTTGTTTGCACACTTTTTTTGTGTTCATATAAATACAGTGTATTTGCAGATCTGATCTGAAATAGTCCATCATGCATTAGAATAAATCTTACATAAAATGAAATCTTTCAACAAAGGAACATTATGAAATATAGGAGAAATTTCATAAATTGCTATTTTTTTCCTGAATAAAATAGTTTCTTTTGTTCTCCTACATCATTAAGAAGAAACTTGTTAAATTCTGATGATAC
Source organism: Prinia subflava (assembly GCF_021018805.1). NCBI lineage: Eukaryota > Metazoa > Chordata > Aves > Passeriformes > Cisticolidae > Prinia > Prinia subflava. Next base: position 9,179,544 of record NC_086264.1, on the reverse strand, counting down.
CAGAATGATCTTGGTTGGTTGGGTTCAGTTTTGGTTTCTCTTTTTTTGCTTGTGGTTGAGTTTATATGGTAGGCACTGCTGTTTTATTCTGGCTAAATTGGAACTACATTAATTTCTGAGATTCAAATGAACTTCTCGGTGGACCAGAGTATGTTTAAATAAAAAGTATTTTTTTTAAAAAGGAAAGTATAAATAAATCAGAAAGAACACCCTTTTCTTTCTCTGCAAGGTCAATTGTTTAATCCTTTTTCTCAGATTATACAAATTCATCAGCGCCCAGTGGGCCTGCCTGTCATTGCCCTGAACCTTACACAGTCACTTAGCTTGCACAAAATAAATGGAAAGTAATGTGAAATTCCTTCAAATCAGAATGGTCTTCTTTTTCATCAGTTCTATTGTGGCATAAAGATCTACATAAATTACAGCAGAAAAGGAGGGGTTTTCATCCTGACATTTGACGCAAGGTAGAGCCTTGGTGTAATTTCAGCAGTTCCTTCCGTTTGTGTCTGTTTGTATGAAAGGCTTGAGGTTTTCAGGAGAAACACTAATCTGAAGTGTTAGAACCTGCAAGGCTCCGTCTGAGTCATGCTGACAGGTGAGAGTAAACAAGTACAAAAATGGAAAGTGTTTCTCTCCAGACGGGAGATTTTACTGGCAAAGTGTGGAAAACAGGGCTATCTTCTGATGCTTTGTAGCTGTTTAATCTGAGTTTAGGCTGAAATAATTAGCCAATTATTTAAATTTATTTGGTAAATGGCACTTTTCACAGAGAAATTCCTAGATACCTGAAACCTACAATCAAAACCTCTGCTGAACTAACTTGTTTAAAAGAGATTCTTGTAACACAGAATTCCACATTCTTTTTATCATTGCAACATAAAGTGCCTTAAATACTTCTAATGACACAATTCTATAATAACTTTGTATAAAATTAGCCATTTCTAATCAATTTATTATTTCTTTCCTATTGAATATCCTAGCACGATCCTTCCTTGCAAGTAGAAGGAATCACTGAATTTTTAGGGTTGTAAGGGACCTCTGGAGATCACCCTACAGCCGAGGCGAGGTCACCTAGATCAGGTTACGAAGGAACGTGTCCATGTGGGATTTGAATGTCTCCAGAGAGGGACACATCCCTGTGCAGCCTGTTCCAGTGCCCTGACAGCCCCCATGCAAAGTTCTTCCTCATGCCAAGGTGGAACTCCTTGTGTTTTATTTACGGCTGTTTCTCCTCACGCTGTAGCTGTTGTCCTTGCTAGGCGCCTCTGAAAAGAGCACAGCACCATCCTCTTGTCACCTGCCTTGGAGATGTTTATGTGCATTGTAGAGATCCTCTGGGTCTTGTCTTCTCCAGATTAACAGGTCCCACAGTCTGTCCTCATAAGAGAGACACTTTCTCCAGACCTTTCATCATCTGGACCCTCTCCTTAGCTCCTTATCTTTCCTGAAATGTGAATGTCTGGATTGAACAGAAGGCACTGGATGTGGCCTCACCAGGGCCTAGTGGAGAGGCAGGATCATGTCTTGACCTGCTGCACACAATTCTTCCTGATGCAGCCCAGGGTGCTAGTGTGTCACAGATGACACGAAAAAAAACACATGAGGACTCGCTGGTGAGCGAAGCAGGAAAAAGGGGCGAGTTTATTTACAAAAAGTTTTTAAAAAACTATTTAAAAAAAGTTTTATACATTTCCTATGGGGCCTGTGGATTGGAGGATGGAATCCCACCTCTCAATCCACATTGGTCAAGGCAACTGTCAATCAACTTTCTCCTCCCACCTAGAAATTTGTAAAGCTAGCAAAACATGGCCATTGTTTATAGTACAAAGTGTGATAAAGTAAAATTTCTGACTCCAATATGAAGAACAATACAGAAGGCTTAGAAAAGTCTTCAAAACCAGGGTGACACTGAGAGAACAGTCATAACTGTGCTCATCATACCCATTCTGATTTTTTTTTTTTTTCTTTGTAGTGTCCAAACCATAAATCAATTCCGCTTATTCTGTAACGTAACTTGTAATCTTGATACGCGGGAGAAACAAAATACACCTTGCAAATCAATTGCCAGCCCGAGTGAAGTGGAAAGGCAGAACCCCAAACTGCTCCTGTGCCCTTGACCTGCTGTGATTGATGGATGCCATGGCTGATGCAGTGGCAGGCTCAGCGAGCCACCCAGCAGCTCCATTTACCCAGGGGATTGTCAGTGTCTGACAGTGCTGCTACGTGGGGTGTGTCTGTGAATAAATATTTTCCCCGCTGCTGTGTTAGTGGTGCCTCCCCAGCTGGGCTGAGTGTCTTGCCAGGAGCAGTGCCTGGCGTGTGTGTGCTGTGTTGCATGGGGGTCTCCTGGATGTGTGCAGGGCTGATGGAAATTCATTTGAACACTTAACCTGACCAAACTCACTGTTTGTAAAAATAAACTCAAAAAAAGAGCCTTGTTTGAAGGACAGTGCTGTTTTTTGTTTGCTAAAAATGAGGGTGCTCCTGCTCTATCACCATGAGGCTTTTGTAGATTTTGGGGGTTTGGGGTTTTTCAAGGAGTTTCATCAGGCTCCATCCTCTGTCCATTAGGCTGCAGAAATCTTACTGGACACAGCTGGAGGGTTGTGTTTGGAAAGAGTGGATTTCTCCCAGCAGTGGATCCTGTAGCATTATCCCAGCTAATCCCAAAAAATCCCTTTCCTCTTGAACATGTTCATGGTGGTATTTTAGGCTTATCCTGTACCATTAAGGTGATTAAGATACCTGCTATTGAAAAATAGCCTTCAGAGGCTGCAGTAACCTGAGAGGGAAGAGGCAGTGAAACTGAGGAGAGAAACCAAACCATCCCTTATCATAGCATTTAAAATATAGCAGCTGAGCTCTTAAAATATTTAAGATTTTAGATAGCTGCTGCACCTCAGCTATGAAATACTGCTCCTTGACAGGACTGTGATAACTGTGTGAGAACTCTTAAATTAATGCAGGGCTGGCAAGTTTTGTACAAGGCTATTTTTGCCTTTTATAAAGATATTTCAGGAGTGCTTGCTGTTGGTTATTTTCTTCTGTCTTCTAGGGTCAGTCTTTTAGACATGTACTTATGATGTAGCTGAGGGGAGGTTTAACTGAAATGCTTTTTTATTTCAGCAAATTAATGCTTGCTCAGCTTAATCCTTTACTTCATTGTATGTGTGCAACACACTGAAGAGGCTAATAGTTTAATACCTCATGTTTAAAGGATATTTTGGTGATGTTTCCAAGTGTTACCATTTGAAATACCTTAGTAATACTTATTATTAATGATATTTGAATGAAAATATACAGGTAAGTCCATGACAGAGCTGTCATTGCAGATGTTTTCTGAATGTTTTCCCCAGGATCTGGATAAATATCTTTTTCTCCAGAAAACTTTCTTCATTAGTGGCCTCATGGGAGGTAAAATTCCCTAAAATATCACTTTGTTGTCTCACTATTAGCATCATCTGGAATCTGAAATGCTGTCTAAAGTTATAGTCCTCTCTGGCCAATCTATCAGGATGAGGGATAAAGATTGCTTGGCAAAAGCTGTGACCTTTCTAATGATAAATACATTTTCCCATTCATCACAATAAATATAAAGCATTGTCTTGCTAGGACAATGCATGCTCTGTGAAGAGTACTGTTATTCCATGTCTGCCATTTCTGTGTGTGCAGAGCCTTTATTTAAGAATTAAATAGAAATAAACATGAGTGTGAAGGCTGAATAAGACAGATTAATGTAATTTAAGATGTGCAATTAAAACACCCCAGACAGCACATTTATTTCTATTAAAATAATTTTAGAAAGCGTTTTTCTATGCTAAAGAGATAATTTGTATTTTTACGGCTTGATTAATACACTGTGATGAAAGTCTAAAGCTGCAGAGCATTAATTGTCACAGAACTAAGACCAAAGCCTAATATTTTAATTCTAATAGGTTCAGAGCATTTCAATGGTGTTCATTTCTTCATATTTCTGTGTGTTTTAAGCAGCAGAAAAATTCTTTGATATTAAGAAAGATAAATTGTTTTAAATTTCAGCAGGTTCTGTGAGTAGGGCACTGGACTTTGACTTAGAATATCTGGAGTCCAATTTTGGCACATTTTCACTATTCTCTAATATGATCTACACCAATTTCTAATCCTCATTTTATTTTGAGTATTTTCTGTAGTTTCAGTGAGCTCCACAGTTGTCCTTTCAACCTCTTTACGGAATTTCAATCCCCTTGGGGTCCAGATCTTGGCATCCTTTTAGAAATAAGAGAAAAAATAATAAATATTATGTACAAATATGCATTTGTATATAAATAAGATACCAATATTTTTTCACTATGTACTCATGATCCTTCTCTTTTCTTTAGCCCCAAATTTTATGTCCTTAATGTTTACACTGTGCAGTTTGAATATTTTGCAGACATCATGAGAAAGAGAGAAATCCTGCAGATGTAATTTTGGTTTTTGTTAGTGCAATTTAAACTTTCTCTAGGATTCATAAACAAAAATGAATCACTGAACAATATACATCATATTTACTGGCAGTTGAATATCTGCCACAACATACTTCTGTTCAGGACTAAAAATGTCAATTTTATGCTATGGAAAACCAATCACCCCAACATTCCTGCTACTTTGTACGTTGAAAGTAACCCAGTGATCAGATTGCAATTAATGTCTTTTCTGGGATCTACCCACTAAAGATAGAGGTGCTTCACAGCAAAGAAAACAGAATTCATGTGCATGATGAAGGAATTGTGGGCTGAAATCTAATCAGGAACATTACAATGGAGGTTAGACTAGATTGTGACATTGTTTTATTCTGATTTTAAAAACTGAGTAACCAAGCTGATTACATCTTCCTTTATGCTCAAAGAAACATCACTTTATGATCCTTTGCTTCTGAAACAAAGTACTAAAAAGTTTCTAGTGCACTTAAAGTACGGGAAACTTTATAGAGCAGGCTTTTTTGTTGTTGTTGTTTCTTTGAATGAAATGTTATCAGCTTCCAGGTGGAATGATTGGAATTCATTCTTCTTTTGTGTGGTCACAACCCAAATTTATCAAGTGGAACCTTTCTGGTATTATGAAATATATGTAATTATATATATATATATATATATATATATATATATATATATTTAGTTCATAAGTTTTATATTCCTGACTCAATTATCCCACTTGCAGCAATTATGAGGGGAAAATATATGGATTTTTTCAATGTTATTTTTCCTCTTAGTAGTGGCGTATGTTAGGGTTTGGGGAGTGATTTGGCAGTTATTTTTGGAAAAGGAAAATAGCATTTTAAACAGGCAACAGGAAACTGAGATGCTTTTATTAGTAGTAGTTTACTCTAAATTTGTGAACAGGAGGCTGTAGCAGCACCTATTTGTCTTTTTCTTTTTAATAAATCAGGCTTTCCCAGCTTTGTTTTTACTGCTTAAAAGTGTGGAAGTATTTAATGTTCACTTAAAACTTGCTTCAGGCAGTGTCTGTGAGTTTATCTGCTCATGTAAAGAACAACAGAGTATTTTAAACAAGCAGTGTTGCTGTAGTGTTCAATACACAAAGGTTTCAGCTCCATGTATCTCTATATATCTTCAGTTTCCCCTGGAGCCTCCATCAGATAAGTAATGTTTGGGATAAATTTAGATGGAAGGATAATAAAAATATCAAAAAATACAGTTTACGTTTTTGATCAAACCTAGTTACATTTGGCCCTTTAAGGTTTAATTAACTCTGATTTTCCTTGAAATTGAGAACAAATTGTGGTAAGATTTTCCTGCCAGCTGCTTGATGATGTAACTCTGGCATTACTCAGAAATATTCTATAACTGAATTGCTCTGAGGTATTTTCCCTTCTCTTATACCTCAAAATTTTTAACAGAAAAAAGAGCATTCAGTTTAATGAAAAATTTTTCAATTGGTTTCTAGTCTCTTCTTAAAACAGATGTGTTCAAATTATGAAAATGGTTTACTAAGAGGGTTTATCTGGAGCTGCTATCAGTTTGATGAAGGCTGAACAGAATTTAGCTGCAGGCATAAACACTCAATTACCTGAGCAGCCTTTCTCCACCATTATTTTCAATTTGAGCTGGAAGCCCTGTCCCTGATAACTCATGACCCATCACCCAGTCTCTTTAGTTATACTGACCTGAGGGTGGAAATCAAATCTCTGCTGAAAGGTTAGAGAAAATACAAAAATATTCTTTTTGACTAGTATGTAGTCCAGGAAAATTTTCTCACTCTGCTGGGACTTCATTGCTGTGAACCTTTTGACCAAATTTATCAGGCTGATGGAGATTTGGTAAAGCTTTAGAGAGTACCATTAAATTCCATATCCATTGAAATTAAAATTACTTTCCCTTCTTGCACAGAAAGTGAATGCAAAGTTGATAATAAAAGTGCCTTCTATTAAAGAAGATTGCTTATGTCAAAAATGTGCACTTTAATCTGTCTGCCTTTGAGCTCATTAGGTTTTATCAAACTTGAATGTATTGGAAGCTGAGGAAAAAATGAATTTTAAAATGAAGCCCAACACTGAGATAATGTGCAAAAAAATGGTAGCCAAGACGAATCTGTACAAAAGTTGTGTGCTCCAGAACCAAATAAAAAAAAATAGCTTAAGGTTAGAAAATGATTTGAAGGAGAATTATTAAATGCTAAAGGTGGTGAGATTTGAAATTAAGTGATTTCACATTGTTGAAGTCTGCCACCTATATTGCACCTCCTCTTGGCTGTGATGAAAGAATTGGAAGCAAAGAAAAGAATTTATCCAATCGGGAATAACTGCTCAGTGTGGTGGTTTCACTTCATACCATGTACAGAGCCCCACCCAACCTGGCCTTGAACATTTCCAGGGGTGGAGCAGCTGCAGCTTCTCTTGGCAGCCTGTCCCAGTGCCTCACCAACCTCACAGGGAAGGATTTATTCATCATATCTCATCTAAAGCTACTCTCTTTGAATCCTCTCCTTCTTACAGCTCCTCTCTGTCCCCATAAAAAGCTCCTCTCTGTCTTTTTTGGCTCCTGTTTTTCAGATAAAGAAAAGAAGTAATGGATATTTTCCTTGCTGTCCTAATTTCTGTGGGTTTTTTTTTTTTTTTTTGGTAAAAAACTCTCCATGACTATTGCTGCTACATCCCACTCCCCCCCACCAAAAAAGGGTTTTGAAGAAAAATTATGTTGTTTCAAGAAAGTAGATTTAGGAAGTAAACAACGATAGGAACTGATATAAGCAACCAGAATTCTTTGCCCGTTATGCCACAAAGAATATAAAGTTTCATCTGTTAAAATAGAAGTAATATGGGATTGTTGTCCCCTTCTCTCCCCAGTGCAGACAGTATTGATATCTGTGTATGTACACACAGTATACATTCTAAAACAAACCAAAAACCCCTTCTCCTATTTCAGAATCTTCTTAGGAAATAAGAGAGGTAGAAAAAATATCATAAAATTTGAGCAAAACAGGGATGAATTCAGACTTATTTTGAGATTTATTCTCCTTCAGTTGGGAAATGCTTTGACACAGGTTGAGCAAATACACTCAAAATAAAAGTAGGGTTTTTTGTGAGTCCCTCAAGCAGAGACAATGTGAATGGGAGACTTAAAACCAGAGTTCATTTGCTGGTGGAATTCACTCATGTTTTAGAATACTGTGATTTGTGTTAAAAATCAATGCTTTGCATTTTCTGTATTGCAGAAGGTGGGAAATTCCTCTTAATTCCAGAGCACCACTTACTGAGTTTAGGGTTGTGTTGGATGCCACAGTTCTTGGAAATTGTTTTTCATGTTGCACTCATAGTCAGCTTATGGGCAGCTTGTTTTGTATCCCAGGTGGTTAAATAACATTTCTTTAAATGAGCAATCATCTAAGTGTATTTGAGGAGACTTTGTGCAATGGGCTTTTTAAATTTCATTTTAAAACCCCTATAAGTCTGTGTTAAAATAGATGTAAAGCCCCATAATTGTGTCATATATTCACAGTGGAATATTTATATTAACTCACCTGTGAGAGCTGAAATGTAGCCACAACATCCAGTAGAAAATATCTGAATATTAGCAGAGTGAGAAGGAGGAGATATATGAAATAATGAGACCCTGAATTGGCTTTTGACAGAGAGAGGCATGTGACAATTAATAAGCATACAGATCATGTTCCAAAAAGGCTTGGATATCATCTATAACATGCTTCATATTTCTCTGAGAAACCACTTCATTCTATGGTTTGTTTATTTATGGTTATGGTAATTAATATTTATACATAGCATGGGTAAAACAAACAATCTTTTTTGATTATTCTGAAATGGGATTGATTTCCCCCTAAAATAGAACTGAGTTAATAAAGAGAAATTCTCATATTTCTGGCAGGTCTGCTAAATCCTCAGGATGCTAGAGATGTGTATGACCTGGATAAAAATAGTAAGTGCATATATAGTTTTTATCACTTAAGTCCTTTGAGCATCTCCCAGAGATAAGAAACATTTGTCACATTTTTGAAGGGGTTTTCATTGACAAAGGCTTCAATCATGCAGAAAGCTGTTTTCAGATTTCCATAAAACAAAGCAGACACCATTTACATGATAAATTGCTCCTAGACAACAATCTTAGCTGACTACCCAAGTGCTACCCTGTGATTCTGTTATCACTGATTTGTCCTTCAGTTTTCAGCAGAATGAAAATGAAGGACTTGCAACTAATTGTGCCATGAAAAAACAGCTAATTTTTTCATTCTGGAATAAAAAACAACAAAAAGAAGATTCTAAGCCATTAGGGAAGAGTGTAAATCATATCATAAGCAATAACAAAGCATTATTAATGGCTGTACTGTCCTACAAAGAGTCTGAGACTGATATTTTGTAGTAAAATTACTTTGTGAAAGGTCTAATGCTTTTTTTAAAAGCATGAAGCCACGTATTTCTAAATGTCGCTGAAAATTATGTGTCTTCCAACAAAAGCTATGAATCTGTTCTTCTTTATCAGTGCTGATCAAGAGGAGGAAATAAATTTTATATATATAAATATATTCTGGACTCCTGTTATTACCAAAGTTTATTCCCATGAAGATATCTAGGTTCTAATTATTATTTTTTTTTTTAGTTTTTTTGTTTGTTTGTTTGTTTGTTTGGGGTTTTTGTTTGTTTGTTTGTTTTGTGGGTTTTTGTTGTTGTTTGGGGGTTTTTTTAGGGGTTTTTTTAGGGGTTTTTTTAGGGTTTTTTTTTAGGGTTTTTTGTTTTTTGTTTTTTGGTGGTTTTTTTTAGTTTTAATCTATCAAAGTGCAAAGCAAGAAGGTAATGAACACTTTAACTATTGTCACACTGAACTACTAGTCTGCTCTGAGTGCTCTGTTTTATCTCTTCCCACCCAGACTGACAGTTCAGAATATAACATTTCCTACCAAAGGAGAAAACCTGACCTCAACAGAGAGTTCAACAATTCTCTTCTTTAAGATGACCTTTTTTTTTTTTTTTTTTTCCCCAAACCACTTATGGAATAAGATTAAAGGAAGTGTGACACCAATGTAGATACTTTTAGCTATTTTGGTCTCTGTGAAATTCATTCCCTGTAAGCAAATATCACCCCTAATGTTATCTGTGCTTTTTGTTCTATGATTATCTGCTCTCACACTTTCATCTTCCCCAATTCTATTTTTCAGGATATCACTTGTTGTTGTGATTTTTACTTTAAAAAAAGCAAGCCATTTCCTGCATTCTGAACTACCATCTTTTTTGTCTTTTGCAGTTTCTGTTATTGTAACATTAGGACAATAGGTTTGAAAATGAGGAAATACAGCTTTTAACTTTGAGGTGATCAGTGTAATTTAAGTTGGAATAGTCTCGGTTTTAAATTAGATTTGGACTCGATTGCTGACCAAAAGATTTTGAAACAGATTGATGCTGAGGTCTTTTCTGAAAAAAAATAAAGGTAGAAAATAAATATGATGGAAGTGGGTGAACTAAAATAACAAAGAAAAGATGTCATTTCATAACTTTGTGTTCCAAACAACTGGTTCATCTGCTAATATTCCAGTCTATCTCTCTGTGCAGCTACTACAGCTAAACTGTCACCAGGGAAATGGACCTTGAGAAGTAGTAACTCCTGCAAGAGTGGCAGGATGAAGCCATAATTGATATTTTACTGCTTTTTATATTGAAAAATATTTTGTGCATTTTTTTCCTTTCAAATTTGCAAAACCTAAGAAGATAATAGCCCATTTTTGGACTTTTAAGTGAAACAAACACAAATCCAAAGAGATATGAGAAGGTTAGAGATTCAGGATCAGTTATTTATTTAATGTTATTTGTTATTTATTTAATGTCAGCAGTCCTAGAGGGATGTGAACATGGACCTTCCTGCATGCATTCAATAGCAGCAAACTCCCCCATTCATTTGCTGAAATTATTCCTTCACTATATCTTTAAATTATGAGATTAAGAAAGGAATGTTCTCTGACTCTGTGACTGTTTAATGTTTTGGGGTTTTTTTTGGGTTTTTTGGGTTTTTTTTTTTTGTGTGTGTGTGTGTTTTGGTGTTTTGTGTGAGTTTTCTTTTTTTTTTTCTTTTGGTTTGTTTGTTGGTTTGCTTTGGGATTTTGAGGCACAAATAGATGGAAACAAGATCCCACTTCATTTTATGTTCCTCTTACCATTATGGAATTTTCATATGAGAGGTAATTTTTTAGAGGTCAGGAGAAATTCTCAATATATGACCAATAGGACTGCAGTTTGATTGTGTGGTTGACCAGGGCTGTGAGATGTATGATGAGAGCTAAACATTTCCAGAGTTTTGAATTAATTAATTGTTAATTAATTAATTAATTATTATTATCATTATTTCATTTTTTCCTTTTTTTTTTCTTTGTAGGAGTTAGAGGACTGGAAAAATTCTGCACTGATGTCTCCAAATTTATTGACATGATTTTGATTTGGCTCTTTTACTTAGTTTTCTTTCTAATTTCAATTCCAAATACTTTTTTTTAATTTAAAAAGTCATGCTCTATTTTCCTTTGCCTGTGACTCCTTATGCTGTCGTCCTACATACCAATTGATGGTAAAGTCTTCAGATTTTATTTTCATTAAATAGCACAAGGAATTAGAAAACTTAAGTTCTTGATTAGAGTTCTGCCATATGTAAAAAACTTTATGTGTGTGAAAATTTCTGGCGTGTTTTCACTCAGATCTATTTGGAAATGGATGCCTAGAATTGAATATAAAAATATGCTGCACTATAGATGTAAATAGAGGGGGTTTAGGGATAAAAACACAAATTAAAAGAATCAAGAGAAAACACAAATTAAAAGAATCAAGAGAGAGCAGAGACTTCTAAGGAAATAGAATACTCATATTGTGTGGATTTGTCATTTGCCAGTGATCTGGGTGGGTGATTCTTAGAATCCTCTGTAGAGCACTTTTGTGGAGTCTGAGGAGTCACTTTTCTCAGAATTGTGCTGTAGTGATGAAAAATTGAAATACAGGGTCAACCCACTCTGCAAGGAAATTTCACTTGAGTCTGCTTCAAGGAGCATTGCCACTGTTCCCTTATATTTTGCTGTTTTATGGATGTGAAATCAAGTTCACCTCTTGTTCTCTAATATTTTTGTGCTTTGAGGACAGCTGATTTTATTGTGCTGTTGGCACTAAAAATTGGAAGGGAAAGACAAAAGAAAACAAGCTAAATAGCAAAATGTCTGGGATGATATAATTTTTTTCTGAATAATATGTAACTAATACAATCAGATGAGTAGAAATATTACTAAATTAAATAATCAGTTTTTTACTGGGGTATAGGAAACAGAATAAATACATGATTTCTCCTCAGAACAATGAGGAAAAGAGGTTCAGCTCTCATATGATTCTTCATATTTTAGTGACTGCATTTCTCATGTAACTGCAGGATGTTGCCTGGCAAAATATTTGCAGATATAACATGCATTTAAATTACTGGATGGAAGCTGCTATACAGGGAGGAGAGAGAGGAAGGCTCCTTGATTATAAAAAGAGGTTTCCTTTCTATGCAAATGAAACACCCGATGAAATGCATCGTAGAAGTCCAGCAGGATTATGATCTCAGTGCAAAGACAGTTTCCTTTCAGGTGAATTAAATCTGATGGTGAGGCACTCGATTATAGAAAAGAGTGAATTGTATTGCAGCCCGAGATACACAGGATACCAAAAGGGAAAAACATCATGACAAGGGAAGATGATAAGAAACCTCCTTAACAGAAACTCTGAAAATATTTATTTTATGGAAAAGAAATTAGATGACTAGAGGGGGAATGATTAAATATTGAAAGAATTAATGAAGCAGCCACAACTATCAAATGTTTCAATTAACCTGTTTCTCAGGTGTGATAAATTTCATTCCTTATGTTAGGCTAGAAAGTTTTCATAGTAAGCTTTTTCGTGTCCATTACATATTGAGTTGTGTCATCTAAAGTGCACATTTCCCCGTTTTTTCTCATTTGTTTCTATGTTGTTCTTCCATGCCAATGCTCATAATGTAAGATAATGCTTATTTTTTTATTTACTCTGAAATTAGTGAAAATTTCCTCTCTTTAATTTTCACAATACGTGCAAAATTTGCGTTGGTGCTGAAAAATATGGTGAGACAACACCCATTTCTATTTCTTTGTAACACAGAATCAAGAGATGGCACTGTTTAGATTAAAACAAACACGTGGAAAAAATCAAAAATCTGAAACCTCAAGGGCCGTTTATTTCAGTTGCTGAGAATGTGGTGGCACAACCTCACTGCCAGTGGTGGCAGTTTCAGTAATGGAATTAGGATTTGCCCTAACCTGTTTCCAAGCATTCCCCACTGCTCCATCTCAACAGCCTCTCAGCAGAGTTTTTGGAAACTAATGCTCTAGTCTTCAGTGAAATAAATATTTTTAAGTCTATGTGTGTTTTTGTTTTTCAGAGCAGCATTTTTTTTCCTCAAACAGTCTCATTTCTCATTACTTTCCCTTCATTAGCACTACTCAGTTTGCAATTTGAGCAGGTTGTCATCTCATGTACATGTATTAAATGCTTCTGTCCTTTCTTTATTTAGTTATTCTGTCTTTATTCTCTCCATTCTTTGTTTAGTTGAGAAATTGTTGTAGCTGTTTTTCACTGATATTGTGATTTAACCCCAATTGGCAACTGAGCCCCTCACACTCATCTGTTCACTCCTCCCTGGTGGGAGGATAGGATAGGAAGGATAAAATTAAGAAAACTCATGGTTGAGATAAGGAAAGTTTAATAATTGTAATGAACTAATATAATAATAAATTGTAATGAAGAAGAAAATAAAAAAAAGAGCTAAACAAACAAAAAACCAAACCAACAAAACAAAATGATTTGAAGGCACTAATGTCCACATGTAAACTGCTGCTGAGGCAATTTCCAACTAAAGCTGGTTAACTGTCCTAACACCCCCATCTTCTCTTTTATTCCAGAGCATAATTTCATAGAGATTTTTCCAAAGGGTTTTTTTCTGGCTATGAGGACAATTTTTGGTACCTACATGCACACTCATATACGTGTCTGTAGATCTTTTACATGCAGTGCTGTAATATAGATAGAGATTCGTGTACATTTTAGTAACATCCAAAATTACTTTATAATGGCCAGGATTCTCTGCCCTTCTCTGGCAAAGGTCTGAGTGATTTGTTTTGTCTCCCTTATAAGCAGTGTAAAATAATTGTCAATTTTCTCCGGCACATAAGCAGAACACACCTATCATTCAAATACAATTTAAAATAAAAACCCCTTAAAAACTCTTAAACTTTCCCAGTGTTAGAAAAGGTGCAATAGAATCTGAAGCAAAGGAAATAAGGAAAGGACAAAAGACATGAGGCCTTGTCTGAGTTAAATGATGAGTTTCAGCCATGGTCTGGAGGTGATTTTCTCCACTCATTACCACTCTAACCAGCTGCACAGATGGCCTCTGAAATCTACATAAAGGCAAGAGTTCAGAGGTTAGGAAATAATGGAAAGATGATGCCAACAGTCAAGTAAAATTACAGCTTTTTCCTATTGAGGGAAATGCATACAATCAGAAATCCAGAAATTACAAGAAGATGTGTAAATCACTGTTTTAAGTAACGCTAAAGGGCAGAAAATTAGAGAAGATCACATGAAGGTTATAGAAAATTATGTCTATTAGCATCACTTGTGGTTATGGCACTAAATAAACCGTCCTTATTAACAGTTTGTTCTAAAAGGCCTTGTATTGTGAAATCAAAGGAGTGTTTCCCTTCATCTCCTTCCTCCTTGCATCCCATCTCTCCACTGCAAATAGGGAATTCTGCTGGTCACACTTCCAATCTCCCTGCTTTTCTTCTACCTGGGCGACAGCGGCAGCCCTCTGGGATTCTTTGAAATGTGGCTGGTGAGAAAGATATTTTGCTGTTTACAACGACTAGCAGTGCTTGCAAGCACACAGAGAGCTTAATTAGTTTTTCTTTATCTCTGTTTCAGCGTGCCTCAAAGTCTCTCGGTGCTGAGATAGATTCTCTCTCTCGCACACACCGAGGAGAGAGAGGCACATGGAGAACGAGCTCATTTTGAGCATCACCTTATGGTTTTAGCAGCTCTGTTGGCTCTGCTTGGAGCAGAGAGAAATGTTTGGCAGCTCTGCTGCACGGTTTTCTATGTGCTCATCAGTTTGATCCAAATGGGTGAACAGCTGGGATCTCACCATCTTGAAGACAATTGCTGCTGGAGTTCATTTCTCTGGCAGACATTCCGCTGCAATCTTGCTGAAAGGTGCTTTGCTATTTTCCTTTCTTTCCCTTTTGCTTAAATGAAAAGAATGTTGAAGTGCAACCAGAGGGTCTTTATTATCTCTGGTTAATTCATTTTACAGTGAAGAGGCTATTATTTTATTTCCAAAATTTCAGAGAAGGCATGAAAAATGACTTTTTCTGGATATATTTTAATGTGGCTTTTTTCCACTGAAAATATAAATAAATGGTTTTTCTTATTTGAAAAAAAAAAGCCAAAACATATCAGTAAACTTCAGTAATTATATGCAGAAGGCCCACATATGGTCCCATTAAGATAATACCTATTAGTATTTAGAAAGGATGACAGGAATCTTGATTTTCCCAAAGGGAAGAAAGTTAAGGTAATAGGGCAAAGATTCTTGAAGTATTCCTGGTTGGTTTTGTGTGTTTGTGGAAGTTATGTGGGTTTTGTTTGTTTGATTGTTTTGGGGTTTGTTTGGGTTTTTTGGGGGGTTTTTTGGTGGTTGGTTGATTTCTTTTTCTTTGAGACCATAAAGTACTTTAATAGAAGTAAGGTTTCCCCACTGCCAAAACACAAAGTGATAGTTTGTTGTTGATTGAAGGATGTGCATCTCCCTGCCACCAAGTAGATCCAAAGATTTAAATGAAATTTCATATCCCAGCTTCTTTTATACCATATGTTTGATTGCAGTTATCAAATGATTTTACTTTAATTTTTTATACCTTTTTCCCCCCCAAGAAATTTATATTAAGGTTTTTCTTTTCTGTAAAAGAACATTAAATATATTAAAGTGACTGAAACTACATACCACTCAAGGAGGAACCTTAACTGTTCAGGTATCCTGGTTCTTCACAGAGGAAGTAAATTGTCTTTTTCTTAGTTTTCTTAGAGAAGATTGAGGTAAAGCAGTTAAAGTGAATCATCTCTGTTCTCATAGTTGGAAAATACTTGACCCAATTTTACTTTTAGAAGTAATAGACAGATGTTAATTTTCTGGGTGACTGCTGGTTATTTGCAGTCAGCTGATCTGATTAACCTTAATATTACACATTATAACCTCTCTGTGTAGTTACCTCTAGAGGAAAAGGAACTGTTTGTCTACATGTAATGACAAATTAGAATAAGAAACACAATGGACTCTTGGTGTAATTTGTTTTGCTTAATGTAAGCCTTAATTCCTGGTGTGACAAAGCATTATTGTTACTACGTGACTCTTTGGCACAGGTAGATATTTAGTCTATTCTGATTTAATTGTGGCTGCAATCTCTGTTTTATTCCCCTCAGTAATGCAGGTAAGGAGCACAAAGACTGTCATGCCTCTAAAGCCTCCTCAGGGCTGTGGTGGAGCCACTGGTGGTCTTCAAGGCACAAATGGTCTTGATTTAGGAGAAGCTTTCATCCTCCCCTCCTACTAATTATGTCTCTGATATGAACACAGATCCAAAATCATTCCCTCTGAGTTAAAGCAATGTCTAAGGTGCCTTAGAACTAGGAAGGAAAGGCAGTGTGTTAAGGGTAGCAGGGATGCGTTGATAAATTGGTGGTGGAGATTCTACCTGGAGACCGTGGGTGATGTATAAGGAGGGCAAATCAACATGGGAAAAAAATATCCCTGGAAAAAATCATTTAATTTGGGATAAGGGGTCACTTCACAAGCTGCTGCTGAAATAGACTATGCACACTGATGATTTTGTGATTATTTTTCAAGTTTGGTTTTTTTTTTTTCTTTGTTTTCATTCTAAACTTATTAACTCTGTGAGAAAAATTACTTATTTTGGAGTGTATAAGGAACAATTAAGTCTCCTTCCCCAAAAACTTTGAATCCTTTCCTGGGAAAAGTCAGTGTTGAAATGCACTGTAATAGCAGCAGCTCCCGTGTTACAGGGTGACAAGATGCCATCCACAACTGTGAAGAAACATTCAGAGCTGCTTCTGCCTGTCACATTTCCATAATGTTCTACTGTCAAGTGCTTCTGGTTTTGTAATAGTGAGCTTTGGTCTATGAGTAAAAACGTGTACATGTAACTTTCAATTCTCTAACTTAAAGCATGAGAGGTAAAAGGAGTCCTATTTCACCAAATATATGATGAGTTTTTATTGTACAGACTTTTATTTTAATCTTAAATGATGGGAGACAGAAGCACTTGTCCAAAGCAGGAGCTTTGAAAATACATTTTGTACAAGTGAATGTATTTTGAAGGAGAACTAGAAATATTGTTTGAAGGTTGAAAGCAGGAAAACAACCCAAAACCCTAGAATGAAGATTAAACTGGCAGTGTTGTAATATTTCAGGTTGTAGCTGCATCTGAAATGTGATGGTGTCCAGTCAAGAGAACTTGATGCTGTCCACAGGCTTGGATGAATAAATTGTGTCTATAGCATGAATATTCTATTGTAAAATGAAATGCAAAATTCGACTGTTTCACGTGTTGCATTACATCAACCAAATATTTCTGTAACCTCTACCACGAAAAACCAGCCCAAAATAGTTAGAGAAAGAGTATTAGTTAAGCCAGGACCTTGGAACAGGCAGTGTGGTGTAAGACAAAACACTTGCTTCCAACAGTTAAATCCAAGTCAGGATTCAAAGTGTATTCTGAATTTATTAATGGCTAGTAGTCAACTGGCAACTGGCAAACTACAAATTCAGGATCCATCGCAGCAATAGAATAAGTAAACTGAAATATTGGACACTTGCAAAATGATAATGAAACCTAAAATTTCTATCACTGACCTACAAGTCTGAAGAAGTTACTATTCTCTGTGTACAGTGACATATATTCATTTACTCCTCCCAGCCCCTGGGGTTATCAGCACCCACCCCATTCTTAGAGAAACCTTGAGAAAGAGGAAATAAGATCTCTGGACAGAGTGGACAAGATTGTCTTTCTTTCTATTAAATCTGGATTTATAGTAGGATAAAATATTTTTCTATCCCCTTAGGATCATGCCCAGCTTGAAAGTAAGACTGGGAGTAATCTAATGTGGTGTATTTACAGTCATGTTCCCGGGTTTTTTGATTTAGGAAACACTGCAGGTGTGGTATGGACATTGCTTCTTCTCCTGTGCCTGGACACACAAAAACGATGCCTTTGTGGAAGCAAATAGTTCAAAAAATTGACTGTTCCAATGTCAAGTCAGCTTGCTACAAAAGAGTTTTGGAATCATTTGCTTCAACCTGCAGGAGACTAATTCCTTGAAAACAATTTACAGTACATCGACAGACTGCATACCTGACATTTTTCAGAAATACAGGTGACAAGCAGTGGCAGCTGAGCTCCACATGACTCTAAGCTGTTCTCAAAGGTCTGAATGCTCAAGACTGTGCTTGCTGTACAAATTTCTCTGTGAGACTCAGAGAATCAGAGTCTATCTCTAGCAGGGAAGTTGGGTTTGACTTTGCCTGAGATTGATTTGCCCAACTCATTTGGAGTTGAGTTTTTTCCCCATCCAGATGTACAAGGGAGGCAGTGGATAACACCTCTGTAATAAGATTGAATACCTGTTGAACTGATGTTTCTCCCAACTCATATATGCATGGTTTTCACTAAAGGCTTTATAACAAGATGTTTTTCTGTATTGTCCTGTGGCTGACACAGAAGTCGTGGTTGTTATTGAGGAGGTTGATTTGTATCTCTGTTTGTCCATTTGTTTCCCTTACTCTGCTTGGGATATATCCATTAAATTGGTGTCATTACAGTTAATTAGCATGGTTTTTCCTGGTGACTTCCTACTGTCAGGCTGGCTTCAATACTTGTCTCATTATTTCCAGCCACTTTTTAGCCATTTATTTTATCCTGTTTGAATCAGCTGAATTTAATCCCATAGTGCTCCCTCTCACTCTTCTTTCTGCCTTGTTCAATGCTTTTACAGCTGACAGTCTTTGTAAACTTACTTTAGCTAGAGCAGAAAACTTGGATGTTCTGTTGAAATCCTACTGGCTGCCAATGGTTTTCCATATATTCTAGATGATTTAATATGTTCTGGATGATAAGATCCAGGGTTTTCTTTGGTTTTGATATAAATTCTCTGACTTCCTTCCCGATAAAGACACCCAAGCTTTATCACTGTGTTGTAGAACTGCAGCAGAGCCCCTGCTGGCCCTGCTTTCCATGGTTGAGATAAAATGAATCCCATCAGATGATTCAGGGATTGAGGAACATTTGTGGGAATGATGGGGAATGTGTGCAGACAAATCTGCCATAAGGAGAAGTGACAAGTTAATGGTGGAAAGAAAACGTATAATTTTTAAGAGGTCTTGCATTTAATTCTTTGCAGCCCTCATAAGAGTGGAGGAATTGTGTAGGCTCAGTGTAGAGCAGCTGCTGTGCGTGGTGCCTCAGCACCTCTGTGAATGCTTTGTGTGGAACCTGCAGCTCATAAAACACAAATTATTTTCCTTATTTTCTAACAGCAGCAACTCCTTAACCATCTTTAGAGCTAATTCCTCTTTTGAGTTTTTATTGATCACACATTTTCAAGAAAGTGATAACTTTCAGTCAACCTCTAGAGGTCAAAGAGTTCTCGTTTCCTGTATTAAAGACTTTCTTCTCTTAAGCCTTTTTAATTAAGTCATTCTTACAGAGGATCCTGGGAGTTAATCCCCTCTTGAAGACTGGGTAGCTCTGATTGTCCAGAATAGCTGAAGGAATTTATTGTCCAACAATATTAAAAGATTCCTTATCAAATTCTGAAAGATAACTAATTAATCACAGAAATAAAACTAAGATCTATTAGTTTAAATTGTTCTCTTAACTGAGTTACTTGTTTGAAGGTTGTCAAGTGACCTTACTGTAGCTTCCTATAAAATCCTTTATTTTTATGAAGTAGAGGAGTATTGAACTCATTTCTGGTCAAAATACATTAGATCCTGTTAAACCTTTGAAGGGAATATATATTAATCTTTATATTGAAAAATGAATGTTAAGAAGCAGTACTTTCCATGTACAAATATACACATTTATGTATAATGTACATGAATATATAGATCATATTTATACTTTACCTTCAGACTTGGGAAAAGGGCTGCTTCTTGTTAACTAATCGTTTTCCAAAGAAATGGGAGGCAGTCTGCTTCTATGACTTCACAGCTCTGATAAGATCATAAGCACCACTGACTCTGAAACTGGGAAGATGGATTAAATTGGAATATAGATTAAATGGCTGACTGCAATTTTATTTCAGCTGCATTTAAACCCTGCACCGGTCAAATAGGTCAAATAGAAGCCTGAATAAGCTTTTTCTGTGATCTAAGGGCTTGTGTGTCACATAACACATGCCTTGGAGCTTGGCAAATGTCTTGTTTCACCTAGTCTGAGGAAACAATTTGACATTCTGCTTCAGAATTCTGTATTTGCTGTCTTTTACATGTTTTCTTTTTTTCTTCTCCTTTTTCTTCTTCTATTTTTCAGAAATACAATTTTTGTATATTTTAATCTTGTCTCAGAGGCTACTAAAGGCTTTCCAGTGCAGGCAAAACTGATTTTTTGTCATTCTACATATGAAGGGCCAAAACTTGTCTTTTACTCCTATATTGGAGGAGCAGAAGTTTGATTCAGCCATCCTTGATGCTGTCACCTCATTTCCCATCCTTCCATCATCCAGAACCTGTTTCAGGAAGGAGTTTGTCCCAGTTATAATTTTGGAATGTGTAGTCATATAAAAGACATACAGAATTATCTTGAAATGTGATATTGTTTTATGCACATTAGAAAATACATCCTCAGTTTAAAACATCATTCATTCTAATAAAAAGGGAATTCAACAGGTCAGGTGTAGAATAAACCTGCAAATTTTTTTTCTGAAGATTATGTTCTGCTAATTCTGGTTCAAATGAATTAGCTGTGGGAGAAAAAGTTAAATGGTTAACCAGAATCTGAAAGCAAATGATCAGAAAATATGCTGATGCTTCTTAGATTACAACATTTGAAAATCTACAGATGTGTTTTCAGGCTTGAAACTGTACTGCAATTGTAGCTGTCATAGGTCCACTCAAATGAAACCTGGACAGGTCAATTAATTTAATGTTTTTCTAGTATATGAGGAAAAACAAAGCATCAATGCTTCCTGAAAATGAAGAATTTCAAACCTGGGTTTTGCATGAGTAATCAAGGATGTCTAGCTGTGACACACAAGGCAGGTTAAGTAAAACAAAACAAAATTGTAAAGCAGAGGTTTTATACTGCTCCAGATATGCACACAGTCATTATAAAAAATTGTATTTTAAATGGGATTTAGTCTTATGTGTAATACTTTTGTTGCCATAATCATTCATTTGAAGCCATATTTTACTCTTATTAAGAAGGTAGAATTTATTCTGAAAGTATAAATTAATGTAGCAAGGAATAGCTGTGAGTGGCTTCCAGCAGGCACCCAGTCCATCCGTCTGCCTCTGGACAGAATCAGATGCAGACAATCAATATCTGCTTTAAATAACAAATTGTTCATAACCCCTGCTGGTGAAGAAACCTTCAACCATCTCCTAGAAAACTTTTAGCTTTTCCCATCCTTTTCTCCTCATGTTTTACTTGTATTTCCCACTCTGCTGTTTGAAAAGCAAGTTTTGACCTGGTCATGGAGATCCATATCTCCTAATCTCTGTGTAGAAAAGAAAGAAAGAAGGTTTGGATGAAAAATATAAGGATATATTGCTTAATCAAATAAATACAACCAGACAGGAGCACTAAAAAGATGTGTAAAATGTATATATATATATATATAAAATATTAAAATTACAAATATGGTATATTAAATAATATATAATATATATAATTATAATATAATATATAAATATTATATATTAAAAAGGACAGCAAGCTCAAACAATTAAAAGGTAATCAATTAAAATGATTGCACAGCTCTGGGTTTATGCCAAAATATTACTTTTCTACTATTTTACTCTTTGATAATGCAGAAATTGTATGTAGTTATTGCAGATGTGTACTTAAAATATAACAGTTGAGGTTTTTAGAACATTGTAATATTACCCTGAAGCTATGTTTAGGAGTTTGGTTACATTTGGGGTTTTGGGAGTTTTTTGTGGATTTCTGTTGATTTTTCTTTTGGTATGTTTGTTTTAGTCTTTTATTTTGGGGTGAGGGTTGTTTTTTGTTGTTGTTGGGGTTATTTGTTGTTTTTTTGAGGAGTTGTTGGGTGGTTGGTTCATTTTTAGGTTTTGGTGGTTTTTTTGGTGTTGGTGGTGCTTTTTTGGTTTTGGGGGTTCTTGGGTTGGTTTGGTTTTTTAGGGAAATGGATCTTTAGTTTCTATTTTTATCTATCTTTTCCCTTTAAATCTTGTGTGATAGTATTGTCATTTTGAAAAAGCTATGGCACATTTAAGTTTTAGGATGCACAAAAACCCCACAGATTTTTATCAAGTGATTGGTGAGTATCAAGGAAAAGTTTAAGTCTTTATCCACAGCTGTGTCACACTGGAAGCAAATTTTAATCTATACTTTCTATTTTAACATATAGACTGTAGATAAAGTAGATATTTTATCTGCATGTAAATTACATTTGACTTTATGAATATAGTTCCTGTTAGAACATATTATTATCTGAATTGTGCCATTAAGCATGCAGCGTTTTTCAACATCAATTTAAACAGAACTAAATGTCCTCTTGAACACAGTAATTGCATCCTAGCATCCCTTTTTATTTAAAATAATTCATTTTACAGACAATAATATAGTTTATCTTCTAATATAAATTCCTTGGGGCACAGATAATGCATTATTCTCTATTTGGAAGACAGGCACATCATGGGAACTACAAGAAATGAAGGATAGTAATTAAATTCCTTAAGGGGAGAAGGAGAAGCTTAGTTTAAATTTTAGGGGAGATATAAATGAACACTCTGCATAGAATGAATTTTGAGCCAGATGAGCAAAACCTTTGTCTATATATTTAAAAAGAAAAGAAGCATTAAAAAGAATTAAAGTTTCAGGCTGTTTAAAAAAAATGGCTTGAAAATATGCTGAATGTTAGGTTTGAATGTATTTTCTGTCAGATAAAATGAATTGTTATTATTCCATACTATTCTGGCATTAAAAGCAGCTGATCTTTTGTCTTAAAGAAAAATGCAGTAAAGACTTGTTTTCTTCATCAGATGACCATAACAATCAGTCAAAGAAACAAAAAACACGTTCTAGCACTTGGGGTTTGTGAATAAATTTTCATAACCTTTTAGGAAGCCTTTTTAATGAGGGCAAACAAAATTTAAGCAGGTCTGTCTGTCCAAGCTGTATTGAGCAGTGATTATCCTATGCCACCGAAGTCTGTCCTTGATGATGGATGTATAATCTCTCAAAGAGTGTCAAACTCTTTGATAATTGAAAAATGCAGCACTTAAGAATCAGAAAAATGAAAGGAAGAGCAATGCCTGTTTTATTTCTAACCTCTGCCTCTTATAGCAATGCAGATGGTACTACATTGAATGAATGTTAAAATATGAGATTATTGACCAAACTTTCTTTGTTGATTTAGTAATATAAAACTAGAGAGCAAAGAATGGGATTTTCAATTTTTTGCTATTATTCTGGTGTCCTAGGAGCTCCTCAGCATTCCTATAGGAGCAGTCAGTTATTTTCCAAGAATCCACATTCGTGATACTTGCTTGGCACGAAGACTTTTATCCAGATTTTTTCACCAACACTTGTGCTGTATGACTAAAACAAACCTAAAAACAAGGTTACTTGCATAGTCCTTGGGTTCCTTCATTCTTAAGCGACAGTAAGACATTTTGAGTAAGACATTTCGAGTAAGACATTTTGAGTAAGACATTTTGAGGTACCTTGTAATCAGCATGGCCCCATTAGCCACTGGGGATAGCAGCTCCACCTTCCATGGCCTTTTTTAGCCCTGGGGCTCTGTGTGCTTCTGTTCACAGGGGATGCTTTCATTACTGGGCCCTGTGTGTGAGGAGAAATTGGCTCCTTGGAAATGAACTTGCCTTGGTTGTTTAGGGAAACAAGATCCTAAATATGTGAGGCGTGCAAATTATTATTGGGTAGAGACCTGGATGTGTGCAATTCCCCAGTAAGACAATGCAAGAGCTCTACAGCTGCCTATAACAGCAAACAAAAAGATGGGATTTATTGTTTGTCTTCAGCTTAAAAATGCCCACTTATGCTTGAAATAAAATGGAAGTCCACGTTCATAAAGTAGATCAGCGATGGGGTGAGCCCTTCCTGGGTTCCAAAGCTGCCTGTACTTCAGGGGATCATTTTTTCCATTTGTATTGAATTTTTTATATGAGTCAGACTCCAATTAGTGCAGACATTTGCAATACTAAATTCACATTTTTTGTTTGTTTGTTTTCTGTACTGTTATTTTGCAGTATTACAAAGAACAGAAGCCTCACAGATTTTTTGATTGGATTTTTTTTTAAGTCTGGTAATATAAGTTGTAAATAGGTCTTCCTTTAAAAAAATATATCCGTTATTTTCAGTCAAGGTATTGATATTTTGTTTTCTGTTTGGACAGAACAAATGTTATTTAACTAATACAAATAATAAGAGCAGAAAATTGGTCAGATGGGAAAAGTTGAGTCTAAATTGTTATTATAAAACAATCCCAGTGTAAACGTTGGTTCTTATCCTTGAAAGGAAATTTAATAGTTAACACAAAATATAAATCCTTGCTTTCAATACAAGTATTTTAGACACCCTTTTGAATTTTAATGCAAGAGCTATTTTCTAATTCATTTAAATGTAATCACTATTCTTAAGGTTGCATTTTATGACAAGTTTGACAATCAGTCACTGTAGGAAAATTTTTCAAACCATAAGGCCCTGAATATATTAAAAAACAAAGGTAGTTTTGTTATCAGAGAAAGTGATAATGCTGAAAGCAAGCCAAGGCATGTGAAAAAAAAAAAAATTCTTTCAAGGCTTCAACCTTTAGAGATCAGTTCATCTGAAAGATTTCTGTCCTGGTTGTGTTTTAAAGCGTGCACACACGGGGATACACAGGCACACACAGAAATTCAGTGGTGCCCTCAGGGTGCCTCCTTTTGTATTACAGGGCAGCTCATTCGCAGCTCACCCAGGATGGAGCTGCTCAGCTTCCCTTTGTGCTCTCAAAGCCACCTATAATAATACAAACAGAAGTACCCTCAGGGCACCGAGTACAATGTGCCTGGAACTGCCACAGATCCTTTGGGGCACGGAGAAAATATATATAAAATAATAAATAACAGGAAAGGATTTTCTTTTTCTTCCATGGTAAATAAACACCGACTATTTGGTGATTTATATTTCTGAAGTTGAGCTTGTCGTTTTCTAAAAAGCTGAGGTTTTGTAGGATCTTTTAATTTCAAGAGCCAAACAATTGGTCACATCCTGAGGGATGTAGGTTACTCCCTGGGAGATTTGCCTGTTCCTGTACACAGAGAACACTTTCAGAGCAATTTACATTTTCTTTAATAAGAAACCAGAAACTTCAAAATAAAAGGCTAAGCAGAACCAGGAGACGTGGCTGAAATTCTGCATGATGAAGACTCCCCTTACAAAATAAGATTGAATATTATCAATGTGCTTGGGGTTTTTTCACAGAAAATAATATAGCTTTTTGTGAAAAACAGAAAAAGGTACTTCAAAGATTTGCATTTTATGAGTTACTCCTTATCTTGTCTAGCATATTAAAAAAAACCAAACCACTGAAAAACCCCAGGAAGCTTTATCCAGTCACACTACCTCCTTTTATCTTAGGCTAAATTAACATTAATATTTTTGATATAAGGTAAGGTTTTCATTATAATTAAACAGAATTGTATTGAAAACAGTTTTATCCTTTTATTTTACAAAAAAAATGTGTAGAAGAGGGTGCTTCTGTCTTTTAATTTCTGGAACATGGAATATTTTCTTATGTTTCCTTCTAAAATGCAGGGGGCATGCTTTGTGCTTCTTAGGAGTACAAGAGGGTCTCAGTCACAGTCTGAATCAAATGCTCTTTTGTGACATTCACCTCATAATTTGGGTTATAGTGCCATTTTAAAAGGCTGATTATGAGCAAAGGTTATTAATGAGCTTGATAGCTGTTTCTAGTGATCTGAAGCAATTTAAAGTATTCTGCAAATGTAACTAACTAGGTTCCTCTGCTGCAGTGAAGGGTTTCATTTCCACCAAAACCAAGGGCACTCTTAGGCTTGTTCGAAAGTGTGGCTCTACAGTTTTACCCTTTAGTTACTGAATATTTCATAAGTTGTTTATCTTTCATACTGTATTTTGTTTTTATGTTTCTACATTCCTACCTTACCACCAGCACTTTATAGGTTTGACTTTTGCAATTTCACTTATGCATAAATTTTAATATATCTATTTACTAGGAATTTTTTTCTTATTTACCTCAAGTACAGCTGTAATTCTGAAAAGTCTTTCTAGTTCCAGTTTCCTAGCAGACCATGGGATTACAGATTCATTTAGGTTGTAAAGCACTGCTAAGACCATTGAGTCCAACCACTAACCCAACACTGCCAGGTTCACCACTGCATGTCCCCAGTGCCACAACTACTTGTGTCCCTGTGTCTTGGTTTGGAAAGACAGGTATCTGTCAGGGAAAGCATCCCTTGGAATGGAGAATGTAAAACTCCCTCCCTCCAAATTATTACAATTTTGCAATTAGGAGCTTTCAGGCTAAAATATGGGAATAGGAATCACAGTCCTTTACTAAGAATATTAAAAAATGCAAATGCAGGAATACAAAAAAACAAGCAAGCAAACAAACAGAAGTCCTAGAGAACCCTGACAGAGTCAGGAATACGACCTGACACCCTGTTGTTCAGGATATTGGGCGCAGTCCAAATAAATCCTGCTGCAGTGACAGATGTGGTTCTGTGGAATAGAGATGATCCTGCAGACGGGTTCAGTGGTGCTGAGATGGGTCCAGCCTTCCTCTGGGAATCCAGTGGAACAGAGGATCCCTGGGGTCCCTGTGTCCCCATTTTTATCTGGGTAGGAATGGTTGGCTCCTCCCCACTGGGTGCAGCATCTCCCAATGGATGATGGAATGTGTGATGGCACTGGTGAGCCTCAATGGCCCATGAACAGAAGATATCCCCGAGGGTGGGCAGTGGTGACAGAGATCACAAACACTGCCCCACCTGGTTTAACAGCTGGGCTGTGATCAGAAGGCCTCCACCCTCCCCCCCTGGAGTTACAAGAGATAAAGAAAAAATAAACCATCCCCCAACTGCTTTCAATAGATGAAACAGAATACACTTTTTTTTTTGTTACATAATCCAAGACACCCTGATGTCTGGCACTTTTGGGCTTACTGTTTTTTGGGTGGAGGCAAATATCTCCCTTGTTTCCTAAGGCTGTGCAGACTGGTGGAGACCTGGGGATTGATGAGCCCTTTTCAGTTTTTTTTAATTTGTCATTGTAGCACAAAGCCTCTGGCCCTTGTCACGCCATGGCCAGCCAGGTGGAGCAGCAGGGCTGATTCTGGGGGTATCAAGCAGGTCCCACAATTTTATGTGGCCATCAGAATTCCTGCTGCCACCTTCTCACTTCCTTTTGAGGTCAGAGCAGTGGGGTCAGGCCAATGAAATGTCCAATCTGCTGGACCATGGGATACCCCTGAAGGCTGCAATCTCAGCTTCTCCTGTGGCGCTCACTAAGGCAGGTCACCAAGACAATGCTGTCTCTCCGCTAACCACAAGCCAGAAGAAAACTGGAACTGTAAGGAAAGGAAACTAATTCAATCCAATTTTGGAGAAGATTGGAAAGCTGTCAGCAAGAGGAAAACAACCTGAAGAAAGACAAGTATTTGCTGTCAAGCGTTGTTATCTTTTGAAAGGGCTGCTTCCAGGTTCTCGCAGTGTCTTGACAACTAAATAAAATCAGAAAGCCAAAATATATTTTTTGGCAATGCAGGGATTTTGTTGTTGCTGTTTGATATCACCTTTAGACTCAAGAAACAGCGTGATGTATGTTTTCCTGGTTCCAATCACTAACATGTCTGAAATTGGTAAGAAAAGCCAGAAGAAATTTCTTTTCCTCTAGCTTAAAGATGCTTTTCAAAGTATAAAATTTCTATTTGCTCTCAGTTTTGCTTCAGGCTGAGAAAGAAAGGAAACAGTGTTGTTTGAAAACTTGAACTCATTATGTAGAAGAGGTACTGTACCCCTTGATTAAATACTGCCAGAGTAATTAAGTCATTGCTACCTTGACTGAATGTTGTGATTTTTCCTTCAAGTACTGAAAAATCTAACTCTTACCTGTGAGCATAGAGTCAAATATTAAGATAGTTTTTTAATATTTCAGGGGTTTTCATGTGCTTTATAAAAACTGTAATAAAATGTGTTTTCAAACAAGAATTACCAGTTGCCCTTTACCAAAATGAATTTTCTTTCCTACTGTAACTGATTTTTTGAACTTGCCGTGATTTCAAATACACCAAGATGCAGGGCTAGATTATTTCTCCAGCCCCTTGTTTCTATTTTATTCCATATTCTGTTGCAAGTTCTTTATTTTCATTTTTCAAACCAAGTGTACCACTACATGCATCATTATTTGTATGACAAAAATGGATAATGAAGAACAAACAGGTTACTGACCTGGTCTGGATTTTATCTATTGTGTGGTGACCATTAGATGATGAACTTGAGGAGCTGTGAGGGATTGATGAAAAACAAAGTTTACTTCATATAAAATACACTTTGGTATCCCTTGTAAGCCACACACTCTCTGAAGTAAATCAACTTATCCTTGAGAGTCAAACAAATTTCCTGTGGCTGAAAGGCAAGTAATGATCTGATGGTATGAAGTTAAAAACAGTACAGTCATTTAAAAAAATAAAATTCTACATGTGTTGCCTCTGTGTGTTGAGGCAGGTTTAATAAGTGGGATTAACCTTTTATTGATATTATTCAGGAGATTTGAATTCGATGTAACCTGTGAAACTTTTTAAGTAATAAAGCATGATTTGGACTTCAGTACAAATTACATAATAATGATGATATTGGCTGGACCACAAAACAGAAACTGAATCTGTGTTTCTTACAGGTGTTTATAGAAACTCAGTGTCATTGTGCTGTCATCCAAACTATTCCCAGTCTGAGTTTTAATCCTCGGAGAAATGCTTATATGCACAGAGGTCAAGTGAACAGCTTTGTGATTTACTCCCTTTCATGGCAGTAAAACTGCATTTATAAACTCCACAGTACATCTGGCTTCTAACTTATAATTCTTCAGGTACATAAACACGGCGCTTTAACCTTGCAAAAATATTGTTTTGCCTCAGGGAAAAGTCCTGAACCCAGTCCCTGAAGAAATTCCTCTGCTTCTGCCTCTGTGATTAAGTAGTAAGTGGAGACTTGTTTCCTTTGGAATTTCTCCTGTGTTTGTCCACTCTTGGATTTTGTCTGAAATAAGAGGGTGGGGCTGATGGAGTGGAGGGGAGGTTGCTGTGCAAACTCTGAAATATTTATCTGCTGATACCAACGAGATCTAAGATGTTCATGTTTGGTAGAGATCTCTGTAGAAAGAAGAAAATTCAGTCACAAAATCTTTGATGAACAAAAAGATTTTTATTTTAGTTAAAGCACTATTCCACTTGTGATAAGGGAAAAATTAATATTCTTAGTTGCTAAGGGTTTTTTTGGTGAGTCATAATTCATTTTGCAGACAGTTTCAAGCTCAAAAAGACAACATGTACCTCACATTTCTGAAGGTGTTTCTTTTGTGGGAATAATCCTCCATGAGTCATTGACTCGGACAGTCACTGTGAGTTGTCATCCCCTTGGATGTTCAACATTAATTAATGCATGGTTGGGCTGGCTAATTAGGGTCTTTGTCTTCCACATTTTCCACAACACTAAACTGTGGCCAGAATCAGTTGGCTTGTTTTGATTTGGGATTTTGGGGGTTGTTTGTTATTTTGACTGGTTTTTAATTCATTTTTGATTTTTAATTTATTTCCCTTTTTTCTTTCTGTCCCAAATTTGCAAATATACGTAGGTTGGCTTTGCTAGAGGTAGAAGATTGAACAGTGTTGAGAGAAAGGCAGAAACCTTCCCACATGTCAGCCTTGATTCCATTGGAGACAATGTTGATGTGAATCCAGAATGTGAGTATATTCTATGGCAATCATGTTTTATATGAGTATATACTGATTTTTTTTGTTTGTTTCTTTCTTCCCAATTCAAAACAAAACTTCTGACAGAAAGGCAAACCCCTTGCTCTGAGTGTTAGATTATTTTAAGCTAGCAACAGTGATGAATTAAAAAACTGGTTTACTAGCAATAAACTAACTTTACTAGCAGTTTACTAACTTCCAAAGTTATTACAAAGAAATGACCCAAGGTTTCTGAGACTTTGAATTTCCTGTCTCTGTGTCTTACAGGAATTCTGCTCCCTTTTTTTTTTCTGCTCGTTCATCACCATCATCTGGACCTGCTTTACTTACAGTGTCTGTAATTTGGTAACATTGGAGAGTAGAGAAACAGAATGGACCATAAACCTAAATAAAATACTTCTGTTAGGAATAGCTTGAAGCTCCTTTCCCCTTCTTCTCACTGTTACTGCTTGGCCTAAGACATTCTGGAGGCTTTCTGTCTTTGTTGGATTTCACCAGGACAGAGCATTTCTGCTGGAAAGCCCCTATTTTGTGTACTTTGTCTCTTTTCCGAGGTTAAAGATTACAACAATTTTCAGTCCAAATCTCTGAAAGGAAAACCCAGTATATGGCTTAAAATTGGAGGACTGTCTTCTCCAGGATCCTAATGGAAACCATTCATTTTGCTGAAAAGGCCGAGGCTTTATGCTAGGCTTGTGCCAGATTTTCAGATCTTCTTTTCTGTATGTTTGCTCATATTGTCCTTTCTAGGTCTTCAAGCAATTAGTTTTTATTTGCATGCATCATTTCACTGCTTTGCTCCCAGGATACAGTCCTTGCTTTCTGGCTGTCCTATGATTGTTTTTTTTTTTTTTTTTTCCTCTCAACGTTGCATTTGGGCTTTTCATTCATTTTGTTCCAGCTTCTATTTGAATTCCTTATCCTCAGGGCTTTTCTCTTTCTTTTTTTTTTTTTTTTTTTCTTCCCTATTTTCTCCCTCTCCTCCTCATTTCTATATTTTTAGTTACTGACAGGTTGTGCTGCTCATCTGAACAATGACACCAGTAACTTATATGTCTTTCCTTCAATGAACATTGCTTTTTTTTTATTACCCTTTATTATTCATTGACTGTTTTGACTTTGGTTCTTCATTCTGAAAAATTCTATATAAAGGAAGAAGCAGCAAAAGACACTACCTGGTTACAAATATTGATTGCTTTTTAATTTTGTCAGGACTGATCGTGGCATTTTGTAATTAGACATTAAGTTCTTCAGAAATTATTATGACTGGAGAATCATGTTATATTCAGAGGCAAACTTCAGAAAATGATAATTGTCAAGCCCTAAAACATGTTAAAGGACTTGTTATTGAAAATGACTCAGTTCCTTTCAATATCAGTATTTTGTTAGCATGTATGCAGTCTCTTACACTGATATATTTCATTGATTCAAACTATTTTCTACAAACAGTAATCTAAAGCAAACTGTGTTCTATGCATTTATTGTGTACTTTCAACTGTTTTGATAAAAATATTTAAATAAAGATATGATAGATATGTTGTATTCTGTCTTTAACCAAATATTTATAAACTTCATAAAATTTTATTTATTGAATAGTATAATATTTGATAATAAATATTTTAGAAATAATGTGGGAAATATTAGTGATTAGGTTATTTTCCCCTGCTTTGAAGTAATTCTCTATGTGTGAGCAGTTATTCCCTTTAGATGTTCATGCATAGAAATAATTGCAATATAAAATTTCTGGCTTGCATTTTTCCACTTCGGGGATTTGCTGTAAGAAATATTCGGCCTCAAGTGAGCAGATCTCTGCTCTCTTTGGGGTTGCCCTGTCCTTGTCACATGTATGTTAATGTTTGCAGAATTAGGAGGGTTGTTTTTTAATTGTAAACTTTTAAATTCATTCCTGTCTTACTGGAACTAAAATTTCTGAGGATTGCGCTAGAATAAGAAATGAAATAAAAAAAGATGATTATTTATAAAAACCTAAAGGTTTTTAACATTGTTCCCAGTAGTGAATAAATTTACTGGTATTGTATTAGTGACAATTACTATAATTAGTGAGTTATGGACTGTTGAGGAAGTAAGGAAATACAGAAAATACAAAATATAAAGAGTTAAGATTTTTTTTTTCTTGATATATACTCTATTCTTTAAGCATTCAGTTATTTAATTTCAAGGTTTTATTTAACTTCAGAAGGTTCATGTCCTTTGACCTATACAGTCCTCTCAACACCAGCTGGAACTAAGAAATGTATTTGCAGGACAAATAGGCATGAAAAGAACAAAGAATTGGATGCAAGGTGAGAACAGGACATTCTGGTGCTATACTTGGGCTGTAAAATATCTTTTGAAAGTAGAAACGTGATGTTCAAACACAGCAAAATTTTTAAGGGTGAAGCTTCCTGATACCTGAATTTATATTTTTTTATTCCTTGGAAAACTAACTCATGACATTAAGTGCTACTTGAAGTATTTTTGGGTTGAGGAAGAATGCAATATATTAATTAGAATATGCTTTTCCAATTATTTGTTCTGAGGACCTATTTAATGAATATCAGGACATGGACTATTGATCTCATCTTTGTGCTGTGCTTGATCCTCTTTTCCCATCAATATTATACACAATTAATTACATTTTTCCTGTTGATGTTGCTCATGAGCTGCAGCACTGGACTGCATAGAGGGATCAATGTCATTAAATTTGCAATTGAGAGGATAAAGAGTTATTGGTGTAAATTAAATGGTCATTACCTGGCACAATTATGTTTGTGGCAAAATCTCTATTTTTCTCATTTGAACTTGTGCAATTATTGAGAATAGAAGCACTCAGATGTGTAGTCATGTACAAGTTAAAAGTGACATTGAAAAACCCCAAACAAAGATAAATTAGTCTTAGAGATGATACGTGAAGGGGACAATACTTGCTTCCATTGTATTGACACTCAATTTTGACTACTGTCAGTAGTCTGTTTAAAAAATAAAAAACAACAAACAAACAAACCATGCCCTGTTTTGAAAATAAAAATTATTTTAATTATATAATTAGAATTATTATTATATATCATTCTATATATTCTAATATATAATGATTATTATTATCATAGAGATTATTCTTTAAGTATATAATTAGAGTTGCATTCAAAGACAGATTATTAGTGAAACTTCTGGTATTTTCTCATTTTGTAATTTATTTTAAATTGTTGATTCTCAGTCTCTTTAAGCATTTTATGTGACAAAAATCTGGTCAGCTTCTGATTTTTGAGTTTCTAAAGGGGCTGTTGATAATGTTATTTGTATTAAGTCTTTGAACTGCAGTGCTTACTGGCATTTGTGTATTTATACTGCATTACACTGCCTGTGCATCTCTTGGCTGAAATGGACTTAAATTGGGGTGCTGAGGCAGTGTCTGCCCACACAATAAAAACACTTTGGCTTTCCTTTACTTATTCATTAAATGATAAATTAGTCAGCATCCGTTTTTCAAGAAAGTTAGGAAGAACCTCATGTGTTTTTCATTGTAAATTCACAAAAAAACCCCATAGCAGGCTTATATTTGTCAAGCTGACCAGTACCTTTTTTTAATTTCCTTGTCTTCTAAGGTCCCAGGTAAAATTAACAATGTTAACATTGTGTGTGTGGTCAGCAGCTTTACAATATTAATCAATACAATATTAATCTGGATATGCCTTTTAATATCCATATCCATTTGCCATATTAATATCTGGATAATAATATGGATAAAGGTAAGGTTACCTGTAACTTAAAAAAGTAAAATATGGTAGAGCTAAATGCAGAAATGTTTAAAGAATGTACTAACCTGTTAGAATAACTAGGCATGGTTAAAGTTAAAGCTTCATCAGGATAATTCAGTTTGTCCTCTGAAAATTGTATTCATGGCAGAGCTAAACAGCCTGTAGCTTTTATATTTTGTTAAATTGCTAAAGGCCCCCAGACATGCTAAGCCAAAAAACACTGAAACTTTGCAAATGTTGTGCATTTATCTCATCCCAGATCACAATTTTTGTCTTTTTTCTTTTCTCTTACATTTCCCTTGGTCAAAAAAATTGCTTGAATTCTGACAGAAGTTAAAAAATAAAATGAAGCACATTAACATGTTAATGTATATTAGAGAAAGGCCTTTTCAGTGAAGTGCTGATAACAGATGTGTTTTTAGAGACTAGTCTGAGAGTTGAAGTACAGCAGCAGCTTTTGTGTTTGGCAGCTTGGGAACTCTAGGAATTACAAATGGTATTTAGGTGTCCCTCTGCATATCCTTAATGCATCCATTCAAATGGAGTTATTGTCTCTTTAGTGCATTTGTAAAATGGCATATTTTATTCTAGTATCTTCATTTTATTATTATTATTACAGAAAAGAGAATAATTAATAAACTACCTGAATTCCTCTGCAATTATTTCAGATGTCTGTTGTGCTTGACAGATATTTCTGTGTGAAAGGTTTTACCACATTAGTTGGAAGGGGTTTTAGGATCTGGGCAAGGTCAGACACCGTAGATTCCTCCTTTAGTCAGCGAATCCTACACGGTTTCACTTCTGTGCCTCAATCCCTCCCCATGCCTCACACAGGAATCAAAGAGTGCAAACCACAGCTACACACTTAGAACATTAAATAAAATATCACATTATTTTTATCTGGCAGTCCAAACATTTAGGATTCAGTGAAGCAGGAAAACAAGACGTTTCTTAGTCAACGTTTTTCAGTCCTGGTGCTCACCCGCGGTAATCTCAGGGGACAGCTAACGAGAGACTGCTCCAGACTTAGTGGTTTTGTGGCTATGAATGAGTCAAACTGCCTGGTGGCCACTCCTGAGAAGGTTCTGGCCCCACCTTAACCTGCATCCTTCCCTGGAGATGTCCTCCATTGTATTTTAGTGTTTTGTCATCTTTTACCAGAAGCTCAGTGAACAAAGATTGAGATTCTGCTGGCTTCTCCTCCTCCTTTCTTCCCCTCTTCTGCAGGTTGAATTTCTTTGGTGTTACTGTTAAATCTGTAAAGAACAACTTTCAGAAATACCTTTGAATCTATTAAATTTTTTTTCTTAAACCTAAAATAAACCCAACTGTGAAGTAGACATATTTTTATAAATTCAGATTTGATCTCTCAATGTTTTCTTGCTCATTGGAAGTTCTCTGAATTGTATGAAGTAGATTTGGGTTTCCCTGGGGTTATTTTGAGTTTTTTTCATTTTGTTTTATTTTTAATAATACACCACAAGTCAAACAATTAAAAATAAAAAACAAAAAAGATTTTCCTGCCTTAAATTAGATAATGGTATCAGAACTATGAGTTCTTCAAAATCATAGGAAAAAGTATTTTATTTTTTCCTAATAAAAAAAAAATTAAAAGGAACTGGTTGAATATTCTGATAATTTTCATGGCTATTAAGCAGATGTTTGTCCTACCAAGAAAAGTGAGAATATCTGGTAGAGAATTTGTTGAAACAGAAAAATGTAAGAGTAGGTTGGCAATCTCATTAGGTTAATTGCTCTGTACCAATAAAGAAGGAACAAAAAGGCATCTTATTCAGAAGAAAAGGAAATAGGTTTTCAAGTACTGACAGTGACCCCATGTTGCTCTCATAATTATAATGAACATAGTTTGACAAGTAATCAAAAAAGGAAAGAGGGTGTTGAAGTACCCAGGTGGAAAGTTCTCAGGCCAATGCACATATTCCAGCACAGGGTAAGCTCATAAGTCAAATTCCAGAATTAAGCTTCACTTAATGCAGAACAATGAACAGTTACTATTGTTGTTTGACCATTAGTTCATAATATGATTTTTACAGACATATCAAACCTGCTCTTTAACTACTTTGATTAAATTGTGATGGAAATAAATGATCCAAATAAAATTAGTAGATTTGAGGACTGCTGGATCATGCTGTATGATGGGTTTTACATAATTCAATCCTTAATGTGTATCCAATATGCTTAAATAGTATTTCTAATTTTCCTTTAAATAGTTTGCATTACTAATTTGCTTCCAAGAGATTTCTGCCAATCAAGTTAAATACTTTCTGCAAACTGCTTACAATCCTGTCAAAGTGTACTTGTTATACTAAACACCCACATTCTGTTCTAGTTCCTTTTTAGTTACTTTATTATTATTTTTTTTAATCTTTCCTCCCACGGAGTGTTAGCAACTTCGTACTGATGGGCATCCAGGAAGCTGAATACAATATTTATTTTTAAAATAGTGAATGAGTGCAGGTCTAGGTGGTACCCAAAAAGGCAGATTCCAGGTTTTGGGAGCTGTGTGTGGGTGCACCAGCAGTGCTGCTGGTTTGGCAGCGAGGAGCAGTGCACACCAAACCCAACAGCACTGCTGAGTTCCTCTTGAATTCCACCTCACAAACATTCCCTCCAAGGTTTTGTTTCCCAGGTAGCAAAAAGTGTCCCGTAAACAGCTGAGTGTGAGCAATTCACAAGCTCACAAGAGAACAAAATGGTCTTTGGACAGGGGACTGGCACTGGAAATGCAGTGTGAGGAATATTCTTTTTCTCTTAGCAGAGAGTTCATCCTTATTAGTGTGCGTATTATGTTAGTGTATGGTAATTTATTATCCTGTGTAAACACTATACTGGGATAATAAGAACATTGTGAATGCTTTAAAAACACTCTTTACATCTCATTCACGGAAACATTAAGAGATTTTAGCTTTGACAAGCAGCATTTTCCCCTTGGGAAGAACAGTTTTGAAAGAAAGACAGCTCAGCTAGTTTGTCCACCACAGTAATTTAAGGCTAACATAATATATTAATTCAAAAGAGCAGCTCTAAGAGAATTTACAATTTTCAGGCAGGTCTTCATTCTGTTCAGAGTTCACGATGTGCGTTCAGAATGCAAAATGTGCAAAGGAAGGCAGGGTTGGGGTTTTTTTTTGGCTGTGAAGTACCTAATAAGAAGAGAAGGTGTTGACCCACTATTCATTTCTTATTTAAATTCTCCTTAGTCAAGCAAAATTCCCTTCTGAAATTCATCACTTAACTTCCATTGAACTTTTAATAAAAGAACTTCTGTATTTGTTCACAATGGAAAATTCTTTTTTATTCTTTCCTCACGCTTTCTAAAAGGAGCTTTATGTGTATTATATCACAATATCACATATGTGTTATCAATTGCTGCAATTCCCCAACAGCAGCTTTCAC
Source organism: Prinia subflava (assembly GCF_021018805.1). Lineage (NCBI taxonomy): Eukaryota > Metazoa > Chordata > Aves > Passeriformes > Cisticolidae > Prinia > Prinia subflava. The sequence continues at coordinate 9,142,572 of NC_086264.1, read as the reverse complement.
CATGTAATTTCCTATTCATCCTTTCAGCTGCTGAAGAAGCTCTTAGGGACTTATAAATGTGTATTTTGTGGCAATTTTAGAAAATTTCAGGTGCCAACTTGTATTCCAAGGTTCATCCTCAGTAACAGTTTCCCTGATTTTGCATATCTTAAATATCAGTTGCAGGCCTGTAATGTAACTGAGAAGTTATTTTGTCCTCTGTCTCTTAGATTTTGCTTCCAGTGACTTAAAGGGGAGCTGCACCACAGTAAATGGGAACAGAATTTTACCACAGAGGACCCAAATTCTCTCCTGGCTGTTTGGATCATGTTTATTGTAGAGGTCTTGTACAGACAGAATTATTTGAATTATATTTTCTGTTTTAACCTTCACCTTCTTATTTTAAATGGATGTGACTTCCCCTTATGTTATGGTGAGATTTTAGATTGTTTTCTTTAGTTTATTTTGGGTTAGTGACTTTTTTTTTCAATGGGTTTTTTTCACTCTAGATCCTAGAGTCCTTGACTTTCATGGACTTCTATTAGTTCAAATAGGTGAAAAGCCTGTCCTTGTATTTTTTACACTATTTACTTAAAAAAAACCCCTAAAATACACAAGGTAAATTTATTTCAGTTTCTTTCTGTAAGCTTTATCAGGTAATCTGTCAGAGATCTGCCTTGTTCCTTGTTTGAGTTCTCTTCCATTCAGTTGCATCTCTATCCACAATTGTTTCCAACCAGCTCTTATGTAAGGATTTAAACTGCAGATCTGTATAATATAAAGTGAATGTTTTAATAGAAATTATTTTTATGTATTTTACTAAACAAGGTATTGAAAAGAGAGTGAGTTCTTAATGGTGCTTTTTTGATGTTTCTTTTCTCTTGTGTTCATATCAATATTAAGCTTTTTGTGCTATCCTCATGTAGATCTTATAAATACATATATAATTTCAATCAAGCTCCTCGCTTTGTATTCTTAGATGAGTTTACAGAAAAGTCCACAGAAGGAATATGACTGCTGGTTATTTAACTTTGAAATTACTTTTTGAGTCTCAGTCACAACAGTTTGACAAAATTTCTTAGCCAAACCTTGAATCATTTTTTGTACCTTTAGGTACAGCAGAATCCTTGTTCAGTCTGTTTAACAGAACACGCTGGTAGTGACCATGCTATGTGTTCCCCATGCTTTACTGCAAAATAAAAAGGATTGAGGATACCTAAAATGTTATAGAAATAAACAGGTTTAGTAAAATAATTCAAGCTTTTTTACTGGAACATTTTATTTAAAAAATGGCTTTTTCAAGGTGCTAACTTTAGAGTTTCTAAAGTAACTGACAGGGATACTCTGTTAAACAGCAATCAGCCACATTTTGCATTTAAAGACTTCAACCAGAAACTTTGTGCACACATTTAATTGATAATTATGATTATTAATAATAATCCCTAACATAAAGAAATTATTAATTTAGCTTATTTGCTCAAGGGATGCATTTCTTTTTGAATAGGGTAGAAGATATTAGCAAGTTAATATCTTCCCACTCTGGTAGAAAGTGAGTGAAAATTAATGAAGATAATAGGCTTTACTTAGATAATTTCATTATTGTCGTAGCTTTACCTGCCCTGTTTTATGAGTGCCTTATTGTCTGCAGTGAAATTATTATCTTAGCTCTGCCAGAATTACTTTATAAAACAGCTAAAAGGGATCAAATGACAGAAATTAAGTATTTTTGCACCTTGCTACTTTCATTAATTGCTTATGCATGTTGAGGTTTTTTTATTTGTTTGGATTTTTTAATGTGGTTCCCCTGATGTTGGCAGAAGTAGGGGACAGATATTTTTATTTTTAAATGCAGGCTGGATCCCTACATTCCAACAGAAGTTTTTGCTTATGGACTCCGCTGATTCCTCATTTTTTCAGTGGACTGTGTGCCTGTAGAGAGATCTGAAGATCCCAAAACAGGAATTGAAACTTTTTCCTTTCTTAGATGATTGTCTCCTCAGGGACACACCTCTGAAGGACACCAAGTTTATCTTTTTTCACTACTCATGGGAGTAAATATGGTGACAATGCCTCCCTAAGTATTTGTTCACAGGAATACTGAGGGACTCTACCAAAAATACTACTGGGTGGGAACAGCTTCACATTATGATCTTAGAGGAATGCATAGTTCATAGTGTTACTTTTAAATACCTCAGATAACATTCCTTTCATGAAATGTCATCTTCAGGCAAGATTAACCAAACTGAGAAAAAAAAAAAGAAACCCTGAATTGGTCCACCCAAGAAAGTCACTCACTCACCTTCACCTGCCACAGGTGGGCAGAGGAGAAAAAATGCACTGAAGGGTTCATGAGTTGAGATAAGGAATGGGAGAAAACACTCCAAGGGCAAAACCGGGTCAACTTGGAGATACAGAGTTTGTTATTAACAACATCAGAGGAGGATAATGAGAAGGAAAATAAGCCCTTAAAGGCATAATTTCTTCTCCCAGCCCATCCTTCCTTTCCATCGACAGTGCAGGGAGACAGGGCAGGGAGGGTTTGGTCAGTTCATTACTGAGATTTTCTTCCACTGCTCAGGGAGAGGAGTCCTTCCCCTGTGAGACCGTGGGGGAGACAGTTCTCTGTGAAATTCTCCAGTGTGTGTCCAATCTCATGAGCAGCATCCTCCCAAAATTGCTGAAAAATAAGTCCCTCCCAGGGGCACACAGTCCTCCCAAACTGCTGCAGGGTGGGTCTCTCTTCCCACGGGGTGCAGCCCTCCAAGGACAGGCTGCTCCAGCCTGGGAGCAGGGCCCCATCCCTGCACTGGGTCTGCCCTGGATCACAGCCTGCTCCAGGCATCACCTGCTCCAGCCTGGGCACCTCTGCCATGGGCTCTGGATCTCTGCATCCCCCATGGATCCCCAGGGGCTGTGCGTGGATCTCTGCATCCCTGTGGATCTCCAGGGGCTGCAGGTGGATCTCTGCATCCCTGTGGATCTCCAGGGGCTGCAGGTGGATCTCTGCATCCCTGTGGATCCCCAGGGGCTGCAGGTGGATCTCTGGTCCCTGTGGATCCCCAGGAGCTGTGGGGGGATCTCTGCATCCCTGTGGATCCCCAGGGGCTGCAGGTGGATCTCTGACCCCTGTGGATCTCCAGGGGCTGTGCGTGGATCTCTGCATCCCTGTGGATCCCCAGGGGCTGCAGGTGGATCTCTGCATCCCTGTGGATCTCCAGGGGCTGTGGGTGGATCTCTGATCCCTGTGGATCTCCAGGGGCTGCAGGTGGATCTCTGGTCCCTGTGGATCCCCAGGAGCTGTGGGGGGATCTCTGCATCCCTGTGGATCCCCAGGGGCTGCAGGGTCTCAGCTGCTTCCCCACAGTCTCACCATGGCCTGCAGAGGAATCTCAGCTCTGGAGCCTGGAGCACCTCCTGCCCCTCCTTCTCCACTGACCTTGGTGTTTCCAGTTTTTTTCCCTCACATGTTCTCACCTCCTCCTCTTCTCTGGCTAGAAGAAAAAACTGTTGCTTTCTTTTGATTTTGTTTTTAAATATGTGATACAAAGTCATTACCAACCTCTCTCATTGTCCCAGCTCTGTCCAGCACCATGTCCATCTTCAAAGCCATCAGAGACTGGCTCTGCTGGACATGGTGGAAGCTTCCTGGAGCTTTCCACAGGAGACACCTCTATAGGCACCCTCACGGCTACCAAAAACCAGGCTGGGCAAAACCAACACAATTTTCCACCACTGAATAGATAATGGAATAATTTAGATTAAAAAAAAAATTAAAATGCCTATGGGAAATGTTTTTATGGGAAATTTATTGTAAGAATTGAAAAAGCTCTTTGAAGAGAAAATTCTCTTCTAATTCTCTGGGGCAGGCTGTTAAACCTTTCTTGGTTTTGCTGTTGTATTAGCTCAATAAAAGCCAGTAATATCAACACATCTACCACATTTTTCTGTGTGACATAAAATGCTCCCCGAACACTTGAATCAAGTAGCATCGCTGCTGCTGGCAGTAACCAGGCCTGCCAGAAAGCACATGTTTTTCTATTTAGCTTGCTAGGCATATTTGCTTTTCCTTCAGCTCTTCTTTTCTGTGTGACATGCCAGCATTTCTTCGTTCCATCACGTCCTTATGCTTGCTTTCAGTATCCATTTTTTTCCAGTGCCAAATTTTTTTGCCAAATGTTCTCTTGCTTCTGTGGATGTGTTTGCAGCAGGCTCCCTCTGAGTGTCTGTGTTTCATATTTGAACAGCTCATCAGCAGGCGTATCAATTCTCTTGCTGGGAATTTGTTTTCTTCCTCAAAGAGATCTTTGCAGCTTGATGTTGACAGCTTTTGTCTTCCCCTGAGGCAATTTTCTTTAGGGTCTCTGGGTAGTCTGTTATCTGCTTTTGTAGAAATGAAAAGGCAAACAACTATGCTAATTACTTCAAATATGGCTCAGATGTCAAAATTTCTACTAGTGGCAAAAACCTTGATTTGACCCTTTTTTTTTGGACATAATCATTCAGACTATGTATGCATCTTTATAACTTGAAGGTATCTATGTTTCCTTCAAAAAAAATTAAATTGTGAAAATTGTAACATATATTATCTTTTGAACACTTTCTAAATCTCGCAGCATCTGTCGCTTTGAAACACCCCTTTTAACCGGGCTGAAAATGGAAATATTTCCGCTTGTATTCCCTTCTCTCCTCCTGCACCTCCTACCAGATCAGTGACAAGCACGGGCACGGGAGGCAGGGAGGGTCCTGAGCAGGCAGGGAGGGTCCTGAGCAGGCAGGGAGGGTCCTGAGCAGGCTGAGAGCTCAGACTCACTCTCTGCTCACAGATCAGAGAGAGGGCTCCGTGACAGAGCGCGGGTGAGACCGGGGGAGGCGCGAGCGCTTTGACTTCCTCGCGACATTGGAGGAGGTGTGATGTGGCAGGTGGCAATGCAGCACCCTCGCAGAGACCAGTCAGGAGTAATGGGCTGGAAAATCCAAGGTCACCAGTGCAGCAGCATCATCCTGGTGCTTGCTGTTGGTGTTGCATAAAGCGCTGGCTCAGAATATTTAAAGCGCGGTTGGAGCGGGGGGAAGAAAAAGGTGGAGGGGAGGAGGTGATGCAGCACGGTGTTATTTTTTGCAGAGAGTCTGGGGGTTTTTTAGGTGAGATTTATTTTATTTTAAAGGCAGATGCTGATTTTGTCTTTCATTTGACAGCTGGGCGCTGTTATACATGGCAACTGTCCCTTTTCCTGAAGTCCTGCAGGCTCTGGTGCTGGGCAATGTGGAATCCAGCCCAGCTTCTGCTAAGCTATTTAGAGCAGTCCTTTAATTTTTTTTCTCCCAACTTAAATTCAGGAGCAAATGCCCTTTTTTTTTTTTTGTTTATTTTTCAAGTGAGATTGTAAAGGATACCAAGTATTAGGAGCAAAAAGTACTGCCCAGTGAGTTTGTTGCCAACCAGCACTAGGTGGCCCTGCTTGAGCAGGGGATTTGGACCAGGTGACATCCAGATGTCCCATCTAACCTCTATCATTCCTTCATCCCAAAGAATTGAAGGAATTTTTTAAGTGACTAAATCTTTTTCTTCCATTTGAGCACAGTGAACTGCTTACTCTCAGCTTGCTCCCACACTCCTGTGTAGGCTCAAGTGTCACTGCAGCATGATGTGTTAGTGTGTTTCTGGAGACTGATGGAGGATGTCAGACTAAAAAGAGGGGAGTGATCTTTTCTGCACAGCAGTGTTTTTGCTTTTATAATTCAAGAGCTAATCATACAACACTTTCCAAATTTTACCTGACTATAATGGGAGATATTTGCAAATTCTAGCACTAGATTATATAAGCCATCATCCTATCTGTTCAAGTAGCTGAGAATATGGTTTTGTTTGGGTGTGAATTATTTTTTTTAAATTTTTTTTTTCTTTTGACAGCCTGATCAGTTTTATCTTCCTATAGGAAGACTTAAAAAGGAAAACAAGGATCAATTTTGCAGTAGAACTGTCAAAATAATTGTTCCTAGTTTACCCATGTGTGGATTTTGAGGGCCAAGGAGTACTGGTTTCAGACTAAATCTGAGAAATCACACATCTGAATTCTCTGACAAATGAGAACTTTCTGTTCCTTCAGAGTTTTAGTTGAAACTGATGTCCTTGTCAGCATCCCAGATGATACCAGTAATGAAGCTGCCAACATTGTCAACTCCATTGGACCAGCTGCCTGTTTCTCTCGAGGACTGGAGATGCTGGACAGCCTTGCCAGCAGATTCCCTGGGGCTGTTGCTCTGGAGCTTCAGGAGTCCCTGGCTCTGAGGGAAACTTAATTATGAGTGACTTAAACCAAAAGGTGCTGTTGTCTCTGGCCCTTGGGCAGGTAAATCAGGAATCCAGGTAAAGGATTAAATAAAGCTGAGGATGTCCAGTATGCTTAAAACACAATGTTTGGGGATCAGCTTTTCTTTGAAGAAACTTTGGCTTCATACAGATATCCCTGACCAGTTCTGCCTTTCAAACTACATCAGACATGTCTGGTAGGGACAGTGCAGCACAAGATGTGTAATAGTTGTGTGTGGCAAAAGAGGAGATAAGATCCCAAGCCTATCAAACAGGTGTATTTTTACCTTTATTTTTACCTTTCAAATCATATCAATTCAGCACGGCAGATATTTGAAGCACAGAGACCCTGTCTGCATTTTGAACCTTATGCAATTGAAATATATTTTTCCTGTATTTGAGAGATCTTTTTTGTCTTGACTTTTCATCATCTTCTCCTATGACTCAGGGAGGGCACCACGAGCTCACTACATCATTCTGCCTTTTATGTTTGCCTCTGTGGTTTTCCCTATTCTCACCTGAATCTATGCACTCAGAAGTTGAGACAAAGTTTTCCCACAAACCATCTGTTTGGATCAAAGGACACAACTTTTTTATCTTTCATCCTCCCCCTGTATTATGCAGCCTACCAGGCTCACCACTTCCTCTCTCTGAGTGTAGTCCATTCATGTCCTTTACCCCCACATTCATGCTGGAGCCTTCATCACATCTCTTATCCTACCTTTTCAGAATTCTCTTGCTTATAACCTGTAAGTTTCCAGAAGCAAATTCCTACCAGCTACATCTTCCCATTCTCCCATTTCCAGTACCTGAAAGCAGATTATTTTAAGAGGCGTTCTTTAAAGAAATTGAGAATAATAACTGCTCTGGAAGTTAGCACAGTTTTCTTGAGGAGGTTCAATTGCTGTTGAATTCCGAGGCACAGCATGCAGTTCACCTGTGCTACCTGTGTGTTGTCTTGGCTGAACGTGCCATTCAACATAACCATGCATATTTAAAATTAAGAAGTAGGGGGTTTATTTTTTCAGCAGCAAATTAGAGGAGCTGAGATGGCTCATTTGGCATGACAGCATTCCATTGAGCCAAAAGGCAATTTTCAGAGGCTGCACCTTTGCTGCAGCAGTGGGGTGGTGATTTTAATGCACAGTGCTGCATTTCAGTGGCCAATTGAGATGGCTATTAAGATGTAGCATCATGCATTAACATCACTGCTGCTCCTCAGCTGACAGCCCCCTCCACTCTGCTTCAGAGCAGTGGTTTTCTTAGCAGCTCCTCTGATCTCCAGAAAGGGGAATAAAAATCATTATCTAGTTAATATTTCACACGGTGTTGGGCACACAGATCCCAGGGGGAGCAGCAGCAGGGCAGTGATGCTGAGCACAGGGACTGCAAGGCAGGAGGGGAAAGAGTTTGAGAGAGGAAATCCCTCTGTGAAGGGATCATTCCTTGGTTCTCATCTAGACTCACTTTGGCTCAGGGAAAACGTGGTGCACCCACCCTGAGACTCGGGATGCAGTGCTCAGGGGAGGACTGTGTGGAAGAAGTACAGCTAAGGGATGGTGAGATACTGAAATTCAGGAGACCCTGAGAAATGTGAGAAACTGCCAGGAGGAAAGGTATAGCTGAAAAAATCACATACACTTGAAAACTTTTCATAATTATTTAAGATAATCATTCAGGTTTTATTCTTTGTGAGTAAATGAAAAGACAGTAATCAATGTCTGGTATTTATTTAGACATTTCCTTGGCAGTAGTTTTCTGTCCTGATTTGAAAAAGTTTTGCTTGCTGTCAGATTGTGTTGTTATAGGACACAAATATAAGACTAAAGACTCCAAATATTTCAGAAAGCGAAAGACACTAAAAAGGCTTTAATTGTCTAATTTTATAAGGTGTTCTAATACAGACTTAACACCATTGGTGAACAGGACTGGCACCTCCCCAATCCCATTGGTCAAACCAGAGAAACAGCCAAAATGTTTTTTCTCTTATAACCAGAAAGGCAAAACACCACCTGGAGAAAGATTGTTTTGGGAAAGGATGGTTGTCTTGCCAAGATTGTTTTGGGAAGAAGCTTTCCTAAGAAACTTTTCCCTTGGGAAAGGAGTTAACAGCTACCAGCAGGCTAAAATATGTAAGATGCAGAAATATCAGGCCCACAAGACTGCACCTAAACAACCTCCCTTGCAAAAATGCAGAAATTAGAATAAGTGGCTGTGGCATTGCAGGCTTACATCTCTCTGACAGTAGCTGTGAAATGGCTTCCAGAATTAGGAAAAATAAAAGAATCATTGTCCTATCCTTGTCTGCCCAAACTTTCTGTCCACAGCATGTGTGGATTAAGTCTGCAGATAGCCTAGGATAAAGAAGGGTGCTGTTTCAAAATGCTGTATAACAGAGGGAAAGATGCGTTCAGAAGCTCCCTTGAATGGCCTTACTCTATCCTTTGATCTCTGCATTTTCCTTGGGAATGAGCAACAGCAATTATCTATCCTAGGATTTTGTTTCTGAAAATTTGCTTGAAGAAGAGCTGTGGAGGCCACTGGCTGAGATCAGTAGCTTTTGCTTTCAAATTCTGTTAAATAGAAATGTTTACGAGTGTATTTTCAGTTAGAAAACTTTTAGAAATATTATATGAAAACTTTTCTGGAAACTGTGATTTACTGCTAAAAAAGAAATTAGTATCTATGAATACTCATAACATTCTTTCCAAAGATACATGGGATTACAGCCAAAACTTCAACCTATAAGTGTTGATAGTTCTACTAAACATTTGTGAAGACAAAATCAAGAAGCAAAGTAGAAATAAAAATATCAAAGAGATTTAGGCAAAAAATATCAAACAGATTTAAGGGATGGTACACAGAAAGGCACCTTTTAATATTTAATATTTAACCTGGTAAAGAATGTCTTAGTCTTTAATTTTCTACGTGTCTGTTCTTTGTCGTATAGTAGAAAATCCCAATACCTTTGTGTGAGCCTTCTTACAGTTCTCTGGGTTATGAGATGCCATGTGTAAGAATAAATTCAAATTATATGATAAAATTTTATTTTGATGTTTTACTTGTTAGCAATTTATTTATCAAGTACTGTCTTTTAAAAAATATATTTCACAAATACAATGATAAAATTATTTTTTAACATGAAGGAATAATTCAGGTTGAAAAAACATCTACTGTGTAAACACCTTCTTTTTCTCTGTGGAAAATCAGATGTATTTTCTCATTCAATATCCACACTATTCCCAAAGAATTAGTGACTTGCAGCACCAGCAGGTGAAAGCCTAGCAGTGTACAGTGATCAAAAGGCTGGGAGAGAGAAAACAATGTTAAATAGTAAAAATTTTGAATATTTTTAAAATTATTCTTATATAATCATGTTGGCTTCAGGATTTTTTTCCTTTCTTACCAAGCAAGAAGTGATGAACCATTTACATTTGCTGCGTGCTGTATTCTGTTTTTCCCTAACTCAGAAGATCCAGTTGGAATGTGTTTGTTTTTCTATCACGCTGTATTTAAAACTCTGAGGAAACAGAGCAGCAGTTCAACATTTTCCTGCTGTTATGCACCACTAGAGGCCATCATACACCTCCTTAAATATTAGATATGTATGCAAATTATTCTAGAGATGATGTGAATAACTGATGAATGTAAGACTCCAAATAAAAGGGCATGGGGAAACTTGAGGGAAGGCTTTGACATAACAGATTATTGTGAACACCGTGTGTTTTATAGCTAATTCTAATTGATTCAGAATGTCTGAATCCCCTCATGCATTTCTAGGGACCCTTTGGATGGGTCATGGAATGTGTGTGGCCAGTGAACTCTGGAGATGGCAGCTGCTCCTTGCACATGATCCACCTCAGTAAATACAGTCAAGCTTAGAACATAAAGCAGCAATCTTCTAGACTGATTTTTGTATGCCTGGATTAGAATTTAAATTATTTTTTCTCCCCTTATCTTCTCATCTAGAAAATGGGCTACCATTCTTGGTCCCCCACAGACCAGGTATGGAGTCATTAAGGAGCTAACATATAGTTACTACTTTCAGTAGTTGCCTGATACATAAAATAGACTTTGTGTTACACAGTGGTACTCTTTTAAATTGTGGAAACAAATGACTGAAATTATAGAGGAATTACAGGTAGCATGATTTTAACTGTGAAAAAAAAAATCAAATTAACATTCATCTTACACAATCAGGAGGTGCTAGCAAGAGGAGTAATATAAGGTGGTAAAAAAAAATGAATTAATTTTACAATGGGCTTGGCTGACTTTCTGAAGGGGCTATGATGTGACATGGACCTTATCCAGGAGATCTTTTCTACTGCCTTGGTTTTCAGTTTCATTCCTTCTAGCAAATAAACCATTCAAAGAAATCTAGCTTATTTTCTTTTTGAAGACTTGCTGATTTTTAATTTTTTTAATGTAAAAGCTCATTAATATATGAAAACGTTGCATGTGTTTAATAATTAGAGGAGAATTCTAATTGATTTATCTCAAACCAGCTTGGTATGCAGTATTTTCTCATGGAAACATCGAAAGAGATCAAGATAGATAACAAATGTCAAGTACTACTGTAGCACATCCAAACCTCTTTTCTAAAAATTTAAGCAGAAATCTGCATATTCTACACTATAGTAAACTATTTTTTAAAAAAGGGTGTTATATTATATGTAGAAAAAAAAAAAAGAAAAAAAGAGAAAAAAGTTTAGCAAAATTGCTGCTATAAAAGTGCATTTGTCACAATCAGTCCACAATTGCCATATGATTCCTAGGATAATTTTATTTTTGTTTTATTTGGTTGGTTTTTGGGTTTTTTTTTTGGAGGGAGGGAAGGAAGGAGGGGAATTTAGTTCATAGCTCTTAGTCATTTTATGACAGTTACCTTGTTCTTCAAAATTATAGTGGAGCACTTCTGTAAATTATTCCAAAAATCTCAAGACATCCCGAGGTTATCAGCAAAAAGAAGTCATGCCCAAGAAAGCACCGTAGAATTTTCTTTTTCCCCATTAGATTTTGGAAAAACATATGCAAATTCTACAAAGCTCAAGATCTTTGATTTCCTGATAAAAGAAATAAAATTTATTATGCTCTTAATCAGATGAAAGAAAAAAGAATGAGACCAACACAACATCATAATAGCTCAGTATGCAGTAGCCCCTCAACAAATGAATAACACTGAATGCTATTCTTTCAATAAATAAGTGCAAGTTTCAGTGAGAGGGTTGTCACTTATAAATAAACTATAATATCACTTCAAAAGCACAAAAGGAAATCTCTCACTTTGGTATAATAAAGGTCATTTCAGAAACACATTTTTCCTCAGAGGAAATAAAATTGCATACAATTGTCTTACTCTTTAACATATTATTTTTCAAACACATAAGATTTAATTTTAAACCGGTTATGGATATTAGCAAACTGAGGCACAATGTATAATTTGGCTTCACTTTCAGACCTTTACTGTTTTATGAAAATAGGGATTTTCTGCCCACGCTTTGGAGCCCAAAGATCAACAGGATTGCTGAGAAGGGGAGTCTGTAAAAAAGGTCTGCTTCTCTCCTTGGGTGCAAGCATCACCCTAAGGAACAGGAAGTGGCTTTTAAAGAAATCTACTCAATTGAGTCTTGGAGAATTTATATTTCTGCATCACCTGGTTTTCCTGGGCACCTGCTCAGTGCCTTCAGAGCAGATGGAAAAGAGAGGGTGGTGTGGACACCTGCCTTGGTCACAGTGTGAGTGCCCTAAAGCTCCCAGGGCTTGCTTGGGCCAAACTGGAGCATGTCTGGTCTGCAGAGCTCCTTCACTCAAACTTCTGCACACCCCTGTGTCTTTCCACTGAGTCAATTTATCAGTTTGAGGTTTGCTGACTCCAAAAGGACTGAACCATGCGCAGACATGTGATTTGGAGCGTGTTGCTTTCCATCTCTGTGACTCAATTTCCCACCTGGGAGATGTTGATAACAATGCTAATGTGTCTCATTATTGTCTTGACTATTTAAACTGTAAGCTCTCCGGGGCAAGGGCTGTCTCATACCATATGTCTTCACAGAGACAGGCAGAATGAGGCATTGATTGCATTTGGGGTCTCCTGGTGCCACAATAATTAAAAGAGAGACAATAATATTAAAAAGGAAGAAAAGGGAGAGGGTAGGTCTGGTACCAAGAGGCTTTCTGGTTTCCTGGTAGCAACCCAAGAGCAAGAGAAGAGTTTATCTCTGAGGAGAATCCTTGCTTTTTCAACTTTCTCAGCTCTAAATGTCATCTTGGTTTTCAGAGAAGTACAGCAGGAAACAAGGGTGATCCAGAAGCTACTGGAGATCCAAACTGGAAGAGAAGGATCAGCAGTTTGAGTTACTGCAGGTAGATGGATCGGAGAACAGATCAATTTTTGACAGGAAAGCACCTAGAAAATTGGAGTGTTGCCTCCTTCCTCATTAGAGAATGAGCAGGCCTCAAGATCTGGACAGGAAGAGCTCCTAGCAAAACACAATACCTTATACACCTGAGATGCGAACTGAAGCACCCTGTGACAAAGCAAACTTGCCTGAAGGAAAATTTACTTAAGTATCGTTGGATTTATTTCCCTTCTTTGTCTTTGTGCATTGAGCCTTATAGGTGGGAGGAAATATTTGTTCTCTATCAGCAACTTTAGATGGTATATGGTATTTATATGATGTTTATTTTATCTTAACATCTTCATGTGAGTTTGTATCCTTATCTTTTCACTGAAGCGGGAATTTTTCTTACAGACCATTAGAAACATCCAGAGCAAGGTTAAATTTCTCAACATACCTTTTTACCTGTGACTTAGAAAACTATTGCTTGTAGAAACAATTATGAAAGAAATTTTCCCTGCCAGAGAGAGCTGTAGAACTGAGTGTGCTCCCAACTGGGGGTGTGATTTCTTAAAGCAGTGAGGTTTCATAATGGCTCTGCTCTTTCCCTCCCACTCCCAGCGGTGCCTGGGCAGGCAGCATGTCCTTCTGCATCCTGCAGTACTTTGCAGCACAGCTTTTAGGTTTCAGGGTGCTGGTATTTAGCTGGTTTCACACCCCTCTCTGCTCACAATTTATCTTTTTTTCTGGAAGCTCTGCTTGCAGTTGGCTGCAGCAATGACTCCATGATTTATGTAAATTTATTTAACAAATACCTCCATGTCTCTGGGAATCTATAAGAGTTTTTAATTGTCTCTTTCACATAATTTTTCCTTTTTAAATTTTTCTTTTTTTTTTTTTTTTTTTTTTCAGAGTCTGGTCTTGCACTGGCAAGACTTAAATGCTAAAGTTGCAAATAATAAACGAGTTTGCTTTCTCCATAAAAAAAGTTTGATAATATTGTTTGGTACTTACTCAAGAAGCAAAATATTTATTTCCCTATTATTTCTTAATGGGAGCAACTTCTATTCATTAACCATTTGGCTCCAAACAAAACATTTACTGATTAGCAATAGGAGCTCTCCTCATGTCTTCCATGTTCTACCACAATTTCCTCCTTTTTAAAAGAAATTTTCTTCTTAGGAAAAATACTTATTTTAGTAGAAAGCTATAACTAAAAAATAAAAGCAAAACATATGTTGAGTGGGAAGGGAGTAGATGCAGTATAGATGAGTTGTGCCTTTTTTTGTCCCCACATTTACAGAAAGGATGACAAGCCTTTGCAAGTGGAGTGGATGTAGGCTGGGAAGCAAATCTTTAGTCATATGCATGTTCTATTTGTTTATACATTTTGCTTTGGGTATCTCATCATTATTATTTGGGGATCTTATTGATATTTCTTTAATCGGTGATAATGTTTAATTTTTTATTCATGACTGTAAAAAGTGAATTCTTTATGTCAAATCACATTGTGAGGGGTAAATAGATTTAGCAAAGCACAGGAAGAGCATCCCTGGCTCCACTGGCCATGACTAAGATTTTCCTCTGGATTTCACTGTTCATGAAGCTGGTTTGGATCTCATTGGTTAACCTGCAGCTGCAGCAAGAAATACCAGTTATTTGCTGACTCCTTCCTTTTGTAATTTATCTCCTTCTCGAGATCATTATGGCTTGTTAATTTTCAAAATAGGTTTCAAATAAAAAGTATGGTCCAACTCGTTCACAGATTCTAAACACATTAAGTTAATCCTTTACTTTTATGGGAATTTCTATTGATTTTATTAGAACTACTTATTATGCCCAAAGGTGAGTGATTTCTGGGTCAGGGGCTAGTATCACATAATTCTTGGGAAAAGGACCACATTTATTATGTTCTCTCTATTTAATAAGGCTTAGTTAAAATTTATCAATGAGGTTTAGATTAGCAGGCAGATTCAATTTTTCCCAGCAATTGGGATTCAGAAGTTTTGTTGGTGATCATCTGTGAAATAAATGTCAATTTTTGAAAAGCATCTATTATCATGCACATATATTTATCTAAAAAGATCCTCTTTAAACCTGTAAGAGCCTAATGTCATAATTGCTTTTAATGTCTTGGCCAACTATGAATTAACAAAACCCATTGGAAAATGTGATTATCTACATTCCAAATTGCAGGGTGACCCCTCTTTGTGCATTTCAAATCACCTCATTATATTCAAGTCCTACACAGATATTACCACTGAGTAGGGTATTATGGATCTCCTATAATAACAACAATAATTAATAATCATTAATAAAAGAGATGGACTGGGAAGCTTGGGATGTAGCCAAGGCAGTTCTTCTGGGTTAACAGGGGTTTTTTTTCCATTTTTATGCTTAATTGCTATATTTTATTTTACCACATGATAACATGTAGATAGACCTTGACAGCATGTCCATTTTGTATGAGAAAAGGTCCAGCTAAATCCATAGAATGAAAAAGTGGGGCATGAAGGACATGGGAAGGCATCAGCATCTGGCTTTCTTTACTCCATTTGATCAAATTTCTTTCCCTAATGAATCCTTGATTATCTTAATAAGCTTTCACTGATTGACTGGAAAGCCAGAATATGATACTGCCATGGGTCAGGACCAAGAATTTATGAAACTCAGTTTTTTGAAACACAGTCCTAGGTTTTTTTCTGCTCCTATCCAAACATTTATTCCAAAGCAGTGCTAGATTTTTTTACCAAAAATAACTATTCGTTATCCAATTTTTTTGATTTTTATGCAGTGCGCCATTAGAATTTTAGAGCCACTTTTGGGGAGCAATTTGCTAAGAGTATCGTTAAATACTTGGCACCCTGATAACTTGTTCAGACTCGACCTGGAGCACATCACAGCTGTCCCTCATCCTCCTGTATGAGCTTTCTTCTCCTGAAAACTCAGGTTTAGCAGAGAGCCAGAAGGAGATTTGGTGATTCTGGAAATCCTCCTTGCTCTAAACCAGAAATTCTTTCAGGATACAGGAAGGAGAAATGCCTTTGACTGGGTGCTCATGTTCTTTCAGTTGTATACAGACACCAGTGACCTTCAGGGAAAATGACTAAATTTTGTGTGTTATAGTTAGCAGCTAAATGCCACACTAACTAATTAATTTTTAAAAGAATCATCAGGAAGAACAAGTGACGGTTAGGGTGGGGAACTGCAATAAGCAAGGGTAAAATTAACGTGTTTAACTATGAAAATTACCAAAGCAATTTACCCAGAAACTGTAGCCATTATCAGAATTCTTAACACTCCAATTTCTCATTCTCTTTTGTAAGCATTAATCATATTTTATTTTTAACCAGAAACCTCAAAGCGGTATTAAATTAAGTGAAACTTTAATAATGAAATTGCATGCAGTACTATTCAGAAGTTATGCAGAGAAGCTTTAATATACTCCATTAGGCAGAGAAAAATGTTGAAAGGATATGGTTAATGTTCATCTGTATGCAGTTTCTTTTTTTATTACAAGAATTTTGCTATTGACTTCAATGGGAGGAAAAGCAGCCTCTGCTGCGGTGGTGTGATAGTGTGGGTTAGTCTCCTGAAACCCTGGAAAAGCAAAATGCAAAATAAAGCCACACTGAAGGATGGTGCCTTACATCACACAGGAAAGAAGATATTTATTAAAAAGGGCAGATGGATGGTTCTAGGGGCTGAAATGGGGCAGGGTTTGTGTGGTGGGTCTCAGCAGGGAGAGAAGACAATGGGGATGGGCATTTATTTGGAAATGTTTGCAAGATTTGGGTTGAGCACCCTTTTTGAATGTGAGGGTAACATGCAAAAATCTTGTGCCAGCTCTGCCAGCCCCAACGAGGGTGCAGTGAGGGCACTGCTCCCTCCAAATATCAGGTGAAAGCAGAGGCTGGGCTTAGCCTCTCCTCTCAGGAACTCTGCACAGGATTCCATGGAAAGAGGAACAGGAGGAAAATGGGTAAAAAAAATAAACACAGAATGAGTTTTCATGCTTTTCTGAGGATTCATTCAAGCTTTAGGCTTGGTAAAGTCTTGATGTTATTGGAAGCACAGAGGGGAAAGGGAGAAGCTCCAAGAAGCGCCGTGTCTGGAGAAAAATATGCTCGCCTATATTTCCCTGACTTGTTTATCTGGTTATTGCTGAATCTCTCATAAAGAATCTCTCACACAGAAAGGATGCAGAAAGAAATGCCACACACAGGCCACCCTTCCAGTAGGGTGGCTTTGGTGCCTTTGGGGCTGGGACAATGATAGAGCTGCTCTTCAAGGTAAAGATGCTGTGTCCCGTCCTCTAATTTCTCATTGCAAAGCAGAGATAAGACAGAGCAAAGATGGCTCTTAAAGAGGATGGAAAGAAAGGAATTAGCAAGATTTTGAAAGATTACATTTTGCAAAAGAAAGAAGGTTTTCCACGGCTGCTGTGTGAAAATCTAGGGAAGAAGTTAGCAGTGTTTGGAGCTGCAGAACACTGGGAGGACTGGGAGAACAGAGCATTGCTGATGCACAGCAAGAGGGGAGTGTCTTAATGGGAGACAGATGACACCTTCTCACTGAGTAGTTACTGTCAAAACTCCTTACTCTCCTTTCTAATAAAAGAAAGATTCAGCTGAGACCAGTAAAACTGCAGAAGTTAGTGGGGAAAATGTGATCTAAGCAAGATCTGGGCAAGGCTAACCTAGAGTCGTACTCAGCAAGACAGTAAAACTTGGGGAAACCTGAGTGTGTGTGCAAGGTGTTCTTCACATTTCAAAGGTTTGATGAAAGCCAATAAAAATATGTGGGTTTCACTCTTCCCCTGACTCAAAAAAATCCTTAAAAATGGCAAAAGTTTTGTAAGGCAGCTCTGTTCCCATCACATAGGTGAATAAAATTGGTGTTGCACTGTTCAGAATGGCACAACTCAAATCACTTTCTGTCTCTGTTATATTGCTGTTTTCCCCAGCTGCTGGTTTCTCCTCCTTTCACTCAGAGTGTGACATTAAGAAAAAAAAATTGAGATGTTCAGTGACAGCTAAAGAATTAACAAAGCCCCTAAGAGGTAGAATTCAGGAGTCATCTTGAAATGAACAGGAAAATCTGAGTTTCCCAATAACATATGAGTCTGTTTTCCTCCAAATTAATTGAAATCAATGTAAGGGAAAAGCAACTGCCTTGTAGGCAAGAACACTCCATTTTCATATGAAATATTGCTACTGTCAGTGACCCAAACAATGATCAAGACAAGATGTTGGAACTGGGAAGAAGACCAAACAGAGCTAGAACCACATTTATGTGGAAAACAAGATAAATGAATAATAGAAAGTAGGCTATAACACAATGATACAAGGACAAAAAAATTTGTTGGTGTTCCTGTTAAACAAATTGGTAATGTCACTGTGGTAGTTACAGTACCATACTTTATATTGCTATTAGACTTACTAATAACTCCCTGCAACATCTCTCACTAAGTTCTGTCTTTAAATGGTACCTAAGGCAGCGTGTGTATAAATCCTGTACCCCATGAGAACCCTTTCTTTTATTAAGTTAAAATGAAACATCATATTCTGGTAGCAAAAACGGGTTGACTTAAAACCTTCCTTTTTGTTCAAATGAGATAAATTGCTGAAATAACACCCTTGAACTGTTAGACTGCAAAGGTTTACTTTGAAGCTATACAGTGGAAGAAAAAGCACCACCTTTCCATCTCCCACTAAAGTTTTAAATACTTATTTTCACACAAAAGACTTTGAGATTCCTTGTTGGCATCAGGACAGTAACCTTGTCATATGTCAAATATGCAATTCATAGAGAAGCTCTTATTTTTTTTTTTTTTTCAAATGGTTTATGGCTGTGACTTTCCAGAGACAGCTGTGATTTAACACATCAGCTGTTGCACAGATGTCTCATGAAAGGTAAGTGTCATTGCTGGGGTTGAAGGTTAAATGTCTTTGAAGTCCCAAACAGCAGTAATAGTGGTCAAATAATACATGCCTTGTGAGACCCGGTTCTTTTTTCTACATAGCTTGATAAAAATTTGGACTGCTATACAAATAGTGCTGCAATATGAAAGTATCAAGAAGTCATCTTGCAAAACTTCTACATTTCTATTCTGGAGCCCTCACATTTATGATAGCCTGCAGCTGGTCTCCTTTAATAAGGCATTAACAGATACTTTCTACTTTATTTGTGTCCAGAATTTTTTTTAGAAATGTTTCAAGAGGACAATTAAACTATATCATGTAAACTTAGTCATTCCACAGGACATGGGAGGAGATTATTAAAGTAAATGAACCTTTGGAGTTGAATAAACCTAGAGAGAAGCATTTGGCCTGAAAATATAAGTAAAAGTAATTTCAACACTGGTGGAAATTGAATTTCTAGGACAAAATTATTAATGTGCAGATTTTGCTGAAATCATTATCCTTGTTGAAGAATTTTTTCTCTGAAACTGTTCCATTGAATTGGAATTTTTAGTTTGGCTTTATTTGGTGGGCTGGGGTTTCTCTTCTCCTGAAAACTGATGAGAAAAAACATTTGTTCTTGTGCCAAGTTTTAAAATATGAGGACAGATAGGCATCTGTTAAAACTGTCATTGCTCCAGAGAATTCTTTGGAGCTGCAGTGGTGTCTGGCTTTGTCACACTGCGTCTTTCCACCGGTAGTTAGGGGTTTCTGCAACCATCAATTAGTGTGCATGCAATATGTGTGATTTGGCATGTGCCCCACGTGGAATTATGCCTGACTTATCCTGTAGATTGCCCTAGAGTTGTCTCCTGAACTCTGAAGCTCATTTTTTTGGCAGCCAGAACTGCAGGTTTCTGATGTTACAAATAAATGCAAAGTTCTAAGCACCAGCACTGCACTTTTTTCTTTTTTCCTTTCCTTTTCTTTTTTTTTTTTTTTTTTTTTTTTTTTAACAGTGAGTTTAAAGAGTAACTCCTTTCAATTGTCCATCTGGAAAACATTGATTTGCATCACTGAGAATACAATTTTTCTACCAACAGGCTCAATTTTCTATATGATCAAAAAGCAAAGGCAGTTAAAGTGATCTTCAATAAGATGAAAGCCTTAGAACAAGTGGAGAAATTCCTCCAGTCACATGTGTAAAGGAGGGAAGCATATTCACACAGATTACAGATACAAGGTTATCTCCATTGGTCACCTCTAGTGTATTAAGAGGTTTTTAATTACATTAGTTTCATTACAAGTCTGTATTTCTCTACTGAAATTTAAAGAAAGACTTTGTATCACTGAAAAAAAAACAACCTCACTATTTTTTTATTCACATTCTTCTTTGATTTTCTTGTGTTGGTTTTTTTTCCAAGAACAAATGTGATATTTTTACTTTTGATGATTTTTAAGATGAATAACTTGAAATATATAAAAAAATACCATAGGGCTTTTAAATCTTTCTTGCTTTCTTTAGAAAGAAAAGCACATTTTAATGCATACACACTAACTGTTTAAACATCACTACGTCTGAGAACAATTGGGAATACTAGGGAAGGTCTAAGTTTTGGGAGCAAATTAAAAATACACTTAAATTACTGTCCAGTAATTTTACTGACAGTCCATTAAAAGTCTAATTTCTGTGCCTGGTTTCCCAGAGTGAGGACCACACTCCCAGAGGTTTGAAGAAGATGCCATGCCCTGATCTTCTTCATGCTACACCTGCTCCCACTTGCAATGGTGCTTTATCTTAAAAAATGTTTTTTATTTCACATTTAATGTGTCCCTGTGCATATACATACATGAACTCAAGACAGAGAGATTTTAATAGTGGTTTTCACAACAAATCAATCTAGAAGTGTATTCTTGGTATGTGTGTCTTTTCCTGCCTTAGTTTTGGCACCTGAGGTTTTGGCACCTTATTTTAAAAAACAAGGTGCCAAAATTTTTAATTTTTTAAAAAATTTTGTATTTTTTATTCTTTGGTTGCCCTTGTGCTCATAAACCTCTATATGAATGTGTCTGTAGTCAGAACAGCCATCTTCACCACCACTTACTGAACAGGAAAGCTTTACATCTGCAGAGCTCTGGAGCATTTCTTTGAGGATCTCTCAGAGTCACAGCAGGATAAGTTTATCCCACTGTGGATTTTCCATCAGCAAACATCACAAATAGATTCTGCTCTGGCATGGGAGGACTGTGAGCTCTGTTGCCATCTGCTCTCTTGCTGTCCAAGCAGCTTCATCTCTGGCACCTCTTCCACCAGAAGTTTGTGCAGTCTTAGCAAACATCAGAAACTCTGTTCCTCATCCAGAAGTTCTTCCAGGATTGCCCCCAGGAGAAGATGATGAGCCCTTCTTTTGTACCCCAGGAGGCAAAAACTCTGTGAAGAGCTTGGAACACAGTGTGGAGTGGTGGGGTGTAGTGAGTGCTGGAAGGGTGGAGAGGATTTAGGGAAAATAGAAGAGCTTGCTTTGGGGTTCCAAAGGCACCACGTGTAATTAGTGCTCCCCACACTGGCTGCAGAAACATTTTCTCCTTTAGAGCCCTTGCATCTTGTTAGATGTGGTGCATTTTGTGAGTGGAGGGGATTTTTTCCAAGTGGTTTGAGGTAATCTGGTCATTGCAGTGGGAGGACAGGGATCACCATGGGGAACAGCTCACAATCCTGCCGGGTCATTGCCTGCATCAAGGACAAACTTCTGCAAAGCAGAGTGAGGCACTCAACAGGACACTGATCTCACTCAGGTAAGGAGGAAGTTTCAGACCAAAAGATGGGAGTAAGAGGACCTTCAATTATTTGATTCAATTATTCTGTCTGTGTGTTTGAGGTAAAGATTTAGCTTTTTGCCTTTTTTTTTTTTTAATCACTCTAAACCAACTGTGCAATCCTGAATAACCTAAATACAATACTTTGATTTTTTCTCTTTATTTTTTACCATGTTAAAAAAAAAGCCTTGCACTACCATTGCTCTGCTGCACTTATGTTATATATACATGCACTTATATTATATATACAAAAAAATACCCCAAGGAAGCAATCTTAAAATAATTTATTGTCAAACTAGTGCCCAGAAAACTATTAAATCAATCTTAAAACAGTTATCCAAGAAAAGTCCTAAATGACTTCCACATTTAAAAATGGAACAGAGCAATGCTTAGCTGTTACATGTACTACATTTGTTTTTAGGTATGCAGGGATTTGACAGAATCTACTAAAGGCGTGAAAATATAAATGGTTTTGTAAGTAGGTTTAAAAAAACATGATGAAAGTGGAAAGGTTCTGTCAAAATGAAAAAAGGGAAATAGATAAGAGAAGAATTTTTCTACTCCTCTAACTTGTAAAAAGAAGCTAAATCGTGGTTAATAAGTTCCCATTTGGCCCACAAATATGCATTAAGGTTTTTTTTAGATTTTAGTTCCTTAATTTACAATAAGATGTACTTTATATCACTGACAGCCATCAGAGATTAGTTATTTTTGATGTTGCTGAGATGCAACCTACCTGGATTTTGAGGTCCTCCTTGTCTTACTCTGTTGTGATTGAAATGTGGTGTAGAAATAACTTAATATTTTAATATTAACTCAGTGAAAAAACACTTGAAAAAAAATAGAAGAGAGGGGTAAGGATATAAAGAGAAAAAATATTTTGAAATAAACTGGATTTAAATGTGATTATGTGTGGAGAATCTTAGAAAATTCAGCAGTTGAGAGTCAGTTTCCTGGATGGTGGGGAGAAACAACTCCACAGTTCTACCCAGCTGCAGGGTGGATGTAGCAGAGACTAAAAAATTTACTTTACTTATCCACAGTTCCACGTCCCTGCTGCTTTCTCGAGGAAACCGTGGAGTTTGAGAATTGACATTAAAGTAGGTTTTAACTTCAGGAAGTACCAGATCTGGACTGAAGAGAACTTTCATGTAATGATGGATAGTTCCCCCTCTCATTAGCTCACAGCATTACCTTTTAAGCTCTGACAGACTTTACCAGCCCCAGCAAACAGTGGCTCAGACGAGTTCTTCCTTCTTGCTTCTGAAAAAAAAATCAAAATACCCACAGAAAATATTTTAAAAACCATCCCACAGGTTTATTTTATATCATGATGTCATCTCTAGATGGTGAAATGGCTACAAGTGGTACGATTACATCTGAAATGTGTCCAAACCAGAAGACCAGGTGTTAATTCAGATTTTGGAAAAGACTTCCTTAAAAAAGAAGCCTTTTCCTCAAAACTGAATGCCCCAAAAACAATCACTTACCTTCCAAAGTGGTATGGCACAAATGAGGTCATTAGTGACTTAACCCCACCATCTTCCAGGACCTCAACAAGGGTGAATGATAAACAAATGAAGACTCCTTTTTTTATTGTTTTGTTGATTCAAACCCATCAAACCAGAGTATTCCCCAAGGTTAAAATTCAGGATTTAGGTGCTCTCAAGTTTACAGGTACTTGACTGAACAAAGGGTGCTTATTTCAACCTGTAAGTAGAAAATGGAAAAGGTTTGATGACCTTGACCAGACCAGGAAAGGCTTCCATTGAAATCTGAGTAAAAAATTTAATTGATTTTTTTTTTTTTCTTTTTAAATCTGATTCAATGTACTGTAAAAAAAAAATAGAGCTATTTACAGATCCTGTTTTTCCATTTTTCATAATGCAAGAATTGAAAATAACATGAGAACAACTGAGGCAGTGCTCAAATTATGTTTTATTTTTTAAGTGGATAAAGCACTGAGAGCATTGTTTCTTCATTTTCCTATATGTCATACAAAAATTAATCATATTTTTACAAGACTATTTGTATTTTCTTTTGTTTCAATGTCCCAAATTCAAATGTGGACTCAAATACAGAATAGCAATATTCCAAAATTAGCATGAAAGGAAAGTGATAGTTAATTATCTGCTCTGTTTCCAAAAGCTTCCAAGGAATATATTTTCTCTTTAGGACATCGTAGTTTTAGAAAGCAGGAAGGAGCTGGAAAACAGTCATACACATGACATAATTCCCTCAAAGACTGGAGGGTGTCCAGATAGGAACATCAAGAGGCTTTTAGTGCTGTTAAATTAGAATTAATTTCCCTTCTGGGAGGGGGCTAATTTGCAAGCAGAAAAGGCAAACAAGCTGCAGTAGAGATTATACCTACTAGGTATGGCATAGTTGATTACTGAGTTTCTCCCTTTCCAACCCTCCTCAAGATATCACTGCTATGAAATAAAAATAAACAAACCTTTAATTAAACAAGTCCATTGAAAGGCACTCTTTTTTTCTTTTCTTTTCTTTCTTTTTTTTTTTTGGTTTTGTTTTGTTTTTTGTTTTTTTGTTTTTTGTTTATTTCTTGCCCCAGAAGTTAACTTAGACAATATACTAAAAATGGCAATAATTATAATAAGCTTTCTTCAAGTATATTCGGTTAATTATTTCATGTGGATTTAGGAACATACCTTAGAATCGAGGAGAAGGATGATTAGAGGGATGGAGCACCTCAGCTGTGAGGAAAGGCTGAGGAAATTGTAAATCCTGGAAAAGAGAAGGCTTTGGGGTGACTTTTTTGTGACCTTCCAGAACCCTGAGGAAGCTACAGGAAAGATGGAGAGGGATTATTTGCAAGAGCCTGTGGTGACAGGGCAAGAGGAGATGGCTTCAGACAGGAAGGGCCCAGATTTAGATTAAATATTAGCAATAAATTCTTTCCTGTGAGGATGCTGAGGCGCTGGCAGAGGTTTGCCAAGAGAAGCTGTGGATGTTCCATCCCTGGAAGTGCTCACAGCCAGGCTGGATGGAGATTTGAGGAACCTGGTCTAGCAGGTGTCCCTGCCCATGGCTGGGGGAGTTGGAACCATGCTCCCTAATTATAAAGACCAGAATGATCTTTAAGGTCCATTCCTGTTGGGAAAAGTGAAAGTTTAACACGAAAGTCTTACAGATATGAATGCTTAGCAGAAGGCTCTCTGAATGTGGAACCTGTAAGTGAAATAGAAATAGAAGCAAGTTTTGATTTAGAAGAATAAAAGATGTTTAATTAGGGATTGCTGAGTTAGTTGCTACTGAACAAAGGTTAAGATGAAAGGAGATTTTATGACTAGAACAAAAGATATGTTGACCACAAACAAAAAAATGTTTTACCAAGTAAAGATAACTCTCAGGAAAACCCTAGGCAAACAAGATGTTTTTACTGAGTAGAAAAAAGGTCTAAGAAATTTCCACTGCAAAACAACTTTAAGTTTAAGCTGTAACATACGAACTTGAGGTGATTGGTTTGTACTAACCATATTTTGGTAATGGTAATAGTTGTGATAGGTTATAAGTAAATGTATAGGTATTAATTGGTTATTATGTATTAAGATGATCATTAAAGTAAGCATATAATAGATTGTAACCAAAACTAAAGTGGCTTCAGGCTTCAGGCATGCCTAGAAGCTGTGGCTGGCAGCTTTTAGGCTCTGTATACCCATGATCCAGGACTGCTGTAACATCATCTGTGTAAAAAACAGCATTTCTAAAGAGCCACTGGAGTCCCGTATCCCTCATTTCAGGATCCTACACATCCCAACCCACACCATTCTGTGACTCCATGAAAAGGCTGGCAAATTAGCCATGAGAGCCTCAGGTTTTGTGCCTGCTAGCTAAAATCTGGCCAGAGTGTAGAAGTTAAGATACACTGGTGTGAACATTGAGATCTGGAGGTCCCTCCTGTCCTCTCTGCTGTAGAATCTGCTAAAGGTGCACGTTGAACCATGCAATGGCTGTGAAAGGAGCAAAGCAGATAACTGCAGTCAAAGGGTTTCCAGGATCTTATGGTCTGTGTTAAATTCCTCTCCTGTCCCCAAACCTCTAACGTCTTTCAAAAGTGTAAGAATGAAACACAAAAATAAGAGTCCTAATGATATTGATTTCTCCTGCTTTTATTCCAATAAATTACCTAACTGAAGATGAAGGTCTATATATTGACTATGTTTTGTACAGCTTTGTATGGTTTCAGTTACCATCCTGTCACCTTAATTCCTTGATATAATTCACTTAAGGTGCAAAACTAGGTGTTGGCCTGTTTAACAAGTTGCCCCAAAATGCAATTTTGCTCTGGTTTCTCGTGTCACCATCTTCAACATTACTAATAAAGGATCTGGATATTAAATGATGTGTGTATGTTTGAAAAAATCTTCCTTAAATATATGTTTTTATCCACTCAGGAAAATCTGTCAGCCTCCAGCACAATTTTATGGGTAAAAATGAAAGTTTAAATAGGAGATGGCATGATTTTGTAAGTATGCTTGTGGATGCAGGGCAATATAGCATCCTGTATTTGGCAGGTGTGAATGGTGAGTAAAGAGGATATCTACCCACTAAATTTCAGAAAGTGTGGTGCTCTATAAAATTTGCTTCTGTGTTACTATTGACTTGATTCCCTGTGTTTTTTAGATTTAGGTTTTGAGTAACTTACTGCTCAGTGAAAGAATGGATGCTTAGGCATTTAGGATAGTTTCATGTTTTGATTGTGGAATATGACAGCTCTGTGTTGGAAAGGCTGTCTGAAGGAGACAGGAGAAATAATAAGAAAAAAAACCCCAGAAATATAAATCAATGTGAATAAAAAAAGAATATCCTCACTCTCATTAGCAGCTAATAAGGAATTAAATTTTACTTTCTTGATTTGCAAATGGGCAGAATGTCATACATGTAAAGAGAAAGCCAAACAGCCCCAGCCCTCAATCTCTACATAAAATTACTCTGTGCTGAGATAAAAGAGGGGTTTCTACATCAAAAAGCCATTACACATCATACCCAATGTGTTACAAGTTCCCTAATTATAAAGCAGGAAGTTCTGTTTTCAAAGATTCTTTTTTCCTTTCAGTCAAAACTGAACGGATGAGAAGATGACCCTGGCAGACTTCAAGCAAGGCTTCTGAGTAGAACAAGACTTGCATTTGTGTAAATAGGATCTGTCCTTCAAAATTCACTTTTCCAGACCAGGTAGATATTGAAATGAGCAGGCTGACAATGTGCAATCTATCGAGTGGTGCTGAAATTCTTCCCTAGAGGTGATGGCTGGGAAATCTGTCTCTATTACAGAACCCATCCTCAGAAAACCAAAATTATCTGAGACAGGATACATAAGGTTTAATGCCAGAAATTAACTTCATTCATTTGGAAAATACCTATCAGCTCCGTATTTTGTTGCCTACTGTAATTACAAAGTTAATTTTGCAAATCTCATAAGCTGAGCACTTTGAAGATTCATTTGAATTCTTTACATGCTGGGCCTAATAATGTTGCAGATATTTTGAACAACTTTATTAAACTGAAGAAAATTATTCTAAAGACCTTAGGGACAGAAGAAAAAAAAATTAAAAACTATTTCTACTTTTCTGTCACTAAAAAGAATAGATCTAGGGATAAAATAATAAAAATTTTAAGGAAATGAATTCTATCTAAAATTAATAAGACATTAATGGGTCTTAAAATTCCTATTGTCTACCTCCTCTTTTATGTAATAGAAAATATTTTAAAATCTGTATTTTCATTCTTAACCCTCAACAGAACTGAGAAATGTTGCTGAAAGGTCTTGGAAGCAAGAGAGACGATTTACCTCCCGTCCTTGGAAAGGAAAGGATGCAAAAACATGTCAGAAATCCAGAGGAGATTAGGATGTCAGGTTTAGCATTGACCACCTGGGTTCTGGTACCAAAGCCACTGAAAGGAATGCAAAAACTGGAGATGGGTGAAAATATCTTGGACAAAACTTGCATCTATGCATGAAGAAATGAATGAAATTTCAAAGAATGAAAGAAGATGAAAGGCTGTTTCCTTTAGCTGCTATTCAGAAAGTCTTTGAGATTTAGGTGATATATATGTGGGCAGAGAGGTATCCAGGTTAAGAAATAAATAAGTCTGAACATAATCTTTAAGTCTATGCTAAAAATATCTTTTTATTGACAGGGATTCTCAAGTACTGGCTGAGAAATCAATATTTGTGTTAGTATCACCCATAATATTAATATATGTGCAGAATTAAAAATGAACTTTTAAAAGCTGTATATTTAAGGCACATGAAATTATTACAAAATTGAAATAACTACTTGATCTAGTAGGTGTGCATGTATTTTCACTGGAATTCCACAGTTAAGAGCTGTAACATTTTCTGATTTACTATGTCTTGCCTTGTAGTATATAAGATGGAATTTTAGATCTGTGGAGAAGCTCAGTATCTCAAGTGTATTAATATCAGAAGCAGAATTTATGAGGATACTTGAAAAGCCATATAAAGGATGTTACAGAGGAGCTTTGAAGGGTTCCTCCAGCCTTACTCGTGCAAGAGTGGCCCAAAAAACCTGGTTATTGAAGCACCACAACTGCTCCAGAGTCAAAGTTGAGGATTTGATCTTCGGATGGAACTGTCTCGTTCTGATCAGAGATATTCCATGAACGTGTAATTAGGAAAATGCTGATTTCTGTCGTGTTGGTTTTCACTACCCATCAGAAGATTGGCAAGGATGTTCGGAGTGTGAAGGAGGAGCTGTTGAAAGAGACACTTGCACAGAGATTGAGTTCTTAACTCAAGAGCAAGAGCCCAGCAGAGCTGGTGACTGGGTTTGCCATTATTCACATAGATCAGAAAGCCCAAGGCCACAGATCCACATTTTTTCTGGTTTTTTTTATGACTGGATCCCATTCAGAACCATGAAAGCCAGAAAATGGCTGTGCAGTCTCTGTATAGGCTGGGAGAATAACACCTGAATTAAATAAAAAACCTTTTCCCAGCCAAATGTTATGACCTCTGGGCAATAAGGAATCTTTTTCAGAGGGCGTTTTAGGAGGATGTTTAATTTTTTCTTCTAATAAACAGTGGCCCCAAATTTCACAGTGTTTGCTGTTGTCTTTGGAGAAGCATGATTTTTTTTTTTAATGCTTTAAAAGAGGTTCTAATCTTTTAGCACATTGGACCATTATGGCAGTTCAGCCTACACCATGAGGTGTGCTTTGCATCCTAATATTCCTCTGCTCCTCCCTGTCCTAGAGGAGAATTCACAGCTTCTGGGATTTAGATGCTATTCAGGAATTTTGAAGAATTTTGAAGTATACCTTTTTTTTTTTTTTTCCTGAATTTTAAATTTGGTTGACAAAGGGATAAAAATCTCCTTAGGAATAATAAAAAAAATTTAAAAATCATAACAAACAAACAACTGCCCCCAAACCAAAACCACAACAACCCCAAATCTGCCACTCTGCTGTGCTAGATCAATTTTAATTTAAGGGCAGCAAATGGTGTTGCACTTCAGACTTCAAAGGAAGTTAATTTTTAAATATGCTCAGCTCAACATTCCCCTCTCTCTAAGAATTCAATTACAGATATTGTCAAGCCAAAACATTCTTTCCTGACAAAATCTTGCTTTAGTGTAAATTTAATTTTCATTCTCACAGTGAATGGAGACAGCATTGAATGTTGTCCCAAATGGAGATGAACATGTGACAGGCTGGGAAATAAGCGGAAATAAAACCCATTTTTCCCTATTAGTGTCAAATTAAAAGAACAGTAAGGTGTAGAATTTGCAGTGGCAGAAGTGACAATTGAAACAACTGTTCTGAACAAACAAACAAGACCAATTTTAATTCCGTTAGATGAGGGGACGTTTGTTGGTGGTGATCTTAAAATGTAAGAAGTATCTACCCAAATTCCAAACCAGCAGCCAAAGATTTGAAACTAAAAATATAGAAAGGTGAAAATGAAAGCAAACTTACTTTTAAAGAACTCGAACTGCTAATACAGACCTATATAAATGTCACTAATATTTGCATTTGAGGTATCAGTAAAAAAATATTGCTGTCTTTTTTGCTTTAATTTGAGCTCTCCTCCCATAAATTCAAAGAAGTATTTACATGAAAAAGGAATAGCATAGAAATCTGGTTTCTTTGTCTTTTCCCAATTTCTTTCCCCTTCTTCCAATTCTCTTAATTCCCTCAATGTGCTTTAAGGGCTTTAAACATCTTTTTTAGCCTTCTTCCCCTGCTCTCTGGGTCTTTCCCAGTCTGTGGTGCCTGATGCTCTCTGTCCCTACATTAATTTCTCTTAGTTGGCTGCTTTCTGTGGCTCGTGGTTCTGGCTGATGCCTTCAGCCTTCTTTTACTGAACAATAATAAAAATTAATTTCTTGGCTTTACTGAGTCCTTACCCAATTTAATATCGAATATATTCAAGATATATTCTTTCAAAATTATAGAAAAGATTGGACCAGTGGGTCTACATTTTTAATCTACTTCCCTCCCCTCAATTACACCTAAAACAGAAGAAAGACAACATATGAAATGCAAAATGTTAAAAAATAGAGAAATTTTTAAAATGCTGTTGATGACTGGAGAAACTTTTCCACTATAAATGTAGTTGTTGCGTAATTAACATAAACTGACATAACCAACATTTTGTAATTAGATTCTTTATTAATAAATTCTAATTGTAAAAACACATGGATTTAATTGACATTTAACATGTTAGCTATTGCAAGCTTGATATCAATTAACACACTTATCAAATGTCAATTACCAGTTTTTCGGTTTTAATTGCTGTGAAATTGACTTGCCATGGGCTACCTTTTTAAATGTTAATGTATTAGCAGTGTTCACGGATTTGATGTAATAAATACAACATCTAATGTGCACTTATTGCTTATGCAATTTGACTGCAGCATATGAAAAGTTAAGTGTATTTCCTTCATACTTATTAAGCAACAGTAAGAAGCCTTTTACTCATTAATTTACCGTACAATTAAACTTATGCCACTTAGAAATAATTATCCCACAGTATTCAGAATGGTTAGCCAGATAGGCAGGTCACCATTTTAAACCAGCGTTAGATTAGAACTATCAGAACTATTTTTGAACAGTGTGTTGTGCTGCCAACTTGCTTTCTAATAGACAATTCTCCATACAGCTGCTTATTTTCCTTGTGTTACCTGTGTAAATTAAGGCTCCTGTATTTCCTTGTGTTACCTGTGTAAATTAAGGATGGGTTATAGTCTGTGTTCATTTGAAAAAAGAAGAAAAAAAAAGAAGACTGGTAGTCCAGCTACCGATGATGATCCTGTCAAGTGGACTGGATAAATGCATCTCTTCCCTCACTTATGGCCCTGCTGATGGCACTGGGCCATAGTGCTGATATAAGATTTTGGCTGCCAGGAGCAGTTTTGGCTTGACAGCTTTGTCATTGGCATCATCTTAAAGGATGAAATTTCCGCGGTGGATGGAATCATTGTGCTAAGCTCATCCATAGCATTTCATTTTAATCTGTAGAACTGACATGCTTTATGAAGCCAGGCACTATCCTCATTTTAATGGAGAGGAAAGTGAGATGCAGCAAGGTCAAGTGGTTTGCCTAAAGTCCTGAAACTTGGCAGTAGCAGAGGCAGGGAAAATAAGTTCTGGTTCAAGTTCCATTTTTTGGAGCGGCAAGCGGATCAGGCGTTCCCAAAGGCAGAGTAGAGTGGTGATGGATGAAAGGAGTGTTAATCACAGGCCTCCTGGAAAGGAGGGCTGCTTATTTAGCAGAATAGAATGAATATTTAAAAAGGCCTTTCAGAGTATTGTGGAATAAATGCATATATCTGTAAGTTATTATGGCTTAAGGGCTAGCTATTAAGTGAAGGGATCAATGCATCAAATAGTAAATGCAGAACTTTTTGGGGCTGGAGCTATGTGAGCCACGATCTCCCAGTCTGCTAATGAAACACACAAAGTCAGGGATCAAACTTTGCATCAGACTAAGCTGGGAGGTTGGAGATGGCTTCCTCCCTTCTCCCCCCAAACAGGAATGACCTGCGCTGCTGGAGAAGATATGTTTAATTATTAATGGGATTTAACTCCCTCCTCAGCCAGCCCCAGCAGGAGCAGCTGGCCCTCAGCATGCCCTGGAAACCATGAATAAAATATTTTCAGGGGTCAGGTAGAGCATTTAGAGCACCCTTTGGCTAAAAGAGGACCCTTCAGGGCTCTCTCCTGAGTGAGCCTTTGCTGAAGGGTTCTGGTTCCTTCATGGATTGTGGCTCTGTTCAGACCAAATGAGACAAAAATCCCATTTTAAGCCCCATATATGAGTTGGTGACCCCGCTGGAGCCAATAAAGACACTCCTGTGTAAGAGTCAGAAAGGAATCCAGTTCAAACATATTTTTTAATTACTAAAAACTAATAATATGAAAAAAAATAGTTCAAGTGCATCATTTCCACGTACGCGGGTACTTTTCCTGCAGGGCCAGGAAATTTGTTCCCCTTTTTTGTGTGAGGATGGAGTTGCTGCAATGACTGATGATCTCTCCTGGATTCCCAGGCTGCTGCCCCTGCTCACAGGAGGATCCCACCCCTGAATTTCCCACTAAAACCCAGAACTGCTCTGCTAAACTGCTGATGGATCCTCTTTCTTGCTGTGCTTCCCAGTGAGAGCCGATCCCCACCCTCCCCACTGAAGAAAACATCCGTGGGCATATAAGGCTTCAAACACACACAAAAAAGAGGGAATTGGAGATATCAGAAGTGATATTTATGATGTCTTCCTAAAGATCAACAATTCCTCCCTCTGCTGATAATATCTTAAATGATCCCCCTGTTTTCTCACCCATTTCTTTTATAATATGCTGTACCAGGACTGCATGTGAGAATTATGAAAGAGGAATACAATGAATTTATGGAAGAATTGATTCTAAATTAATGTATTGTCTCCTTGCACTCTTAGGAGTCTCTGGGTGCTAATAGAGTTTCATTATATCTATTAGTTTACTATAGCAGTTTGATTGCTGTTACTTTATTGAATATATTTCAGGGGAAAAAAGTATTCCCCAACAGTGTCAAGTCAAAGAATAATATTAAACCCCAGCTCTATAGTGCTCTTGTGTCTCTGATTATTAAGAATCATGTTTCATCTGAACTTTTTTAGTGGAGTTATGGAAGTGAAAATGTTGAATTGCCATTGACGAGTACATTTAATTAGAATGTCCCTCTTTCCCCGTTCCTTCCAAAAATGTCTCAAAGACTAGTATCATTTAAGATTTTATTTCAAGATAATATAATAGAAAAAGTGGAGGGCACTACAGTAGGTTTACTGGCTGGAAAAAGGATTGCATGTCAGGCAAGAATTCACGACAAATGCACATGGTGTAAGATGATATTTGGCATTTCAGTGGTTTATATGGTATTTTTGTCTTTATTAAATATTTTCATTAGGAAAGAAGAAAACAATATTGTCTTTACATGAAATACACCATAGTCCTGAGTATTCATACTGCATACATGCCAAAAATATGAAAGGAAACATCATATCTATATACCATCTATATATATTGATATCTCTCTATCTCTTTATATATATGTATCTACATATATATTATGATGCAGGATTCTAAAAACAATTGCACCTAGCAAATGACATGCTGGGAAGCTCTGTGATAAGTTCTCAGAGCTTATAGGGTAAACCACTTATAATGTGGACTTTTGATTGACTCCCTGGCATTCTATCATCAAATCCATCTCTCCTGAGACTTAATTTCACGCTCCAAACACTGAACAGCTTCAGACAGCTGCCATTTAAAAAATAAATGAACATAAATAAGCCATCAGTAACAAAGTCCTTCCCCTCTCCAGACCACCACACATAAGCTCACCCTGATGAGAAATGTAAGCAAAATCCAGGCATGTAATGCCTTCTGCTCATCTCCTGCCTATGGTCTGCCACTTAAAATGGTGCAGAAGCTTCTCTGTTCCACACTGGATCTATGTAGGGGCTGCAGGTTGGGGATGATGCCTTTAATTTTATCTTTAATATTTTCCAGGTTTTGTACAGCCTTAGTGTTTATCTCTGAACTGCATGTGAAGGGTTAGCAAGTTCTCTTCACAGCTGAGTAAGACAAATCAATCCTTTTCCTATTAGAAAGGTTTAGACATTTCACATCTACTGTAATTTTCACTAAAATAAGGTGATTTGAGGAGTCACCACAAAAGGAACACATATTTTCATGAACACAGGTGTAGCTAACACAGCTGTGTGTTAAAGCAACAAAATTCTCTGAGAATGGAGATGACTGCTCTCATTCACCTCAGGGTAACCACGAAATTCAGGGTGAGATGTTATTCTGTGCTTGCTGCTGCCCACAGGCAGACCAAGCAGAGGCTTTGCTGCAAGTCTGGGAACTTTCTGTTTCAGTGCTAGAAAACTCTCTGTGTGTACATACTCATGAGTAGTGGCCAAAATCCAGAGATTTCAGCATGTGCTGTAATATTTAAATGATAATAGAGAGAGCTGCTCTTAAAGGCTTTTTGTGTACTAAGAATTGATTTAAACTTTTTGTATACACAAGTGAGAAAATAGATACATTAGCCATTTGCATCTAAAATGTGAATATTTGTTATGATTATTTAAAGTTATTTTGTGTCTGCATTTGCATAACGTATTTTTTTCCTTTGACTTTTTAATCACTTTCTGCCCCTTCTTCCACTCCTCTTTTAGTCCTGCAGCCATACAATTCACACGTGGATAAAGGAAGCAGAAACATGAAGGAAAATATCAATAACACAAGAGAAAAGCTTCCTTAATCTAACACATGCATGACAGATATCTGTGTATTTTTTCTGAATGTGTGTCTTCATTTTCATGGATTCTGGCTTATTCCTATGTAGGAGTCAGAAATGCATTATGATAGACAAGGAGAGTGCACAGAGGCCATTACCCTGTCTCACTTGAAAGGTGTGTAATTATAGGCTCTAGTTTCCAGCTGAAGGGAGTCTGCTTGAAGAGGAATAAAAATCTGCTTCTGACCATGTTTATCAGAGAGAGTAATATCTGATGATATTTCACCTTTTCAATATTTTACCTACTAAAAAACACTGCAGGTATCTTGGTGGTGAGCTGGAAGAAAGTTTCTGACTAAATGAAATATCCTTTTTAGGCATAATGTTATAAATTGCAACAATTTATGTTCATACACCTGACTATGATTTGCTCTTCCTTTAAAACAGCTGGTCAGTAACACATTACATCCTTTGAACAGTCACATGTAGATTTAAGGATTTTCTCTGCCTGAATCAGATGCAGGGGGAAAAATGGTAGAGGGACACTCATGCATATGCTCCTAACTACATGTTTTAACTTGTTCTAGAACAAAATCAGTAATCCTTGTAACTACTGCTATTGTTGGTTGGGAAAAAAAATTTGACTAAATCATGGTGGTGGATGCTCCTCTTTGGATCTCAGAAGTATTGCCATTTCATTTTGCTCAAACCCAGTCTATTTCATGGAACCTTCTAGTTCCAATGTTGCTTTCTAGTTTCAATAAACCTGCTTTTTTTTTTTTTTTTTTTTTTTTTTTTTTTTTTCCCCAGAATAAACTCTTTCTTATGTGTTCCCACGTTTTTAGAACAGAATCTGACAATCAGAATTTCAGAACAAGGATTAGGGCAATATTCATGCATCACTCTTATGTCATCCGTTTAGTCCTTATTTAACAACAATCTTTTAGTCACACCAGATACATAACAACTATTTTCTTTCATGCTTGTTCTTATTAGATTTACGTTTTTTTTTGCACCTCCTTTTCAGGGTGATAGCCTAAAATACATTATGGTACCAATAAATGAAGTCTAAAAGACCATGAGTATAAAGGAAAAGGATTCCATTTGAAGTTAAATTTAGCAGATCATTGACTGGGCTGATTATTTTGTTCCATTTAAGTTCATTTTTCCATCATTCCATAAATATTCCATTTCCCTTTCCTGCTCTGTTCTCCCCTTTTCTCCCAAATATACTCAGATCATCACCCACTGCAAATTTGTCTTACAAATTTCTTACACTTTGGCTTCTAATCTTCTTCTATTGACATAATGATTCCATTTCAGTTCTTGTTCTTTCTTCTCTTTCTTAATACTTCTTTTGAGTTAACGCTGTTAATTAAGAGTCAAATCATCTATTTCTTCCAGGAGAAAATGAATTATTTCCTTACAAAACTGACTGATGCCTTTAGGACGAGATTGCTTTTTTGGGGTTGCATTTATTCATGTCTCTAAACACAATCGTTTCATTCAGCTACTTTTGCTTTACAGGGAAAGAGTTCAGGATTTTCATGCTATTTCAACGTAAACAGATCTGACACCACTGTTATTTTTTAAAAAAATTAACAAATATATTAGGGAAAAAATAACCCCTTTCTTGCCCAGCAACTGCCAAGCTCGTCCTATTGTTTAAGAGTAGTCAGGAAGGATCATGCTGACACCAGTAACATTCTTTGTTCTCCCTGTCAGTCTCAGATTTAATTCTTTTTGATGTTCTGTCATTGTCAAAGCTGGCAGCCACAGCAGAGTGGTCTGATAACCCTGGGAGTCAGGGTTTAGGGGAGCACTACCTTAGAGTGCCTTCACATTTCGTGTTGCTGCCTCAACATGTGAGAGAATTTGTTAATTTAAGATTTTCTTGTAGCGTAAGCTTGTTTCAAGCCTTCAGCAGCAAGTGAAATCCCCTCTAGAAGTTGTGATGTGTAATGAACAATTATGTTTACCTGCCTTTATTAGGCTGTTTTGCCTTTTCCTGCTGTGATGGAAACAGGGAGAGATCTGCCAAATCAGTACTGTAAATCTCTGAGGTAATTAAAACTCAGATTTTGTAAACGATTTGTACTACTCAAAAAATAGCACAGCAAAGTTCTCTCCACACAGTGTTCTGTATTGAATGCTCCTGCCCAGAAAATCTTGATAGACAAAATGCTATTTAACATTTTCCAGCAAGGTTTAGATGGCAATTGGAAGTGCATCCATGTTATCTGGCAGAAAGTGTTAGCACTTGGAATATGCATCACTTGTTTCTTTTCTTCTTTTGTCAGAAATGTTCATTTTTAACTCTGAAGGAGTCACAGATGCCTCACTGATGGCTATGAAATATCCTAACAGTCACCAAAAGCAGAAAGGGTTATATTTAACTGGGAATGTGGGCCTGAAAACAAACCAATGAGAAGGTGGTGAAAAAATAACAGGCTTTGCTGGAGAAATGAAGTGGGGGCTGCAATAACAGTGTAAATGTCCCTCCTAACATTTATATCAAATTACAGTGAAATAAGGGAATATTACTGGAATCCAACAAGCCAGTCTAGGAAGTTTTATTTTGCTTTTCACTTCCATGTTCTAGTACAAATAAAGACACCTCTGAAACACCAAACTCCTAACATTGTTTATAGCAAAGTGTGTACAAGATATTTAATGAGGTTGTATAATGCTCATATACAGAATACATTGTTCCGTATTTCTGCTTTCTTCAATCTAGTATCTATATTTATATATATATATCTATATGTTTTGTTTTCTTCCTTCCATATCGATTGTCTTCTTCCATTTTCGGTTTCACTATAGTTCAACACATTTTCTCAAATGAAGGTTATTGATATACACAGAGACAATCAATCCTAATAACACCAACACTGTTCTTCATCCCTCAAATAAACCCATTTCCATTCAGGACCAGCCTCTGCAAGTGAAGCCTTTTCCTCATAAACTGAGGTTGCGACCCTGATTCAATTTCTACATGTTCATGGGACAAAAACAAACATGTGGCCTTGTTTTGATTTGTTGTTGTTGTTTGTTTTTTTAAGAGTTTGGGCAATATTTATTATCAATAGCAACATTTTTTTTGTAACCAGGGAAACTCATTCTCTATGGTAAATGTACACTTTTCTGCCAGGTTTATCAATAAATACCACATACTGTTTTGGGCTATAGAGAAAGCAAAGCAGTAAAAGAGGCAATAATTAGTGATCTAGTGCCATGTAAATATCCTGCTTCCCTGTGGAAACAAATTTTTGTCCCATACAGATCTTTTTGGATACATATAAGAAGTTGCTACTCTGAAATATTTTGTCATTACCCCTGAAGAAACCAGACAGGTGAAACAACCAGATCTGTGCACTTGCAAATGCAACTCACTGTGGGCAAAATTCATACTGCTTATTTATCCTGGGTATAAACATGCTCATCACTTAAAAAAAGGAAAGAGAAACAGAGGTAATAGGGAGGGAGTGGTTCACATAAACATGCTAGCACTGTTTTTACACAGCATAAATCTATTTCTGTTAAACAATTTGGCAAATACTCCTCTCATATATATATATATATATATATATATATATATATGTATATATATATAAAAGAATACCAAGCAAGCCACAGGAGAAAATACTTCTGTTAAAAAGTTTTGGAGTTCAGCTGGCATCCAATTAAAATGTCCACTTCTGACAAATACACAGAAAAGTGTGACTTCCCCTAATAATCCATTTCTTTACAAACTCTTTGGATTGACTAAGAAAGAATATTTTTCTTCAGGGGGTCTGTGCACCACACTCAGAATTTATGAAGTGTATGGGAGCAGTAGTTCACTGCATCTCTGGAAGTGGAACAGTCCAAGGAGAACAAGATAATTCCTTGAGGTGGAACTTACTAAACTAAAGTCTTCGATATATTCTTCTCACAGAAATTCCTCCTGCCCTCTCCTGATTCCAAGACAGCTTTTAGTCTCTTACCTAATGTTAATTTTAATCACATTTTCCTAAAGCACATTAAAAAAAACAAAACAAAATCAAAAACAAAAAAACGAAAAACCAAAACCAAACCAAAAACCAAAAACCAAAAACCAAAAACCAAAAACCAAAAACCAAAAACCAAAACCAAAACCAAAAACAAAAACAAAAACAAACACAAACACAAACAAACAAACAAACCCAAAAAACCCCCCCAAAACAAACAAAAAAACCCACCCCACCCTGTAGATCATCAGCTTTACAGAGACCATTGGAAATAGAAAATATTTGGTGTTGTTTGCACACAAGAACAAAGGTTTCCTACCATTTTCCCAGTTAAATTTTACCCAGTTCAAAATTCTACAATTTCTTCTTTGTTTCTCCTTGCTATTTGTAGAGACTCTTCTCAAGAACATTGCCAGCAGGGATTGTGTAATTTGGGTTATGACAATTTTGCAACAGCTCTGTTTCTCAGGAAGAAAAGTTCTCCCCCTTTGGTGGCCTGAAGCACCACCTGAACCAGTCACCTGCAGCTCAGCTGGAGCATTTGTGACTTCTTTTCACTGGTCATAAATCCTTTATTAGATACCCATTCATATAGAGCCTTTAAAAATAAGTAACAAATAAAATCCTGTAGATGGAAAAAAGAAAAAATCTTGGTTCTGTTTCTCTTAAGAAACCACAAATATTTATAAAGAACTTTGAAACAACTTTATATTAAATTAGTTTTCATTTTTATATGACATTGCGAAATAAAAAATAAATTTCCGTATTTCAATTTATTATTTAATTTTTACCTTTAGAAAAATGCTTTTTTTTAAATTGAGGGGAGCTCTGGAAAGTTTTTTTCCCAGCTTCACTATGAACTTAGGGGTTTCCAGTTAATTATTTTCTGTTTTTACATAATTTGTCATTCTGCACCTGATTTTCTTATCTCAAAAGCAAGACCATAATTATAGAAAAAAGAAAAAAAAAAAAAAAAAGGAACTGTATATCTGCAGTTTGCCCTGGTAGGAAACTGAAATTCTGCTCAGGGGTTTGCATTGGGAGCCAGAGCCTGGAATAGTTTCTGCTTTCTGGACACCAATATTGTCAGAATGTCACCCAAATGCTCAATTAATAAGAAAAGGCATTGTCTACAGAGGGCATGGTTTTATTAATGTTAATACTAAAAAAATATTTAGAAGGAGTCTTGTTGGTTTGCTTGTGTGTTTTTTCTTCCTGGTGTTATTGTATCAGAAGAGAACATCCTGCTGTGCTGCAGTCACTTGGGAACTTTTGGTTTCTTTCACCTCCTGTCTTCTGGAGTGGCTTCAAAACATAAAAGTCTGGACTTCTTTCTGAATTGTGAATAAATACAGAAACATCTGATATGCTCTGGCCATTCTCAATTTTATTGGCAGTAAACACAGTAGCTGGGATTGTGTCAATGTTTATAGTAGGGGGTTACATTACAGTGGAATAAGACAAACATTGCTTTTCATTGCTTTAGGGTTTGTGGCAAAAAGGGAGATACCAATAAAAACATATATTTATGGAGACCATAAGATTTCTAAAATGAGTGTTCAAAAAAAAAATCCACACATTTAAATATTGTCTGATTTTTTATTGCTTATGGCACCTGTAGAACCTGGAATGGGAATTGTCAGGACACCTTCTTGTGTTATTCCAAACAGCTTTTGACAGTCTTAATAACAGTTCTAATACATCCTAGCAGGTTTTCTGTTTTTGACAAAACATGAACGTGTTCTATTCCTGGCTTCATTTGACTCCTATTTATTAGGACAGTCCAACTCTTATTTAGCACAAAATTAATTTCCAGCCCATGATTTTCTCATTTCCAGATATTCAAAAATATATTTCCTTTATGTCCGGTACATTTTGAGAAAGTCAGATTTCAATTTCAGCTTCATTCATCCTTATAATGAGTAGGACTGTATAGAGAGAAGTTCTTCCCATCCCTTCTAGTTACAGTGCAGAGAAACTAGAAAAGGGCACCAAAAGAATTTGTTCAAACTGAGGAAAATCTGTAAGAACTGCAAGAAAGGCAGCTGTTGTTATCCATCCCTATTACTTCCAATGTCTGGAAATACTGAGGGA
Source organism: Prinia subflava (assembly GCF_021018805.1). Taxonomy (NCBI): domain Eukaryota; kingdom Metazoa; phylum Chordata; class Aves; order Passeriformes; family Cisticolidae; genus Prinia; species Prinia subflava. Next base: position 9,102,370 of record NC_086264.1, on the reverse strand, counting down.
AGGACTTAAACTTCCTCGGTGAAATACGTGATATCTACTCATCTTTGTGACAGAAATAAATGTTCCAAGCAAGATATGCAATGAATTTTCAGCACTGTGGCTGTAAAGGTTTCTTTAAAGGCAAGAGATTCTTTCAAATGCTAATAAGTAAATCCTTTGGAGAGTCAGGATTAAATAACAGGGTGATGTATTTCAAACTCCTACTGAAAAGTTTAGTGGAAAATGCCAGAGATGATTTAGACAGAGGTTTCTGAGACCAGGGAGTTGTCAAACAACTCTTTTAATAGGCAGGTGCATCTGAATGAAAATCAAATGCCAAGAGTATCAATGAGTTTTCTGTCACACCTCCTGTTTAGATGTTGGGTTTTTACTATTCAAATGCATAGAAAGGGTTATTTCTCTCTTTAGGACTCTGTAAAATGGGAGAATGATGCAGGTGAGAAATGGGATGGTAAAAAAATAACATGCAAACAGTATAAATGGGGCCTTTTTCATGCAGACAGGCGAAATCTAGCAGTTAATAATGAATATGGGGTTTTCTCAATAGTAGAAAATAACCCAGACAAACCACAAATTGGTTGCTTGCTTGGTGTTTTTCTATCAGAAGTGAAAAATACCATCTCACTTTTTCTTTTTTATTTTTTTTTTCCCAGGCAAGGTTTGTTTTTTTTGGGGAGGTTTTGGTACAGATCCTACTCCAAGGATCAGAAAATACTGATTACTTTTCAGTCCCATACCTTATCTTTGAGTTTTCAGGAGATAAACAAAATATTCCTCTCATTCCTTTGTCTTTTAGAAGCACGTAGTAGAAGAAATAAGTTTAATAATAACAGCAATTTTTTATTATTATTTTTCACTATATTTTCAAAATGTTTTATAACATGAGGCTTTGTAGCTGATGTCCAGTGAGATTGCCCAGCCTCCCACAGGGTCAATGCCACAGCAGGGGCTGCAATTTTGGCTCTTATTTAGCCAAAATATTTGATGTTTTGCACTTGAGCCTACATGATGGCAGGTGCAGTAAAAAAGGAATTTCACTGTCTCTTGCACTATTTTCAGCTATACCTTTTTTTTTTTGTCCCAGAATGTCTGCAGCAGGTTTCTCTGTCCTTTGCCGAGTTCCTTTGTTTAATTGCTTGTTTGCTTTAATACAGCTTCAATTTTCACATGGCACCTGTGCTTTTTCAGGTGTGATGAGCCAGGTGCTTCACCCTGTCTTTCAGTGTAATGCCATGGCAGTTGGGAAAATGAAAATAAAATAAAAAAAATTTTAAAAAAAGAAAAATATGCAGTATTAAGAAGGCATGGTATTTTCCAGCTTATCAGAATAAACACAATTTATCAGGAAATGAGAGAAGTGTATAAACCCTTTTTTGGGGCTATCAGTATGAACAGGATGTTCAAGGAAACAAGGATGTATTTATGTGTTATTGTCTAAGTCCAAAAAAAAAAAAAAAAAAAGAAATCCCCCCAAAGCACCTGCAGAACTTCAGCAAAGCTGCTGATAAGTGTTTATGCTAAATCTGCAAGGAATGAGCCTCAGTCTTGGTGCTCTGTGGGAAATAAACAGAAAAGTAGCCAGGTTCTGTATCCTGACCTGGAAGAGCTCCAGATCTCGGGGCTTTCTTTGTGCAAAAGTTCCCCAAACAGCTGCTGGCATTTCATTTCTCACAGGTAATGACTCACCTGCTCACGAGCACCATGGCTCAGCCCTGAGCCTTGGGGACCCCTCACAGTCTGTACAATTTCTCTGAGAACTTATTTCAACCATCTTGCATAAATTCCTTCCATTTTTAAAGGCTTCTGGTAAGACTATCAACAGTTTGTACCAGAGAAAGAAGAGAAAAGAGATATAGCAGGGTGATGAGATATGAAGAAAATTCAGAGTAGTTGATTAGAACTTGCGCCTAATTGCTTAAAGCCATCTCTATGTAGAGATTGTTTGATATTCTACATAAAATCTCTGATATTCTGTGTAAAACACATTTCAAGCATGCTTTGTTCTGCTTTTTCTGAAGAGAATCAATTTTTTTTTTTAACAGGTATCAAAGTGGTTTGAAATATTGACCATTAATTTACCTGTTCTTCTACGGGCTGAGGAGCAAAATGTGAAAATTTTATTTTCCTGGAATGAAATTATTTCTGTGTGCCTGAATATCATTTGTCTACAAATAAATTTTTATTCCCAAAACTTATTATATACCTTATGATAATTTTTTTCTTTCTCTTTCCTTTTTTTTTTTTTTTAATCATGCAGCTGTTTCAAATAGTAAAAGCACATCACATGGTAGTTATCTATCAAAAGATAGGTTCATTTATTTCAATAGATAAACGTGTATCTCCAGACCAAAGTTTTGTAATACTCCTTTATTTTTATGACATTTTTATAGAGTAAGGAGTTCTTCTCTCTGATTAAACTCTTGGCATCAAATAAATTTAAATACAGATTGTTTTCCCCATCCTGTTTTAATGAACCATGCTTCAGCTTTCCCAAAGGATCTGCAAAATGCCTTATAACTAGTTTTGATTAGCTGCTTGTTAAAATGTCTGTTTTTGAGTAATAATTATACATTTTTATTTTATTTAGATAGAAATGTTTTCTGTGATTCATGTCACCAACCTAAAAGCAGAAAATGTAGCTACTAAATAACTCTCCAGCGAAAGGTATTGAAACCTGAATGTCCAATCTCAAGTGTCTTATGTAAGTAGTTAAAAAAGTAAGAAAAAGTAAAATGTAAGTCTGCATTTCTTCCAGACCACAGTAACAGAACACTCGACTATTTAATATACTATCTCTTCAGCCTGGGCGAAATTAAAGATGACTCCAATTATTTCTAGGGGGAAAGTCAGAATGTCAAGTTATTTTTTAAAGGCTATTTTTTCCTTTGTTGCATTCTGTGCTCCTATTTTTTTGTGAGCTAAGCAGATAGACTCAATCTAATAATGTCTGGAAGTAGGAAAAGAGCAGGCCACAAAGTGTTCTAAATTGGGTGGTTTGGAGAGCAGCTCGCTGTGCTGTATTTAGCGGGAATGCTGCAGCTCCTGCCTGTAAGCTCCAGAAAGGGCTGATTCACAGGGAAAGGAGGAAATAAACCTTTATTTCAGTCTGAAACTCTCTGATCTCAGAGCACAGCCCTAGTTCCCCCACTCACTGTGTCCTAGGACCCCCCCCGGCTGTCTTGGTTTGGAAAGACAGGTATCTGTCAGGGAAAACTGGGGTTTCCCTTGGAATGGAGCATGGAAAACCCCCTCCCTCCAAATTATTACAATTTTGCAGTTTGGAGCTTTCAGGCAAAAATATGGGAATAGGAATAACAGTTCTCAACTAGGAATATTAAAGATGCAAATGCAGTGCTACCAAAAAAAAAAGGAAAAAAAAAAAAAAAAGCAAACAAAAGTCCTAGAGAACCCTGACAGAGTCAGGAATACAACCTGACACCCTGTTGGGCAGGATATTGGAAGCAGTCCAAATAAATCCTCCTGCAGTGACAGATGTGGTTCTGTTGGAGCAGAGATGATCCTGCAGACAGGTTCAGTGGTGCTGAGATGAGTCCAGTCTTCCTCTGGGAATCCAGTGGAAAAGAGGCTCCCTGGGGTCCCTGTGTCCCCATTTTTATCTGGGTAGGAATGGTTGGCTCCTCCCCACTGGGTGCAGCATCTCCCAATGGATGATGGAATGTGTGATGGCACTGGTGAGCCTCAATGGCCCATGAACAGAAGATATCCCCGAGGGTGGGCAGTGGTGACAGAGATCACAAACACTGCCCCACCTGGTTTAACAGCTGGGCTGTGATCAGAAGGCATCCACCCTCCTCCCCTGGAGTTACAAGAGATAAAGGAAAAAGAAACCATCCCCCAACTGCTTTCTACAGATGAAATAGAATACACTTTTTTCTTTTTGGTTATATAACCCAAGACACCAGCCCTCAGACTTGCTCCTCTGGCCCTGCCAGGGTGGATGATGCCAGCATGAAATCCCACCATGGTGAGATGTCAGGATTTGATCTGAATGAAGTTTCTGTGAAATTTGAAAGCCAGTCACAAATTTCTGATACAAATCCTGCTTTTGGTTTGTACCTAACAAAGAAATTTAGCCTTGCCAAGTCTCGCTTTAAGTAACACACACACATCTATATATACTTAAGTATATATATATATGTGTAAGACGAAGATATTATTGGAATTATGTAAGTTATGGTTTTAATGGCTCCCTAAGGAATTTGGTGGGGTTTTTTTTTTTCTCACTTTGAACAAGTATTTTTCAGGTCAGCTTAAAATAAAATAAATCAGGTATGCCATATGTCTTAAAATATTGGCCTGACAGTTAATATCCAGAATTCTTCCTTTTATAACTCTCAGTGGATCCTGGAGGTTTTGTTCATAAGTTTTATTGGGAACGACATGTAATATTAAGGAGTTTCTACATATTTTTAGAACTTTTGAGAAGATTGACACCCTTTATAAGTACTAGGGGTCTCTTAATGCCTTTGATTTATCATGAGGTTTATGTGGTTGCAGTTCACAAGTTTCACAAAAGAAATTCAGGTTTTAGTATTTGTACTTCCTTGTAACCTGGCTGTGAACTTTCCATTATGCTTGGGTTGCAAACCTCTTTTCATGATGCACAATCATATGCCAAAGTTAGAAACTCCTTATCAAAAATATCCTGTTATTCCTCTCTTTAGTGGAACTTGTTTATCCTTTTTTTGGTAATCTGGCATGAAGAGGGAACAGATTTATCAGAGCAGCTCCTCTGCTAATCCAAGCTCTTGGACATTTAATGCTATGTGAGCAAACAAAATTTGATTTCTTCACAAATTTTTGTCCCCTTAAAGTCATATTTCACTTGCAGAGTCTGATCCTGATGCCAAACAACTCCCTGTTTGCTGTCCCTGCTCAGTGTTGGAATCTTTGCCCTGTTCCGTGTTACTGTCTCTCATCTAGTAACTCTGGGAAAGGGAACTGATACCCCCCCTTTGAATCCAATCCACTAATAAGGCAACACAATTAAGTGTTTCACTCAATTTCAGCTGCAGTTATTGATAACACCACGTTTTCTGTGAGATCCTCATGAATGGGGCCTCTGAGCTGCAAGAAACACCCATAAAAGCAGAGTTACACACAGGGTTCTGCTTTGTGCATTGTGGTTTGATATCAGCCCAACTTTTTCTGCTGATATATGTAAAAATAGCCTGTATATTTCTAGAAAAATTGCAAACATGGCAGTCCTTCAATCCTGAAAGACTTTATACCACGCAGCAACCTACAGCAAGCCAATTGTTCAGAAATACAGTTTTGAAAAACAGGACTAAATTCAAACATAACCCTCCTTGGTTATTAAGGCACAGACAAGATGAGAGCTAAAGGTTACTGATTTTCCTGAAAGGTGGTGGGCAGCAGAGTTAAAAAGCTTCTCTAAATGTGTTGTGTGGGAACTTGATTTTTGAAATAAAATTTATAGGAGCTCTACAAGCTGTTTTCCCCTCGGGAGTCTGCAGAGCATTTCATTAGAAATGAAAGGTTATAGGCAAGCCAGTGTTCACACCATTGACCTTTCACTAGATGGCTTTCTAAAGCAGTGTTGAATGTCTCTAAAGGATGCAAATGTATTTTCTTCAAAACACAGCAACTCTGAGCCTTCCATGAAAGCAGCCTAATTTAGAGAATTACAGGATTGTGGAGTTCAATCCACTGTATTGAAGAGCTCTGTAAAAAGGAGTTTACCTTTTCTAATTCTGACATGGCTTTTTCATCCCTCGCTTTGCCCTTTACATCAATAGTTTTCCTCTTTCTTACTTTAACTTCTCAGTGTGGGTTAAGGGGACTGAAGCTGAGAAAGCAAGAGAAGTTTTCATCAAACATCTGCTTTTGGTATTGATTGCTGGTTTGAGTTACAGATGATGCCTTAGTGGGTGAAAGACTCCAGCTGGTCCCCCTGTTCAGGGGGCAAAGAGAATTAAAAATAAAAGGTTTCTGCAGTTGCTATCTGTCCATGTATTGACACCCCAGGATTTGTTAATGCTTTCAGAGAGCACCACCTTGCTTTTTTAGGTAAGAACTGAAAATGTTTAATGAGCAACAGCATCATTTCTTTCTTAGGGGATGAGAGAAGTTGAGAAGTTGGAGAGGATTTTATGTTTTTCTATGGATATTAATGCTTAGAGGTACTGGGAAGGAACATGAGATAAAATTTTAAAAGTTGTAATTTTTCCTGTATCTCTTGTCTGAAGCTGTTCCATTTCAAGAAAACAGAGGTTAAATATTTATTGTGTGATAAAAAGAATTACCTTGTAGGTTTGCAGCTCAGAGGAAAGAGATCTCCAGAGCTCCCAGCTAAATGTGTTCATCATGGAATCAACTGGGTTGGAAAAGACCTTGGAGATCATTGAGTACAACCTAGATATTGAATGGATGGGCCTCCCATGAGATCAGAGGTTCAGCTTTATTCATAAAAGGTAGGAGTTTCTGTGTCAGCTTGAGTGTCAACATGATGCTTACATCAGGCTTTAGAGAGTCTTAAACATTAGATCTAATGAAACATAAGCTACCAATTAAAATATTTTTTGTGTAGTAATCATAAATCTTAATTAGTTCATTTGGCTTTATGTACTTGTAAAGACTTTTAAAAAGAATTAATTATTTTAAAAAACACAGATTTACTCTATGTATAAGCTCAGCTTGTCTCCAAAATGGATCGAATTATATATTAAACTTTGGCAATGGTGCTTTCTTGATTTTGCAACAGAAGTACTGACATGACATTTGGAATCACAATTGAAGCAAGTCTTCCAAAAAAAGAAAAAAAATAAAGGACAATAAGCAAATCAATATTTATTTTTATTTTATAATTGAAGGCTATTGAATGTACCACAAAATGTCTATACTCAATTACATTTGTCTTCAACAATGCTTATTATAAAATGATGTGCTGTATTAATTAAGATAAAACATTATAAACTTACTGGGCTAAACTAGTTTAATTGGCAGAACTCAGATTAAATTGAATGCAGGAAGTCTACTGCTTTACTACTTAGCCTTAGGTAAATATTATTTGAAAATGCATGGCCTTTGGAAAATTATTTAAACAAAGAATTCTGGTCTGTGTCACACTACACTTGCCATCTGGCCTTAAGCATGTCATTTATTTAAAAATGTCTCTGAAATAAGATTTTTCTTTTCTCATCTTGTACTCACCTTGCTGCTTTTCATTATGAGTTTCTTATAAGAACAGGTATGAGAAAATACAGCCAAATGGGATATTTTCTTTAGATTTTCTCAGGGACTATCTTTAGTTGGAATTGCATGGAAATCAGAGTTGGAATCTCTGATTTACTATTAATTATATAATTTATGAAGGCACTGGATATCTAGGAATGACAGCAGTTCTTGTTCAAGTGTGATACCTAAATTGCCAGGTGTATATTCAATGATTAAAAATTGATTTTCCAAGGCTCTAGAAGACTTTCTCCATTTAAAGATAAGACACAAGATACAGAGACTGGCAACGTGTGGCAAGCTCTTTGAAAACCTCCAAGATTTGTGTTTGTTTATGATCTGTGTGCTAGGTTCAGTGACTACTGTATTGGCTCAATTTATTTAATTTAGCAAATTACGTAGCTGTTCGACATGGTTTAGTTTAATATTGATATGCTCTTTGGATGGTGCATTTCATTCAATCTGTGATGCATTTGATGTAGCAGGTGCAGTGATTTTGATTCAATATATTAAGTATCTGATTAGATAGGTTATGTATCTGATTTGGAATATGGCTTATTTAATAGACTGTGCATTTTTTTCTGTGTAAGCTGCAGTAAATTCTCAATTTATTTAATCTAGTATGTGCTAGACCTACAATATATGTAGTTGTAGTTAATGTTTTTATGGGAGTCTGTAATTCGTCTGCAATATTTCTGAATTTTGAATAAATTGTATCTCATATATATCCTCAGAGACTAGAAGGGGACTTTAAATCATAACGTGAAGAATACTGAGCAAGCTCGTTTGTGGTGAATATCACTGGATGCAATCACACTTTATAAATGTTGCCATTTGTGAAGCATCTTGAATTCCAAATGGCCTTCACAGTGGCACAGCACTGTACCTCAGACTGCACGTTCCAAAATTATTGGCTAGATAAAAACAATCTATTAGAGACACTTGACAGCAAGACTGTAACCCTCTTGAAAGACACATTTGCAGCACTTCTTTAATAACCCTGAGAAATTACAGTGAAGACAGTAAACACAATAAAACTCACAAGACCCAGGCCAAGTCTAGGCACGTTGTGCATCCTTAATTCTGTTAACTGAATTCTGGAATTGTATGTTGTGTCAGTATCTTCTCATGGTTTAAAAGGTAAGCCCTATAAGAATAGTTGACCTCTCCAATGTGTAGGGAGCTAAAAAAACCCAACATTTCAGATTTCACAGCTCTAATATTGTAAAGAAATGTGTGTGTTTCCAAGAAATGTCTTTGTCTCTCAGACCTGCTGATCTGTTAATGATATACAAAATTCTGTGTAGATGTTTAACAGAAGAGCCAGCTATAAAAGTCACAGATAATTTCATTATTTCTTTTCTTATTTCATTAAGAGTTTAACTCTTAAGTCATAGAATAAGGAAAGGAAAAAGATAATCTGAAACCTGATGAGACAGTAAGGCAAAACCATGATACCTGGTGCTGAAATTGGATCAACTCCTGGGTTCCATTGTGTATATTAGTCAGGGCAATTTCTGGAGTTCTTTTCTTAAATGCATGGTTGCATTTGAACAGCCAAACAGATTTAGAAAATTGTAATATTTCCATAAAGAAGACATTTACATATTCTCAATCAGATGTGAAGGTAGAAAATTATAAAAATGGTTACCTTTTTTTCAATTAAATATTTAAAAGTCCTAAGGGAAATGGGTGAAATCATTGCAGTGACTCAAAAACAAAATTCATATTTCCTTTTACACTTGTCAAGGATATTTTACATTTGACCATCTCTTTTTGTGTACAAAGAAAAATAAAAGAAAAACACCTTCAACTTTACGATGTTTTTTTCTATTGGTAGGAAATATTTAATCAGTTACAGATTTGATCTTTTTCTCCTCTGAAAAAATCCAGTCCTCTCTGTCATTTGCTGTGAATTACACTACACATCTACTTGATGTAACTTATGAAAGCAGGAAATGCAATTCTACCTTTAAAGTGTAAAAATTCCTACCTACTCTTCCAGTCAGCTGATATCTGAAGTGGTTTTAGTGTGTCAAGTACATAAATTTATCTCCATCTATGTTTCATGCCAATATAGAAAAACAGATAGCTAGCAGATAATTAGTTCTACTCTACAAGTAATAGATGCTAAACAGAACAGTGGCAGATGAGTGCTACCTTCTATTTTACTTTGCAATGCTAAAAAAGTGGTAAAATGCTTAAATGTTTGCAATGAAAAAAAATGCGTAAAATTATTTAGATATTGGCTGGCTTGTAGCGAAGAGATTTAATATTTTCTGGTGCTTTAAAATAAAAAGCTAGGTGTGGAGGGAGACAGCAGGGAAAACAAAGTATAATTCCTGGAAATTATTGGTGAAAAGAGTCCAGAAACTCTTTTCCCTTCTTCCAGACTAACGGGACTGCTGCAAGAAAATGATTCCTTTTGATATCATTGATATCACCAAAACTGATAAAATTTCACTTCACTAAAACTACAGTTTAAGAGTGGCCTGGCCCACATCTGTGTGTATGTGCTCAGTGCCTTTCAGAATGGGGTGGGACAGTCAAAAAAATATCAAAAGACACAGGTATTGATTAATTATCTGAGTCCCACTGTGCTGCCTCTCACGTTACTGTTGTTACAGATACACATTATAGTATTGGCTTTTCATAAATATTTAAATGATTGTTATATGTGTGGTGTTGAAATAACTCTTCTGTAAGGATGTAGATTTGATGTTTTTGCTTAGTCGTAGTAGTGGGATAGCTGATCTAGAGTCATGCTTGCAATTGAACTGTCTGTTTGGTTGGGATAACATCCAGTGGACGTGTGAAGAGGACCCTGGTGTTGATATGCCAAATTATCAGCAATGGAAAAACATGGACCACAGCCCAAGCTGGAGATGATAATGAAGGCACAGCCAAGAAACACAAATGCTCTAGAAAGGCAGGACCATGCTAAACAGTTCCTGGAATATGGAAAGCAGTTTGTGGAAAAGTTGGAATATGCAACAGCCTGATGCAATAGAACCGGCATTTAAAGAATGTCTCTAAAGTAGCAAGTGTGGACTTGGCTAAGTGCCAAGTCACCTCGCCATTAATCCTTTGCTTGACTTCTGTCTCCTAATTGTCTACTTACTTTTATTATTTTATTAAACCTGTTTTTAAATTTACCAGGAAAGTGAACATCGTTTTTCTCACCGTCACTGCCTTAGCGCTGTTCTAGCTCACAGTGCACTGTTCCTACAAACGCCTTTCACAGCTGGAAAAAAAGGCTGCTGAGGACTCTCACTTATGAGGAGAAGTCTAAATTAACCCCCCACTTCTCCTCCAGGTATTTCTGCAGAGTGAAAGAGACAGAAGCTGCACCTTTAACCACAAGTACCTTAGGTAATCCCAATTTTGTGAATCTGCCTGGAGGGAGCCGTGGCTGCTGATGCAATTGTTAAGGCTGATCTAAAGATAGGTGTGCTGTGAAACTCTGCCAGCACGGCTCTGTCAGAGGCCTGATGAGTTACCCCTGACCAACGTGGAGCTGCTGGCAGAAGATAAATTTAGATGTAGTTAAAGGAGACAACTGAAGAACACGGACTGACTTTCTCTGGTAAGACTTCATATGCCCCAGGAGGACTAGAATAACTATTTATAAAATAATAATTTTGCTGATGGATGTTAGGTGTAAAAGAAGGGTGGCAGTTCTCTTGTCTGGTGATTGACATCCAAAAATTGCTGTCAAATTCTGAGATTTTCTCAAGATTCTCTTAGAGTCAGCAGGGAGAAATAGGCACCATCAAGTAATAATTCTAGATATTTGGGATTATTAACTAACTGTTAAACCTTTAGCCTTATATGAGAAGACATTTATCTTAGTAATATTTTGCTAACAGTGCATTTCATAATCAAAGTATTGTTAATAAATTACAATTGTATGTAAGGCCTAATTTCAATTAGTTCAAAGCACAGCTGACATTTTTATTGTCATGCATCATCCAAAATATTTCCAATCAGCCTCAATTTTGTAGTTTGAGGATTTTATTATGAAGACTGAAACAAGTCTTATTTTGCATTTCATTTGAGTAGTTTCTGTCATGGGTACAGTGCTATAAATTCCTTCAAGTTCTAAGAAACTCCTCAACAAACCTCTCAAGCAACAAGTCAATTTATTATAGTATGAGTTTACACAAGATTCTGGAAGAGTTTTTTTGTTGTTGTTGTTTCTGTGTTTTTCAAATAATTAACTTGTTTTTAATTCTTATTTGTGCTATAAAAGCACTCTACCTCCACTGTTCATTCCTGGAAACATGAGTAGGATGAGACCTCTTCGCTGTCAGACACTGAATGAAAATAAATAACTTCTCATTTCTGTTAGTATCATAATCAGGCAGTGCTTCCTTATCTGATTCAAAATTAATATGATGTAAAATTAATGTTAAATAAAAACCAGAATTCATATAATGCTTATGTAAAAATATGAAGTGCAACTTGGGTTTATTTTCTTTAAAATATCACTTTGTGATTTTTCACAAGAGGTGATCTGACAACTACAAGTTTTGATAAATCAGTATATCTGAAATTCAGTCTAAATGCGTTTGCTCAAGTAAAATTTACTTGAGGTTTTTTTTTCTGCTCAGTGTCTTGGCATCTAACATAAAGCCTATTTGAACTCTTAAAAATCCCAGGAGTTTCTCTGTTGGCTCACTTATAGTTTTCAACAGCTGCCCTGAAAGTTCACACAAAACCCCATACTACAAGAAATCAAACCTTGCCTCTTGAAGACTTGGAAAAGTCTAAAGGGGATTCTACAAACCTATTCAATAAATGGTAAATTAGTAACTTTCAAAGTATTAGCAGTGCATGCCTAAAATTATAATCAGCTTAATTCAGAATTCTGTCAGCTAGTTTTATTTTAAGAGCCTGGTAAATTAGGCGAGCGTATTTCGTTAGTATTTTTCAAATTTATGTGATGCTATATTTCAACAATGGTGCAGATAGAGATTTTAGTTATTACCTGCCACCAGTAATGACAGTGTTTAATGTTTATCCTCTCCAGGCTGTGGTGCCTTCTGACTTTGCAGAGCCACGGGTGTAATGTCATTGAAAATCCAAGTACTTACACAGATGACTGCAATTAATGTTAAAGGGAACTGGAGATTTATACGTGCCACTGCCATTATCACTAATGGAAATTTCACATGTAAATTGCCATGCATGGAAATAATATGCTTCTTAGTAGGCTTTATCTAAAAGTCATCTGTGCAAGCAGTCAATTTAAATCATTAATGCAGTCCTCTTACACCATGGCAAGTATTTCTTTTTGAAAAATCGGGTTACTGAATTTAATGTTAAGAATTGTCTTTATGCTATCTAAGTTATTGAAAATTAAAGGCTTGTGTATGCATGAGTGTGGCAGCAGCTTTCATTGAGTTCTTGAGATCAAACACAGCCTTAAACACAACATTGAGACTTCACCTCTTCCACGGCTTCCTTTGTGAACCTTCTCCTTTGCTGAGAGTGATGGCCATCAAGAATGGCTGAGCTTCAAGAGGTAATTGTTATCCCATTAACACCAAAATGATTCCTTCAAGTGGTGCACAGACAGAGCATCAGTGAAAGACATTCACGTGGAAAAAGCCAACCCCATTGATTTGAGGGTATGAGGGCAAGGTCTCACCTAGGGATGTTGTTCTTTCCTCTGGAAATAATGTAGGCAATGAAAGGTAAAGTCAAATTGTAATAAGCAATGCCTGGGAATTGTCTGGGAAAAATGCACATGTCCTTGCAGCTGTGAAGGGCACAAAATCCCATGACAAGAGGGATGAAATTTGGATCACCCAGCTCTCATCATACAGAAATGCAGGTCAGCTGATCTAGGCTGACCTTTTAGAGATGTTAGTGCTGAGTTCAAAAAGTCCTCTGAGGTACACATGATGGGGTTTGCATGGCAAGGTAAAAGGAGAGTGAAATAATTGTAGAGATCAAGTCCAGGACTGCCAAACTGCAGTGCAGGAGCAACTGAACTGATCAAAAAAACCCCAAAAAAGCCACTTGCATTGGTAAACTTACAGCTGAACTGAGCATGATTATCAAATGTAGACACAGCTATTGAGAAGAAGGAGCTAGCACAATGAAACTGGGAGCCAGGTGTCTGAAAGGTGTGAAAAGGAAGGTTTCAATATTAATGGAGAGCCCTGGTTTGCAGTCTTTCTCCCAGAACCTTCCCAGTATTTTCTGCAATGCCGGCAGTTAATCTTTTCCACATTTGTGCACTGCTTATCCAATTCTGTCATTTCCCCACTTGTCTCTCAGAAACTCCTCTTGCTTATGATTTTCTCTTACATTTCACCGTGGCCCAGCTTTTGAAAGCATGAATTACCTTCTTTCAGGTGTATTTAAACAGCCTTAGAGTTCTGCATATGAAAACAGTATAACCATATGTAGTTATTTTACAGTTTTCTTTTCCTTCATCTCTAAGTGTCAGAGATGAGCCTATTAAAATTCTTGCTCTGACCGGGATTCTTGTGTGACATTTGACTGCCTTAATGCCTCATTTCTCTTTTGTGCTTGCAGTGGTGAGGTCTGTGATTTGCAATCTTTTTTGTTGTTTTATTAGGAATTTCATGGACTGCAGTTTTCTTTGATTGCATTATATAGTGTCACATATCACTTTAAAATGTAAACCATTATGAGAGTCTAAACTAAATGTTCATTTAATTTTCCAGGCTAAAATGAAGCAATATAAGACTAAGAACCATGTATTAAAGAACACTTTTTCCGTGTTTCAGTGCATAGTGTAAACATAGCAAGGTATTTTCATGTCCTGAAGCGCTATAGGTAAAATTTAATGGATAAAATAGGTTGTACTTAATTCATTAAGCACATTTATGAAGACATTATCTTTTATCTACAGTGGGTGTAAGTAGCTCAAACCAGATAGTTTTAAGTTTAAATAATTCTATAGTTAGGAATAGTTAGAAGTTTCAGACATACCCATACACTTTTCCTTTCTGCCTTTCAGGAATTTGTGCCTTTGGATGTTCAGAAACTGTTTAAAATTCTGACATTGCTGTATCAGGATTAGGTGATATAGTTAATTGCTCTGTGCACTTGCTCCAGGTCAGCATGAAAGCAGTAGTAAAATATTCTGGTGAAGTTATTCTGTTTCTCTAATGACATAAAAATGATATTTGAGTTACACAAAATTATGATAAAAATCAATTGCCTTTCTGTATTATATTTCACATAACTCTTAAATTGGCATAGAATTTTTATTATTTTGCAATGAAAAATGACATTTCTTATGTCCTAACCAGTTTTCTGTTTAGCCAAACATATGTAGAAATTACAGCTTTTTGCACAGATTTATTTCAGCCTAGAGAAACAATTTAATTAGGCAAATGGTATCTTCATATATGGTTATCAATTGATATTTTCAACTTTTAATTTATTCCAAGTGTTTCATACACAATCTTCCTGGATGCTGTATGATGAAGCTTTGTAATTTTTGGAGACAATAGTACTATACTAAATTACTGCTTAAGAGGAAGACACATAGTTTAAAAATCTAGCCTTTCTTTTAGTCTGCTGTGTCAAAGGTGCAGGGAAAGATCAGAAACCTGATGAGACATTGATGATGATGAAAGGAAGACATAAAAAATAATAAAATGTCATGAATTGCATTCCTAAATCTCTTCTACCATCAAAATCTGAGAGATTAGGTAGAAAAATAATGTTATTTACTCAATTTCCCTCTCAGGAAAAAAGATCTATATCATATGTTTTGAGTTTGTTTTACACTCTTTTGAATCTTCCTTCATGCCCATTTTATCAAAGGTTATGATGAATAGGAAATGTTTGTGTTTTGTTTTTATTTCCCCTGGGATAGAAAAATATTTATTTGTGTGTCCTGTGCATTTCCACAGCAACATTCAATTATTTTCACAGCAAACCTTCTCTTTCAAGCATAGAAAGGAACAAATGACTGAACACAACAAAAACCTTTCAGTAAGGGAAGCCATTTGGAATTTTGAGGACCCAAAGTGTTTCTTGCCCAATGGACCTAGCGTTTATTGAGGACAGTCATAAATAACTTTAAAATATTCCAGTGCGATAGGATGGAGCTGCAGATTAGGTCATCGTGGAATTATAGTTCCCTTGCTTAATGATTTTACAAAATTGCCTGGCAATCCAACAAAGAGAAGGAGCACGACGTGGTGAATGCAGGCTAATTAAACCAATAATTGCTTCTTCTTGTGTTCCCAGATAATGCGCCCCTGATAATTTTAAATGAAGTTTTGAAGCTGGCTTCTTGAATGAAGCGCTGTGCTAGTTAAAGCTCCACTAACCCTGGGTGTGCACAGAAATTGGCCTACTTCTCAAGGTGCCTGGCACTGCTCGAGTGCTGCCACATCTCACAGGATGATGATCAGGAGATGCTGTCCCGTACGCCTGAGCGCGGCCCCGCCTTCTCCCTCTTTGCAGGATTGTCACCAGATCTTCTGATTTCCCCCAGCAATTCCCAAATTAGAGGCTGCAAATTAAGCCTTTGATTTTTTTTTTTTTTTTTAAGACTTAGGGAAAGATGCAAACTTTTGTGTATCTCAGGAATGCTGGTGTAAATCTAGAGTAACTCCGTGGAGACCTGGGGGGACTTTTTTTAGTTGTATCTGTGTCAAATGCAAGTCTGTGCCTGTTGACTGGCAGCTATGTTTAGAACTTGGGAAATATTTCACAGAGTCCCCAAGACTTTCAAGGTGATCTTCAAAGAGTTCTGAGGAATAATTTTGAAAGTTTTAATGTTGAACTTAGAGGGAGATTCATTATCAATGAATCAGGTAAAAGGAAATCTGCAGATGAACTGTAAGTATGAGCTCTGCTATGACATATATGTTCATCGTGCTATCTCACATTCATGTATCAATACATGTTAAACATGATGAATTTGAGGTCACTTATAGTCTGACAGAACAGCCTTTCTAACACGAATTACAATTTCTCAAGACCATAGAAGCAAAGGATCTACTTCTTTATTCAATGCTAGTTGATAATAAACAATCTTGCATAAATGTGTTTCTTTTTTCCACTGGTGCTTAAGGATTTTTACTAAAATATTGAACTAACGTGTTTCATTTTTTTTTTTTCTAAATTATTCTTTCATTATCTAGTGGAAAGACAACAAAACAGATAACTTTTCAAGACAGTTGTTTAACTATGATCATTCTGGACCATCAAAGTTAGTCAAAGAATCTTACTGTGAATTGATTATGTTTCAGTGTAAGAGGATTGTGTACTAGATTAATCTGAGAAGTGCAATGCATGTTTTTGGATGTATGATTGCATTTTAAGCATTACCCAAAACTACTTTTTAGGGAACTAAACCAACAAAATAAAAACATATTTGCAGTTATTTTCTAGTACTGAGAACCAATTTAAAACCATGGCTTCTGGAATTATGACTAGAGAGAGAATTATCCATCATTACTGGTATCTACCATATCACAGAATGCACATATGATGTGTGCTCTGAAATCTGCTGTAAGAGCCTGAAAAAAGTCAGGGTCTGTTAGACCTCATGAGCTGAAATTCCCATTGGTATTCACAAAATAGCAGAAGTCAAATCTGGCAGCAGATCGTGCCAACAGTCACTTTTCCATTTATTCTTACAGTAAATGTTCATGACTCAAATCTATAACTACACAGTTCACAAGCTCACTCCCAGAATTTTTAGTCCTGTAAATTGATAAGTATACACTCAGGAATTGTAAAACTGCATCTTTCTGTTGGCTTTTTGGATAGAGATAGGTTCAATATATCTTAGTTGGCAGCAACTGGGCAATGAAAAGCAATATTGGTAGTGAAGGGTTTTATTTTTGTTTGCCCTGTGTCTTGTTAAGCTTTACTGATATAAAACCATCTGTTTAAAAAGCTGTAAAAAACAGACTGCCAACACATAAAAGCTAAACACAACAAAATAGTCTTAATATCTACTGGCTGATAACACAGTGCAATGTTAAAATTGCTGAAGATAGAGACATGGATGGAGAGGAAGATAACTAGCTTTATGTAGTGATAAACTTTAGTTTCCAAATAAAGGACTTCACTATTTATGTTTGATGGTAATCTTTATTTTTTTTTTTAGTATATATTTATTTGTACTCTGATATTATAGTCTTATATTAAATTGTCTGAAAATAGTTTAACTATTACATGAAAATATGCTTTGTTGGACAATACAGGACCAAATGTAATACAAGCAAAAAACAAACTGATAATTCAAGCATTGTAAGGAGCAATGGAATATAAGAGCAGTGAAATCAACTGTACCAGGACAATGGAAATCTCAAGGTTTTATAGGGTAAAGCATCATTTGACTGACTGTTATCACTACCTGAGGAACAACCTGAAACAATTTTCTGCCATCAGTTTCTCAATAAAAAGATTTTTCAATGTCTTTATGGCCAATACATTTTGAAGTAATATTGGCAAAATTAATGAGGTACCCTGAAGTTATATGCATGACTTCTTGTGAGTACTTGATTTAAATCTCACTGTAAATTGAAAAATAATGGTAGTGGCTGTTAAATTTTTTCTCATGACATAGATCTGTTTCAAAAAAACATAAATAGACAAGAAAATGTTGCATTATAATTGTAGGATCCTAATGCAAATGCATTTTAGTCATGCAACAATTATATAAAGCTGATATACAAAAAGAAAAATATCCTGTTCATATATTAAATACAGTAAAGAAATTCTTTCCACATGAGAAGATGGTTTACTAATCTGCTGAATTGTTCACAGTGATTGCCAAATCACAAAATAATCCATAAGCAAAAAAGTTTCCAAAATTAACAAAGTACAAATTTAGATTCATCTCTCTTTACTTGGAGCTCACCAACATGTAATGAGTAACATTTTTGGGACTAGGGTAAAATATACATTTGGATTTTTCCTAAATACTGTGATATATCATTTTGCATAAAATATTATCCGCTAGGAAATATAATGTCTATAATTAAAATACCAAGAATACTTGTGTACAAAACTATGTGAGAAAATAGACACCATTTATCAATAAAACCAATTACTGATCAATAACGATGGACAGTTAAACAGGTCTTTATATGATCTGCCCAAACAGTTCCATTGCTGTTATTTAAAAGAGCACAACATACCAATTAAGAGAGAAAACAAGAAAAACAGTAAAATAAAAGAAGAGAAATCGTGGTACAAATCGTCATCAGAAATTGCAGAAAAATAATTTTCAAACTAGAGCCTATGAGGAGGGAAATTTTAATTTTGATAGATGCTTATGATTGAAAGATTTTAAAGTTAAGCAAAGATACCCAATAAAGGACAGTTTCAATGCAGGAAAAATTTAACATTAAAAAAAATGTATAAATGGTGCTAGGAAATAAAAATGTACCTGAGCACAGCTTTGAGATATAATTACTGGAGTATTGTAACTACTGGTGGCAATACATCATGAAGAACAGAGATTTTCAGATAAAAAGAGCTACATGAATGATTCAGTCTGTAAAATATGTTTTGCACTAAAAAGATCAATCTATTTCTTTTTTTTTTTTCTGAGAGAAAATGAAGTGACTTGACAGCCTATAACTACCTTTCTTAGACTTCTGAGAGTAGCTTTCTTATAATTCAAATAGAAAAGACAGAATGAGACCTGGAGTCAGACTAAAATATAGTGACAAAAGTTGAGATAATTAGGCATTAAACATTTGGATGTTTATTTGTAGGTAAAAGGATTGAGAGATTTGTATGATTCTTTTTGGATACAGACTTTAATCTTGTATTTAATTTTAACTTGAAACAGTATTGATTTTAAATGCATACATTTAAAATATTTTACAAGGGATTTAATACCATTAAAATAAGGCTGAGTGAAGTTTTATTCATTCCATTTATTTTGTATCTCTTCTTTTAAAAAGCACACTTAAAATCAGTGAATATACACATACTTGCTCTCCAGCCAGGCTTTAATATTTACTTGTATTCATTTTTAATGGCGAAGTAGCAGATGGTAAGACTTAAAGCACCAATCCCCTGGGGATTTAAAATAGGCAAAGATATGAGAAGAAATCAAAGGGAAAAGAGCAAAACAGATGTTGTGAAGCTGCTGCTGGTGGTGAGGCATGGGAGGATGAGCAGATGCCTTCCAAATTCGCCGATCAGTTCTGCAGAGGTGTTGGCCACTTGTGAGATTAGAAGATGGCGTTTGTTTCTCTGAACAGGGATGAAATATTTCTCTAGGCTTTGAATGTAAATTGAAAGGAAACTGGCTCACTGGCCCTTTTTCATTCCATCTTGAAACTACATTAAAAAGACTCCCACCTATAGTTCCAAATATATTTTATATCTGCAAACAAACCCTCTCGCACGCTTCTTTGGAAATTGCTTCTTCTCAAAACTGCCAGCAATACTTTGGACTTTTGAGAGTATTTTTAACCAGACCATGATAGATAAATAGCACATGATAGCAAACAGTTATGACAGTTTTAGTGTACTGGATGAGGATATTTGATAGACAGCACAGATTAATATGTTGGCTCCTGTGAATTCATACCTAGAATAAAAATGTGTGGTTAGTTTTGGGCAGTTGCTTGTTTACATGAGTGACATGGAATGTTTGGTGGTGCTTAAGCCAAATCTTGAATTTATTTGAAGAATTTATTATGTTAAATTAAACCAAAACATCAATGGACTTTCCAGTGGGGGCACAATCTCAGTTTTGGAGCTCCAGGAAGTCAAATGGCCTCTTCCAGCTGATAGGAAAGTGAAACCATGCTATCATATAAGACAGGGGTCAGTTTTTCATATTTCAACAGATGAAAAACACCTATCACTTAGGCTTTGCAATAGTCACAGGTGAATTCCAGGGGTTCCTCCTGTGATTCCAGTCTTTTCTAAGAGTTACCTCTCAAACTAATGCTCCACGTACACATGGTTGGCAGTTTTAGAAAGTCTCCCTTGAGAAATATTGTATTTGCAAGGATGTGGATTAGTTTTGCAGTAGTCATCACACTCTCAGTGAGAGTATTTTTCCTAAATTCTGAAATTGTGTTTTGTACTCCAAAGCATTAAATTTTCATCTTTCCATTGTCTGTAATAAAATAGACTTTCTTGGTCTGCTGCAGTTCATGTGATTTGAAGGTGAATATATTTTAAAATAACTAAACCACAGTAAGTGCTTTTCAGTCAAGTGCTTAATAAAACTATTGGTAGAAAGTTAGAAATACCTCTAGGTTAAAGTGAATGCATTCACCATTGCTTATAACCTGTTAATTTCTTTTATCCATTATGTATTCTGAATAAATTCTGATCAATCTACACTTTTCTTGAAACATCCATTCATGAATGTTTTTCCTAACTGCTGAAGAATTGCAATCTGCTCTATGCAGAGAACAGATCAGTGAACTCTCCTTAATAATATATTTTTGCTAGGAAAGATTTAGGTCAGAGCTGAACATGGCCCATTGAGTTATAGCCTTTCTGGACTCCTTAAATGTCAAATTTAGGACACATTCTAAAGTTTTGTCATTCAGTCATACACTGTGAATACAGAATAAAAGTATAATTTTTTTTTAATAACTTCTCTGAATGGCCACTGAACATAAATTCTGGCTTCTGGCCTTTCCTGCTCCACAAATCTGCAGGTAAAGCAAGGTCTGCAGCAGTATTTGCATTTCTCAAATCCATCAGCTCCAAGGATCTTCTGTCACCTCACTTTGTACTCAACAAAGACACCTCAAAGCCAAACAATAAATGCTTTGAGGAACATTATCACCCTGCTATAATTAGTAATTTACAATTAGCTCCAGCAATGTTACAAAACAAAAGGTAGAACATTCTGCTCTGTTGGCTCAGGGTACAGTCAGCAGAGGAAAGGATTACCCAGAAGAAATGTGGATCTCCATCCTTGAAGGTTTTGATGACTTGGATGGTCAAAGACCTGAACTGCTTTGATCAGAGCACAGGTTCACATTTCCAATCCCTGTTTCTCTTTCAACAAATCATGTAAATCTGGCATTGTAATTTCTGTCAGGAATCTTAATAATGTTGTTTTTTTTAGAAATAAAAGCGGTTATTGACTTTTAGAACATAAAAGCTTTTTAAGTTTTATATTGATGAGTCCAAAAGTAAATACCATTTGTCAGTGAACTTTTACTACTATAGAATAAAAAATAATAATAAAAAAAGCTTTTTATTTCTGAAAGAAACTGGTCTTCTAAGATTATGACAGCTAAATTTTTTTGTCATTTTTACAAGAGTAAAATCTTGTGCCAAAAACATTTTGTTCTCTGTAGAAAGACAAGGATATACTTAGCTTTGTACTTATTATACAACAAAAAAAAGCTAAGCAGAAAATAGGTCCAGGGGTTCTTTCATTATTTTCAGTTTTTACAACTTGTATAACTGCTGCCTATGTAGACAGTTATTTTTTAAAACTTTGTACATAATGTTTGGGGAAAATATTATTGAAAGTAATAAGCTGTGATTACATCTTCCTTTACCCAAACTCTTCCAGGAAAATCTTCTGAATATTTATATATCCCCACCCTCCACCTCCCCCATGCCTTTTTTTTTTTTTTTTTTTTTTTTTTTTTTTTTTCTGGTATCAGTATGAAAACTAATGTGTCAGCTTTAGATTTTTTTCTTTTTTGAGAGAAAAATGTTGATTCTATTTTGACTGTATGGACATGAAAAGATGGGTGACTCAACATCTAATAATACACATTCATGCTCAGTGAAATTTTAAAAGTGTATTTTTTTTGAAAAGTATTCCAATTATTTTCCACCTTTCTGATCTATTTTTCTCCCAAAATGGAGATTTATGTAATTTATTTTTTATTAATATTGAGCAGTATATGCATCCTTTAAATGCCTCATCTTCTTCTGTTTTGCAGAAGCTGAGGCCATAAATGTGACACTTGCTCACATTTGCTGTGTCAACTCTGTTAAACTAATTTCATTAACAGATTTAATCAGTTGAACAGTAGTGCAAAAAGGGAAAATTCCTGTTGATTTATAGTTAGCAGGAAAAGAACATAGTCCAGAAAATAAGAAACAGAATCCAGATTAAAGATGCCCATGAGGGATAGCTATCTGGTGATACAAAAAATCAAATTTAAATTTGATTACAGTCTTGTGTTGTAATTTTGTATATGAGCACAGAGAAAACAAGAGGACAGTAACTATTTTCCCTCATGCTGTTGTCAAAGACATCAGCACTGTTTAGCTAGGGCTCTGGTATGAAGTTAAATATTTATTTCTAAAACAAAAAAGAAAGGTGGGAAAAGCCATGTAAGATGAATCCTAGAACAGATTCACTTGCCCTGAATGCTTCCCTGTGGAACCTTATGGGCAGTTAAGTAAAGTTCTGGCAACCTGAGTTGAGATTTCTGAGAATAGAATTACGAGGCAAAACTGAGGCTTTAATGGAGACCATACTTAATCTTCGTATTGTCTGAAGAGATTTTATTTTGACAGGATCCTGCAGTCCAGAGGCATGCTTTTCCCCATAGCTGAGGTCAAGGAAAGAAGTTATTTGGCCTCTCTCTCTTGTTAACTTCCCAGTTTAGACGTGAACTTTTGTTGACTTTAGTTCACTTTTCTCTCCTTTTGTGGGCAAAAATAGAGACGCTTTCTCTGTAAGGTCGAGAGCATTTCTCTAGAGGCCCCCAACATTTCACTTTCTGATTTCCTGCTTGACCCCTTCACAGGGGAAGGCTCCCCCTGAAAAATACCTTTTCTTCCCTAAAAATTGTTCTTTTGAAATCGCTCTGTTTTAACGCAGTAATATAAGAATTGCATTTTAATGGTTTTTAGGATGGTCAATACTGACAATTGCTCATGAATTGGATGTAGAACATCTTATTAAAAACTTTATTGCACAAACTTCTCTATGATATTCTTCACACCTTACGCTGAACTACAACACTCTCATCTCTAAAGCTGATATAGTTTTGCGTATATCTAATATATTACTCTATTAATATTCTGTGGTGATTTTGCTCCCTATTTATTTGTATTTCAGTCAGTTGAAGTGTGTCACTGGGGCATGATATCGGTGCTGTGGTTTTGATCAGGACCAGAGGTAAGATGTGTGTGCATCTTTTCAGGTTCTGCTAAGAGTATTCAAGTCTACCAAATTTTGGTGGCCCACCAATCTCTGAATTTGCTCACACCTAATACAAGTGCAAAGAGTTTTCAGGAGTTAGAACAATGAAACACTGCCTACGCTTCAAGAAATCACCAACTGGTTTAGTTCTGTCATTCCTTTTCTATTACTTTCAACACAGCTACAAAAGTTGGAATGGTTTCTTTCAGATTTACTTTAGGAAATAAGTCCATAGCTGTAAAGAAGATGTTATCTTTGGCACTTGCTCTCTCTTTGCAAGTTTTATTATTTTGCATTTTTTTATTGCTCCTCATACTCTACAAATGTTTGAAAAAAACAAACAAACGAACCAAACCACACCAAAATAAACCCATAATGTAATTTAAAAAGAAAAACAGGAAACAAAAAAACCAAAACAAATTCCAAACAAACAAACAAACAAACACCCCAGTTTCCAATGGCATGGGCAGTGAAAATTAGAGTTACCTTAAGGCATCTGCTATTATGAATGACACAGAGATAGGAGATTCTCCCTTAGGACAGAAAATGCAAGGTATACTGGAGTCCTCTGCAGTTCTGATAAAGGAAAAAAAAAAGCAGAAGAAACATGGGCTATTCACACTTACCAAGAAAAGAATTGTGTGTCCATGAGTCTTTTCCAACCTAATTGATTCCGTATGGTTCTGTGAGAAAAAAAACCCCACTAAATTACTCCAAGGTAATGATATTAAAAAAATATGTTTTTCTGGAAATCCTTTGTTTCGTCCGACCTTTCTAGTCACAGCCTCATGATGCCATTATCACCCTAATCTTGTAAAGAGAAAAAGACTGAGAAAGTAAAAGGTGAAGCTGTGGTTTTAAGCGAGAAGAAATTCAGCTAGTTATCTTTTTCATTAAATTTCTTTCTTACTTCATCCTTTACAATGACAATAAAACAATTTTTTATTCAGTTATACCAAGTAGAGTTTTCCAAGTTTAATAAACCTATTAACTCTCAGATGAAATCCACGATGTATTCTTCATTATTCGTTTGCCAAAGTAAATGGAAATAGTGCTTTAAAATTTAATGCAGGGTATGTTTAATGATCTACACCATTCTTATTACTGGTTAATCCTGAAATGGTAGCATGTATAACATATAAAATATTCAGAAGGTAAGCCACTACCATTAACAACAACAACAAAAATCCAATAAATCAGAATCCCTGATTTAATAACTAGCAGCTTTGTTTAATTACAATTGGGTTGGGTTCAGTGGGCTGAGAATGCAATTATGCATCTCAGTGAAGCAATAGCAGATCAGAATAAAAGGCCTCTTCTTTTTGTATCATTTCCTTAAATAATAAGTTTTCTTAATTTCTTAAAGCGTGAGAAAATATTTGACCATTGTCTGTTGAGTCCTGGAAAAGAACCTTGATTTACATGTGAATGTTGTGACTGGAGGAAGAATCAGAAGACCACGGACACATTTTCTTCCTGGGGATTGCTGAACATGGTCAGGATTGTTTGATGGATTTAGTGATATTTGTCATCTTTTACATACTACAGAGCATTTTATCAGTTATATTCTTTGTATAGTATTTCCCCTGAATCATAGTAGAACATAAATGAAAAATAATTGTCACAGCACATTCAGCAGATGAAGCTCTAGAGAGAATCCAAAATTCACCTGTTGAGTGCTTGGAGTAGTTAAACAGAAAACAAGTGTGTCAATAATGGCTTTTACTGAGCACTGGTAGACCTCAGATGGTCACAACAGACATTACAGGCAGGAAAATACATCCTCCATATGAATATCAGTCTTATTTTTTCTCATGGCTGGGCAGTGAGGACAAATTAATTTTTCTGTGCCCCAAAGAGGTCACACAGAATCACTCTGTTAATGATGGACACCACAGTGATGAAGCCCTATTTATTTATTGTTTAAGGGCTTCATTTCATCTTCCTTTGTTGGGGAAAAAAAGGCATCTGATTAAATTGCATACATTATTGATTATTTGCTGAATTTAGGGGTCTCATAATGGAGATTGAATAGTTTTAAAATTATCATAACATTTATATGTTATACATATATGTTATACATGGAGATTTGCTGATGACTTGGTACAGCCAAGGATTACTAAGGTTGATTATTGGTGATATTCATATGCCAGTATCTTCATTGGACTTTTGTCAGTGTAAGGTAATAACTGCATATTTAAAATGCATGTAAGTTACATTTGCTTTAATTAAACTTTATATACTTTAAACAAAATCAGATTAGAGTAACTGTGAAAGCAGAAACTTGATATGTCTCAGCTTTGCTTGAAACGCCTACAATTGCCTTAAACTGGTTGCAGATTCTTTGCTAGGGAGGGAGGATTGATTTAATGCACAATATTTTAATGAAACTTTAGTATTAGTAAACTATAAAAGGATGGCTGTGAAGGCAAAAGACAAATTACCTTCTTTCATTTTGCATGTTAAAAGCCAATTTGAAGGAAGTGTCAAGAAATTGATGTATTGTCTTCTGTGCTGAAAACTTTGCAATTATTTAAGTGAAAGTGAATTTTTTTTTGGTGTCTTTGCATTTGGGATTGGGTAGCTATTTTGATTTCCAGCCAAATGTGTTGAATTATAATTATGCTCTGCCTCAGTACAGAAAATGTGCTTTGAATATCCTGTATTTACTGTGACATCCAAGCAAGAAAAGGAACTGTGTCACATTTCTCTTTGAAGAAACTTCATGGCAAATATGACGGCTCTCCCACAAATGACAAGACAGTCTGCTGGCTGCAACTGTGTATGGAAAATTGGTGTAAAAGTGCCTGATATATACTGGAAATACATATTTTCACACAGAACTCTCTTTCTGTGACATGGCACTGTGACCTTAAATATATGGTCTTTTGGCTGTTTGCTGATGGCAGCAATATCTGGTGCCTGTAAGTCTGTAAATCCTAAAGAGAAATGTTAAAATTGTGAGTGGATAATGTAGAGGAGGGGAACCAGGTCAGATAGAATCATATGAATCAGAAGAATTGGCAAGAAATATATATGTGTGTGTGTATAAATACATACACACTTTTATTTTTAGTGTTAGACCATGGGAGTTTTTTTAATGTTTAGAATCTTTTAATCCAGAAATTCAATATAATCTGGGTTATGATTAAAGTTTTGCTAGTTTTAAAATTGCCACTAATATTTAGACACATGCATTCATAACTTTGAGATGACTTGAAACAGACTTAATAAAAATAATAATACTACAATAATACTACAATAATAATACTACAATTGGTAGTTTTTCATTCTGGATATTGCCAGAATGGATGAGTAACTCCTGGCATTAACATCAGTCCTTTGCTAATGCTTTATTTCCCCTGTATCTTCTCCACATCTCCATGTGGGGAAAAATATGGCCATTCTAGCAAGGCATTTCAACCCAAAAATATTTCTTGTTTTTCAGTATGATCTTCTCATAAAGTCAATTGAAGCTTATTAACCATGCAGTGAAGGACTACAGCATTCCAATATAAGTAGATTTTTTTTCCTTTCAAAGCTATTTTAATTTTACACATATTCCATACTCCTTACAGAATCACTGCATCTTGTCAGAAAGCTTTGGTCTATCAGTATGCAGCAGGACAAAAAGGAAAGATGAATACAGCTCAGAAATATTTGATTAAATTATCTTCAGTAGAAAATACTGTCAGGTTCCCACAGGAAAACTATTTCTTCAATTAGTTTTGATTAAATTCTGTGATGAGGGTTTTTCAAGTTAGGATGGAATCGTTTGTGGAAACTAAAAAAGAAATTTAATTCAGAAGAAATCAAAGTCTTGTGGGTTAAATACCTGTCTAAGCCTCCAGAAATCCAATTTCATGTATCAGAAGTAAACTGGCAAAAAAAAAAAAAAATCTAACAGGATGAACAGGTGCATTAATATCTAAGCTGTTGTTTATCCTGATGTCTCAAGGCTTTAGTGCAGAAAGGAAATGTAGTCAACATTTTTGCATCAATGAAGAGGCAAAACCCAGAACGTAATATTGTTTTAGAAAAGATTAAGAAATTGTAGCTGTTATTACAAACACTTGTTCACCACTAAAGGTTTTGTGTTTGATATATTGTATTTTATATGTAGTAAAAAGAAAAATCTATTTGCAGATTAAAGAGAGCACAGAATCCCTGTTTCTATAAGCTGGGTTTTTTTTAATATTA
The DNA here is from genome assembly GCF_021018805.1 of Prinia subflava. NCBI lineage: Eukaryota > Metazoa > Chordata > Aves > Passeriformes > Cisticolidae > Prinia > Prinia subflava. Next base: position 9,074,838 of record NC_086264.1, on the reverse strand, counting down.
CTTCACAATTGTAATTTATATTGTCTCCATACTGTTTTAAGATAAATTTTTCACAAATATAATATGATGATGATAATAAAATGATACAGTGACCTAGTTGTGCAGAACTCATTATAATAAATCTAATAAACAGTTTTTATAAACAATGTTATGCCTATTTTGCATATTTATGCATAATTTGTCAACAGAGTCTGATCAGAATCATAAAGATGCATGGTAATGCATGAGAAAAAAAATGCTCAAAATGTAAAATCATTACTTTGGCACAAGGTTATTGTTTTAGGAGGTCAACCATACCAGTTCAGTTTACTTCATTTATTTGGGAGGACATTTTATTTGTTAGGTTTTGTGTCTGCAGAAAAGTGCTTGCATTCAGGAATTCAGGATTTTTTTTCCATTTGCTTTGCTTAGTTTCTACAATAGATTGTTTAGATCTATGGTCCTTTGATGTGAAGGACATTCCATTTATTTTTTAAATGCAAAAGCAAGTAAATCCCTAAGGAAGGACTTTCCATACTAAATATTAGTGTTGTGCCTCTTATTTATATTTCAGCTGTGCACATTTTATTCCAGCTATTGACCTAAAACAACACACAATTCTTTTCCTTCTCCATAAAAATGTGCACCTCAGTGATGTGTTTGTACACACTGTCAGGCCTTTGGAACATGCCACCTGCTTAAAGATGTGTTAGGTTGCACAGTTAAAGCCTTAATCTGTAAACATTTACATCATATAATCTGTATTAGTGCCAAAAATAATGTTATATTTACAAAAAAATATCAGTAGTGAAAGCAAAAATTCAGCAAGGGAATAAATTTTGTAATAAGTCGAGAAAAAGCTGAAAATAAGTTGCTGGAAGGTCAGCTGGCAGGGGTATCTGGCAGTGAGAAACAGAATTCCTCCCTTGGAGATCATTACCTGTATTGCAGGAACTCTTAGAGGATTCATCAGGACTTCATGCTTTATATTTTCATTGATACATCAACAACATCTGAAAATCTCTATTCCCTTAACACCATCAAACTAGAGAGAGAAAAATTAAATGATTGGATAGTTTGTCCATGCATTGATTTTTTTTTCTATGTCAATGTGCATCAGTGTGAAAACATTTTAAGGTTTTTTTCCCATGGTTAACCTTGTAGAAAAGTATAAGAAACCCTTAACCTCCATTTTTACTAAAAAAAGATCATTTGACCTCGAAATCTGTACACGCTTCCACAAATTTTGATTTGTGTGTTCAGCCAAGAACACAGCAAAGGCCTGAGCAAATTAAAGGTTAATCCCTCATCTGAAGTGCAGGAGTGTTTCCTCATGCCTGCAGGTGGGAGATGAATATGCTAATGGGGCAAGCCTGGCTCTGCAGTGATTTGCAGGTGAAAATGTAACTTGTGGTAATTAAAGGCTAATTACTTTTAGCTAGCAAGTGGGAACCAGGTGCTCTAAAGCAAAAGAGGGGGATTTTATTTTGTGCTGTTAAGACTTTTGGAGGAGGAAAATAAGAAGGGACTATGATTGCAGTTCTTTTCTCATCTTGAATTTTTTTTTGTTTTAGTAAATTAGAAGGCAGAAATTAAATGCTTAAGTGTAACATGCAGTTTTCATAGGTTTTGGGGGGTTATTTTTATTTATTTTTATCATTGTTCTCCCTGAGAGATGGCCAGAGTTAGGCAGGGATTCTGGAAATGTTTTTGTTGTTTAGATGTTGGTAGTGTTGCCATCACAGGCAATGTGTCTTGTTTCAAAGCCTGCTTTAAAAACAGCTCCTTCCGAGACGCTCACTAAAAAAATCTCTTTTAAAAGTTTCTCTCAAGTATTTCTTTCAAAGGCACCCCCAAGAGTGAGCACTGAGATAGATTAGAGTGTTAGAGCTTCCCACAAGTTTCCATCTTGCCTTTATGGTAGGATGTGTTCACTTTCCTGGTTATTCTTCCTTTGGAGGCCCATGGCTCCAAGGAGGTTCAGGCATTTACACCCACGTTCCTTTCCTGTTTTTCAAGGCAGCCTGGTTACTATCACAATATCTCATGAAGATATTTTGATGTTAGATGAAGTATATATCACTTATCTGAGAAGTAAACAACTCAGCATCCCAAAGGGACAAATCTGATTCTTTTGGTGACTGCTTGGCATATCTTCTCTTTGTACCACTCCTGCACTGTATATTTTACAGTACCTTTACAATTAAAAAAATAATCAATTTCCTGTTTAGACAGCTATATGTAATTATTTACTTCTTGTGTCTACGTATCTTGATAATTAATCACTTTGTGGAGTGGGTGATGAATTAATAAACCCGTTTCCTTAATGAACTTTGTTTTTCCTGGGTTGCAGTCACTTGGGCCACCACAGGTGGCATCTACAATAAGCACACAGGCTTTGCCATCACTCAGTAGATTTGTACTTGGGCTCTAGATTATTTATAGTGCCTACATGGCTGCTGATCATTTTCTTGGGCAGGTTTTAGAGATACTAAAACCTTAAAGTTTTAGCCAGGTAAGTAGCTGATTCATTTTTAAGACGTGCATTTTTAATTGTGGCTTTCTTTGGCTGTGTTATACTTTTTATTTGCTTTGTAGGCATGTTCTACTTACATCAAATCTAACAGACAGAGGAAAGACCAGTGGAACTATTATTTAATTTTTAAGCAATAACTCAAACATTAATATATTCTTGTGGGCTAGGAAGTGTGAGAATTTCCTCAGGTTAGAAAAATCAGCTTTGAACTGAAATGAGCAGAGAGACATCTTGATCTCACTTTCCATGTTAACATCTTAAAATCTATCATCAGCTAATTTGTATTTAAAAAACAATTATCTTCAAATGATTAATTTCTTTTAACTCTTAAGCTTAATAAGGTTAATGTATCTTTTATCAAATATATTTGATAAGGTTAATATATCTTTTGAAAGACTTTTGTGTATTTGGTTGAGTGGAACTGCAGACTGTCCAGTTACAGCTCAGGGGGGGCCTCCTTCAGAGGTCAATTCAATTTCCAGAGAATTTGTTGTCTTGTAATAATGGGGAGACCTTTGGGGGCAATTGGCCAGGACAAATTTGGGCAGCAAAAGCCTGTGTGGGCAGGCAGGTAGGCCAGCCACTCTTCTTGGTTTTGCTTTTAAAATGTCAAGAGAATTGATGTGTCCCTTTGAACTTTTTTATTCTACTGCCTCAGCATCTTTTGCACAAAAATGTTCCACTGCTGCATGTTGCTGTTTTGTTTTTTCTATATTCGTTCAAGTTGTAATTCTGATTTCCTTTAGGAAGTGACTGTATGTTCTTACAGCTGTACTTCGAGATGAAGGGAATTATAACGAGCCTTTCATTTTTACAGGTGAGTGTGTAAATTGAGTGGTAGAATCCAATATTGTATAATTACATCGATCACTGATTCTGATGTGTTTTGTTGCTATAAGTCTCTCCTGAAGTATTTTGCAGAAAGAAAGATTAAAAAAAAATATTGGTTAAAAGAAGCAGCATAGATAATAAGGATAATTTATATGCATTTACTTATTAAAGCATTGAAACAGGTCAAATGGGCTCACAGACTGCAAGGAGGACATCAATTACCTTCTTCATATTGTAAATACCTTACTCTGTAAAATGCAATTGCTGTAATTAGCAGAGCAAATTATGAAGAAAAGTAAAAAATTAACACCACTCTTCAGCAGCTCAGGAATGCACATGTAAGTTTTATCTTGTCCTAAAGATATGTTTTATTACTTTGTTCCAAAACCCTCTTTTCGGACCCCTTATCTCTGGAAACACCCATGAGAAGACAAAGAATAGGTGTTTATTTCTCAATAGCATTCTGTTTAGTAAATAATGAGCCAAAGAGCTATTCATCCACAATTTCTCAAATCTGCTTTATGCAACAAGACATGGTTTGCTACTGAATTCCCCAAAGCAAGAACTCCCCCACAGTCCCTGAATTTGTGCTTGATGCCTTTGCATCCACTGGACTGACAGACAAGGATGTCTACAAATTATTTTAGATTTTTTTAAAATTTTCTTTAGAGCCTTTAAAGATATGTGAATTTTCATCCTGTTGTTTTGCTCTATCGTAGCCTTACTGGGATTTCTGTTTCAGGATGATACCTTCTTAGCTTAGATAATCTTTTGCATTTAATTATATTTTAGCTCTTTTTTATTCTATAGTATCTCCCTCCTTCCACCTCCCATTTCCTTGGGGATTACTCATCTTTGATATGTGCATGAAGAACAGGTAATAGGGAAAACTGAAAGAGTTGGAAATCATTTTAAGAAATATCATTTCCTGTTGTGGTACAGTTAAAAAAATTCAAATATATTAGTGTAGCATAGTGTAGTATTATAGAAATATAATTTATAGCTATATAGAATTAATAAATAAATAGCTGTTTTCATTTTATCAGTTAATATTCAGAAAATCTTATGGACAGAAAGCTTTCCTCTTCCTCTGATATGTATTGATGTCCTTGAATTTCACTGATACTGAAAAACTAGTTTATCACACCTCAGTAAGTTCCTTATGTCCTTGTTTTCCAACGGTGATAATTTAATTTTCTCAGTAAAGTGGTGGAAAATGCAACATTTCACAAAACAAATTGTAGCAGAGAAATGTAAAGCAACGGAGAGGATCTTTTCTTTGTATTCCTTACAAAAAGGTGGGGTGTTTTTATTATTGTTGCTGTTTAGAAAAAAGCAAAATTGAAAATTGAAGAGGGTTATTTTGGTTTTATTTGATATTTCGTAACTTCAGGTAAGGATGGAAAGGAGAAATAAGCTTGGGCAGTTTAGTAGGTGTCTCACAGAGCTCAGCTGGACCGACTAAAAGACCAAGGTGGGGCTAGAGAAAGGGAAGAACTGTTCTCTAATAAAATGATTTTGTTATTCCTTGATTGAAATTTGGTAAAACTTCAGAAATAATCCCGTTAGGCAGCCAGAGAGGAAGACTCATCCAGATACTGTGGATAGAGATGCAGCTTTGACAGCTGGTGAGGGCTGGGCATTCACCATCTCTTGCCCAGAACCTTCATGAGCAAATTATTTAGGAGAAAGACAGAGAGACCTTGCTTGGGAGGGAGGAAGGAAGAAAAGAAGGAAGGAAGGAAGGAGAGAGGAAAAACCCCTCGGCTCTTGGCAGTGGTGGATCTGGTTTGGAGCTGGCTGGTGCTGGCTCTGCTCAACACAGGGGCTCTCCTGGTCCCTTCTTCCAGGGGTCACCCCTACAGTCACACCCCTGCACCAACACCTTGGCAAATAAATCAGATACCATCGATAATAAGCATAAAAAAAACCCCCAAAAACAAAAAACCCAACAATACCCATCATAGTATTGTATTTTACTATTTAGAAAATTTATTTTGCATGTTGTATTCCTCTACTTGCTCTAAAAATCAAGAATTTAGATACAATGGCTCCTGAATTTCTGTCTAAATACTCTAGTTTTCATCAGGTTACTAATTTCCCTCTTCTTCTTTAGATTCTTTCTGTTCCTGTGGTTCTTTCTTCCTTGAGACAGCTTTCATGCTGCTGATTCATCTGTGTGATTTCTGACTGACCTCACAAAGTGCTTTTTTCTTAGCTCACTAATTTTTTGTCAGTTCCAGTAAGAATATCTGAATAGTTTATATATGAATTAACTATAGTTCTTGGTGTCTAGGGACATTCATTACAGTTTTCAGTACCCATGAACAGTCATAAAAGCCTTTAACTTTAATGCAAATTTAAATTTAGTTGACTAGGAAATAAATCACTCTGTTTCAGTTTCCCCTCATTTTATCTTTTAGATCTCTGTTGCCTTCCTTATACAGCATATTTTATTTCCTGTTAGCATTCCTGCTTGATTCAGCTGTAGCAAACCTCTTTGTTTTCATATTAATAACATTTTTTTATACTAATAACCTCTGTTCTGGTGATCAAAATACTTGATCTGAGGCACATCTTTATTATTATTGCCACTGATTTATGTAGGAGATCCTTTAAAGATTTTTTTTTTCTGGTTGCATTTTGGGCATCTTTAAAACAGATTGATTTGCTTCTTTATTTTCCTAATATTTTGCATTTGGGAACATTCCTTTGAAAGCACATGTGCCAGTTCTTGAGGGACACCAGGTAGAGGTAGGTCTTTTTTCTTGGGCTGCTAGCCCGGGAGAGAACAAGAGAAAGCTGTGCCAGGGGAGGTTCAGGTTGGACATGAGGAAGAATTTCTTCACTGAAATTGTGCTTAACCATTGGAATGGGCTGCTGGGGAGGTGGTGGAGTCACCCCGTCCCTGGAAGGGTTCAAGAAACCACTGGATGAGGCAGCTCCTGCACTGTGTGGCACTTTTTTGATGTGGTGGTGTTTGGCCAAAGTTTGGACTTGATGTTCTTGGAGGTCTTTTCCAAATGAAATTATTTTATTGTCTGTATGGGGAACCATTTTGTTCATCGCACTGAAACAGGATGAGGAGGACAAATTTGAGTTTGCTCCTTTCCCTCTCCCATGGCCACTGAAGGTGGGAAATGTTTATTCTGGCTCAAGAATGAACCTTTTCCTGAGGGCAATCTGTCAGGAAAACTCAGGCCAATGCCACACTGGTGATGGCAGTGAGGTCCCATGTGCACATCAGACACCTCATTTAGGAAAATATTTTACTGGCTGATTTCTGCCCCTCTGCTCTGAGTGCTGCAATTCATGAAGCACTGTGGCTTTTCTTTCCAAGAAGCTTCCAGAAGGTTCTCTAAACTGGTCTGCTTTTCACTTTATACAGGGTTTCCCTTTTCACTTTATACACATGATGAGCTCCTGACAGCAGGAACCCTTCCACATATTTCTACTGCAGTGGCCACACTTTAACCTGATTTGTTTTTGATGGGCACTATTTCAGTACACATGTTAATTAAGTGACTTTGAGCTCCTAATAAACCATGCCTGGACAGTGCTTATTTACAGAAATACTGTTTGCCCCATCCTCTTCTCAAACACAGGCTGCTGTGGAAGATAGTGGAGATCCCTGACAAGCTCCTTAAAACATCTGAGGCTGGTCATTTGAGTCAAGTAAATAACATTTCTAGCAGCTTCCATACAGAAGTGTTTCATTATGCTGTCAGGCATGAAAATTCTGTTGTCGCTACATCCAAATGTTTTTGGAAGGACTGACAGCTTTTTTGATTTATGTGTCTAAGGTTTAGCTGATGCTGGTGATGATATGTGACACCCAGAAGAGCTTTTTGCTGTGAGAACTTAAGAAGAAAAAGAATACTCTTTGTTGCTTCTTACAATCCAAATTAGGCTTTCTGTTGGGCAATATGAGACATATCTTAAGACCTCATAGAGAGAAAATCCTTTTACAGAACCATCCAAATATGACACATCTTATTTAAAGAGAAATATTCGAGCTATACTTACAGGCAAGTTTTAGCTTCTTTGAACATGTACATGCTTGTGTTGAAAAGACTGATCAGTATAGAGTGATTTTAGAATCCAAATTCTTTCCAGAAAAATTCCTACGTTGAGGAAGGAGCAAAGAGAAACAAACCTCCTATTTAGGCAAGCTATTGTAATCTGTTCTATGACATTTCCAGGGCTGACTAGAAGAACAAAGGTGAATAATAATAAAAGTTCAGGAGAGAACTATTTATGTCAAAATTTAAGGGGTTTTAAAGTATGAATTTGGATAGATACTTACTATTTGAAGTTATTAATCTCTTTTATCAATGGTCTTCTGATGTTCTATATTCTTTTCTTGCTGGGCCATTTGTTTTGTAACTAAAACCTTTTGCATTCATCAGTGTTCTCCTTAATTTTTTCTTTATTCTTTTTTCTCCATCAAATTTGCTTTATGAGAAGATTAAAATATACCAGCAGCTTTCTAGTCTTTTATGTTCTTTTCTTTAGTTTCAAATGTGTGCAATCTATAAGGGGAAGGAAGTTAGAAATGTATTTCTGCCAGGGAAAGGCAGATCTCGAACCAGAATGTTATAGCTTTAGGTTTTTTCTCTGGCACAGTTATAGATCTTTAAAAGTGTAATATGAAATACTGAAATGTCTTTCTGGAATTTCTTTGTGAAAACTTTTAATGACAGAACATATTGTATCACTGGTACTGATGAAGAAACAACATATAATCTTGTGAGATCTAAATTCTTTGTGAGATAAAATCTGACTAATCTGGACTGGCAAAAACCTCCCACAAATAATAAATTACAACAAACCAACCCAACCTCACTCAATAAGTAGACTTGTGGCTGTACTTTCCTTTAAAACTCACAAATTCTTTATGCTAAAACCACTGTGAAACAGAAAGACTTTGAATGGTTTCTGAGGTGAAAACTTTTCCTTCTGTAATATAAGATGCATGAAGGAAAACTGTAGATGTTAAAATTGTCAGATGTTTAAGACATCAAGTTTTTCTTGCAGTAACAGGTAGAGGAGATTTAAATAATATCTCATTCTAAAATCAGCAGGAAATACCTTTGAAACATACTGCAGAAAGAACTTGAAAGCTGTCTCAGTACAATGCAGTCAATATCCTACTGTATGCAAACAACAGAGTAAGATTGATATCTGAGTGTTTCAGCAGCAGTATCTGGTCAATGCCTAAATCCAGAGAGTTCTATTTGATTTTAATTTTTTTTAAATTAAATATTAGTTGTGAAAAATGTATTTATACTGATAAATATATATAAAATGTATTTATCCTCTTGACTGGAGTATTTATATTCTAACACCAAGAGTGTAGCCTTCTCCCTAAGACATTAACAGCCTCCTATTCCCCAGTTTGTCTCATACCTTCTGCTAGACTGACAATTAAAACAAAACAAAACAAAAAAAATCACTAAAGAGATTGAGTCTTGTTTGAAACAATCCAAGTGGGAGAGTATTTACCTTGTCTCCTGCTATACTATTCTTTTTTGTCCATAAGGTTAATTGCCTACACAGTTTAAAGTTTGCAGTGAATCAGAGAACAGCTTATCAGAAGAACACAGATCTCTGGTGCTTGTATTTTCTTTGTTGTCCCTTACATGTTGTTTTTTTTTTTTCATAAGCTGCATTTCAAGAGTGGACCAGAAAGGCACGAACAAACACTCATTTATTTCTTCCCAGAACCTACCATTTGATATTTTATTTTCTTTTAGTGGTGTATAGAGGCAGTTAAGAGCCTTGCTGTTCAGAAATTCATCCCATTGATCTTTGGGAAGAGTGCTGGTTTGACCCTTCAGTTCCCAGCCAGACTTTGGCATCACGCTGATTGCTTCTGTGCTGTGAAATGAATTTGTCACAGCGGTGTTTATAAGGAATCTTTTCTGGAAAATAAAGAAGACGTCTCCACCCCACATCCCCTCCCCAAAAAGGGGAGTTAAAGGGAAAAAAGAACCAAAAACTAGACTGAAAGAGACACTGCCAAACTCTGTGGGAAGGAGAGAAGTAGGAAATAAAGTGGGAAGGAAATTTGTTAAATCCGGTGCTTACATAACAGCAACAACTTTCCTACTTGACAACGCAGGGTAAGATAAAAAGCTCCTGGAAATGCATACAACTTTTCAAAATTTAAAAAAAAAAATGTAAACTAAAAGCTGATGTTTCCCTAAAAATGCAGTTTTACAATGACTGTCTTATGGGGATGTATGTATGGTAATAAATTAATGCTGCGTTTTTAAGAAGTCACGTTGCAATCACAGAGGAATTTTTGTTTAAACGCCTAGTTTCTAGCTTTCATGTGAGAATATTTATAACCCATTTCCTTTACACTGCCACTCTTCTTAGAACCACATGGATAATTATAATTGTAAATAAGCATTATATAATAAAATATAAATCAGCATTAATTTTTTTAAAATTAGTTTTCCTTTGAATTCTTTCATTTCTGCTCTATTATACATGATGGATTTATTTTCATTCACCACTTCTGAATACCTTTGAGCAAATGTAATAATTTCAGTGCTTAAAATCCTAACTTCCCGCAGGAACGCATTTTTCTTACTATTTAATTATGGGTACGTGATGAGTTATCGTATCTTATAGTAAAACTTGTTTTTCATAACATAAAATCCTTGTAAATTCTGTAGCTTATACGTCTTTTTTTTTTTACCTGATGTGTTAAAAAAGATCAATAATAAATAGAGATTAAATCATGATCTAAGATTATGAAGTTCTCACCTCTCCCTAATGAAAAGTTCCAGCTCAGTCAAACTAACTGTAACGTAGCAAAACCTGGATTAATCTTGGAAGACTCTATGCTCACAGGTCATTTTGTGTCAAATTTTGCTCTTCACAGAGCTGTTGTATCACAAATTGGCCCTGCACAGTGCCACAGGTGAACAAATTTACCTCAGAAATAACAACAAAAAAATGAATGTTTCATCCAGAATAGCAAAGAGAATACTGAGAAGGTCTTGGAGTAACTAAATAATATTTTTTGAGCTGGAGTCAAGCAAGAGTCGAAAGGAGCGAGGCAGTTTCTACAATGCACATCCACTTTCCTCTAGGCCTGCACATACTTTGTGTGTGGCACTAACAGTTCTGTTATCATGATTTGAGCAAACATTCCCATCAAGGACCTGAGCCTTGCTTATCAAGGCCACTGCTCCAATGTTTGTACATCCATGTGCAATCAGTTTTCTGAAGGTCCTCTGCTCCAAAATACTTTTTAATGCAGCATCCTACAAAAGATGTGGTTTTGGTTTGTTTCCTTTAGGGGTCTATTTTGGTCCTCTGGAGAGAGATGTTACCAGAGATGACCTTCCCTACAGAATGGACTGATCTTTATTGCCACTGCACAGATTTTCAGAGCAGGGAGAAATCCAATATAATAAATATTGACTTAATATCAAGATGCCTTTGAGATTTCTTGCTCAGATAGTTCAGTCTGTCTTACTCAGGATGAGCTTTCAAAGGCGCTGCACTCAAAGGCACACAGCGCATTTCAACTTTTCAATCACTTCAGTACTTGATAAACTATTCTCTACACTATGGAAGACATTTTACTTTCTAATTACTCCATCTCCCAAACAATCCAAGGTGATAAATGCCACGTGCTACTGATGAGCACTGCAGGCTCGAGAAGAGAAAGCTCCTGGGAGATTTTATAGCCCCTTTCAGGACCTAAAGGTGTTATAAGACGTCTGGAGAAGGACTTTTTACAAGGACATGTAGCTCCAGGACAAAGGGGAATGGTTTTGAACTGAAAGAGGGCAGGTTAAATTCCATGTTAGGAAGGAATTCTTCCCTTCATTCTGCCCCACTCCCTTTGCTGTAATCGCGTGGCCAGAAAATGGGGAAAGTAAAAGTCAGAAAACTCTTGGTCTGAGGTAGAGGCAGTAAAGGAGGATTATAAGAATGACAGGGACATGGGGACAGACTTCTAGCAGAGCTGTGAAAGAAGAACAAGAAGTAATGTTTTTAAACTGACAGAGCATAGACTTAGACTGTGTGGAAAGACTAAATATTTTACAATGAGAGTGGTAAAACTGGCCCAGATTGTTCTGAAAGAGTTCAAGGTTGGGGCTCTGAGCCCTAAGTTGAAGATGTCCATGGGATTTTCAAGGTGACCAGGTAAATCCCTGAGCAGCACAGGCTGATTGCCAAGCTCCTCTTGCTGTGAGCAGCCAGCTGGAGCAGAGACTTCCAGAGGTCCCTTCCCACCTGAGTTTTCCCACCATCCTTTGAAGAGTCTGTTCAGCTCTGTCATGAACAGTTTTTGAGTTCGTTAACAAAATAAGAAGTAATGAAAAATCACAAAACCTGTTTCAAGGATTGAAACACTTTTTTTTTTTTTTTTTAAGGGGTAAAATCTATGATTTTATGTGGTTTATTTGTGAATAGGAAATTTAAATAGTAATTCAATCAGAGCATGTCTGTACTCAGTACATGGGAGAGGAAACTTTGATAATTCTTCAGTCCAGCAGACAACAATATGAGTGGAGTCTGGAAGCAGTTCATAGGTGCATTGAAATTAGATGGACCTAAAAGCAAAATAAAATTAAAATGAGGTCATTTAACTGGAAAGACAATTAAGTGATTTGGTTGATTTGCCATCACTGGTAATTTTAAAATCAGGTTTATATGCTATTTCTAAATGAGGTGGTCTGATTCAAATGGAGCCAAATCAGAAAAATCATATGACCTGTGTTATGCAAAAAGATGAATTAGATAAGTACACTGAGTACCTGCAGTCCTTTAATTTATGGAAATAAAAAATAATTTAGTCCAAACTGATGGCGATGTCAACCAACACAGCAGTTTATTTGCCTTGGAATAATTTAGAAGAATCAGATAATTTCCTTCCTTGAAGACACAAGGTTATTTAGGCAAGTGGGATTTCTAGCTATGGAGTTTTAATGCTTAAATGGACAGTGTTGCATTATATCCATGGTAGTGGCACCAGCACACACAGGACCACAATCTAGCTGCAAATATGTAAGAAAAAAGGAAGGGGAAAAACCAGTTTTCTGTTTTTTTTCTCTCTCAATCAAGAGAGAACTAAACATATCAAATAATAATGAAGAGCATTTAATCCCTTTCCTTTCTCAATCTGGGCTAATTTTTTTTTCTGTGCTTAGAGTTCAAATCAGTAGTAACCTGATGGTTTCAGAACTTTAATGTCTTCTCAAAGAAAAAAAATATATTGCTATCCAATTTATCTGGGAATACCAGAGCATATAGAATTTTTCAGAAAGCTGCAGACATTGTTTCATCAGAGCTTTTTGCCTGGAAGCACAGTAGTGCAGTTTATGCCAACAACGAGAAGTATTTTGACCAGTAATCTGAACCATTGAAATTAAACTTGGCTGAAGACATCCCAGATGGCTCAATTTAGCAATCCAGAAGCATATAAAAGAAGCTGCTTCAGAATTTGTGTAATACTTTTATATTCATCATCTGACATTCTCAGGATATGCCTCGGTTGTGCAAGGCTCTGATGCAGACATTCAGGTCCTGGTCAATAGGTGACAGTACCCTGCAAATAGGGTGTATGGATTTTGCAAAATGAAGAAAAGAATTGGTTTTAAGGATTTAAAAGACACTCAAATGCTTTCTTCCAAATAGAGATGAGTTAAAAAATAATAATAAAAAAAACAAACCAAGAGAGACATATGGGGTTTCTGCTTTCTTTTGAATATTTGTGTGGTTTTGTCTCTGTTTTACTGATGCCACATTCATGAAAGTACCACCTACAGCTCATAAAAAAGATTCAGTCCTACAAATTTGGAGAAATGAAGGAAGTAGGTGTGGGTGAGAGGGAAACAAGCAGAGAGTGCTGCCTGTGTTGCCTTGCTGCATTCACACCAACATCCACAGCTTTTAGTGGGTGTTCAGTGCAACCCTTCCTCTTGCCATGACTGTCAAGGCTCCAGAACCATCAGAGCTTTGGGTAATTGCACAAATGTTAAACAAGCAGGGAAGGGGGCACTGGGTTAATTATTTACCCTGTGTTCCTCTGTAAAGGCAAACCAACACAAACAACTTTTATTCCTCCAAATGAGGCAGCTGCTTGTACATAAACTGATACCACCTCTGCCATTGATAGGGCTGAGTGGGCTAGAGTATCACAGGGAAATGAGAAGCTGTAAGAGCGAAAAGGAATTGTATGAATCTCATTATCATTAATATAGCAGTACAGCAACACTTAACAACTTCACAACCAGATTTTCTGATGTGAAGATGAACCTTTCATCTCATTTTAACTCAGCTTTTTTTGTTTTAATTAGTTAGAAAAAATGAGTTTACATGATCTGTCCCCCAAAGGAGAAAATATTAGAGAATATTCTATGCAAAATGGGCGTTCTGCTATGGCTGCCTTTCAGATCATGTACTATGGTTTTCCATCTTCACATGAAGTCAGGGTAAAACTGTTCTAGGCTTACCTATTATGATTTACATTGTAATATATATATATATAATAATATATTTAAAAGTTTTTATTTCACAATTTTAGGAAGTCATCCTTTACTTCAATTGCACTGGAGGTTGGAGCTTCCATGGGAAATGTAATTAGATTTTGATTTCAGTATTTTGATTAAATGAGCTGGAAGTTCTTGATAAGCCAAGTAACAAAATCTCCTGTACCAGATTTATTCATTTATTTATATATTTTTCGATGATGACTGAAAGTCTGAGCATGTAGCCACACCTTGAGAGCAGGGCAGGACACTGATGGGAACCAGCAGGAGACTGGAAACAGCATGGACAAAAAACTGATCCTGCCCTGAATGGTCTTCTATACAGAGGCTTACCAAATTCCCACCTGATACCTGCTTCAGGGAGAATCAGCACTGACAACAGCCTTCTGAAAAAAGGATAAGTAATCTCAGCAGGTGTAAGCATAGCTTAAAAACAGATCTGCTGACAGGGCAGGCGAGGAGCTTTGTAGCCTGCTGGTTTTCACCCGGTGTGGGTCACTCCAAGGGAGGTGACACAGCTGTTAAACCTCATCCTTCTGCATTTCCCCACCAGCCAGCAGCAAATTGCATCCAAAAACTGACAGGAATTCTGGAAGGGAAAAGGGATGTGCTCCTCCGAGGCTGAGGTTTTCAGTATGGGGAAACAACCTAAGCACGAGGTAAAACTCAGAAGACAGTGAGTTTTAACAAGAAAAGTAATTGGTGTGTTTACCTGCAGAGACATTTGGAAGGTCTAAAGGAGGATTAGGATGGAAGGAGAAAGGGAAAAGTGGTTTGGATTGCTAGAAAGGAGCAGGGCTGAACAGTAGGGAGGAGTGAGAAGAAGCTGCTGAAAAGTACAAGTAGTGGAAGAAGTTAGAAATAGATTTCAAATATCTGAGTCCCACCTTTTCCAAATTTCCAAATTTTGCCTTGGAATTTTGCTCCTATGGCGTGTCTAGGCCTCCCTTGCTGACCTTTGGCATGAGTTTTAGATATGGGAGCTAAAGACATTTTTCAACTAGAAAATCTTCTCCCAGGCCCCAGCATGGAGTTACTGATGAGACACGTCACGGGGACAGGGACTGGGAGGAAGAAGGAAAGCAGAATGCTTGAGTCACGTAGGAAAATATGAAAAAACATTTTTAGCCATTTTTTTGGCTCTAATCATTACTTGGCTGTAGCATCTGACAAATCTTTCTACCACTTGTATTCAACCCTAACTTGCTAGTCTCAGTGTACAGCTTCTGAATTTCTTGAATCAAAACTGTCACCTACAGAAAATCTGCATCAGAGCAGATTTCACTTCTTCAGGGATGGATGCGTCTGTCCCTTTCTTTCAAAATAAACTTTTATGTTTGAGAGCTTGAAACGTAGCAGAAGGGATTATTCAGTGTTCCTGTGTGCAGTGCAGTGCTAGGGAAGAAAAAAGGCTTAAAACTACTTCTGTGACTGATTGTTAATGACTCCAACTGAAATAAAATAATCAATAAATATACTTACTAATTTGGAAGTTTAATGCCTTCTTGTGCTCAATTTTCAACATGCAGTACATTAAAGGAGAAAGGCCTAAAGCTGTACTTAACATGACCTATTGGTGATGACAACAACGAAATGAAAATCTTCTGTAGGTTTATTATATACTCTGGAGGTTAATAATTAGTACTCATTCTGTAAAGTAGGTGAGAAAGATTATTCTCTCTTTTTTTCTCCTTGACTGCTAGTTTATAGGATCCTTTCTCTACACTCGTTTATGGGGTCCTTTCTCTACATCCACCCTGAACACATTTAGACACATAATAACTGTTATTTTCAATATTGTCATTTATATGTAGGCATATAAAATGGAGTACCATATCAGTAATTTATACCCAAAAGTAAATATGGGTCCCAGAGTTGCATTTGCAAGCTTATAATCTGTTTTTCTTTTAAAATAAGGTTGACTTTCATGAAACTCACTTTTAATTGTGCCCCCAAGCATTCATAGCTTGTTGTTGTGTTCTGGAAGCTGCAAGAAGAAAACCACAAATCCTTTCTATTGACAAAGTGTGTGAAGTTATGTCAGAATGAAGCCCTACTGAGACCTAATCTTTTCAGTCTCCTTTTGGAACCACAGCTTATTTGCAGAGAAGTAAATCATACTGTGATTTTCTAAGATTCTGAAAATAGAGGAGTCCTTACCTTTGAAATTTATCTAAGTGGAATGTACAGAAGCAGGGGTTAGTTCTGGCTGAGAATATGGCAGATGCAAATAATAATTACAGTTGGTCCTTTTTATTGTTGCAGTTACCCTGTTTATGAAACAGAAATGTTTAGGCATGCCCTTAATTTCTTTCGGATCTTATCCTCTAATGAAATGTACTTATCCAAAAACATTTTCTAATGACTATTTTTTTTTTTTTGCTTATCTAATTTTTTTGTTGCTGCTGCAATGATTTCTTGTTCATACTGTTTCAGTAATACTGTGTAGGAGAAGACAAAAGTGGCTAAACCCTTGACAAGTTAAGGGTCACATTTGTATTTGAGAGGAAGAAAACAGGCATTGGTAGATGAATCTCCTCTTTTCCTAATGCTATTGATCAGTAGTAGGAAAAATTAATCTTTAGAAAAAATCAGCCTGAGAAAAATATCTTGAGTTTTCTAAAGTGCTTTACTATTTTTTTCTTTCTCTATTTTTTTTTTTAAATTTCTGAGTTTTATTAAGTCAAATAGTAGGAAACTGACCTTTTCAGAGGTCTTGTCACACTGTGAAGCTATTTGGTGCCCACCAGTTTTACTGCTAATTTTCTTAGAGGAGTTATCTAATTTTCTCAAAGTAATTCTTTGAGTAGGAAAGCCAGGGAAAGGGGTTTTGCCTCTGTGTTACACACCACTTATTTTATCATCTGCAACCAAGGTTTCTCATTTGACAGCTTTTTTTGCCATGCTTATTAACACTTCCCGTGCATCACCCCTAAGAACTTTTGCCCCACCTATTAACAAATTCTGTGCAATTTTTGTATTCCTGGTTTTATATTTGTTATATTTCTTTATACTTGGACAGAAATATTTTATGTATGAGCTAATCTAAATACGTTATGACATTTCAGAAAGTAAGTCCATCAGTAATTCAAATTTCACAATAAGGAGAAAAATTAGAAAGCATTGAGTATCTTTTGGTGAAAAATGTTTCTTGTTCTGTGATGTTATCCATCCTCTACATTGATTGGAACGGGATTCATAATAAATGTAGAACTGCACTTAGTTGATTGATGCAAACCTGATTTACAAAAGAAAGAGCATACAGTGAGACAATAAAATCAACCTTAAATTAACCTTTCTAGCTCTTAAGTGCTTTAAGTCTTAATGTTCTCTAGTATCGATTATCTATTTCTCTTACCTGTAAAAAGTCTAGAATTATCCTTTTTGTCATTTGTTATTCCTACTCATAGAATCATGGAAGAGTTTGGGTTCCAAAAGGTTTCCTACGAGATTTGGGTCCAGCTGTTAACCCGACTCTGCCACGTTCACCACTAAGCCATGTCCCCAAAGTGCCACATCCACATTTATCTGAACACTTCCAGGGAGGGTGATTTCACCACTTCCCTGGACAGCCTACTGTTATGTTTGATCACCCTTTCAGTGGAGAAATATTCCCTAATATCCAGTCTAAAGCTTCCTGGAACATCTTGTGTCACGGATGACATGAAAAGAACTGCACGAGGACACGCTGGTGAGCAAAGCAGGAAAAGGGGTGAATTTATTCACAAAACTCAATTTTATACATTCCCGATGGTGCCGTGGATTGGAGGATGGAATTCCACCTCTCAAATCACATTGGTCAAGCCAACTGTCATCAACTTTCTCCTCCTACTTAAAATATATAAACGATGAAAGACAGCAAAACATGGCCATTGTTTGTAGTACAAAGTGTGATAAAGTAAAAATTCTGACTCCAATATGAAGAACAATACAGAAGGCTTAGAAAAGTCTTCAAAACCAGGGCACCAAACTTGAGTCTGTTTCCCCTTGTGCTGTCACTGGTTGCCTGGGAGAAGAGTCTGGCTCCCACCTACTCCAACCTCTTTTCACCTAGATACAACTCTCTTACCTAATTTTACCTTGACTTGTACAGTCTTGTTAAAGTTGCACACTTTTAAGTTAGGGTAGGTGGCTCCTCCAGTCCTATAATACTTCCTGGGCTGGTTCTTGATAGATCAGGGCTCTAATTGCTGCATTTCCTTGGGCTAATTAACCAGGAGTGATCCTTTAATTCTGATTTCAATAATTATGCATTTATCCTGGGATAAGTGGCTGAAGCTCTCTGCCTACCCATTTGTAAAATGGTGATGGGTCTTTAATGAATTCTCCCATGGAGGCCCAAATAGTTATGGTTTATATGGTTTAAACTATAGTTAAGTGTTTTGAAAATTGAAAAACATTTGTATCAGTGGAAGGCTCTGCTTCTGACTGTCAGAGCAATGTCTGACTGCACAAGGAATAAACTAACCTGCCTTGCCTCTGTTCAGGATTAAATTGGATAGGAGTTTCGTGGTGTATTCTGGACCACATGGACAGGTGTTATGTCCCTGCATAGATATATGTATAAATATATACATGTGTGTCACAGTGTAAATATATACATTAAAAAAAATGTTTTCTATTATGGTATGAAGTATACCCTGTCCATTCATATTCCAAATTTAGAAACAAGAAATGTATCAAAAATGTACTGTTATGTATCTGAATAAGTTGCCCTTGTGGCTTATGGAAAACTGATAAAAGTTGGGAATCCTGTTCATAGAATCTCACTGAATTTCAAATGAAGGTTCTGCAAATTTCCATGTGAAATGAGCCTATGTGAACTAACAGAAAAATCAAAGAGTATTAGGAAGGAGAATGTTCAAAGAAACTACTTTTGAAAGGGAACAACAGCAAAGCAGAAATTCCCCAGTAGTGGGGAGCACTTGGCTCATTCAACAATAGGAAAGGATCAGAACAGCAGTTAAAGGTAAAAACATTTTCCTGAGGAAGAGGTGACACTCTGGCCATGAACTGCCTGGCATGGCATGAAATACCATCCAGTGTTACTTAACTATTGCTTTTGTTTGTGAAGGATGACAGCAATGGTCATCTGGATTCTAAAATACAATCCCTTAGATTGTTTACATGATTTTGTAAAAATGATGTTTTCCAGAAGGACAAATACGAGTATTTGTTCACTCAGTATGGTAGCTAGTTAAATATAATTGTCTACTTGTGTAAGACAAGTTCTGGAAACTGGTAGTGGGAAAAGGAACATTTGGAAAACTCCTGTGTATATATCAGAAACTGGAAATTCAGGTCTAAAATACCCCACCCAAAGAAGACAGAGATATTTAAGCAAACAACTGCCTTAAAATCCTGTTGGGCTGAATATAAATGTTTCTCCTTTTCCTGACCAAAGCTGGGAACCTGCCATGTAGTGAAGCTATTGTTGCAATGATGGCATACTCATAAAAGAACACATTGACCAATTTCACAAGGAGTATTGGATTCATTTCTCTTGATTCCCTGAGTTGGTGATATAACATGAGTAAACTTTCCTTTTTAAAATAAGCAAAAAGCCAGCGACGGTATTTCCTGAAACATTTATTTCTTTCAGTTGCTAACCTAGAAAGAAAATGAAACAATTTAAATGCAATATTTTGAGAACGAAATACACCCAGAACAAGAAATTGTAAGTTGAGATTCATCCTAGTATGGTTTAAAATAGCTGAATTATAAACCACTCAAAGAACCCAGACTGATGATGGCAACGGGCACAGAATTTTAAGTGTGATGGTGCTGCTGGACTGATGCACAATTGCTACAATTGTGACAGAGATTATACTCAAGTTTTCATTCAACAGAATATTAGTTGCCTGAAATCTGCAAGACATTTTGTGATACCCACAAAAGTGTCAGTCACAAAAGCCTTGAACAGTAATTCATAATTCATAATTAAAGCTGTTGACCTTGGCAAGCGAGGGGCTGAGTTTGGCAATCCCACCTGCAGCACCTCCACTCAGTAGCACTCACAGCTTTTCCAGGGAGCTTTCTTAAGCAGAGGCATGATGAAAACCCTCTCAAAACTTGTGTATTTTTCATAGGTCGAATTTTAGCTCCTTTTTTGGATCTGCAAAGTTACAAGTGTGATTTTAGCCTCCAAATAACTACAGGAGGTTTCTGCTGTTGATTGGAGTGGTCTTCAGATAAGACTCTGTGTGCATCAACACTTTCCATGCAGCATGTAAAATTCATTTTAGCTTAAAGTTTATGCATAATTTACACTGAGAAACACCCTGGTAACTGGCATGTTATTTATTTTTATCTTCTCTTCCACTCACCCTCATCTGTGGTCTGTACCTCTGTTTTTCACAATTTTTTTCCAGGAATTTTCTTTCTTCTCTCATGTATAATTGTCTTGTTTCTTTGTTGTTGCTGGTTTTAACATCCGTCTTAACCCACTTATCCACCACACTCTACTTTTTTTTCTTAAATGACTGCTCTCTTTATTACCAAGCTATTTTTTCTGTATTTTCTAATAAACTGTTCTTCCCTGCTTCCCTCTCATGCCTAACTCAGCATGACACCTGTCCCCTGTCTTTCCATCTCATATATCATGTTGCACCAGTTTCCCATGTGTCTGAAGCTCTAGAGCCCTGTCATCTTCTTACAGAAATTATAGTATTTACCTCTCCTCAGTATCTACATTCAGGTTTTCCTTCATTTTTCCAAATTTATATCATTTTTTGATTCATTGGTTTTGGATAAAATTTAAAAAAATCTATACTTGTAAAAAAACTCAAAGTCTGTAAGTCTCCCATATCAAAATATTAATTTAGTCCCTTCTAAATTTTCCCCACCAATTCTTCCTCCTCCTTTTGAACACATTTGCCTCTGTTTTCCTTTACTTCAGTATACTGTTTAACTCTTTGTTTAAAGATGATTTCCGTTGGAATATCAATCCTTAATGTCAAAGTTTAAATGGTGGAAAGGTGATTCTTATCAGAATATATATCATGTAATGTTTAATTCCCTACTGGAATTCATACTAACTTGATTCCCTACTTTATTCATACTAACTTAGTAAGAATCAGAAACCTACTCTAAAGAATCTCCAATAGTTCAAGATCTTTCATTGAAACACAAAGGCTTTATATAGAATGAAAGCTCTGAGGAACCATTAAGAAAATATTTGGTTATTTAAAATATTAATTTTTAAAAATCTTGATTTAACACTTAGTGTGATCTCTCTGGAAAGGTCCACCTTCAGGAACATGATAAGCTCAAGGTTATGAGAGTCCTGTAGACTTGAATAAAGAATCTTTATGGTATACAATTCTGATATCAGAAAGCACTATCTACAATGAAAAAAACATGAAATAATTAGCTGAACTCATCACAGTAGAAAGAAATGCCAGTCTGAGACAAATAATACAGATATCCACATATAGGTTTGTCTAGAAGGATATTAAAAACATTATGCAGTACTTTTTATTGTTCACTTCCCAGACAAACATCCACAGCTATATAACACAAGATGAAAGTCAGTAGTAATCACAGAAAATGCTTTGCCAATTTCCAAACTGTGTTTTCCTAGACAAAATTAGATATGTTTTATTGCACAGAATACCCAGAAACACCCAGTGATAATGCAGAGCTCCAGAATGTCAGCATTTTCCAAACAATTCAGTTAGCATATTTAAGCAGACCTGATTAGGGACTGAGGCCCACTTCCTCAAAGGTGATTAAGTACATAACTCCCACTGAAATCAATTTACTTATATATGAATTTAAAATGGCTACAGAGATGTATTTTGATATGAAATTAATTTTAAATGTTTGCTCACCACTGTGACAAGTATAGCAGGGTTAAACTCTGTTATCGTAAAATATTTAAGGGTTTTCTTAAATATGTTATATCAGCATTAAAAAACCCACCCAAACCTACTTAAGGATGCCTGTCATTTTTATGATATCAAACTTATACCACATTTTTGATATTTTATTAAATGATCTTGCAAATTTAACTTCTATGGTATCCAGATATTAACATAGCCATAATTATAGTCACTTGGCAATTTCCGACCTTGTCACTATTTTCTCAAGCAGCAGTCCTGGTTGGAACCGTGGAATAATTTAGCTGAGAAATCACAAAATCAGTACAAAAAGTGGTGAATTTTAACAGATATAGCCTCTTCTGTATCCTTGGGTTACAGGTTTCCTTTGCTCTCTGCTGTGACAATTAACACCGTATATATTGAACAGCTGCTATGAAAGAGCAAATGAAAAGTGAGACTGTATGAGACCTGCAGCACACAGACAATGACATTTTTTTGGCTTTCTCAATTATTATTTCAACCATAGATCCAGCATCTAGAGTAATTGTTCAGTGCTTCATCCTGCTTTAAACATTTTGTACAAAGGAAGCAAGAGGGAGACCTCCCTCCACTTGCAAGAGTTAAATATTTATGCTTACTCTCTTTTCTGTCTTTTAGGCCAGTGTTTATTCATGCAAGGATATTGTCTGTGATACTAAGGCTGTTTATTTTATTTAAATTCTCTGGTGAAGGACTCCCTGAAATTTTATGGAATGGTCCATCCATGAGGTGATGCCATGTGCCAGCAGGGCTTCGTGAGGGAATGGGACCAGGAAAGAGAAATGGCTGAGGGAATGAAAGTCTCTGTAAGTATTAGATATCTCTGTAAGTATTAGATATCTCTGTAAGTATTAGATATCTCTGTAAGTATTAGACAAAGCACGTGGGAAAAAAAAAGTAATTTCAAGTGCAAAAAAATGAGCTTTGAGGCCAGCATAATCACTCAGGAGCAGTGTCACGACACAGGACATGATGTATGTGACATCACAGCTTGACAGGTTTTTATCTGAGAACCTTTCAGGTGATTGATTTTTAACTTGCTCTTTCCATGGAGCACCTAAAACTGCAGATAAATATCTTGAACATGTGAAAACAGTTTTACCTTTTTTGTTATTTTGTTTTTGTTTTGGTTTTTGTTTTTTTTTTTTTCCCTGAAAACTCATCTTTTCACTCTGCCATGTTTCTGCTATAGGTACTTCAGGCTGGTGATTTTTACTTGAAAGCAGCCGTGATCATTTGAAAAGATCAAAAATAAACCCCAAACAACCAACTCAATCAAACTAATAAGTAGATTCAGAAAAAAAAATTCTTGAGAGCAACCCCCCTAATTCTTCTTTTGTAATAGTTAACATGTTTAATAAACTGAAATAAAATTACAGGAAAAAGATACTTGAATCAGGACCACAAACTTACACAAACTCAGTGTTCTGGATGATTAGTATCTTGCAACTTCTTGATAGCTGTTATAAAATAGTCACAATTTTGATTACATATAAAAGAGCTGAAAGGCTGAGTAGAGTTTTTTTTTAAGTTTAATAGTCTGTGGTAAAAGATCTTCCACTTGCTGGTTCTTGGGAATGGATATCAATAGAGAAACTGAACCCTGCCTGCTTGCAGGAGGAACATGGGCCTGCTGATGGTGAGAATTTACCCTCCAAACAATAGTAGTGAGCATTTCACATGTATTTAACACCAAGGAGTTGTCTTACAGGGGTGCAGATCCCCCACACACTTTGTAGAGCACAAACTTAATTTCTTAGCTTTGCCCATCTCCACTACGTCCTTGCTGGACGAGCAGGCTGAGGGGAGTGGAGGTGAGAAATAAATATTAAAATCATGTAGCTTAGTATTAAGCTAAGTATTAATGAGGACTTGGAGTTATACTGCTGGAAACACTTTCAAAGAGAGTGATTCAGCTCCCCAAATCCTGACATTCAAAAGCTTAATCGTCCAGCTTAAGCTAATCACCTTATGTTTCTGTTACCTGGCTCATTGATTCATTTGGGTGAATATCTCTGGGCTTTCCAAATGAATTAAAGAACTGAGGAGCTCTGTAGGAAGAGAACCATTGATAACTGTGATAGATAAGACTGTTTTAAGCTTTATTTCTCTTTGAAGCCCTTTCTCCAGTCGTTTGTAAGGCAGAGTGCCCCACTTTGCTATTATCCTGAGGATCTCTGTGCTTGATATCACACATGCAAACTGCATTATCTCTGTGGCTGTGCTAATCTGTATCCAGCCTCTCACATTTGATTCTCTCCTCTTTTTTAGTGATGTAGGAAGAAAAGCTGATTTAATACAGAGGAAAATTGAAAATAAATTCAATTTTTAAAAATATTTGCCACTTCTCCCCCTCTCAAGTACGACACAGACATAAAAGTATGTGAAATGACATTGCATTGCTATCCATTCCTAAGGTCTAATCCACCTTGTCAAGCCAAGGTAAAAGGTTTTTCATATTATGAAAAACAGTTGAGGTTTGTTTTTGTTGGGTTTTTTTTGTTTTGTTTTGTTTTTGTTTGTTTATTTGTTTGTGGTTTTGTTTTTGTTTTTTGTGGGTTTTTTGGGTTTTTTTGTTTGGTTTTTTTTTTTTTTTTTTTTTTTTTTTTTTTTTGTTTTTGTTTCTGTTTTTGTTTTTGTTTCCTATTTGTTAATATCTCCCAGTGTTCATTCTGACCTGCAGGACATGGACATTCAGCCACAGTATTCAGAATTTAAGATGAAGAATACCAAGAAAAATACTTCTTATGAGAGTTAGTAATTTACTCAGCATAAGGATGACTGCTGGTAGTAGAATAACCTATTTACTTTGATAAAAAGCAGTGGCTGAAATGTCTACATTAGTAATTAGTTTAAATATGTTATTTCTTTATAGAGAGAATTGGAGATTGCAGTCAGTTCAAAAGAATGTGTTTTGAGAACTAGAGAAAAGGTAACACAATGTTTTTCCTAATCTAGGGAGCTGTATAGAAGGAAGAATAAGAATAAATTAGAAAACTGAGATTTATATTCAAAAGAAAAAAATATTCATCCTTACTCCATGTTTTCATGTCTTCTAGACAATAATTTATCCCAAACTCAAGAAATAATGTATTTTCAGTAAATTCTTATGAATATCTCAGAATGGATAAACTTAAAGTACAGCAAATTTCTATCATTATGGTTGCATTTAAATTTTTTGAGTTTTTTTGGAGAAGTATGTCTAGGTACTTATTTGAGGAGCACATTTAACAATTACATCTTATTTACTGTGATTGGAAATAAAGTTTTCTTTCAACAAAACATTTTTAATCTCTACAGAAATCTTTATTTTCCTCTAGGTATGTATTAGAAATGAAAGGATTATGATGCTTACTTGCTGTTTTTGCTGAAATCTAGATCATTAACTAAATCATAAAATAGAATAATTGTCTTTCATACTCCTAAATCTTTTGTCCTTGGCTGCTTGAATTTCAAAGAGTGGGAGATAAGCAGTTAATTTAATTTTTACAACTGATTGCTATGATTGTTACTTAAATAAGCTGCAACATAGCATCAGTTTGGGCATTATTGGGGAATGAGCTAAAAGATAATGAAATACAGAGTAGTTATATGAATTATGCAGGTGGATCTGCTTCATACATACATTTAAATCCATTTTGAAAGAAGATATATAGATACAATACAAGGGGAAATCCTCTAAGTGAATCTCAAAAAGTAACTCTGTAGTCTTGCCATTTTCTGCTGTTTTTTCATTAATTTCCTACTCCTCTCATTGCCTTTGCCATTGTTTAGACATTGTTACTGTTACAGCTGAATCTAAGGGGACTATGACAGCATCTCAATTTTAGGGTAAAAGGGTGATGAACTGTTTAAAAATTTTAAAGAAATAAAAAAGAGGACATTTCTATTTTCCATTTCTCAACTAAAAATTAAAAACATGCATCTTGGTCAAAAAATTTAGACAGTGTTATTAACTACAGGGAGATTTAGTCATACAATATGAAAAGCCCTGATTCTAAGAGTCTATAAAAGTAGGGAAAATCTTTCCTAAACTCTTCTTCCTATTAGTTTCTCCTTTCTTTCACTTTCTCAGTCAAGGTGCATGATGATGCATGCTTAATTCTGCCTGTTTTCCAAAATATAAACATGCTTCTAAAGAAGAATAATTAGCTAAAGTTAACTGATTTCCATGATGCTTGAGACTTTTTTAACTTAAGGCACATATTTATGATCTTTGTTAAATTTATATGCTGGGTTTTTTTTTTGTATAAGATTATGCTCTTCAAATTTGATAGGGAGGATAGGATGGGTTATATCACTCACATGTAATTACAAGTGCATAACAAAATAAGTAAATTATTTGATCAATAAGGCTCTTTATCATTATTCAGCCTCTTATGGACACATGCTCATTAGGAAAGTCATGAATTCAAGTCTTTTATGAGAGCTTCATTGGCACAAAATATATAAATCAAGAACTAGTGTCTCCAATTGTCATTCCAGTGCAGTCCAGCAGTGTTGGAAATTACTGCCAGTCATCAGATTTCCTTTGAACTTGCAGAAAAGCAGAGCTGGAGCAGAGCACGCTGCTGCCTTCTGAACTTCAGACCAGCTTAGGGACCCTCTTTGCATAGTGTACAGTGCAAGGCTTTGACTCCAGATGGATAATGGCAGGAAGTTGAAAATCAATTACCTTTAAACGCAGAACAAGGAAATCCTTTTTATTTCTTATCTAAAGCACCTGAAACACGCAATGTTTAACTATAACCTAAAAGATATGCAAATCTTGTTAAAGATGCCAAAATGAATAAATAATTCCCTCTTTTTTAGAGTCATTGTTTGCTGCCTGCCTTGCTCAGCTCGTTTTCCACGGCCAGCACACTGCAGGGTCCATCTTTCTGGCTCTTGGGCTGTGTGCAAGTTGAAGAGGTCAAGATATCTGATTTAGGATCTGTGCTTTCACTCGTGGTGCCAGAGAAGACGTAAAAATGTCCACAAATCTCTCTTAAACACATGCCTGGACTTTACCAGCAGAAGTCCAGAAGAAACCAGGGGAAAGCAGAAGCCAGGTGCCCTGTGGGTACAGCAGCACCTTCATCTGCCACTGCCTTCCAGGGAAGGATGAATTTACAGCACTGAATCCACAGCATTGGGGTTGAGGTTAAATCCTTTTGTCAGTCTGTTTCGGGGTATTTTGGTGAGGAGATGGGGCAGAACATACAGTGAAGGCAAATTTTTTATGGCTCTCAGCTCTGGAAGAAGTGCCTTTTACACCACAGAGAGAAATACAGCAAGCAGTGAATGAAAAAGTTGTGCAGATGCAAGTTGGTAAATTTAAATGGATATTTTCTCTATTTAAAATCAAGAAAGAACTGAGTTTTTTCTTTTGTCCCAATGAAGAAAGTCCCCGTTGGATCCACGGTTCTTCCAAAGCTTGCTCAGTCAAGGCTGAGATCACTCAATTTTTTTGACTGTACTCTTCAGCAGTATGTATCCATACAACAAAGAAAAAGTTATTGGCACTGAAAACTCTGTAAAGCAGCAAGGGAAACCAGAGATATCAGAGCCAAAAGCTAAATTGGAGATTTCCCTTGCCCAGGTACCAATGCCATTTTCTTCTGTCGGTGGCTGGCCCTCACCTTCAAAGTGACAACCATGAGAAATGTCCTGTCAGGATGGGAAAACCTTGCTGGCTCTCTATGTTAAAAAGATGCCTCAAGAAGGGTTGTGTAAATAAGGAATTTATTTATAATCTTCCACTGGTCAAGTATAACCTCGAGCAAATTCTTCTGTATTAAAATAATTGTCCTTACACCTGCTATGGAATGGGTGATACGAATTTCCTCTTAAAAGTCGTGGTTTGTGCTTTGTTAAGTTTTTCAATTATGTAAAGAGGCTTCAAATTGTTTTTCTAGCTGGATAATCTAATCTCCGTTTCTCTGCAAATCAAAGTTTAACCAATTTTATATTCTACAAATATTCTATTGCTTGGAGTATATCTGGGCTATTAGAGAAAATTTTAGTGCTGATAGTAAAGAGTGAAACAGAAAGATGCACATTTTTATGTCTTTAATTCAAACATGTCACTTGTTCAATAATTTAGAATAAGGGTCTATGTAGGGAAAAGTAAATATTATTTATTCTTCTGTGAGAGTCTTTTTATAGCCATCACCCTTATGGTGGCTGAGCTCCAGGAATCAATATTTATTTCTGACATATTTAAGCTTCTTATATAACTAGAACATTAAGTTTATAGAGCTATGTAAAATACCTGATTTTAAGACTGTGACAAGTGTTTAACGTGATACAAATATATTTGCAGAGTAAATGTTATCCCCTGGTGAATATACTGCATGAAAAGGGTTGTGAGAGGTGAATACAACACTTTCTAGAAAAACACACCCATTTTTCTGGTTATGCTATAGAAAATATCAGAGAATTAAGCCCATCACAAAGCTTCAGCCATTTCTGCAGAGGTTCATTGTAATCTCAGATTTAATACTTAACATTTGAACCACAATAATATTTTTTTTTTCACTACTGGATGTTATAGAGAGAAGAAGAGACTGAAATAATGAAGGGTAATCTGCTTGTAGGTTTGATTACTTGGACCAGACATTTTAAAATGTACCTTGTCTTCTTAAATTGTGTTCATACTTATCTCTAAGGGGTGAGTAAATTCCATGAAATTTTTGGATTTTATATTGGCTGAAAACTGAGACTCCAAATTAACAGTTTCTATAGCTCTGGGGCGCAGTGTTCTTTAAAGGCTGAGGTTGGTGATGTAGTTTTATGTGTTAAAGTTGTATTGTCTGAATCTCACCTAACTTTCAGATAAGTCCAATTCTTCTGAAACCAGCTGATAGTTAAGTTCTCTCTTTTTTTTTTTTTTTATTCTTTTCCTGTCACTGATATTTTTTTATGTAGTTTTGTTCAGAATTGACCTTTCTCTTCCAGTTCTCACTAGGTTAGGATGAAGTGTATGTTTTACAGCAGGCTTGGACATACAGGACCAGCCTGTCACTCAAATCTGATTTTGTCTTGTTCAGTACAGTTCTTTTGTTCTCATATTTCCTGACTCTATCAAAGCTACATCACATTTTATAAATGTGTTGAAATGTTGTTCTGGCTCTGGATTCTCATTTATTTTTCCCTAAAGCTCACAATTTCTTTCAATCATTTCTGCCTAATCTCTTTTACCTTTCTTCTCCCTCTATTAAAGAAATAAATAGGGAAACCAGAAATAAAGAAGAAATTAAATATAATTTTTGCATATTCTCTATAAAGAATAATCATGTATTTATCGATATAAATTGAATTTGATCTCAATTATAAATAAGCAAGTTTCTTAGATATTTTTCCCCAATTTTATAATACTTTTAGACGTGTCCTGTTACTGCACTCTTCCATATGACCTGATTCTATAAATTTTAACTATTCATCTAACCTTCATAGAATGCTAGTTTGTAATGGACTATTTTGGTGAATAAATCATCTTTTTCTTAAAGTGTTTTGCCCTGTGTGTCTGTGGCTGTCTATGACTGTAAAGTTAGAGTTTTCATTTGAATTGTTTTGACATTTGGAGATCTGCTGTTCATAGTTTGACATGTACAATTAAATGTGTATATTTCTATGTAATTTACATTCTATAAACAGCAGTAAAGAAGGGTCATTAAAAAGATGCAGTAATTCGAGTGCAATTGGAGTTCTGGTCATTTTTTTTTCTGTCTACTATCCCTCCAAATTTTAGATTGAGTAAAGTTTCTCCATTAAAAAAAAAAAAAAAACCAAGACATGTTCTTGTCTTGTTTTATCAGGTGTTCCCTTATGGTTTTAAAGGAGAGGGAGAGTGGAAAAAAACCCCAAAGTGCTTTGTATGCAAGAAGACATATGGACTATTTTGTTATCTTTCCCTGATAATTTGAAAAGGTCAGTTGCCATATTAATTTAATAATACATCGATTTTATTTATAGACACAGACTTCTTTAAATTAAGATAGTATTTTAAGAGACAACTTTTTTCTTGTTTTAATTTAAATCTTATTTCGGTTTAAGGCTGAGACCCTTCTAATAACAGCTAAAGAAAAAATTGGAATGATAATAAAAATCAGAACCCTCTTTAATCAAAGCTGTACTTTAGATGTCCATAAATACATAAAAGAATTAAATAGCAGGCCAGAACTCTCACCACAAAATATTAATACGTATTTTAGGATAATTTAGTTATGTATTAAAAGGTCCTCTAGCTCTATCTAAATATAATTTTCACAGGATGCTCATTAATCTTAAATATATTCTAAAATATGCTGTTTTCTAATATCTTAATCTCTCCAAAAGAAAATATTTTAGTAGATGGGATACTTTCTCCATTTAAAATCAAAATCTGTTTAAAAGAACCATTGATGAGCTGCACCAGACGCTGACACGGAGATGACTTTTGGATTAAAAAGTTGGTGCATAGGATTTTCACCTTTGAAAGTGAGGCCCCCATTTTTCTTGAGACAGCATGGAGTTTCTCTGTCCCTCTGAAATCTCTGGGCTTTGAAGAGACATGTGCTCTGTGAGCTAAACATTTCTCTGTGGATTTTCTGTCAATCCCTACGAATTTGTTAGGTTTTTAATGATTTTTCCCAATCTCCTCCTCCACTGGCAATCTTCTTATAGTTTTTTTCAAGCGGTTTTTCTCTCAAGAAATTGTACAAAATTAGGGAAGGAATGATCTTTACAGTGAGAAATTCTGCCTGAGAAGAATAGTTATAGCAATAACAATAATATCAGTGAAGATGATGATGATAATAATAATAAATATTCAAATTTCGTTTTCGGTGTGGACAAGAGATATATCAAGGTTGTGTAATCAAGAGACATCTTTCAGGTTTTATACTCTCATTTGCATTGATATTAATTTAATTGATACCACAATTAAGGATAATATTACTGTCATGGGAGTAAAGGATGCTATGGCACAAGGATAACTAAAAATTTAATCACAGAAGCAAGAAAAAACTAAGGCAAATGAGAAGAAAACTTGATATGTGATTACAAACTGATAAAATTGTTTTGACCATGTCCTGCTGAGAAATCAGTAACTGTAAAGATCAATCTAGGCAGCTTAACTACCTAGAAATAATTATTTAATAATTATGATTTCATGGGACATAATAGGATTGGGTTGGATTTAGACAACCATACACAATGCAGAAGGTGCCTGCTACTTTTCAAAGTATTTTTAGCTTGGTGCATGTACTGAAAAATGAAAAGCTTGCAATATTGCAGACTTTTGAAACTAAATATATATTATATGTTTTTTTTTAAAATTCCTATTAAGAATGAAGGGACATATAGGGCAGCTGGTGAGGGATGTAGAGAGTAAGTCCTATGAGGAGAAGCTGAGGGATCTGGGGGTGTTTATCCTTGAGAAAAGGGGGCTCAGGGGAGATCTCATCACTCTGTACAACTCCCTCAAAAGTGTTTTTAGCCTGGGGGGGATCAGTCTCTTCTCCCAGTAACAAGTGACAGGACAAGAGGAAACGAGCCCAGGCTGCACTGAGGGGAGGTTCAGATTGCAGATCAGGAATAATTTGCTCACTGAAATGGGGTTTAACCATGGGAATGGGCTGCCCAGGGAAGGGGTGATGCTGTCATCCCTGCAAGTCTTCAAAAAATTACTGGATGTGGCACTTCTTGCTATGGTTTAGTTGACATGGTTCAGTCAAAGGTTGGACTCAACAACCTTGGACATCTCTCCCAGCCTTAATTATTCTGATTCTACTCCTCTGTGACTCTGTGATTCTACGATTCCATGATCCTGTGAATAGAAAGAAGCACACAACAACTTCCCTACAACTGTCTGGACCAAATTTATTTGAAGAGCTGTGTGAAAGGTGTCGTAAGAGGTGTGCAAAGAGCCACACACAGTAGTGTTGGGAAAGATGAAACAGGAAAGCCTTACAAACATGATTGCTTGGGAAAAGAACCTGAGAATATGAAACCTATAACTGAAATAAAAATGAAGGCAAGTTTTGATGTGTAAGGTGCCAAGCCAGCCAGCTACTGAACAACTGGAAATGCAATGGTTGAGTGGGCTGAGGGAAGATCCCTCTTGATCCCTTAGCAAATTAAGGGATGCCAAGGGTCCAAAGGTTGGAGGGACCCTGCCAATGTGGCAGGGAAGAGAAAAGGGGTCTAGAAAGCAGCTTTTAGGGTTTAAAATGTAACACAGAATGGTGATGCAGTACTTCTAGTAGGCTGCATGTAGATTCTATAGCATTTGTGTCTTTTACTGGCTGGATGTTGTAAATTAGCACATTCAGTACAGAAAATGTTATAATGTATTGTAACCAGAACTGAAGTGTCTCTCAAGCATGCTTTCAGTTGTGAAGGGCAACTTTAAGCTGGCTCTTCTCACCCATGACCCAAGATTGCTGTAATTTCATCTCTGCAATTAACAGCAGCTTGATTAAGAGCTGCTTGTGAGTCCCACATCTCTCATCCAGGCTCTTATGAGTAGAGATGATGAGGCCATGACCATGTCCCTGCACAGGGGCACTTCTCAGACAGCTGGGACTCCCAAAAACCCTTCCTCCAGCCCTCAGCCCCCTGAACAAGCACTACTGAGTGAAAATCAGAGCCTTCAGCTCCTAGTTGTGAAGAGGAGGCCTTGACAGCAGAAATGGCAGTAATCCAGCTGTTGGTCAGATGCTGTGAGTGCCTTGGACAAAAGAAATGTAATATTTTCATTAGCATCTAGCCTGAGGTGGTGTTTAGCATAAATTAATTCATGTTGTTATTTATATATTTTTTGCTCTTTATGCTTTAATATCATTCAAGCATTTTCTCTTGCCTCTCCCATTCCTGCCTGTAGAAAAAGGGACAGGCAGCTTGAAGAACCAGCTACCTTGATTATCTCCCTGACCACCTCTTGCTACTTCTCCTGCCAATAAAAACAGTGCCCCAGAGCAGCCTTGTGGTTTGACTTGTGTGTTTGAAGGCCATTTTGGAGGAATGGTGAAGAAATATCCTAACTAAATCTGCTGCCTCTAACAACGCACAGATGCAAATCAGGATAATTTGATTTTTGCAGTCAGATTTTGTTTTTTAAAACTCACACTGCTGATGTATGATGTGAGTGAAATTTTTCAGAAACCTAGTTGGTATTATTCTGTTTTCATTGAATTCCTTTGATTTCCATGGGAATTGATACAGGCTCTGGATTTGTATCTGTAAATTAAGTGCTTCATATCAGTGAAGGGCTGCCTGAAAATCCTTTCTGACATTTTTATAGCCATCTTCTAAGCAGAACAGCATTTTGAGATTTTACTGTCACAGTGTTATTGTACAGAACAAAATGATTTCCTGGTTAAAATGAGTGTGATTGCACTTCTGTACACTATGCTCCATTGTACTAGCTTGTGCTTTTAAAATGCAAGTATATCAAAAATATGACTGATTTTGAGACAAATTTCTCTCTTCTAGGTCATTACATAAACTTACATTGCTCTAAAAAGATTATTCTTATGTGTGTCTATGTGTCATGACAAGTTTCTAAAGTTACTCAATATTCTTAATTTATTTACACAATTCTCATATTACCTCTTTGATTTCATAGACAGGTATGTCGGTTCATTAGAGCAATAAATAATTTGGCAAACAAAAGAGATGAAAATCTATTTAACACATTTGCATAAGGAACAACCTGTGACCACCTTTGAAGGCAGCAACTTTCTGATTTAGGTCAATCAGTTTAGATTTCAAAAAGTGCATACTGCTAAGCTGAATGCAGTTTTCTGATTCAGATATATGGTGTAAGGACACAGAAAGAATATAGAGTGTCTGTATTGAAAGAATGGCGATCTACATCAGCCAGTTACTTATTTTATATATGTTTAATCTGAATTTATCAATTGCAATTAATAATTAATAGCTAGAATTCTAAAATATAAATGGTGTAATGTCAATTGCTAGTATTTCACTTTACATACAGGCCTTCAGTTGCATAGAAATGTTACATCCCATCAGTTTTGCTTTTTCATTTGTGATTATTTTATCTATTCAAGCAGAAAAATTCAGTCAGCAACATCCCTGTTTGAAAATGAAAGTGACAATGAAAGAAAGCTCACTACAAGCGGAAATTTTAATAAAAATACTGAATTTTAATTTATTGATAATTACTATTCAAAACACTAGATAATGTCACTCAGCCTATCAGAATGCATTCCTTTGTGTAGAGGAACCAGGCAGTGTCTTTCTATTTTTGTTATCCAATTTTTGAATTTCCTTTCATGTTACTGTTAATTCCACATGAAAAAGAATTTAGAAATTCTCTTTCCTCCTTTCTTGCTTGTAGACCTAGTATGTATTAACATAATCATTGAATTAATTTCTTCCAATATAACACTGCAACTATTTTGCAATTTGCCTTTCTTCTTTAATCCATACTCTTCAACTTAAAAGCAATACATATTTAAGTTTTTATTTTAAATCTTAAAATATTTCTCAAATACGTTTCTATACCTGATTTTATAAAAATCTGGGTCTGCAGGGGACTGTGCAAGGTCACATAATTGAATGAATACAAACATGAGATTTTTAGTACACTGGAAGGGACTAGAAAACCTTAAAAATTTTGTTATGGTTTTCATTATTTATTTACTTAGTAAAAAGTTTCTTCATTTTTTCTTAATGTTTTTTGTCCCCTTCTCCCTATTCCCAAGGAACTATTATTTCATAAATTCTCATTTTATTTGGATTTTTTGTTTATTAATGTTTTTGGGGAAAAAAAAGTTATTGCAATTAGAAAATATCTCTTAGGACAGAAAGCAAAGCCCTGCAAATACAGAACTGTAACATAGAATATAGTCCCCTGTGTTTTACCCAATTCATTTTAATTGTTTTGAGGAAGATCTAGCACACTGTAGAATACTCCCCAGAGAAAAAAGTGGAAATACTCTTTCTCACTTACTGTAAGTCATTCCTCAAATTTAGATTACATGGTCCTTTTCTCAATTTGATCTCATTATTTCCAGCTATATCCCATTTGTATTTTTAAATAATTACTCTTGCCCCTTGGTGTTTACCTTCTCATTGCTTTTGACAGATATATCTTCTCCCTCTCCCCCCACTTAATTGTTGGTTAGTCAAGCTGTACATATTTAATCTTTCTAAGCTTTTCTTATGCATCATCCCTTCCAACCCATCGAGCCCCTCTTTGCTCTGAATTCCTTTCTGTGTGTCAGAGCACAAAAGTTGGAGCTGATTGCACTTGTCAAGTGTTCTCCAGTTCAAATTTGAAAGGACAGGCTGGTCTTTGTTGACTTGCAAAGAAATGACAGCTCTGTCCCTTGTTTATGCTAAGGTCCAGTTTCTACACTCTGTGACAATCCAAAAATATCTTTATAGAGGTGCTGATTTCCTTGCTGCTACTGTAAAACAACCTAAGTGTACCAAGGCCCTGGCTGGTGCTTTATCAACTTAGTTTAAAAATAATCCAAACTTAAAAATTCAAATTTTCGTGAGTTTTTTTAATTGTGGTATAGATACCTCTGCACATGGAGGTGTTAGAAGCATTAAAGGACGGGCAGGAATGGAAATATTTTCATGCTCTTGCTTGAGAACTTGGCACGTTTGAAGGGACATGGTGAGACCAAATGCACCTCAGGTTGTGAGGATAAAGTGTGATGGCTTGGCCTGAAAATCAGAGTTAATCTCCAGCCATGAGCTGCAAAAGGGATTCTAACACAGAGATTACAACAGGAAACACAGACTGTGCTGGTACAGCTTGTGATGGGAGAGATTTCTGAAAATATCAGAATGATCAGATTGGCAGTATTTGCCAACACCACAATGCCTGTGATTTTTTTTCTGGTGCAGTTTATTTTACAATTAAATGACCTTTGCTTGAAAAGTCAGAAATAAGTTGGTAGGGTGTATCTGAATTACAATCTGTTGGTAGGGTTTATCTGAAAGCACAGTTTTATTGGCAGGTGATATTTCAGCTCAGAAACAGACAGATGAGCAGCTCGTGCTGTTTCTCTGACGCCACTGGCTTCTTATGCAATCTAAATAAATTACTGAGAATGGCTCTGTAAATCAGGGATGTGTATTGACCAGCCTTGAAGAAAATAACTTGTGAAAGACCCAAGCTGGGAAGAAGATGGGAGATGAATTTTCTCACTAAATCAAACAAATAAAACAAACAAAAATATCCCCACAAGGTAAATGCATTTGTAACTAACCGTAGAGATATGTATTATGTTCATTTTCTTGTGCTTGGAGGCATATTTCAATTTCTAAAGAGATCTCTCATGTTTACTGGAGTAGCTTGATTTCAAAGAAGGAAAAATATCCCAAAACTTAAAGCTATTCTTATAGGTAGAAATGTAATGTGTTTAAATCAGTATATATATATCTTGATATAATTTTAAATTAATATAAACAAAAATATTTGTATCAACATATTTTCTCCTGTTGCTACATGAACATCTTGATGAAAGCTTTAGCCAAATGTGTGTTTGCAGACTCTGATACCCTACCATCATTACTATTTAATGTTTAAAAAAAGCCATTAAAGCTACTGTATTCACATTTAAACCAGGCCTAAACATTCAATTCTAATCCAAAAATTTTAAGTAGCCTCTAAATGCATAAATAAAAATGAGCACGAAAAAAAATGAGGAATACTCTTTCCCATGGGATAATAAAATCTCTTTTAAAATAAGGTGCTTCTTTGAAAATAAGAATATGAATTATATGTCCTGCATGTACCTTATCAAATATACTCGGTTGCCTGTGGATCTTAATTTTTGAGACAGCTTAATTCTGAATCTTTTCTTACTTTCTTTTTTAAATATTTCTAGACCTCTGGTTTAATTTCCACTTGACTCTCTTTGCTCACTAACTCCTTAAGCTTTCTCCTCCTGACAGATTACAAGGGTATCATTAAGTAATGCAAGTTCATGTCTTATTAGTAGACAATCCTGTTGACCTTCATTTCCCCTGTCCCATCTTGCATCCCATTTCAATGCTGGCAGTCTCATTTTCACTTTATCTGGGCTTTTAGCTCTGCACTTATAAAACAAGCCCAGAAAACCAGGAGCTCTTTGGTGCCCTGATCTCACCTTGGAGCTGTGTTTTTTCAAGGCAAGCTAAAGGGTGATGATTGTCAATGTCTTTTATTCTCCTGTTATTTATATTTGCATGCTACTGTTTTAGTGAAATTTAGGAAATTACTCCTTCCTTTCTGAAAAGGCTGTGAAGTGCAAAGGCACAGGGAGTTTGTGCTCTCATTGTCATTAACTCTGGTGAGTCAAGACATGAGAATTATATTTTAAGTCTCACCATTCTCCAATCTTATCACCTGCTCCATTCCCTGGCTTTCATACTGAAGTTCCCGTGTGGAACTAATACGGTCACACATAAATTAACCTGTGACATTAATACTTGATGGCAGGGGTTAGCTGAAGCTTCTCTGTGGTGTTTCTCTTTCTGTGCACTGCTCATTTTGACCTGGCTTTAATATGCATGATTTGATTGACCCCTGGCCAGTAATGAGCAAAGCCCTGAAAAAAAAAAAAAAAAAAAAGGTCTGGTAATGATACTAATCACCCTCTAAATCTCTGTAAAACATGCTGCTATGAAAAGGACATAGGGAATTTAATGCCAGTGATTTTGTTTTCTAGGCAGAAGGGTATTAAGCAAGCTTTTGCAAAGTACATATTTTACTGCCCTTTCATTTCGAGTCGAAGAAGGAAGCAAAGGCATCATCTGTCACGGGGGTGAAAAGCTGCCAGGTATCTCAAAACCTCATCTTTCATCTTCAGCAAGGAAAACTGAAATTAACACCGCTGATAGGAAGGCAGGTATAAAATCATATGAGTTCAAGATGTGGATCTAGATATAGACATTCACCTTAAAATATGAAAAAGGAGGAAAGTAGAACTCTTCAGCTGGGTAAATCTTAGTAGCCCCATGTTTATGAAGAACAGCATCATAACTGTAAAGCACAGGGAAAAATGATATTTCCATGTACTACACTGAAATCTCCCTTTTCAATGTCAAATTCACTTGCATTAGGATAATTTTAATGGAGATATTTCTTTTATCTCTTTTGAAACTTTTATTCAGCTAGCCAATATAAACAAGATGAAGCATTTGCATTTGGAGTTAAAGAAAATTGCCTGTGGTATGTCTTAAAAGTTGTAAATAGCCATGAGCCATTACCAATTGTTTAGTCAACACCCACATACAATTTTTCCCCTTTTATTATGTACAGCACATCTATTCAAAGATGCTTACACAAAGCACAGTATTTCACAATAGTTTTATTTTGTTTTTTAAATACTATTTCTAAAATGCCTTTTGATAGCATGTAAGCTTTACATACCTGGACATTTGTGAAACTCAGCTTTCTACCTGGCCTAACTGTGTTCACCTGAAGTAAAGTTTTCCATCAAGTGCTTCCCATCTGTTGTACTTGTCTGAAAATAAATATCCTGAAATATGGAGCAGCTTGGTGGGTGCAGGATTTTTCTATGCCTTTTGTGCCATTCTTGAGTTGCTGACAAGCACTTGAGGGCTGAGGCCCAGAAAGAGCAAAAGCTTGGTCCCAGCCAAGGCTGCATTGTTCCCTTGGTGGCAGAAAAGATACAGAGTTTGTTCTTTCCTGTGATTTATATTTGAATAGTCACTTCTATATGGCATGCAAGTCAAATAATACTAAAACTGATCAGCTGTGTAACAAGAACTGTGTTATGATCTGGAACAGGCTTTACAAAAGGTGAAGAAAAGGACTGATTTGAGGTCCCTCTCCTTCAAATGGGACCTTTGTTTTTTTCTGTTACATCTAGTAATTACTGGATTAATGAAACCCATTATAAGGCAGACAAATTTGTTATGAGTAAATTTCTCTGAGGTCTGAACTTTTTGTAGAAAAATGATGATTGATAGCCTTGGGACATCTGATGTGACAGAACAGTTTTGGAGTGATGTGACACAGGCTTTAATTCCCTTGTTTACTAGACATAGCAATCAATAAATATGAGGTTTATTCAATTTCTGAAAATTTATTCCTTAAAAAAACCCCAAAAAACCCCAGGTAATCTAGGTAATGTTAAGTAATGCAAATTAAGATGTCCTAGATCTTTACTCTAGAGAAATCTATAGTTTTATATCATTCAAAGATCTCTCACCATCATCTAAACAATTTATCCTTACTATTCTTTCATCAAACATAAAAATACTAAATGAACTGCTGATTTTTTTCCTGAAATGTGGTGTGGAAATTAATTAGTAATAATTAGACAATAAATAGCATTTTTTAATTTGGAGAATTCATTTAATTTTATCAGCACATGAAAAAATTATTTTCTCACACATAAAATTATTTTCTCTCTGAGATACTCCCTTAGCATAGTATTTGACTTTGTCCACAAAATAATAGGTTGATATCAGGTATAAAGCCTAATTTTTGTTGTGCCAATGAATATCTGCAGGTTTAGGTATTGAAGATGTGGCTCCAGCCTCTCTAGGTGGGGTGTATCTGAAAAAAATCACTGCAGAAAGGCAATTAAGATCTTCCAGCTTTTTCAGATTATGTGCACCTGAAGCAGGCAGGCTCCAAAGATGTGTCTCTGGACATACAGGAAGAAAGACAGGTTTAATTAGGAACAGAAATGATGAAGTCCTTTGAAAATTTTTGGTGATTAGCTTGTATGGATAAAGTTGTCATTCTTCTCTTGCCTATGGGACGCTGGTCTGCAACTGGATCCCTGTGCAACAAAGAGAGAACACTTCATTCTGCCAACCCACTGTTAATAGACATAGAAACCCTGGTCAAAGCAAGATTATGAAGAAAGTTATTAAAAATAAATGTAAAAAAAAAACCCCAAAACCCAAAACACCAAGGAGTATATGGTTCTTTGTCATTCCTAGGGATGAGAACATGGTAACTTATGTCCCAAAGAAGATGGAAGCATCAGAGTAGTGAGATTATTTTATATTTTTTTGATGATAAAGGACTGACCAAAGAGATATGGAGTAAGCAGTATCATCAGAAGATCTCAGTGCTTATTTGCACAGAGAAATGTGATGTTGACTGTAGTTGTACTTTAATTATTTAAATTAACAAGAGGAATATCAGGATCTTTTGAAAGAGGGAGCAGGAATGTTGGTGTTCTATACTTGCTTCGGTTTGTACCATAGGGTGGAGTTCAGACTACTTCTAAATATCAGAATAATTATCAGTATGGTAATTGGTACAGTAGTGTTCTGTTTTGCCATGTAGTTATTCAGAAGGGTTGAACAAGTCAACCTAGAAATCCCCTCAGGGGCTGCAAATATAATTTTGAACTGCTGGATAAGATGAAGTCAAAATCAACAGTGCTTCTGATCTGCTCCATTTCAAAAAGCTTGATTGTTGAATGTTGCTCTTTGAATGATTTTTTTTTCTCATTGTGGCAAGGAAAAAAAATCAAACAAAATAATTAAAATTTGATCCAGCCCTTATCTTTTTTCTCCTAATTGAGCCTAGCTGCCTTTTAACAAGTAAATAATCCTTCCTACCCTTGTAGCTGTTGTGAGTAGTTTTAAATTAATCGTTTTACTTGATTGACAAACTAACACACATCTTCTTTTTTTAGGACATTACTCTGTCCTTCACTTACAAAACATAATTATGTGATTGTGTTGGAAACTCCAGGAAAAAACGTTGGCCCAAGAGTTAAACCTGACTGTTAAACAAAACCCAGAATTTCAATATTATAACTGCTGAGCAAAAATTAGCATGCCAGTTCCCAAGGCAATCAAGCACACACAAGGCACCAAGCATCAGGACTGCATCCTAACAGATGTGTTACTGAGAAAATGGCCACTTCTGGCTTTGTGCTTACTTGCTCAGATGTTGAATCCTCACATGATAACAGAACTTGAAGAGATTAGCAGCAAAGCTGTTTGCAGGTCTGAAGGGGGGAGCAGGACTGGGCTGAGGGAAATTGTGGCCAGCTGGACACAGTGCCCTGCAGTGGGGCAGCAACCAGAGGTCAGGTTCAGCACCTTGATCTCCTCATGCCAAATGGGCCAGTCCCAGAGCCTCAGGGCACGTTTGTTCTTTCCCTTCTTCCTGCAGGGCACAGGAGATTTGCATTAACCAGCTCCAGCGATGCTCTTCCAGCTCTGCTGCTTCTGGTCCAGCTGTTGGATTACCCACCACTGGATCAGTGAGGTGGTGTGGGATGGAAGAGCTCCCTGCCAAACCTGGGCTTCAGGGCAGAGCCTCTTCTCTTGGGGAGTGACACTTCTGGAGCCAAATCTGCCCCAGCTCCCCTTTGGAAACCAGATGTTGTAAGGAATATTTTTCAAGCGTGTCACATTACCAAGATAACTACCCTGGTTAATCATTCTATGATGACAATTATTAAGTGTCCCACCCTGAGAATCTGCAAATGGTGAAAGGACAAGGTTTGGCACTGGTGTGCACCTGCCAGGTGGGTGACTTAAGCCAGTGTCAGTAGAAGGAACAAGACTAGTACGAAATGTGGCTCTATGCTAAAAGTGGCTGTGCTGCTACACTTTTCTTCCTCATAGCAGGCAAGTTCCCTTTTTTCTTTTTTTTTTTTAATAAACCATTTAGACTGACCAGTTCAGAAGATTTCAAGGCTGGGAATTAATTTTCATCTTCCCTTGATATGCAGCCATGCCCTTAGAGACAGGTGCTTCCTTCTCATCTTCTCATCTGCCTTCCACTGTGATACGGTCTCAGGTTAGGAGGGTTGGAACAGTTCCTTTATGTAAAAAAAATTAAAATTCCTCTATTTTTTTCACACATTGAGACACTTGTGATACAAACACCAGGATGGACTTGTCAGCAGAAAGAGGTTGCTGTAGCTCACCTCTCAAGGTAGACTCAGTGAGCAGTAGATTTCTTTAGCAAAGAAATCAGCAACAATGCTAAAAGAAAAATGTGGTCTTGCCATTTGAACAACAATAGTTAATCTGCAACTTTTTAATTATGTGAGTTGCCCTCCAGTAATTGTACACTTAAAAAATACTGTGGAATAAAACATGCATCTCAGAGAGCTGTGCATTACCTCCACAAATTCTAAAGGAGTGCCTTCAGATTGGGAGACAAGCAGCACAAATCACAGCAATGAGATATGCTGGCAAACATGTAAAGCAATGTAGGTAATAAATACATCCAGCATTTATTTATAATTTACTGTTAGGTGATTAAATAGCAGTGCAAATGTTTCTCAAAGTGACTCCTAAATATTTTAACCCTTATTTATGCTTGATACATGCCAATGTAGCTACCTCTGTGTAAAATGTTGGGCTTAATTATTTATCACACATTGGTCTATTCACAGTCATTTTATTACTTTTATTTCTGAATTACTCCAAAATTACTGAGAGGGGTGGTTCAGGTCCTTCATATCTGGAAACAGTAGTACATCTCAAAGACAATTCAGAAATACCAGGATGAATGAAAATATATCAGTTTCTGGTATATTTTCTGAATATACCAGAAACTGATATAATAACTTAAAGGAAGTAGTGACTATGTACCACCATTGTTTGGTATATTTTCAGCTGCTTCATAAAATTAATAGAAAATTTCTTAGTAACAGATTTTCACATGTAGTCTGCATATTAAATTTGGAGTCAGGACTATTGCAATCAAGTAGATTGTGTTTTAATTCATTCACATTTCCGAATTCAAGCAAAGGTATTCCTGCAAATTGCCCAGATGCCTCAGAGAGAGGGGTTACCTTTCCTGAATGTGAATGTGAGTGATGGAACGGGCAAGAGAGCATGGACAGAAGAAATCAGTGTGTAACTCTGGCAAGGACAAACACTGTGAACTTTAACAAAGTGGAGAAATACCTGGCAAAACCATCTTAAATTTCCACAGAAAATGATGCTGGGATCTCAGCTCATAACAAATCCAACCGCTGATTGCAGGACATCCCATCATGGGACCTCAGCTGCTGGATGGAGAACAGGCATCCTTGTTTGTTACCGTGAGATTTTCCATGTTTCTGAGTGTTCATATTGAAGTAGAAGTCTTTCACCTTCTCATGCTCTGATGTAAACAAGGAGATGGTGTTTTATAAATATTACCATTGTTTTCACATTCTTATTCAAGGAGAAGAAAGGTTGTATGACAGTCCTTTAGGCCAGTGTGGTTGAGAAGTGGGAATTCCACTCTCCAATCCATGGTCACCTTTCAAATAGTATTTATGAGCATGTAATAAACAAAGGTCAGACTGGCTCTGCCCTGATTTTTTTCTCACAACTTCCAGATCTCTGTGTGGTCATTTGAGCGTGGCTAACAGTGACACTTGTGCATCAGGAATTGTGCCACCAAACTGGGAGTCCAGCCAGGATGACAGAGCAGAGAGATGAGGCACCAGTTCTGCAGCACCCAGAAGGCATCAAGGTAAAACACCACAGCTTCAAAATAATCCAAGTTTGATCTGCATGAGTGATTCCATGGGATGTCATTTTCTCCCAGTTTTAGCAGAAATTATGTGTTTAAAAGAACAATCTGTTCGCTGACAGACAATTCATTTTTGTGAAAATTCAAGCTGGAACACTTTGAGCAGGTCCTAGGTATGTTTTTTACCCAACAGAACTCCTATAAAATTATTTTTAA
Source organism: Prinia subflava (assembly GCF_021018805.1). Classification (NCBI taxonomy): domain Eukaryota; kingdom Metazoa; phylum Chordata; class Aves; order Passeriformes; family Cisticolidae; genus Prinia; species Prinia subflava. Next base: position 9,031,482 of record NC_086264.1, on the reverse strand, counting down.
TCCAATAATCTGCTAATGTAATTTCAAATTAATTTTAAAAAGTGTAATAGAATCCATCACATTTTAAAAAGAAAGGAAAATTCCTTTTGCCATCCAGAGGTGGAATTAAGATTACGTATCAGGAAAATTTGTTGATAAAATCATCAAAGGGACTATTCCTCTTCTCTGTCTGCCTTTTTTTTTTTTTCTCAGCTCCACCAAAAGAGGGAACAGATTTAGGGTTTTCTTTAGCTCAATGAGAATTCTAATTAATGGTGGCAAATATAGCAATTACTATGCAAACAAATATAGTACAAGCATGTTTAATTGTTATTTTGTTATGGTAATCATTTATCTTTTCCCCAAATTTAAAGCTTTGCACAGTTAATGAATGGCTTTCATATAAATTCTGTAATTCTCCATTCCATATATTGTTCATTAATTTCAGTGAACACTGGATGACAGAATAGTACTATCTGCATCTCAAAAAAAACCCCCAAAAAGTCCTATTCTGAGAAAAGCTATTCTATATGGAAACTAAATATTGCAATCTCATGGGTTTTTAGTTCAGTGAAATACTCAATAGTATAAAATAATGTGAGACTGGAAAAAGTCTGGAGAGCATCCATTATTTTCAAAATTAAAAAATGAATGCGTTTCTTAGGTCACACATTGTAATGAGGAAAAGTTTATTTTAAATTTTAGATGTGATATAATAACAGCATATTCCTAAATTCTTTGCTAGGTGTTTCTTTATAGTAAAAAGACATAGAGAACTACTTTGACTTTTAATGCTTTCCTGTATATATATATATATATATATTTCCTTTTTTATGCTTGTACTGATACATACACTTAGGTTTTCATATATATATGCATAGGAAAATAAGAAAAATATGTATATGCTTGTAAATATATGTAAATAATACTCAACCACACTTGTGTTTGCAGGTTTTTTGCACATATTTTCAGGGTAAGATTACTGATTCTGCCCAGTTGTCTGTCTAAAAAACACCTTCTGCTCCCCACCATGAGATGCAGTGACTTGTCTGCCAGACTTGGGTGGCCTGTGTCTCTGACTTGTATTATTCCTGTGCACAAGGAAAAGGCAAGAAAACTCAATTTTCTGCAATTGGTTACTCCTGTGAACAATTAATATAATGTACTTCCATTCTGATGCACAGAAACGAGTATGTTGTAGAAGTGATGGTGTGTATTTATAATCAAAGGCTAAAGGCAGAATGGGCCTAAACCAAAAAGCTGTGAACCACTGTTGTGTTTTCACTATATTCATAAAAAAAAAAAAAAGGAAAAAAAAATCCCTTTTTTTTCCATCTAGTTGCTCTACTGTTTTATTTTAAATATTAAGTGCTCAAAGGCACTTTCTATCCTACAGGAGATGGATCTGGTGAGAGGGGACTGGAGTCCAGCTCACTGTGAAATTTGGGTGCTGGGTAGGGATGTGTGGAGACATCACAGGGCAGCAGGATATTCAGACTGGCTTTTTATAACAACTTTTGCAGGCATATCTTACATTGAGGACGAATGGCTTCTTTGGTCTTGTAATAAATCACATCTGGTTCAGGGGGATCACTGTGAGACCTGTTCAAGCAAAGGTCAGAAGAATCTGATTTTTGGCCGGTGTGTGATGAGGGCAGGAGCCCTCCCAGCGGGTTCAGTCGATAGGATTTGGGTTGCTGTGTCTGCCCCAAGTCAGTTCACTGGGAAAATTATAATCCTTGTGAAGTGCCTTCCTTGAAACCATCACTTGTATTTCCCACCCTCGGTGAAATTCCCTATTTGTCTCAGCATTTCCTCTCCCCTGAAAAGCTGCTTACTTACAGATAAATTTTCATACTCTCTTCATTCTTCCAAATGACTCATATCTCTCCCAGTCTCTCCTCCTGAACAGAATAATAGGATCCTCCTTGCTGTCATTTATCTCTGTGAACAACCTGAATTATAATAGTCAAGCAAATAAGATTCAAACAAATGTTTTAAATTGTGGGGGTTTTAAGCTATTACATTTGCATATGATGAAATTGTACGACCTTTATGGTAGTCCCACATGAAGTGTACAAAGTGGAATTGGTATTAAAGAGGAACTTTTCAGATTATTTCCATCACTGGATATAACCAGACCTATTATTTTTTCTCCTGCAAATGGCTCCCAAGTTGGCCAAAATTACAAATGTATCCTTTACGGAACATAACTGGAGAATGCTTTCAGATTTGGTTGTTTCTGAGGAAGTTTTGCACCTTTAATTCATTCTTTATAATAATGGGGTAGTTCCTCACTGTGTCATTATAAATGATGATCGAGATCCAGCTGAGTCCTTTGAATTGAGTGTAAATTTAGTATTAACGTTTCTTGGGAATGTAGAACTTAATGAATAGGAAATTTATAAACGATTGTATTCTACTGAAGCAATCTGCTTGTAAGCTCTTTGTTCTGAATCCCATCCCTTGTGCACAGCCTCAAAGAATCCTTTGGGAGTGATGAGTAATGCACCAGAGTGAGCAGAGCCTGGATTTGGAGAGGAGTCAAGATGTTTCTGATCACTTTGGAAAGAGACAATGTCATTATCCTAAGTGAACACCAAAGTGAGCTGTGGGGTGGAAATTGCCAAGATAAAGCCGAGGGGGTTCTTTTTCATCCATCACCCAAGTGCTTTAGACCCTTCAGGAGGACTGTGCTAGTTTTACAGGATGTTGTATTGAAAATAAATATATTATTGGAGATATTAAAAGTCGCTGTGGCTTTAGGTAATGTTTTTAATGTTCAGATCTATTTGACACATCTGTCTGGAGCCATGGGAAAATTGCAAATTAAAAAGATCCACAAGATAAGCACACACGAGTGTCTGAGGGAGACTAGTCATTTGGGTAGACCCTTTTTTTTTTGCCTACTCTGACCCAAATAGCTTATTTTTCCCCTTTGATTTAGAACACAGAAGTTATTTGCTATTTGCAGATCAGGTTATTTGGGTCAAAGCACTGGAGTAGGTCTAAAGTATCTGAACAGTTGGGGGCTTTCTTTTCTTTTCTTTTTTTTTTTTTCTTTTCTTTTTCCTTTTTCCTTTTTTATTTTTTTGTTTGTTCTTTCTTTTTTTTTGCATCAGCTTTGTTCTACTTCACTGCTGCTCCACATTTTAGCATCAGCAACCAGTGCCAGCTCCCTGATCCCAGCACAGCAAAGCTCCATCTGGGTCGGGATGCAGGTGGGATAAATCTGCCTTGCAGGTGTGTGTGGTGAGGACATATCTTAATTCAAACAGAATTAAACATTAGTTTGCAAAGTGTACGAGCTGCACTCAATACACATGCTCTTTAATAAGCCACTTTGTGCAGCATTTCTGAACTGAAAATATAATTCAAAGAATTATCTTGGTCGAGGACTCTGCCATTAGGCAATAACAGGTAGAAGGGATTGATCAAAAATACTGTGGCCAGCAGAGAAATGCAGGAATCACCTCTTAGTCCAGTTGTCCTTAACATCTGTGGAAGAGCAGGAGCAGCATATTACTATTTTGGAGTGGATAAACAGCTGTGGAATGTTAAAAATACCCATAAAGATTAAAAAAAAAAAAAAAAAAAAAAAAAAAAAAAAAAAAAAAAAAAGACTTCAGTGCACTTGGGAAGAAAAGATAAAAACTGCTGCTTTGAAAATTATCTGAAACAAGGACAATGTGGGGAAAAGTGATAATGATACAGGCTTCAGAAGTGCAAGAGAAGAGATTATTAGATGTCCTAGTAATAGACAAAAATCAGTTTGGGTTTATATATGCAGAATTAATGAACTGTGAAAGAAAGAAATGATAGTGAGAGAGAACACAGTATGCATACACCCTCCAAGTGCACTTGATGAGTCTGATAAATCTCCTTGCAGCTCAGCAGGGAGTCACAGAGAGGACATCTCTCACATGGAGAGAAGGCCTTTGTTTTAGATTTGGTCCTCAAAAAAGGTGTCTGAAATTTAAATCTGAAATCCATGGTGGTTCATGCCCCAGCAAGGAGCCTCTTGTCTGTCCTGAATGTTTTTCTTTCCTTTACAGTCTTCAGTTTTGTCACTACCTGAATATGAGTTACATTTACTGCTCATCCTCCACTATTCATTGGAGGAGCTGAGTCCAGGAATGTTTGCCAAATGTTATTTGATGTGTTGTTTAAATCTATGAATAGATGTGAAGTTCTGCTTATCTGAATCTCGGCTAAATTTGAGGTTTCTGGATTTAATCCGAAGTCAGTGCCCTTGTCTACCCATTTCTTAATGAGTTCACAAGTAATAGCACAGAAATTGTGCATGAATTAGTGCATGAAAGAGAGAGAAACTTTTTACAAGGGCATGTAATGACAAGAAAAGGGAGAATGACAGGAGGAAGATTTAGATTAGAGATTAGAAAGAAATCTTTCTCTGTGAGACACCCTGGCACAGGCTGCCCAGAGCAGCTGTGGATGCCCCATCCCTGGAAGTGTCCAAGGCCAGGCTGGATGGGGCTCTGAACAACCTGGGACAGGGGAAGGTGTCCCTGCCCATGACAGAAGGTTGGAACTTGATGATTTTTAAGCTTCTTCTGACCCAAACTATTCTATGATTCTATGATTTTTATTTTGCAGATCTCCACAGCAGCTGCATCCTGCAGGATAGAAGGGCTGGCTTAGCTTTGCTTTTGAAGAGGAGGGAAATAGGAAGGGAAAAAAACTGAGGCTTTGTAATAAGCTGTAACACTTCTATCAAAGCAAGGTGAGATCTTTTACCATCTCATCTCATGCACTCCAGTTCCTTACCAGTCCAACCTGTTCCAATGGCACATGTGAATATTTCCCTGGATAATTCAATGTTGGGACCGTAGCAGCAAGGTGAGTGACCCTTTACCCAGCCTTTGCCCAAGAGAACTGAAAATATTTTTTGTGCTTTTGTTCCATCACAATTTTTAGATCTTTCAGCACCTGAAATAGGGCTACAGCTCCTTGTTGGCTTGCCTGCAGAGTGACCTGTTTAATCAGGAGAACACCACTTGCAAGTTGCAGTGTTTTGGTGTCAGGCATGGAGCAATGCTCAGGTAGGAGCTGCTCCTGGAATTAACACCCTCAGAGAACACATCCAAAGCTTTCTTAGGTGCTCTGAGGCTGTGGAGTGCAGTTGCTGAAGGCTTTGGACAGTCAAAAATGTCATGGATTTAACCAAAAGATAAATTTTTGCTGAGAACCTGAGGAAAAATATTGCTTGTTTAAAAGCCTAACCAGGGCTTTTGAGTGCATTTTTCACAGTGTTTAGATTTGCAAAAATATTCAGGCTACTAAGTTTTCTAATTAAAAAAACAATGTGCATTTCAGCTACAACTTTGCATTGTAATCTTGCTAATTTCACCCAGTTATGAAAATCTAAGGTGCCAAGACCAAAGAAAAAGATTGCTAAAATTAATGAAAAAAGCCCAACCCTATCACTAACAATAGTATGAAAAATAGTTGAAGAAATTCAAGGTTTTCCTCACGGATCCATGCACTGTTACATGAACATCCTAAATGAATCTGTGCTATACATGACTGTGGCATGATTCAGTGAATAATGGAATTTACCTTCATGGTGCTCTTTTCCTGGTAGCTCTTTCACATTCATTTCCATTAGAAAGAACAAAATGCTCAGTATTAAGATGAGAGTGCTCTTCAGCGGCCTCAATAGCTGGCTCATTCAACAATTCCAACTGTCAATATGCCAGATATTTCTATGTAGTGCTCCCATTTCATGTTTTAATCAAGAAAAACTACTGTAATATCACCAAATTGGGCATATAATTAAAACAGAAAAAAAATATCATATTTTCCCTTTCATGTAACTGCACTAATTCTCTAATAAATTTCATAAAGTTTGACTCATATTTTTGCTTTGGCATTCTGACAAAAGAACAGAATTCTTTGCAAGCGTTCGCTTAATTTCCATTTTTCAGACCTAATTTCAATTTTTATTGCTTCACTTTAAATTTATTGATTAAAGTAATATTAAGTCTTGCGAAGCTTTGCCAAAGAAAATGAAAGAACAAAATTATGTATATTTAATTAGCTACAGCTCTTATTTAGGAACAACTGATTCTTTTTCTTTTAAGGTGATTTCTTATCAAGCAAACTAATTCACTCATTACACATTAGTCAACCCTGTGAGAAAGATGAGGGGTGAGGGGACTGAAAAAGACCTTTCATGTTTAAAACCTATTCATTTAAGAAACTATTTATATGTATTATATACATATAAAACTTAAAGAAAATTCAGAAAGCTATTTTATAAAATAAAAGGTCTCTGTCTTCCTCAAATCTCCCTAAGATTTATATTTCGATCCTGTCTTATTCCAGTGTTGGCTTCATCATTGTTACTTCCAGGTAACAGATTTCTGAGGAAAAAAGGAATAAAACATGGTAATAAATCAGTGGAGTTGAACTCCTGAAATTCTTCTGTGCTCATTTCAGTTTAAGATTTATGTTTTAGCTATGGATTTCATTAAAACAAGGAAGTATTGCTGTTGTTTGTTGTCTTTGAAGAGACTTCAAAATGTTAACTACATGGGTATTTTATTCTTTATTACTAGAGGTTTTGTTTTCGTGGTCAAATGTTGTTTTTTTTTAAATTGGGAGTATGCTCAGCACTTTCACAAAGAAGTCCTAAATGATCAAGCCACATTAAACAATGACATGTGTCACATTACAGCATTAACAGTGAACAATAAATCAGTTAATAAAATGTGTGACAAAAGTAATTTGGGGGTGAAAATTAAAATTGATTTCTATAAGAAAGGAAAAACAAAATAGAACTTAAAATTCAGCATCATACTTATGCAGACGTAAGGCCATGAATTTAATGTACCCTTGTTTATAGAAACTAATATGGAAGATGACAATCTCTGAAAATTGAAATATTAAGGTTCTTTCTATGATAGGTTTTCTTTAATTTTGTAGAGGGGAATACAAAAATTTAAAAAGCTTTTTCCCATACCAGGGAAACATCTTCCAGCAGAGCACTCAACAAAAGAACTTTCCCACTCACAAGCAACCTTTGTAAAAGAAAAAAATCAGGGATTAAAGCAAAACAGACTTATAAATTCACTTGGCAAAACTTAATAATATACAAAATCTAAGAATGAGAACACTTTGAAACCCCTTCTTCTGCTACAACTGTACAGCTGATTATGTAGTTGGTCTTTCCCTTTTTCTCCTGGATAAGCTCTCACAATTTTTTGTCCAAATTCCCCAAAACACAGTTGTTGGGTAGTCACTTTAACTCCAGCCACATAACCACTGATATATTTTCTATTAGATAAATCCCAAAAATCATAAATAAGACCAACCTCTTTTCTTTGAACTTATGTTTGATTTCTTCCTGCCCCAGGCTCTTTTGCATTTTTCATCATTTTATATAAAAAATAACTCCTAAGTAAAGAGTTCTCTTTTCTTTCCCTACTTTTTCCTTTCTTCTCTCTCTCCTCTTCCTCCTTTATAGCTCCTTCATTTTGCTGTGGGGAGCTGTGGGAAGATGACACATATGTCAATCAATTTGGGCGTAATTTTTAATTATTCCAACATGAAGAGTAGTGGCATATTCATCCTAATTTCAGACTTCATTGTAGTATTTCTACCTTAACACTGTAATGGCCTCCAGAGAACTGATCTGTGAAACACAAACAGCTTAGGCATGGTCCATGCTGACAGTTTCTTTGAATCAAAACATGCCAGAAAAATTGTATTTCTTTATTAGGACATCCATTAGCTCCCAGGGAATTCTGGTTTGCTCTCATGACTTCTTTTGGGTGTCAAAAAAAAAAAAAAAAAAAAAAAAAAAAAAAAAAAAAAAAAAAAAAATATATATATATATATATATATATATATATATATATATATATGTATTTCTGTCTCCTAAGATTTGACCACAGAGTTTAACTTACAGCAATAAATGTCCCGTACTTCACGTGCACTGCTGTACAGCCTCCCTGCTCATCCATCATTTGTTAAGCTCTTTTAGTTTAAAAATGTAATAGCAACCACAGGAGCAAGGAAAAACAGCTGCTGGGTGCAAATGGCTACAATGCTTTAAAATTCTGTGGTTTTCTCAGTCAATTAGATTTTGGTGCAGCGCTGGCAGAGCAGCCTGTTCTCTGTGCTCTGCTGATGGAGATGTTCTCGTGGTGCACTCCATGTAAAGTACACCCTGCCAGATTGGTTTTACTTAGAACATGTTTAACAAGAGTGTCCCAACCCACTAATTAGAACAAGAAACCCAGAGGTCCATGATAAATTGCTAGAAGGACACATATGATAACCCTGGGAAAGAACTATGATTGCCTTTATTTATTATTAATCATTACTATAGTTAACCAATTAACAAATAATTGTATTCTTTCAGGCTTTTAAGGAAAGGCATATTTCTATGTTAATTATCACCACTCAGTTGTTAATACTATAGAATAAAAGAATTAAACATTTTTAATGTTGCTTTGCTCTAAGCAAACAACAACCCTTAAGATTCGTAACCTCCAACCCCATCAGTAATTTATTTACATAGCAAAATAATTAATTGTCTAAGTTATATAACCATTTTTACTCTGCAAGCCCGTTCCTCTTGGTGAGTGGGTGAATCTGCTGTTCCAGGTGTTATTCCAGCTCAGAGGACATTGATAGGAAGCCCATGGTGACACTACTCTGCAGTTACTCCATTGACTTGCTGGAGTCCCACTGTCAATTTTTACTTTTGCATGAACAAAACACTCCACGTGCATCTCTCAGATAAATACTCTTGTGCCTAAGGAAAGAGGATGTGTCCTATTTCCTTTGCTTTGCGTAGAGCAGTTCACTCTCTTGAGAGCAAATATTGTAGTTCTTGTTTCCTTGAGTACCATGTCAAGGTTTTCAGTGGAGCAAGAACTGGATTTGTGACTCTTCATCTTAAGGGAGGTACCCATAGCCCTTGGCTAAGAAATTGCTCTCAACTTTAGTGGGTTTTTTTTTTTGGTGCACTGAATATTTAATTAGTTATTGCAAAGTGGAACAGCTTTCAGGCTGAAATAGGAGGGGGGAGATATTTTCCTCCCTCATGAATATCTTATGGGATATTCTCCTGGAAGGTAAGAATTCAGATCTTCTCAAGCAGAGAAGAGAGTGAACCCAGGTCTCTCACACTCAGGCTCGGGGCATGGGCTTGGAATTAAATTAACTAGAAAGCTGTCTAGTTATAAATGGGTTAGCCTGTGTGGGAGTAAAAATAGTCCAGGTAAGTTAAGTCACCTTGTTTCTGCTCCTGTGAATCCCAGCTAGGGAGAGGGGTCTGCCTCTGACAGGATCCATATTTGAAGCACATTTTTCCACTCCTTAAGCATATTCACCAAATTTTTGTGAATCCTGCTACAATCCCACTATTAGAAATTAAAACGTTCTCTTAAAATGTGTATGAAACCTCCAAGACAAAGCAAGGATGGATATTTGATTTGGTAGCTACAAACAAAAAGTCATTTTGTCTAAGTTTTAAGCATGTGTGAAGCCTTAACTGGAGCCCAAACCTACATCTACCATGGTGCCTGGATAAAGCAAAGGGAACACCCCACATGCCAGGAGAGCAGTATCCTGTCCTGATAGATTCACTGAAAGAGAAGTTCAGGAAATGATTGAATTCTGCTAGCAAAGTCTGCTTGACTCGACATAAAAACTGTGAGGAATTAAAGATTAGATTTGCTAGTAACCAAACATTTTAACTTCAATATGAATTTTTTTTCTTCTTCATTTTTTGGGGAGTCAGTTATCTTTATTTCAAATTGTTTAGCAGCTAAGATTAAAACAAAAAAAAAAGTTAATAAAAAAAAAAAAAAAAGGTTTAAAATGCTTTCCCAGCTGAGATTGGTAGAAAACAGAAATCACAATGTGTTTCTCAATAACTTTGCACTGTGTTCTAACCTAGACATTACTTTTGGCTTCTGAAAATCATCAGACCTTTATACATAGCTTGGGTATTCTATCACTTTGTTTTGTTAAATATTTAAACACTCAGCTGTCTCCTTCTTTTTGTGTTCATGTACCAAGTGAAAGATAAAACAGGAATAATGGCAAGCATTTTGCTAAATAAAAATCATTTCAGTTTGAGGTTAATTCTCACATTGTGACTATGTTGCTCCTAAACACGCTTTTATCATTCAGTCAGCAAATAAATTTTGGGGTCCCATTTATAACCAGAACTCTGAAAGGAAGAAATTTGAGAAAATATTCTGGCAGCTCCAAATTACAGCAGTTATTAATGATATGAAAAAATATTTTTTATAAATTGATGCTGAATGATTTCTTTAAGATAACCGAGAATTCTTTCACTTGTACTAAAACTGTTTTTCTAGTGAATAAATACCTCATACAATTTGTAGATTTTCTTGTTTTCCAATCTAATTTAAGCCACGATACAAAGCTTTTCTTCTGTCAAAGCTTTTTGCATTTTAAGAGGCACCTACAGAATATTTCTATTACAAAAGCACATGTGGGTGAGAAAGAAGAATGGAGGAGATTAAGTTGATTTTGCTTTGCCTCTTTCACTTATAGTTGCTTGATGAAACGTGCCAAATTTGATTTTTGGAGTGTGCACCTACAACATATATTAAAGAGGCTGGTAAATTTTCAGAAAGGGAAATCAATAGAGTAATTCAATGTGAAAAGCTCACTCTTAACTGATAGATTAGTTGAGGTTTCATGGCTCACTGTACATTTTAAGAGCAACATTCCAGGCTGTTGTTGATCATGGGAAAGGGTTCATCTTAAGAGGAAATGTATATGTTGACCAATGTTGAATTCATAATATCCTCTCCATCCAGAAGGTCACAAATACCTGAAGGCACTGCTAAAATAAAGACCACATCCTAAATTTTAAATCTTAAAGTCCTTAAAATTTACATTAAATAGATCTTATTATTCACTTCCTTTTGTTCAAACTAAGGTTCACAGAGATGAACTGATTCAGCTGAGGTCAACACTGCAAGTCCACAAAGAAATCCCTGGGGTGAGTGATCCATTTCAAGCCTGGCAAAAATCTTTTTTTTGAATTCCCCTCTCTTTTTCAGTCACACAAAATTCTACAGCTCCGAGATAAGTTATCTTTCTACACTCCTCATGTCACCAATCTGTGTTGTTAATAGCTCACCTGTGAGATGGTGTGTCCACGTCACCAACCCTTTTGATGGACAGCTTTTTATCAGTAACTCGCAGAAGCTGTACAGTAACAAATTCCAAACTTTCTCTTTTGTGGAAGAAAAATGTATTTATGCTGCCACAGGCAGAGTTGTACACTAAAAAATTGAGAGGTAAACACATTTCCTTAGAACCCCACTTAAATTGATGCATTTTTCAAAAATGTTATTTTTATTCCTTTTGGTTCAAATTAGTTAATTTTTTACGTCCTAATGAGTTCTTCCTCTCCCCCCTGTCTCTCTCTTTCTCTGTCTCTCTCCATCAGTATCTCTTCAGGATCAACAGGAATCTGGATCAATTCAGGATCATTCAGGGCCATTGAATGCAGCACTGCTATTAATCAAGACATTTAATAAATATCATAAACACAAAGGAATCTGGATATATTAAAAAAAATTAAAAAAAAAAGAAAGACCAATCCCAAATTCCTTTTCTGTTTTATACACACAAGAAATCTCCCAACACTCCTGAACAAACCAACATTAATGTCAGCTGGGGATACTGTTATGAGAGTGTCTCACTTCAGCAGTGAACCTTATTCTTCAGCTGGGTACAAAAACACTGCCTTATCAAGCCAAAACTTCCAATTGTGGGGAAAAAAAATCCATTTTGGGGTTTGATCAGAATTTTTTTCTGGGCAGAATAAGTTATGAAGACCCTCATTCTATTAGCTGTCTGGTAGATAAAATAGTAGCTTATTATAAATTTATGTACAGAAAATATTTAAGTACTTTTGGGAAAAAAATTACAGATTATGATGGCAAGTGAGGGAAATTAACCTTTTTACTCATACTTTCTATCTGAAAAAGAATCAAGAAGAAACTAATGCTTGCCATGTGCCTGCACAGAGGAGAAACAAACACCTAGCAGGTAAGAAATTTATTCAGATTTGCAGAAGCTCATGAAAAAAAGACAGATGTAGGAGCTAACAGCTCTTTTCTGAGCTGACTGCACCTAAAAATAGTTCATTTGGGGTTTGCATAAACTGTATTTTGGGGTTTACATCACTAACTTTTATTTTTAGCTCAATTGCCCACACTTCTGGCCCTTTTCTTCAAACATCTTGAAGGATGTATATCAGCCTCCTATCTGCTGTGTGCACTGTGCAGAATTTTCATGGTTTAGGTGACCTCCAAGTGCTCTGTTATGGTAAAAAGGTTTTTAAAATTCTTAGCATAGATGGTGGTTTTCTCAAAAAGATTAAAATCTGCTTCCAAAAAACAAACATGCAAGGCTGAATGTTCCCTGCAATAGTGACTTTTAAGGACTGAGTGCCGATTTACCATAAATCTTCTCTTTTCACTGAAATTTGAGGATGTGGGGGAGTTTTCTCATTTCTAGTTATTAGCTATGTGTTGAAAGAGATCCCTTCGTGTTCCATAAGCTCTTCTGTAACATTTGTAGGTACTTCAAATATTTGAATTTAACTAAGAGCTGCAGGGCAAATGCGAGGTGAACTTGGCAGCATCTCTTAAGACAGTTTGACCACAATGAGTTTGTAGTTTCAAAGTGGATTTGAAGTTTCAAAAGAGGTCATAAAGAGCTAGAAAAACAATCATTCTTGACTTTTCATTATTTAATTGAATTATAAAATGGGGATACATAATAATGAAGTTATAAGAAGGGTCATGAAATTGAATTGTGCTGTAAGATGAAACACATGCAGTAATAATTGCTAAATTGTTTTCCTTAGTCAAAAAACAAACGACCTTTAAATGAATGGCAGCAACTCAGTTCCTTCAAGGCAAAAATAGGAATGGGAAAATACTTTTATTTTTGCCCTTAGGGACTATATGTGCTGAAGGAAAAGACAAAATGTATCAAACAGAGGGTGACTCACAGGGGTGAGTACTGAAATTTAGTATATCTTTATTTAATCTGTTTAGCTTTCTCCTTAACACAAAAGAAGAGAAACAGTTCTACCATTACACTGAGAATTATATAACCAACCAAAGGTTTCCAGCTTTCTGTAAATTCAGCCTCTTTTGTGTCAATATCATGATAAATAAACCTCAGGGGTTTACTGAAATTTTGTTATTGGGTTTTATTTACTCTGTTATATGCTGTAGCAGAAATACCTCATGCTGAATGGTAGTCTAAATAGCCCTTTCCAAAGGGCTTTTTTTGCTTTTTTTTTGGTCCATCATGTTTAATAACAAATAAAAGTTTTGGTCGAGTTTCCTGCAGTTTATTTTCAGAATGACTTTCAAACACACTGTTTATCTGCACGTTGAACCGAAAATGAAAGCCGTATTAGTGACAAGCATATTTTGCTTTCTTTCAGATTTCAAACATTTTTCTAAGGTCGTGTGGGTATTGCTGGCCAAGCATCAGTAGTTTATTTATTGCTTGATTACAAGTGGAATCGTAAATGGAATGAAATAAGATGGATATGGAGGATTACCAACTGCTGCTGGCACACAACCACACGCCTAAAGATGTCTTCATTCATTAGCAGGGCCTTGCAGCTTGCCAAGGCTGGAAATGAAATGCAAGTCACAGCTTGTGCATTTATCAGTGTTAGGAAAGCCTCCTGCCAGTGCTGGTTAGGCAAAGTGGGCTTGCAGGAATTTGTAGTCCAGTGTGATTACTGGGCTCAATCTGTTACTAATGGCAACCAGTGCCACTGCCAATGCAGTGACAGCACCGCTCCCATCTGTGCCCACAGGAGGAATGTTAAATCTTGGAGTTTAAAACTCTGGAGCAACCTTACAGACATAATCAACTAATTAATTTTCTTGGGTTTTTTTTTGTTTTGTTTTGTTTTTTTGGGGTTTTTGTTGTTGTTGTTGTTGTTTTGTTTTGTTTTGTTTTGTTTTTTGGGTTTTTTGATTTTTGTGGGTTTTTTTGTTTGTTTGTTTTTGGGGTTTTTTGGGGGGTTTTTTGTGGGTTTTTTTTTGGTTTTTGTGTTTTTTGTTTTGTTTTGGTTTTGTTTTGTGTTTTTGTTTTGTTTTGTTTTTGGGGTTTTTTTGGGGTTTTTTGTGTGTGTGTGTTTTGTTTTTTGTTTTTTGTTGTTTTGGTTTTTGGTTTTTGGTTTTTGGTTTTTGGTTTTTGGTTTTTGGTTTTTGGTTTTTGGGTTTTTTTCAGCTGGTGTGCCTACAACAAGCAGCCTGACTCTTACCTTCTGCAGAAGCCAAACAGCAATTGGCCAGCAGCACCCCAATTATGACTCCTACTGTGAATTGACATCTCAGGTCTGTGCTCTCAAACCACCTGCAGTTCTCCTTCCCAGCACTGCAGCAAATGCAGCTTCTCCTTCCCAGAGAGAGCTGGTGAGTGCTCGTCAACAAAGCTAAAGGGAGAAAGGCTTGAGGGAGTTAATACAGAGAAAAGTGAGATTGGGTAGGTGGTGGAAGGGAAAAGAAGCAGGATGTAGGGGATATTGGTGGAAGATTGCTGGTTGGTCCTGGGGAAAAATATTGGACAATATATATGAAAATAAAGCATTTGAGTACAGCGCTGTGTTTATTTTTGCTGCTGCATTATGTCTTGTACAACAAATTTTGATCACATAAATGTCATGCTGTGCATTATATCAGCTTTGCTAACTCAAACTCTTTCTAAAATTTCTCTCTGTAGTGCATAGTAATGCTCCTCCTCTGCTGAAAAATTGCTTTAAGTCTGAAAATCTGCATCAGAAACTGGGTGTATCTGAGTATTTCCTTGTGTTTTAAATGTGTCTGATGCAGTAGAACTTTTTAATCTGAGCAGCCTTTTTGTAGTTTACCTTGGAGGTCAGGAATAATAGGTAAACAAGCAATCAATTATTTCAAGTACAGGCATAACAATGCAAGAAGGTAAGAAGAAGGTGCCAGCTTTGTTTCAGCTCTCACTAAACTAAAATATGCCTACCTTTTGAACAGATGTATTTTTTAAAAGCTCTGTTTTTCTTCTTTGTCTTGAATAGGCCATGGTAAATTTACCATTGGTATTCATCCTCATCAAAGTTTGATAAAAGAAACAGGCAGGCCAGTCTAAGATATGAGTGACTCTTGTCTGCCTCTACCTTAATTTATTGATCTTCCAACACAACTGGGGAAATAAATTCATTGTTGATACACTGCCAGTTTCTTAAGAGAAAACCTGCTAGCAACAGCATGTGTCACATTAAAGTGGCCTGGCTGACTTGGGGATGAAACAGCAGCTGGGATGGATGGGCTCCCTGGAAAACTCCAGAAGCAGCAAGACGCCAAGCTGGTCCTAAATTGACATTTCTGCCCTAAATATCCCACAAGAAACTGAGCACAGGGAGCTCTAGTTGGGGTCTTTGTCCCAGGAGCAAGACCAGCATAGCAACCCTTTTCTATTCTCCAAAAAGGATAATAAGGAAATATTTTGTCCTCCCAGGGAATATGTGAGGGTGGTCACAAGTATTGGAGCATCTCTCTAACTGTGTAATGACCAAAAGAGTGGCAGCACCTCTGTGCAAATTGATATGAGAGCTGAGAATGAGAGGCTAAAAAGCCAATCTTAGTATAGGAAAAAGAGTGCTTTCCACAAGGGCATGGGAGAAACGAAGCTGATTTAAAGAAAAAGTAAACAAGGAAATAGAGGGCAAGGCAAGGATTTCAGGTGCAAAGCCAAGAGAACAAAACTGGAACAAAAGGAAGCAAAATCAAGGATAATTTTTGTGAGGAAAAAGATATTTTCATAGCTCTGACTATGAAAAAGATGGTAAGTATTTAATAAAGTAATTCTACAAAAATAGGAAGGACTACATGCATGTGTTTTTTGTTCTTGAACATCTTTCTCAATCTTTGAGCAATATCTGATAAATTAGGCAGTTTGTTAGAAAGAAAAACAGAATGAAAACTCCCCACAAACCAAACAACTGAATCACAAGAATTTGTACCAAACAGTTTTAACCTCAACCTGTTTTAAAGTCTGACCATATGCCTTTATGCAAATTTCCTAAATAGATAACAATTGAAGCAAAGGCCAAAAGCCTTTGACACACAGGTTTCAAGTATCTGAGAACTGGGTTCATTAAAAGGAAAACCATCGAGCCAAAGCCTGAATGCCTGTTTTATCCAAATTCTTCCACCATTTATCAGTTTCTGCTGAGCACATTCTGTTTCTGTGATAGCAATTTCGCACAAGTCCCTTCTCCAAAAACGAAACTCAGCGTCCTTGACTGGTACTGAGAGAAAAATGGGCAGAAAAACGTGATCATTATCTCTCAGGGTCTAGAGAATAGTAGGAGAAACTCACATAAAACAAGGGCTCATTCTCTGGAGGTGAGGGTATGATTAATATATTTCAAGATATTAAAGGCCAGAGGGATGTTGTGAACAAATAAGCATAATTTAATTCTTAATGACTTATCAAAAAAATAAAAAAAAAGAAGCCTCCCAAATGACTAGAAGCAAAAACTGAGTTACTACAATCTAATTTTAGGTTAATTCTGTTGCAAGCCTTCCTAATATCTAAAAAATGAAATGAAATTGTGTTAATTGTCTGATTTTGAACAATGTAATAATTAAGCTGCAATAAACAGGAAAACAGGTGAAAGAGCTCAGGTGCATTACAATAGACCAAGGTGTAGAATATCTGAAATTAATGTCATGTGGGAAATAACTGAGCAGTCACTCTTTCATTTCTAAGGAGATCTGCTAAGATCAGCAGCAATGTTTGGAGAAGTTAGAAGACAAAGGGGAAAACTGAATCCTGAGGTGGTTATAGAGCAACAGATGGGACAAAATGCATTTCTCAAGGTAAAACAAATGTTGAAATAAGGACACTTTACAGATTCTTTGTTATTCTGTCCCAGAGTCAGCTGCATGCACTGTAGTTTTAATAAAGTACATTGGAGAGGAGGAACACAGTTTCTGATTTGATTATAGCTGCAGCCTAAAACAAGGACATGAAATCATCCAAGTTAGGAGAAAAAAAACAGAGGGAAAAGTGATGAGAAACAAAAGGGGAGGGGAGGGGAGGGGAGGGGAGGGGAGGGAAGGGAAGGGAAGGGAAGGGAAGGGAAGGGAAGGGAAGGGAAGGGAAGGGAAGGGAAGGGAAGGGAAGGGAAGGGAAGGGAAGGGAAGGGAAGGGAAGGGAAGGGAAGGGAAGGGAAGGGAAGGGAAGGGAAGGGAAGGGAAGGGAAGGGAAGGGAAGGGAAGGGAAGGGAAGGGAAGGGAAGGGAAGGGAAGGGAAGGGAAGGGAAGGGAAGGGAAGGGAAGGGAAGGGAAGGGAAGGTACTCTCTGGCAGGTACCTGGGAAGGTGGCTGCTGGCCTGGAGGGAACAGATTAATATATCATAGAATCACAGAATGGCCTGGGTTGTAATGGACCTCTAAACATCATCTCATTCCAGCCCCTCCCTACCACTTTACCTACTTTAAAATATGCTGCATATGACATGAAATATGCACTTTTTAAAAAAATCATATAACCATATGGCAAGATTGACCAGTTGAAATTCAGCCATACCCATCAAAGGAATACTGCTCTCTGTCCTTGTATTGCCTGCTGATATGAAAATGTTTCAAGATGGTAATTCTGAAAGTATATGGTATATAATCAGAAAGAAGTATATAATACTACTACTAAGGATATTGTCATAAAAACTGGGAAAAAGTTGTCAACCCTCTATGGCAGTTGCACTAGGATTTCATTCTCTCAGCAATACTCCACATCATGCTCTCATCTGAAAGTAGATACAATGACTGTGGCTCAGTTAAATAATACTCAAAATTCAGTCAGTAGAAAAAATATTTCATATTCATTTGAAACCTTTTTGTTTATTACTATTTTTCCTCCTCCTCCAATGACAATGGATTAATATTTTCCTTATTATCAACATAACCTAGACTAAAAATAAAAAACAACAAAAACCAAAACAACAACAACAAAACCCAGTGTTCTAAATTCTGACCCCCATATGCCCACATCTCTGTCAAATCACAAATAAACTCAAAATATAAAGAGGGTTAAAGTAGAAACATAAGCTCGGCTATATTAAAATTAATTTGAAAGCATGAAATAATCACTGTTGAAAATTATGCTATTAAAAAAATTCAATTAAGATTTGTGACTCACTTCAGTTTTGATTTTATCCCTTCTGCTCTAGAAAGTTGCAAACTGCACATCAAGTGTCCGGTGGGGTTTGGGAGGCAATGATGAACATTCATTTCAAGACATTTCTTTTGGGTTCAGGCAGAACTGACTGCCTGAAAAAGGGATGAAGATACCTCACTGAATTTCCTGCATCTTGGAACAGCACAGCATCTGACCTGTTTTCTTCCTTTAGAGAATGTTTGTGATTTGATTTACAATGTTTTGAGAAGGAAATGTTATTGATTCTTTTTTTTTCAGGAACATAATATTGTGGGATTTTATATTTATGATGCATTTTTAGTAAAAATCTTTATTTTGAAAGCAGCAGCAGCATGTTTCTAATTTTCTCATTTTACTGCATCTTCTGCTGTTAGCTACAGCAGAAAATCCAGAACTGTTGAACCTCTGCACTGACATTGACACAGACTGTTCAGTGATTTCATTACATCCAAATTAATTTTACACCACATTTTTGGTGTAAACACAAAGAGTTTACATGAAACCTGCTGCTATATCCATTCCTCTCATTTTAGCAGTTATAGTATTTCTGTTGCTTTCATGACACAATCTCTCACAATCAGCTGAGCTCATGAGAAACCTCCCACCACAGCACCACAACCTAGAACAGATCTGATTTATGTCAGCATTTTGCCAGTGTCAATGAGGATGCCTCTGCCCCACCTCCCCAAGTATCCAAGGAAAATAAATTTTCTGTGTGGGGCTTGTATTTTTATAGGTATCTACATCTGTATGTAGAAGAGGAAGAAAGGAAGTAAAACAAATAATTATACAAAAGGAAAAGAAATTTAGTACTTAAGGCAGCCTTTGTATCTCAAATAAAACTCTCTGGCAGGTGTGAGAGAACTCCAGGACAATAATAGCCAAATGCTGGATAACCTTGCCCTATTTATACTCAAGTTACCTTGGAGTTAACCAAGATGATGACATAATCCAGACAAATTATTTAAACTCCATTACAGATGACAGAGGAAGATTTGTACTGAGGGACAGCATTTCATCTTGTGCCCATATTAGAGCACAGAAAAATGTGGTCACAGCAGCAGTGAAGCAGAGGAGGAGGATACAACCTTAACAGGAGAGACGACCAGCCACAGGAAGAATGCACAGAAAATTGTTGCATTATGATAATGGTGTTTTATTGATTTTACAGCATCCTGCAAAGGAATTGTAGCAAGATTTTTAGAGAAAGCTGTTACATGTGTTGCCCCTCCAACATAAATTTTATTGTTAGCTTTAAGGTAACCTCACATGAAGTAGTAAACACTGTGTTTGCATAATTCTGAGCATAATGGGAATACAAAATGTGGTGTAAAATTAATTTAGATGTAATGAAATCACTGAAGAAACTCTCTCTTGTGGTCTATCAGGACAACTCCAGAGGTGCCAGTTGGCTTGTGGAGGCAATTTAGCCTGACTGCTTCAGTTTATCAGTATTACTGTATAAAAAGCACTGCTTATGGTGGGAATTAGTTGTTGTCTCGTATCATCTCATGTTCTGCATAGTAAATGTTTATGCATGTTGCCTTCAATATGATTTGTCATATAAACGCTATATAATTTAGTTATTAAGATAAGATACTATGTGACAATATTTATATAGCAGTATCCTCCCAATCACTCAACTGCTTCTAAATGCTAAGGGCCAATTAGATGATTTTTGCTTCTGAGATCTGGTAATCATTTGTTGACAGACATTAAACGATTCATACAAACATATTCAATTATTTTCTCCCATAAAATAAATACCATTTTCCTTTCCTTTTTGATCTTTTTTTTCTTTTTAATGAAAGCAGTGGTTAATTAAAGCTCAATAAATTTAGAGCACCCAACATTTGAATTGCACTACACAACACTTCAAAACTATAAGCACTTAATTTATAGTGCACTTTTTAAAATTAATTGCAAGTCCTACCACCAACATCATATTATTCTCCACGAGGAGGTTTTTTACTATCCAGCTGCTTTGTTCTTTGTACCACCTCAGCATTCTGGCCTGCCAAAAGCCAACTCATCAGAGGAAACTCATTGAAACCCAGTTTCTGTGGCAAATGTGTTCTGTTGACATTTAGTGCTACACAGAGCAGCACTTCCATAAAAGCTCCCTAAGGTTGCTCCTTTCCTCAGGGCCAGGGACACAGCATTCCCAAGGCAGGAGTAGGGACTACAGCTGCAGAGTGGTTCTCAGCACTACCCATGAGTTCCATGATCTGTCACAAAGGTTTTCCTCACACATCTACCCATTGGCTTTTAGGTCCAAAAAAAATGAACTGAAGTTGGTGAGTTCCCATTTCATTTATGTAAAAAGACAACAAAAAATAATTTGAAGAAAACCTCAACCGATTGCAAATTTATGAATTGCATCCGGCACAATCCAATCAGAGATTCGACCTTGAGGTATTATACCCAGTTAGGTTTGAGGAAGAGTTGGAAATAAATTGGCAGAAAATGTGCATAATTCTGCCACAGTAGTTGCTTTGAAGTCTGTATTTACTACAAGCTCATGGGCTAATTACATTATCATAGTTTTGCATTGGCTTATATGATATATAAGCCAGCAGAGTAATTTATAGCTTTTCTGCTCAGCCAGTGCAGAGGCATCTTGTCAGGCTAGCTGGGTACTCCAGAGAGGCAACTTCTTTTCCCTTTAGAGAACAGTACAGCAACACCACGAAATTTCCAACAAACTAAACCAGCAGGTGTAGGGCCAGATGCTCCTGAGCTGGGTTTGGGGCTGCCATTACCTCCAGAGAGGAGCAGACGTGGTCTGGCTGTGAGCCAGCCCTGGAGTCTGTCCCATGTGTCACCAGACCTCCCGCCAGCCCCTCAGCTCAGCGTGTGACACTTGCTGCCTTTCCAGTGGCACTCACAGGGTAACTCCTCTCTTTGGAGTGGGAAAGCCACGAGCCCCTCACCTTCTGCAGCTCTTTGGACGTCACCTCATGAAGGGCGTGTAGTGCCTGATGGTTAATTATGCCTAGAAAGCAAAACGAAGCTTAAATGAGCCAGAGAAAAGACACCCTTCCTTTCAAAACTATGCATTTTTGAGTCTTCTCTCCTTTTCATGTGATCAGAAGGAATTAAAGTATATTTCCAAGGCATTATGGCACCATAAAAGAGAATTTTATGGTGGATGTGAACAAGGCTATTCTAGTTGTGTCAAGTTTTGGGTGTGGTTGGTTCAGGGTTTTTTCAAACTTGCTGCTTCAAGCATCAAGCAACAATAGAGTAAAGGCTAAAAAAATACAAGAAATTCTATCAAGTATAAGATTTTTGTACTGCTGATACCCATTTTTTATCAGATAGGTATTTTTCAATCAGTAGATTCATATACATGCATACATGTATGAACAAAACACATTTATATATGTGTATATATGACTATTTTCCCAATTTTGACTTTGCTATATGTTGCTTTTCTCTTCCTCACAGCAGTGACTTAGTAAACAAGATGTAATGCATAGTATTCTTGTCTGGCTTAATTTACATAGGCTTTCTTTTAACATTATACATTTGCTTTTCAAACTTAGACATGTTTATTATATTTGGACATTTCTATAAGTACAAAAGTCTGTTTTCCAATGGCATCATCTGGCTTGCTGCTTCCTAATGATGTAGAGTTAACTGCAGGGAAACTTTCCCTAGTTTAAAAAACAAAAGAAAGAAAGAAAAGAAAACAAAACAAAACAGGTTCTTTCTTGCAAATATAAACATATCATATTTTATTTTTAATTTGCTTCAAAACCCACAGAGAAACTGGAGGTGAATTTAGGCCTTCACCAGCTTTTTTGCACATTTTGCTGGCACATTTAACTTCCTGTGTTTAGCCCCAGCTATTTGCAATGCCTCCCACACTCGTTGGAGCAGGCATCCTGTTAACTAACTTCTTGTTTAAATGAAGGGCTATGCTGACAATTAAATGTAGGACTGTGCATGCTTCAGTGCCGTGCCTTATTATAATCAACGTGAGTAGAAGCAGAGTGCTGAAATTATGGGTTTTAGTCTGCATCTGCATGGCATTATTATGCTTATCAAGGTGAAAATGTCAACGCTGAAGAATGTAATTGTGCACCTTAAGCTGCAGCAATAGTTAAACTGAACTCCTGCCCCGACTATTAATGCATGAGAGTGCTACTCTTAAGAGGCACTATAACTCTTTATGTGGGCAGAGCTTTCAAATCATGATTTCATTTCCTTCCTTTCTGTGTTTTTTTTTTAGGACTTTCAGACACGAGGTTTTTCTGTTTGGTTATAGATATAGATTTTTCTGGTGCAGTTTTCTCTTTTTACCCAGGCCCAGGAGCAAAAGCACAGCCTAGGTTTGTGCACAGCTCTGCTGCCCTCGGGGAGGTCAAGTGTGAAATGAGTTGAGAGACACATTGGCAGTCCAGGCGTGAGCCCAAGCTGCTCCAGCTAGTTATCAGTAATTCAGATTTGTGGCTCTAGTCTGGGCTCTTATTATATCAAATCAAACCGAATAATCAAATAATTCAGGGAGTTATCTATGTTTACTGGATTATCATTTTGATCTGAACATTGTCTCATACCAATTATGTGTGTTTTATTTACTGATTTCAATGTTTAGTCGTCTTGAATATTTTGATTTGTTATTCATTTATACTGAAAACCAAATGCAATTGCCTTAATACAATATATTACTTTGTTGGCTTTCATACACTTGCATTGCTTATAAGTCAGTTAGTTATAAATTATGTGTAGATAGGAGAATATCACTTCACTTTACACACAGACAGAGGGAATGATTTCAGCCCCAGTCACAGTGATTCTTTTGAGCTGCTTAGACTGTGCTGAACCCACGGAACTGTCTTAACACATCTCTCAAAATACACCTCCATACCTGCACATTAGTTAGTATTTTCCAAATTATATAATACTGAAAATTCTGTTTCCTTTCCTTTCCTTTCCTTTCCTTTCCTTTCCTTTCCTTTCCTTTCCTTTCCTTTCCTTTCCTTTCCTTTCCTTTCCTTTCCTTTCCTTTCCTTTCCTTTCCTTTCCTTTCCTTTCCTTTCCTTTCCTTTCCTTTCCTTTCCTTTCCTTTCCTTTCCTTTCCTTCTCTCTATTTTTCACTTTCTCTCTTTCTCTCTTTCTCTTTTTCTCTCTCTTTCTGTCTCTCTCGCTTTCTTTGTCTTTCTCTTTTTCCTCTCTCTCCATGATTTCCTTGTACAACAGATTTGGCAGGAAGAAAGACTAGATATGCTAATACAAAAAATAAATTTTCAATAACTTCAATCTGTTTCAATTTCTAAATAAAAAAAGAAAAAAAGAAAAATAAGAAAATGCATAGGCTTCAGTATTTTATGAGTCATTCTTTTAAAATTAATTATTTTGTTCCAAAATGCTATTTTTCTACTATTGATCTGATTTTTGCCGTGAAAAGAATTGCAACAGACACTCAAGGATCTGAGAATTACATAAATGAATAAAGTTTTCTTTTATACTCCTTTGTGTAAAAGGAAGAAAACAGCCATAAGATGTTGGTATTTAGGAATTATTTGGTAATTTCTTTAAAGATAAAATGAATCTCAGCAATATGGAGAGAAGATTGCACTTCTTTTGTTGAAACACTTGGTAGCCTAATAGAGCAGCCTTGAGCTTCTGAGCAACTCTAAGGAACTCAGTGCAGAGGTGAAGGGGGTGGCTGCACATTAGGACTGGGAAGATTAATGCTTCTAGATTTACTCTTACATCATTTGTGGAAGTGAAGAAGTTACTCATACCACTCAAAATAAGTAAGAAAAATTGTTTTTGCCTTTGGAGCACTGAACCTTGGCATGCTTTCCAGCTGCCAAGCACCAGATTTCTGTTCATCCTTATACATGGACTACTGGGATCTGGACTTAGAGAAATTGCAGGTGATGGCATGCTTATGCTGGAGGGAGAAGACAAGATATAAGGCTAAGAGGGTCAGATTTCTCTTAAATGTTAAATAACATTAAAATGATAAAAATATATTCACTGTCATTTACCAAAAAAAGTGTATTTTCTGGTACTGGATTAGGAAACTAAAAAGAAACTGGGTTGCTTGGAGCCACAGTGGATCAGTCAGAGAATCAGAGATTTCTTAATAATAAATACAAAAGTTGCAGATATTGAGTTTGTTTCTAATCTTGGTTGCATCAATATAAATCTAGAAAAGCTCCTTGAAACCAATGAAGTAAAACTAATACATATCAGTATTTTAAAATGAGACAGTCAGCCACTTTTTACACATTACTGTCAGAGCTGTATATCTCCACTGATTTTATTAGAGTTATACATCAAGACCAGACTTCTAAATCATTCTACAATCAAACCTCCTGTTGCAATGTCAGGTAAGCCCTTTCTATTGCATACATGGAAATAAATGTGAGAGGCCATTACCAATTCTGCAGCTGGAAAGCAGAGTCTGTGTCTCTGACTTTTTCTCCCTTACTCCTTGTGTGGAGTTCTCTATGCAGGCCAATATTCCTGTACAGGTGGAACTCTTACCTGATCTCCAGGAGCAAGAAACCCTTTGAGAGAGAATCCCAGACTGACCCAGGCAGGAAGGGACCTCTGGAGACCACTGTCATGGTTTGGAAAGACAGGTATCTGTCAGGGAAAACTGGGGTTTCCCTTGGAATGGAGAATGGAAAACCCCCTCCCTCCAAATTATTATAATTTTGCAGTTAAGAGCTTCCAGGCAAAAATATGGGAATATGAATAGCAGTCGTTTAACAAGAATATTAAAAATGCAAATGCAGTAATACAATAAAAACAAGCAAGCAAACAAACAAAAGTCCTAGAGAACCCTGACAGAGTCAGGAATACAACCTGACACCCTGTTGGGCAGGGTGTTGGGAGCAGTCCCAATAAATCCTCCTGCAGTGACAGATGTGGTTCTGTTGGAGCAGAGATGATCCTGCAGACAGGTTCAGTGGTGCTGAGATGAGTCCAGTCTTCCTCTGGGAATCCAGTGGAAAAGAGGATCCCTGGGGTCCCTGTGTCCCCATTTTTATCTGGGTAGGAATGGTTGGCTCCTCCCCACTGGGTGCAGCATCTCCCAATGGATGATGGAATGTGTGATGGCACTGGTGAGCCTCAATGGCCCATGAACAGAAGATATCCCCGAGGGTGGGCAGTGGTGACAGAGATCACAAACACTGCCCCACCTGGTTTAACAGCTGGGCTGTGATCAGAGGGCATCCACCCTCCTCCCCTGGAGTTACAAGAGATAAAGGAAAAAGAAACCATCCCCTAAATGCTTTCTACAGATGAAATAGAATACACATTTTTTTTTAGTTACATAAGCCAAGACAACCACCAAGCCCACTCCTCTCCTGACTGATACATGATCACCAGGTCCAAGTGGGCTTTTGAACATCTCCAAGGAGAGAAGCTCTGCCAGCTCTCCCTGCTGGCCCAGCACAGAGTCAAGAAGGGCAATGTCATTCAGCTGGAGAGAGAGTTTGTGCTGTTTGTGCCTGCGAGCCGAGTGGGAAGGAGGGGAGACAGGGGAATAGAGGCTGTGACATGACTTTGCTTTGAAGCTCCTATCAAGTGCAAATAAGGCTCATACTAAATAAGTCCCTGCTAGGGAGCTGTATATTTTTATTTGTAGTGTTTAGCTTGCAACCAAAAATCTGCTTTGGTTCAATTCCTGCAGCATTCAGAAAAGCATTGAAATGACAATTTACTTCTGGTTCAAGCAAAACAATGGTTTGCATGATTATCAGTTCAGCTTCATGGTTTGATTACAGAAAGCTTTGATTTTAAAACATTGAGTTTAACTCTGCCAAGGATCAGACCTCATAATTTTTTATCTAAACCTGACATTTTCCTCATGCATATAACCCCTTTCTGCCCTTCCTCTTTCTCTCTTGCTAATAAACTGCTGACAAGCCACGTTTGATTGCCTTGTGAAGGCAAGAAGATCAAATACATACCGAATATTAACAAAAAAAGAAAGGATACCCAGAGGGGGAAGGAAAAAATGTACAGAACATGTGTTCACTTGTTCTGCTGGAAAGAGTTGTCAGGCACAGTGAAAAACCAGTTCAGAGGCATCCTGCCTCGGTGAGGGAGCAGGACCCTCAGCATCCACACAGGGGCTTTTTGGGAGGGCTCTGCTCACCCCTGTCAGTCCTGGGCTGGCTTGGGGGAGGCAGGAAGGAAAGGAGGGGTTCTGCTCCCTACCACTGACCCCACAGCTATTCTGTCTTTCTCACAAGTGGAGGGTAAAAATTCCTGCTCAGGACTGAAAAGTGAGGCCCTTCTTCTCCAGCAGCACCGTGTCTGTTTTGTGCTTGTTTATTATTTTTCCCTGGTTTTGTTTGTTTGTTTGTAACATTTTTTCCCCCTAATTAGTTCAAATCTGTGGAGAATGAAGCAACCCAAGATTTATCATTAGCCCTCTGGAATTGGGGCCACATGAGTGATTGCTGGGAAAGCAATAAGGGGCTTGGCTTACATGTTTAGGACAACCAGTTATTCCCAGAGATTATAGAATCATAGAATCCCCTGAGCAGTAAGGGACACAGAGGATCATTGAGTCCAGCTCCTGGCCCAGGATATCCCAAGAACCACACCACGGGCCTAAGAGTGTTGTCCCAACATTGCTTCAACTCCATCTTGGTGCTCTGTCCCCTTCCCTGGGGAGCTTACTCTAGTGCTCAACCACCCTCTGGATAAGAACCTTTTCCTAATATCCAGCCTAAACCTCTCCTGACACAATTCCATGCTGTTTTCCCAAGTCTTTCTACTGATCACCACCACACCTGTGTGGCCACTTGCTGCTGGGTGGGCTCAGAGAGCCAGAGAACAAAGGGTGGCTCACATCTCAGCACCTCTGACGTGTTGAAATGTTGCATGGAAGCTCACATTGCAGTTTAAGAACCAATTTAGTAGCAGCAATTTTGCCTTGAAATTATGCTTAAATATTACTTGGTACAGATTCTATAAACATATTTCTATTTACTGTTCTACACAACTACATATAGAACAAAAAATTGTCTGTATCTGATCCTTGATTTGTATCTTTGGGTTTGATTTTTCTCCTTAGTCTTGTCCATGACAGTTTACCTAATAAAAATGCTTATTTCCTGCTAGCTTCTGAGTAGGTCCTCTGCTGTCCTCATAATCCAGCCAGAACACAGAGGCAGAACTGAACAGAAAAAGAAAACAAAACAAAACAAAACAAAACAAAACAAAACAAAACAAAACAAAACAAAAAAAAAAAACAAACCCATAAACACAAAAACAAAGAAAATATTAAATAAAAGAACTAGAAAGAGAGAGAGAAAAAAGTGAAACTTTTCTCAAGTGAAAGAACAAGCAAAAGAGGTCACAATACCTTGAATTATTTACAGAGGCCTAGTAGCTCAGGTTCTTTCTGCCCAGTATTCAAGCAGTCTGCTTATTCTGATAAAGCAACAGCTTTTTATGTATATCAAACAACATATTCAGAAAGCTTACAAAGAAAACTATAGTCTCAAAGACAAATGTTTATCTGGAATACGGAGGAAAAAAAAAGTCTGGAAGTCAGTGTTTGGGCCTCTGTGTCTGCACCAGCACCTCTTGAATGAAAACATTCTTATTTTCATCATAAGTTAAGCTACACACATATTAAAAAAAAAAAAAAAAAATTACACACACATGCACACACACACAAACACATATTGGATCTCATATTTTCAAGCTGAATAATGCAGCAATTTATTTTAATAGGAATGAAACTGTGACTCATACTTGACTTGAGATTAATTTGAAAAAAAAAAATCCAGCACTATGAAAGGAAACAGCTTCCTAGCTGTTGTCTTGACTTACTTTACAGGTAAATCAGCTTTATTTCTCCAAGGTTATCCATTCCAGGGACAGGTTTTCTGTTTGGTATGCAGGCTTGCAAAACCACCCTTTGAAGATGCAGAATTGTCTTGCTGTCTCTAGATCTTAAGCTTCCTTTAAACTGTGATGAAGGTTAGGGAAAAGAGTTCTAATCACCAAAGAAATCCCTTAAAGCATTGATGTTTTCAGCTGTTAAATCACCTTGTACCAGCAGCAATGGAGAATTAAAACTGGTGTCCAGTTGTGTGTGAAACCCTGACTCTGCACACAGGCCTCAATGTGACAATAACAGCAAATACTGAATTGTAACTGCTCTTGTGTCAGTCACTGTAAAAAAATTCTAGTGCTAATTTACTTAATGTGACCACCTAATCCATTACTGATGGAGCAATGCAAAGTTAGAAAACAAAATATTTTATTATGTGCAAGTTTCTTATTAGAATAGAATAATCCAGCCAGAAACACTCCGAGATAGTAAATATTTGCAAGTTTGGATAATATGCTTGTCTGCATAATTGGCAGAATTGATCTTGCTGAGTGTTCAGTTCACAGTTCAGAATTATCCCTCATTGTCTCTTACATACAGACCCCTTTCCTCTTCAGATTTGTACAGGCGAGTAGCTGGTATAAAATACAAATTCACTGCAGGTTAATTTAAAATTTACTAGAAAAGAAGTTGAGGTTTTAGGTGGGAAAAAAAAAGCCCAAATTAATTCTCAATCCTCTTTTCTGGAACTCTGCCTATTCGTCACATAGACTCAATAAATATGATAATAGCATTATATTGTTAGCATCTTAACAGGCATTCTATTTTTGAAGCAACCCTCTAATGCAGAAATCCCTAAATTTGTTTAGCACACTTGGTATCTGATCCAAGAGGGGTTTTAAAATCATTTCACAAGACGTAAACTGAACATTTCCTGTAATTTCACAGCTCATTCAAGTTTGCCTGATGTTATGCTGCCATTTCTAGCTCTGAAAATTAAGTGTCACCACCTGGAGTGGAAGGGTGGCCCTTCAGGCTGTCTGTGGGCACTGCAATCCAACAGACACAAGACAGATGTTTCAGTCTGCTCAAATGTCTGATGAGCTGTTGTGCCTGTTCATCAAAACAGCTGTCAAGTGATGGCAGAGGGGTGTGAGTGATGATGGAACAGACCTTTCAGGACTGCTGCACACACCGAGGGCTGTCCCAGGTGTGCTCCGGCCACTCAACTCTCTTGCATTATGAGACATTAGTTGAATAAATCAAGATTAGGCTCCATGGAACAGCAAAGGAAAAACTTAGGAATCAAAAATTGCTTCAGTTTAGATTACAGTACTGCTGACATTTCAGCATTTTTGATCTCTAGTCATCTGGGGAATTATTTTACCTTGATTTGGCATACCTCCCCAGAGACTTGTGTGTGCAGTGCAGTGCAAAGTCTTCTAGTGAAAGCTTCCTTTGGTGATGCAGGGGCATGGTTCTAGTCAACACACACCATCATTCCATTTCCAGAGCCAGGAAACTTTGGAGCACATAATCTATTTTACTGATGGAGTGCAAAGTCACACAGTAACCACAGAAGTCAAATACAGCATCTATTCCAGATGATTTATGATGAAGGAAGTATTTAATCAACTGCCATGTGAGGACAAGCATTTACTCAATTTAAGTGAAAACCTTCCAAATATTTTTAAAGCACTACATGGTTTGGAAATAAGACTATTCACTTTTTGGAGGGAACTTCCAAACATGATATTTTACTCAGCTTGGTACAAAAACTGTTTATAGTCCAAACTTGAAGAAGCCAGGTGCAAGGAGCAGCTTGCATACCCATCAGCATAAACTTCAAATAATCCATTTGACCACTCAGTGAAATACAACAGGAGCAATTCCCAAGTTAACCACGACCAATGACAGATGTTTTAGGAAGTGGTGTC
Organism: Prinia subflava; assembly: GCF_021018805.1. NCBI lineage: Eukaryota > Metazoa > Chordata > Aves > Passeriformes > Cisticolidae > Prinia > Prinia subflava. The sequence continues at coordinate 9,001,485 of NC_086264.1, read as the reverse complement.
CCTCAGCTGAGCTGCTGTGAGGATGCAGGGCTGTGTGAGGATGGTTAAGTCCTTCACTGCCCTGCAGCAAGGAGATGTGCACATAGTTGCACAACAAGAATTCTGCTTTGGTTGCTCAGTTTTGTCACCTTCTCAGTCCTGCTGGCTATATTAAGCAGATTAATAAGGTTAATTAAGACATTTCATATGTGAATATAAATTATGCCTTTGTAATACTGCGATTTTATGGCTCTGTAACATGCTGTCATTCCTAAAACCGAGGTTTAATGGTCAAGTTACTTCATCTTAGGCTCCATCAGGAACATGCTCAGACTGATTTAGTGTTTCCATGCAGATCTGAAAACCAGGCCCACGATCCATCTCCCCACACAACTCCACTAGCACAGCTCTGGGTGCAGAAAAGGGTGAAAAAATGAGTGTAAGGCAGAGAAGCAGCCCTGCTATGCATCAGTCAGAGTTTCCATGGTCATCCCACTGCAACCCAGGACACCAAAGGTGGAACTACCACCGCTACTATCTCTAAAATTATCTGCTTTGCACTGGCTAAGAAACACAACTTACAGAGTGCTAAAAGCTTAGAATTTCTTTTCAAAGAGTAATTAATGAAGCAATTCACAACAACAACTGTTTGGTTGTTCTGTGCTCACCACTCAGTAATTACCACTTAAAAAAAATAATGGTTCTTTAATGTGAACTCCTGACAGCAAAAGTACAGGGGAGCTAACATACAAAGTTGTCCTTGGCCTTGCTGATTTTCCTGGCAAAATATATAGCGTGGGCTTAAGTGATCATGAAGGGGAGCTCAAAGAAACCTACACATAAAAGAGAGCAAGCAAAATATGGAAAATACTGCAAAGAGCTTACAGCACTGTACCATGGCTGAGACTCACCACAGGAGAGCTGCTTTGGGGGGGTAAAATAGTCACATGCCAAAGAAAAGAGAGAAAGCAACGCTGAGAGAAGGATGAATGAAAGGAAGAAGATGTGAGAATATGAGAGAAGTCAGTGACAAAGAATAAAGGAAGTGCAGGAAGTGAAATGATGACGTGAAAAGAAGGGAAAAAAATAAAGATGGGTTGCAACTCTGTAGTATCCTGTAATGGAATAAAGATGGAAATAAAAGGAATTTTTAAAGGCTGCAATTAAAACCAATACATAATTTTACTTTTTATTGGAGATGAAAATGATTGCTTAAGCCTAGTTTTCTATTAGGTGCTACTGTATGAAACCAAATTTCCTTTGTACTGTTTCTTTTTTTTTCATCTTCTTGGGTTTTTTAAAAAAATATTTGGGATTTTTATAATTGCCTTTAAATATTATTTAAATGCTTATCATGTATATCTAAAGCAACCAATAGAGATAATAACTAAGAGCTTCTTAAATTTTCTGACATTTAACAGTGCACATAATCCAGAGGCTTTATGGAATGCTGATGAATTTCCTTGACCTACTGCTGAAATTTGAATAAACATATCATTATGGGCTTTAAAATGGGGTTTTTATGTATAGTGGCACATTAGGACCTGATGTGGTAGGTTTTAAGTAGCCTATTTAAAAAATCTTTCAGCTTGCAGACAATTCCAGCTATTGTGGGGTCACTGAGGGTTAGCAATTTATTCCTGAAATGAACGGGAGTTTTGTCATTGATTTAACAGAATTGGTAAAGACATTTTGCCTTTTCATTTTTTAATAGTTCTTCTGGACAACACACTGTATGAACAGAGTCTCAATCCTATTAGAAATCTAACTTTGGGACAGTAAAGCCAACACTAACATGGATTTCTGCCCCAGAAGCACTGGGAGCACGCTCTGATCCGTCTGAAGTTTGTCCACATCTCAGACAAAAACATGGGTGAATTCAGTGAAAGAAAGAAAATCAGAGAGCATCAAATTCCTGCAGGCACAGGTACGAGCAGAAAGCATTTCCACTTCCAAGCATGGAATCAAAGCACCTCAGTCACTTCAAAGAGGTCAGGTGTGATGGCATCCACTTCCAAACTGTCCAAGGGTAGGTACATGCAGGCAACACTCACTAAATAACTTCTGGCCATAGATTAGTAAGTAAAGATCTGATATTTTAGGAATCATAAAAATAAAATGGTGGGTTTTGATAAATGATGTCATTATCATTCATAACTGTATATTGGCGACGAGTATAATTTTATTAGATCTTGTTTCTCTGGCATCTTACAGCCCCCTGAAATAGCAAAAAAAAAGGAGAAATACTATGTAAGAATATGCTTGCACTAAACCAGTGAAATTATAGTCCAATTTGTAGTTTAATAGCTGTCTTGTTGTTAACTTTTAGATTTTTATGATTCTGACAGATTTTATCTATAATAGCATAACATAGCACATAATTAATACACAATAAAATACAAAATTGCTGCATACTATAACATAAATGCTATTCTTGGAGAATTGATCCCAAATCTGAAGTGATGATTAGAAGTTCTTTGCAGACCCATGGCAAAGGGATTTCTCATTACTGGAGAACACGAGAGGTGATCTGCAGGGTCAGCTGGCAGCGTGGCAGAACAGGGACACAGCAGTAATGTTTGCTCAGAAAGGGCTATTACACACTTAAAAGGTCATCAAGGGGATTGATATGGAATAAGAAACAAGGTCACTTTCTCATTTACTTCATTGTCACTTCAGAAATAAACCTTAGCAGGTAAATATAGCCAAATTTCCTACAGAAGTCACAAAAGTGTGCATTGAAACATGAAGGAACAGTGGAGAATAGGAATGGATTGGAACAAGAGACACCAGAGCAGGTAAAAGTTTTACTGAAATAGGAGCTTTGACAGAAAAGACAGATAAAAATCTGCCTGAATCATGAATCTAAGCTCACTGACAGCCTCGGGGTGGGATTTACCTGACCCATGTGTAAGATAAATGGGGACTGTCCCCACAGCCTCATCTTCCAAAGTGAAGCACTTCTATACATGGACGTGTTCACAGTCAGACTTTTTACCCAGAGTTGCAGGGTGCCAGATTCTGGCATGTGCCTTTTTCTCTCTGCAATTCATATATTAATGATATTATATTAATGATATTGTTATATCAATCATATATATTAAATATATTACATTACATTACATTACATCATATCAATCATGTCATATAATATATATCATATCATATAATAATTAATATATTTGATATAGTATCTTTATTATAACATATATTTTAATGTATTTTTATGATACATATATTTTGGATTGCAACCTGCCTTGTTATGCCCACAACAATTCTCCATATCATCCCTTTGTTGTGGTTAAAGCAAAGGATTAATTTGACATTTTCTGGGAAAAAAAAAAAGTCTAATTTGTCAGAATAAGGGACTCAGAATGCATAAAGTAAATAAATCCAGGAAATTTACTAGAAAATCCTTAATTCCATGGATTTTGAATGCTGGTTTGCAAAAGGTACTTTTGCTTTTAAAAATAATATTAGATTTACTTTTTTTAATTTAAGAGACTGGGAGATAAAGTTGACCCTTTCTTCTGGACACTGATAGCATTCAACCCCTGTACAATAATTTACTTGATCATAAATAATAACCCAACCATTGTTTTGGACATGATGAGAAAAATGTGTTAATCAAGAAACTTTCAGAAGCCACGTATATTTATTTAAAGACCATTGTTTGAACGGTGAACACATTTGAGAAATACTCTGTGTGTCCTAGAAGTGTTTTATTCAAGAGAGACCTTATAGGTTCTTGTTGAAATGTGTCTTAAAGACGCTCTGCATAATAAAAGGTAAAGACTGAAACAGAAATCATCCTTGGAAATTTTCTGTGGTTTGAAAACCTTATCTTTGAAATTCTGTAAAAATTTAGGAACAGACAGTCATCAGAAATATAAAATAGATGCATGACAGTGCAGTAATCTGACTGAAGGGAGTTATCTACAGTGCATTAGTAGTCATCATCTTTAAAGAGAAATTGTAAAATCTTTTAACCAAGTGGTTCTTGAACAGTTTACATCATCTGCTATTGGATATTAGTAATTTCACTGTGCAGCTTATTTAAAGAATAGGGAGTCTTGTGAAAATGAACTTTTTTCCCAGTTTGAAGAAGCTGATGGTAGGTGTTTATATGGCAGGATTAGTCACAGATGATTTACTCAGAATACAAAATGAAATAAACAGTTTTCCTTGGGCTACTTTTCATACTAGTTACCTTTCCTTTATATTTGAAACATGAAAGTTTTCCAAGTAAAAATTTTGTTTCATAATTGTCTTTTGGGATACTTTTAAAATTATTTTCTAATTTAGAATAGGAAACTTCACTCTTTTTTTCAACATCTATGGAACATTTTTAAAAGTCAGTACAGTATCTGCTTGTCTGTGCATGCAAACAGAAATAACTACCTGGGGAACAAAATCATGGCAAAAGGTCATGTTTGCCCTTTATTTGAAATACTTTTAGACTATCAAGCGGTTTAGAAGTCACTCAATCAATACCAGAAGTCAAGGAAAGCAGTTTGTTCTATCAACATGAAGATATTTTGAGTTTTCTAAGATGGAATGGTGTTTCCTTCTGCATTTTAATTGAGATTTCATGAAATCACTGCTTTAGTGTATGTGGCAAAGGTGTTTAAGTGGCACTGCTCTGCAACAGCCACCTGAGACACAAATGTTTTAAAAATCTAAAAAGACCCACATGAGGCCCCTTTCCTTCCTTTTTCCCCCTCTGCCTTCAAAAGGCAAATGATCATGAAAGCTGAGACTATAAACACCTTTATATACATATAAAAACAGTGAGGGGGTGCTGAGAGGTATAAATTTAGCCCACATGTACCATGGATCAGTTTTAATTTTCATGCTGTGTGTTCTACCAACACAAGAGGAGCTTTAAGGTTGTATGTGGGTACACATTGCAGGCACAAATTCTATAAACAAATGGTTTTGTATAAAAACAGAGGTGGTTAAAAGAAGGAGTCTGTCTGAGGTTCAGAGGCTTTGAAATATACATTTTTCAAAGTATTTTACTGTACAGTCCATCTGAATTATTTTAATTTAAACAATTTTAAAAACCTTTCACTTTCTGCAATCCATTACCTAGTAAAAAAAAGCCCATAAACCAGTTTGTTTTCATGTAAGTAATTATACTGAAAACCCCCCTTACAAATCAAATCCCCAAATCTGCCTGCATCCTTGAATTAAAAAAAAAAAAAAAAGAGAGAGAGAGACAAAAAAATGACAAAAATAACATATTTTTGAAGGACTGATGAAAATCATACCATACAAGACTCTATGAACATGGACAAGTTGATAATAAAAAAGTATTAAAAGAGCATTGCTTTTGGTAATTTCTACATATCTCTTTTCAATCTAACAACTGAAAACTGTCAATTAAATTATGAGATGGAAGATTAATATGTCTTGAAACTGTAGAAGGAGCATGAGTCCAGAGGGACCAGCATTAATCCAAGCCACCAGAGTTTGTGAATCATGAATGACTAGCTGAGTGAATTATGAGTGCAAGCTGCAATATTATAGTTAATATGGGGAGATGGCCTACAAGAATGTGGAGAATTGGGTCCAAGGTGCTGCACTGTAGTTGAGACTGGATTTCTGGGAAAAAAAAAAGTGCTACTGAATTTTGATGCACTCTAAAAATCAATTACTTTAATTACTCAAGGAACCCTAATAATTATTAGACTCCAGTTCTTCCATTATGCCTTTTCAGTCTTTTTTTTTTTTTTTAGGAAAAAAATAATTAAAATATCCGAAATTTTATGCTAAGAAATGTGTGTATTCAAATGAAAAATAACTCTGTTAGAAAAAACCCTAAATGTTGAGGCTGGGTGAGCATTTTCTTAAACAGTCATTATCTCAAAATTAGTTAAAGGCTGAAAAACTAAAATAGCTTATTAATGGACTGAGACTCCTTAAACTTTTCATAATGTGAGTCAGGTGTACAGAATCTTTTGAGAAACCTCACTAAGTAACTCTCTGCATCTTTAGGCACTTAAATGTCTTTCCCTATTGTACTGTTGTCAATTGATTTCAATTGGGGGCTAAGATTTAGAAATATTGCAATTTCTTCACAGCTATGAGCAGAGTCTCAGGCACAGCCTCTGTCGACAGGGTCCACCTGGGTGGGCACTGCCATGGGTACTGCACACGGAGGATTCTGCTGGACAGGGTGCTGGGCCATCTTCTCTAGACTCTGCTTTTGACGAGAAAGTTGGGACCAGATGACCTTTGAGAGCTCCTTCTAGGCTGGTATTGCGTGATTCAGAGATTCCATGGAGAGATTGCTTCAAACGCTCTGGAAGATACACGGGAATTCAGTGGGTAAAATCCAGCTTTTACTGAGAGAACCTACTGCAGGCTGCAAAGTTTGTGTTTCACCTCCATGCAGCTTTTTGTGTTAGGGAGGCCCAATTTCACAACAGACAAAGTCGAGAATATCCTTATCATTGTTGTTGTTTTTAAAGGGGTGTGAAGCAAAGGGCAAAGCTGAAGCAGGATGGTGGTGTTGTGCCCCAGAATGGGAAGCAAACCATGGTTCTTCTGATGGGGTAGCACCATCTGTGTGCCATGAAGGTACATGGTATCATTATTCAAGATTAGCACAGACTTTGGAGCTCAGTGGATCCCAATACCTGAGCAACAGCTTCATTCCAACAATACTGTGAACATTATTTGAAGGAACATGCTCTTTCTTCTTCACTTAATGAGGAAAATTCACTGTATCTGAATTTTTTTTCTTTTCCATTTTTCCATCTTTCCTGAAAAAAAAAAAATCCCAATTTTCAACTCCTATCTAAAGTTTCATCCTTAAGGATTTCGTACTTGTAAACAAAACGACTGAAAGCTGACAGTTGGAAATGTCATGTCTGCTGTCAACCATTCATGAATAATTGACACCAAGATTACCCAGGGAAAGCTGCAATTATCCTGACTCATTAACATATGAACTAAGCCTGGTTTTGTTCTGTACTTGTAGGATTTTCCTTTAACTCCTTGATGTAGAAGGTAAAAAAAACCCCAGCGGGATCTTGCTACACAAAGAATAAGTCTGAATGAATAAACAAAACCCCAGAACTATGAAGACATATTAGAATTTCAAGTAGTGTTTTGTTTAATCTTGTACATACCGTTTTGCTACTCTGCTATTTTACAGGGGATATCACTGTGACAGATTTGTGTGCTCGCCTAGGGCTTGGAGAACAGCTTTTTGCAAATAGAGGTGTCAATGGGAAGATCTTCTTACCCATGTTCGTATTTTTCATACCCATCCAGCTGAAGGTGTCTAATCAGAAAGCTGAAATGGTTGGTGTTCAATCAGGATTTAAGCAAGCTATGTTGCCTGGATGATAACAGCATTAAAAAAAGAGGAAAAATAATTTTTTTATGGAATTCCTTTTTAAAAGAAATTCCATAATTAAAAAAAAAAAAAAGAATAAAAAAAAAAGAAAAAAAGAAAAAAAGAAAAAAAAAAGGTCTTAGCTTGATTTTAAGACTAAGGTTAGCAAGTCAGCATTGACCACTGAAACAAGTAGGCAAAGAAAGTAGTCAGGAATTTCACAAGCCAGCAAAAACATGCAAAGAAACAAACTCACCAAATTTACAAAGATAATGGAAATTACTAACAGCTGCTCACAAGCATGTTAAATACTTTCTCTCAACCAGTACAATAGGACAGACTCTTTTTTTTTTTAGCTGCTGTGAAAAGTTGTAGGGTAACCTAGAGGTCTCGGATAGGATCTGAATTAAAAGTTCTTTTCTTGAAAGAAAGCCCTTTGAACTGCAAGCTGAAGCCGTGAAGCTATTTCCCACAAGTAATTACCATTTTGGATGCCCCTCACTGCTGGTCCTATTGCCTTTAGAAGAGCAGCACACATTGTAGGCCATCATATCAATCCATAGAGCTGAATTATAACTTCTTTGATATAATGAGCTCTCTTTGACAGTCACACACAAAGTCATTGCTCAGAGAGGATAACCAAGCCATTGCCTCTCAAGTGTAATACACTTCATTAAAATGCAAGTCATTTCTTAAAATGCACATTCACTGAACTCCAACCCTTCATAAATCTTGTAACATTTCATTTCTTGTTCACAGCTCTGAAATCTTTAAATTTTGGCCTCTGTTAACTTCCTGCATAACCTTAAAACACATATAAATTTCTCACTTTAGTATTTTTCTTCTTTTTTGTACCAAAGTTGCAAGAGAAAATGACAAACAGTTTGGAATCTCTTGCCTGTATGATCTTTGCAGCACACCTGTCAAAAGCAATTATTTAGACACTGGGTCTTCTCATGCTGTTGAAGACTTCCTGACATCCACCCACATTCCCCATCCTTTAATTATGTAACTTTGTTCTGGGTGATATTCTCTTGGAAAAAAAATAATTCTTTTTTTCTCGGTTTATAGGTAATTTTTTTATGTGGTCTTCATATGATCTTCATTTCCCCTTAGTAAATGCAACACTATCCATCTCAATGCAAACAGAAAATAAACAAAAGGTCCTCATGTTTGTAAAGGAGAATAGGGGAATTATGAAGAAACAGAGGCCAGTTCCTGAAGTTTCCTCTCCATTTTTACAAACACAATATTTGAATCTTACTGCCAAAAAAAATGCAATGGCAATGACAGATGTGTCCAAGGCCAGCCTGGCTGGGGCTCTGAGCAACCTGGTCTGGTGGAAAGTCTCTACTAACTGCAGAGGAGTGGGAACAAGATTGTCTTTAAGGTACCTTCCCATCCAAACCATTCCATGATTCTGTGATATCTACATCATCTTCTCCAATAATTTTATGTTTTTATCCAAATCCTTTTTAATCTTTGAGTATTTATATGGTGGTTTTGCTTCATTTTCTGCATATAGTTCCTCTAGTATCACATATAACAGCCTATTCACAGTCTCTCCAAAATACAATGTGAATCTGATAGCAGATGTCTGCTGCTCTGATTTTCTTCTTTGAGAGGGTTCAGCATTAAACAATATAATACATATTGAAGTAATGTTAAAATTGTATATACTGTATTGCATGAGGAAACCCACAATTCTCAAGGAGAAGGTCAAGCCTATTTAAAAAAAAAATAAATTTACACCCACTGACACATAATCCTGCAGTGATCTCTAAACCTGTTAAACAATAATCACTTAATATAGCTGAATACAGTCATGCATCATTTTTATAATCAACATAATAAAACCAATTGCATATAAACATACACAAATATCACCTAAGTTATAAACAAAAATAAAATTTTTATAGCAGTTTGTATGTATAATCCGTTTTGATCTCTCAACTTTTTTCTCGTACTCAACCAGAACCAAAAAAACCTCAGCAGACCTTTCTCAGAAATATCTAAATTTGCCTTTTATTGTGACAGACTATTGCTTATGTACAGGAGCACACACACCCACAAAGTGCGAGGGTTTCAGCACAGAAGCAACCTGAGGGTGGCTTTCCAACTCTGGAATTTAAATGTCTCTCTTTGTGGACACTCAGAGCAAGAGGAGGACTCTGACTGAGGATTAAAGTGGTGCACAAGCCTTGCACACACACAGACATCACTTATTCATGAGCATTTGTGAGATGCTGTAAGTTGGCAGAGCGAGTTTTACCGCACCAACCCTGCGTTGGTGGAGCTTCCTTTCTCTTATTTCTTAAGAGCCAGACGCTGAACCCCACTTTTAAAAGTGGTAATTTCCATATAGTTTAATCATCCTCTTTAAATAAACCTTTTATGGGGTAGCATTGACTAGCATTGCCCATTTTTAGGGACTGTTTTTCCAATGTCGAAGCAGCAATTTACACAAAGAGCAGTCACTGGCTTTTATTTAACACAAGAGCATATTAAGAGAAAAGCAGCAGAAAGCAGAGTGTAAAGTTCTACTTGGAGGCTGCAGTAAAGCTGACAGTATAGTAGAAAAGACTAATCAGTACATAAGAGATTCAAGGTTGCCAGCAATTAATTCTAACAGCAACTGAGCATATTAAGGGGTCTTGGTCAAATCCTAAGGGTTTTGAAAAAATTTAACTTAATCGTTACCTTCCACTGAGAGTTGGCCAGGGTCCAGACCATCACTGTTTGGGGAGAATATAAAATCCCTTTGCACTGTTTTCTGTAACTTATTAAGCATATGCTAGATACCTTGGGGGGAAAAAGAAAAAAAAAAAAGAAAAAAAAAAAGAAAAAAAAAAAAAAAAAAAAAGAAAAAAGGAAAAACCTGCTGAATGCATTTTGTTTCTTCATGGAAGGAGTACCTGTTCTCACCACCCCATTTTTTCAGCTGGTTTAGCTCCCCCTTGTCTTACTCATTTTCTTAGGTACTGGCAAACTCAACATGTCAAACACCACTTAATTTTGTCATGCTAGCATATTTGCAGCTATGTTCCTGTCACTTTTGAATTCCAGCTTTCAATCAGGAACACTTCTGATTACTTCCCAGCAGCATAACTTTACAGACTCAGTAAAAAAACTAATTCCACACCAAAATGATAGTACACAGCATTTCTCAGAGAATTATCACTTTCCCTGGCTTCAGTGGCAAAGGTAGATACTCACATATCTTGTGTTCAAGAACATTATGTTAGGAAGGCAAATTAATTCGAATGATGGCTAACAATATTTCAGTTTTAACTTGTGAGCAGAGCTTGAGCAACCCCATCAGCGCCCTTCTTTTAATGCACTGAAATGGGCAGAGCTACAGAGACTCTTTCACTGGCCACAGGACAGCTAGAAATGATTGCTGATCTTTACTATAGAATTACAGAATATTTTGAGTAGGAAGGGTCCTTAAAGAGCATCCAATTCCATCCCCACTGCTCTGGGCAGGGACACATCCCACTAGACCTGCTTGATCAAAGCCCCAACCAACCTGACCTTGAACACTTCCAGCAATGAGTTATTCTTTAGTTCCATATATTATAAAAATGGCTTCACCTCTATGTCTTTAGCTTAAAAGAATACAAAAATATCTTAACATTTTTAAGGCTGTGGGATCACCTGACAATGAAAGAAAGGACAGCAATAATCTCCAGTGTCCCCAGACATGCTGCTTCCCATTTGTTGCTCCTTTCCCTGCTCCTTTCCATTTGTTCTCCAAATCCATCATTGGTTTTTTCCCCACAGGCTGGCTGTGGAGTTGTCTGCTCAGGAGCTTTTATGGCCATCAAGCACTGCTATTAGAATCACTTCACTTTCTTCAACAAGAACTTCACTCCTTGCTCCTCAAAACCCAAACAGACTTTTAACATATTGGCTTTCACTAAAAGAAATGAAAAGGAGTTGTGTGGACAAACAATATTGTAAATTTTACTCCACGCACTGTTACTTCTTCCTAATTCCTTATAGAACAGACACGGAATAATCATTTATATGAGAAAGGGGATTTGTTGTTGGTTTTGTTGGAGTTTTTTGCTTTCCTGCTCTTTGGGGTTTTCATTAAATACCTTTCCGAATTTGAAGAAGAGGATGAGTTTTCCTATTGTCTTTCTGTCAATTGCTAGCAAATTTTAGTGTCTCCATACTGTTAGAAGCAGCAGGTGCTGAGTGCCCTTTTGCCTAGACTTAGCATCCTTAATTTACTCCATCTTACCTTTTAGACACTTTATTTTAATAATTTCTTTCTCTTCCTTCTCTCTAGGCTCTGTTAACTCTGTTCTCAACCAGCAGACCAGCATTTTCTTCCACTTTCTCCTAACAGCAATAGAGGGTGCTTGCTGTTAATCCTGGTATCTTTTGGGATCTGCAGTTTCTGTATGACATTTTTCTTATTTAAATGCAGGTTACAGATTTTATATTTCTCTGTGCTCATTCATTTAAATGTAAGCTAAAAAAACAAAATGCATTTATTTTTTCCATATAGTCTCTATTTTCCAGATCTGCAGTTATCTGCAGAACTGTGGATGAAAGGATTTATCAAGTAAACATGCACTGAAAAGTCTAAGAGGAATGTTTGATATATCAAAAAATAAAAATCAGTTTTCTCCTACTTGCTCTTGCTCAGATTGCAAAATGGAATACACATTAATGTGTTACAATCTAATTTATTTTCTTTTTAAATTGTAATCAGGTTCCAGGGTTAGTTTTTCATAGTATAGATTTGGAAAAGAAAATAATTCACGACTCCAATTTCCCTTTATCTTATTATATTGATAATGGAGAGATGGGGCTGCTCAAGCATTACAAAGTCATTTTATGTTATTTTGCTGAGGCTATTGTTGTTTTATTATTAAATGATTTCTTCTACTGGGTTTTTTTAAATATGATGATTCATATCCTTAATACATTAAAGGATCGCTGTAAAGAAATATCTGACCAGAGCCAGAGGACTGAATTATGTGTGAATAGATGAAGACACAGCTTAAGTACACAGAAGAGACTCAATCCACAGCCTAAGTAGAAGGAAAATTTAAAAAATAATAGTCTTAAGGATTTTAGAGATCTCGGGTCTCATTTTCCTAAGCTATAGTGATTCTAGGTCATACTAAAATTGCAAAGTAGTAAAAAAAATGCCTTGTTATACTTAGATGGAAACATCAATACTGTAGAAATATGTAAAATGTAAAATATGTAGGATTTTACAATAATGGTAAAAAAAAAGACCAAAATCTACTTGAGACCCCTTTACAGGTTGCAAAAGAAATTTCTGTCCAAATAGTTTTCCTTTCATCTCCTTTTTTTTTTTTTTTTTTTTTTTTTAGTTAAAGGACCTTTTTTTTGTTGTTTTGTTTTTTTTTTTTAAGCCAGCAGGTAAGCCACTTCTCATCAGACAGAAATGCATTTGAAGATTTTTTTTTGGTCATGTAATCCCAACAGCACAAAGCATCAAATAAGGAGAGCTTTAGTAGTGTTATTATTAAAGAGAGTAGGACTTGGATGGAGATGATGAAGAGGGCATAACTAACAATTGTGGTAAATAAAAATATTATTGCCTCCCAGTGAAATGCAAGGAGGATCACTGGGAGAAGGGAAAGTTCCACCAGACGAAGCCATCAGGCTCAACCCTTGCAGTTCATGGAGTCATACAATCACAGAAGGGTCTGGGTTGGAAGGGCACCCTAAAAACCATTTATTTCCAGCTTCCCTGCCGCAGGGATAGGCACACCTTCCACTAGAACAGTTTGCTCAGAGCTCATCCAGCCTGGCTTTAGCCACTTTCACGGGTGAGGCGCCACATCCTCCCTGGGCAGGCGCCTCTCGGTTCTCCCCGTGCAGGTCAGTGGTTCCCAGGGCCAGTGCTCCTCTCCACTCCTCTCAAGAATGAGCACAATTCTTCCCCTTCTCCAGTTCCCTGAGACCTCACCTGACTGCTACAGATATTCAAATATCAGAGAGTGCCTTAGCAGCTGCATTTGCTGATCCCCTCAGGACCCTGGAATGCATCCCACCAGTCCCACAGATCCATGTTCTTCCCTTTTACAGCACTGAACACACAAATCAAGAGGGTGGAACAAGAAATTGATAGGCACCAATGTTCTGTGCAAATAATTTCTAAAGCATATGTGACCATCTCGGGTTCTTTACCAAATCGTATTGCAGTACTGAGTAGAAAGGTAATTATTTGAGGGTAAATCTTCTCATCATAACTCTTTTATAAGTTAATATTTTTTAGCATTCATTATGTAAGTTTGTACATAATAAGATTTAAACTGCATTGTGGTTGGTCAGACAAGTGATACAGGATAATTTCATTTCCTTTGAGACAAATTTGTTTGTTAAGGGTCCTTTCCCACTACTTAAGTTTGTGTGACTGACAAAATTAAGAAGAACCAATATTTCATAACTTGCAGCAGAGGACTTGTGGTGCATCATTTCTGAAACCTTGGAGTTGATAAAAAGCCAATTTTACTTCTGAAATCAAAAGGGTAAATAAATGATGTATATAGAAAAATATTTGAAAGAGTCTGATACTGCAAATGTCTAATCACAGGGTTTCAGCAGGGGGTTAGGAATATAAATAGGAGTTAAGAACCCCTGCTGAACCTGGAGCATGGTTAACTTTATATACTTGAGTAATATTTAAATCAATGGGAATTCAATACAATATTAAGTAATCTTATATTTAAAGGAATAAAGCTGAGATTATTCTTCTCAGTTATGTGCAGTTACTTACACATCATTCAATATCCTTTTATTTTCACATAATTTAAATTCACATTTCAGTTTTCCTTATGGTTTGATGAACTGCATGAATGTTTGGTTTATTGATATTTTGTGAATAATGAGGTCCACTGGTACATTCTTGCAACTGATAAAATACCTGCAAGCTCCACATTTATTCAGCACAATATATCCTATGGATTCTGAGTTGCTAAATGAAAGAAATTTGATCCTAATGCTATTTGAAAATAATGAGATCACTCAGTAGTATCAATTAATTGTAATAACTAGAAATGTTTGACATATCACACTATTATATTTTTAGTGATATAAAGCCATCTTATTTTGCCAATTCATTTATAATGGTCTGGTCATAACAGATATAAATAGTTTCCATATCAAAATGTGTATTTTTGTTAACATATTTTTATCATTCATTTTTTAATGAATAAAACATTCCTGCTGTGTGACTATTTTATATTCACATATATTTACAATATATTATATTTTTACATATACTAATTACAGTTAGATATAAAAAATGCAGAAAACCACCAATCTGTTAGGAGAAAGAGAAAAAAGCTCACTGTTTTCATCCTAGTCAGACTAAGTAAGGCTGGCCATGGTTCTGAATCTTGAACAGAAAATAAAATCTTCAGGTAAATTCAGGTTTCAAAGCCTGAAGTCAGCTACTTCTAGTATAATCTCTGGGTGATATTTTTGGTGGTTAATCTCTGGTAACTAAGAAATATACCAAGTTGTTTTGAGTTTGTTTGTTTGTTTGTTTGTTTTGTTTTTTAATATATATGAAAAGCAAAAACATTGTCAGAGCTACTTTTATTACAGATGGTTGGATAGAAATAATTTGTTTCCAGCTTGAAGGTGCCACAGACCTCTAGTTTGAAGAGTCCTACAGATTGAATCATTGATATTGACAGCCTCTTCAAACCACCATTGAAACTAAAAAATGTCTGATCTGTTTGCTATTTTTGCTATTGATAAGTGCTATTTTTCTTGTGTGTGTGTGTTTACCCTCAATTTTGCTTTATTATTTTCCTACAAAACTTTGACTCATGACAAGCCGGGCTGTTTCAAAAACACTGCATCTGTGGATAAAGGAAACAATAAAGGAAATTAGATGGCACAGTTGTAGCATGGCGTATTAAAGTATCTTTTAACTTACAGCTTTCAATTTTACACCTGTAAAAAAATATCATTTTATTTGACACTTGTAAAATATTCTCATATGGAAAGATGCAATGAATATGCAGATTGTGACTATCATATTTCAGATGTAAGGTTCCTAGCAACAGAGTATATTTCTTTAGTAATCTATAAAACTTCTAGAATATTTAGTCTGGGCAGAAATAGTTGTCTAAGGTTACCCTTTTTTTGTCCAAATCATCTTCTTAGTCAATCAAAAAACCCCTATATTTTCTGTCACTTTGAAGCTTTCAAAATCTTTCACTGAATCTTATGGTACAGAAATGTACCAAGGCAGGTGACACACTGCTTTTCTAAGAAAGAAAAGTTACATTTATAATTATAGGTTCTAACTATTGTCTCTACAATGATAATTGAGAAATGGCATTTTAGTCTATTCTAAATCATTCAGGATTTAAGGCACCACAAGGGAACTACTGATGTTTGGTTGTGTCCCAAGTATAAAGTGGACAATCTGTAAAAGCTGTGGTATTATAGTAATAAATATATCTGCATTTTCACTCATAGAGCATGTAATAACTTCTCCAATATTTAATTAAGACAATATCATTATGACTCACTAACCTTTGGTATACCTGATAGTGTTAAAACAAGAATGTAATCGAGGCTGCATTGAAGACTTCTTTTTGTAGCCTTTAGGTAGAAAATAATAGCAGATTGGTGGGGTTTTAATTGATCTTAAACCCCACATATCCAGGAGGTGCAACCCATAGGAGATCTACAACATTTGCAGTCTCAAAATAGATAAAGTAATTGTTTGATTTTTATTTAGTGCAATAATATTGATTCTTTATGTGTCTTCGGCAGTGCCATCCTTTCATTTGCAACACAGCTTTAATTCTGACTTGACAGTTTTAATTTTTCATCCCAAAAGTTCGGCACTGCATCATCCATGTGTAACTTCAAATGTCACAACCATTTAAGGGCCAAAAAGGTATTGTCATCCCTACTGATTTTATTTTGACCTTTTTAGAGAAATTTCAGACAGGCTTAAGAAAAAAGCTAATAATTTTAATCCATAATTATTCTCAGGTATTAACAAAACTCCTCAACTGTAGTAAAGAGGTTCAAATATATTAAAAAAGCTCTTAGCCATGAGAACTAAATAAGTAATTTATAGGAAAGAAATGACTTAACAGAAGCCAGCTCAAAAGCTCATGAATAATTTCTGCCTCCAAATATTGTCTATAAACAGTAAACCCAGTAAAATGCCACTGTACAAACAGGAACAGAGACGATAAGCAAGAAGAATATCAAAAGAAAGCTCACATAGTGGGAATATTTTTTCAAAGGTGTTTTTTAGTTTAGTTTTCAATATTACCACTTGGAATGGTGATTCATAACATCAAATGCAGCAAAATGCATATATGACAAAAAAAAAATTATTTCAGGTCAATTGAATATATCAGCTTAGTTATCCAATAACAAACTACAAATAAAATTTCTCAAAATCATCAACTTTCATAATTCTGAGTCAGATTACCATGGCACTACTTTTCACATGATCTCATTTTTCTCTTACAGTTATTGTTAATCTCAGAGAGGATTTTTCCCTTCATTTTTTGGTTCAGGATATTGTATTTTTGAAGCAAGGTAGAGCTACATGATATGGAATCTTGCCAGCTTCCGATTAACAATAAAAAATGTAAAGAGTATTGGACTGTAATATAATGATAAGATTAAACTGTGAAACAGGTTTGATTATAAAAGACCTCATCTGAAAAAAAGGTAATCCTGATGTGAAATGTTATACATTATGGCTGAGAAGAAATAATAAACCAACTTATGCATATACTAAAAGTTAAAATATTCAATTATATTTTAGAAGACATTCTTATCAGTGAAACACACTTGCTCTACCAAAATAAAAGTTGCATAATTGGAAATGAAAAAGTTATAGCTGTGTCCTTCAACTTTTTCCAAGGTGCTTGTTGATTTTTTTTCTGGAAGAACACTTATCTTATTTCAGGGGGAGGAAAAAGAAACCAACTTTTATTTCATTCATTTATTTTCCTCTTAGCTACCCCATTCCTGTAAACATCTCCCGTGCAGATCATATTTTAGGATAAATATTAAACCAATAACCCATGGACCTACATGAACATTTGCTTATTCATTTTGGATATGGAAACAATTCAACACTCAGCTTTTCTTTACATGTGCTCATATTCTACTTTTTGGTTTGATTACTCAGCCTGCTCTGAAGGTGTGAGCTTTGTGCTTTTGGTAAAATGTGGTTTCAGGTATCATGGTTGGTTTATCCAGGCTTTTATAGAGATATTGCTACCTCCTAGTTTCCAGTACAAACACAACATATTAGCTTCTTCAGAATGGTCAAATACAGTGGCTGTTTGAATTAGATAAAATCAAAACATTAGATTTGCTGAACGGTACAAATATTTGACTGACAATTCATTTACTCATCTCAGATTCAGAAGAGGTTTTTTAAAACGCCTCTCAAACATAGAACAAACTTTTGGATTTAATCCCACTAATCCTCCAAAGCTGAAAAACATAAAAAATATCAAATTAGTTTTGCAGCATGTCGTGTTGGTCGTGCAGGTCAGCAGTTTCAGGCTGTAGAAAACAAAGTGGTAGGTTAACAGGTCAAGCTGAAGGCTGAAATGCATTTTATTGTGTCCCAGGATCTTGAAAAGGGAATTCCTTTTGAAGGGACTCCTAAGAGATGGTCACGGAGGCTCAGAGGTGTCACTGGTTGAGTGCAGTGATAACCCCATGCTGACACCCCCTCCCTCTGTTCACCTGGTATCAAATTAACAAATCCCTCTCATCAGTACTTTTTAATTCCGTTACATCAAGGAAGGCTCCAGTTTTTATGCTCAAGGCAGAACTTCTCATTCTTTAGGCACCTAAGAGCAATGGAAGCACACATGATTCGCCACCACTAGGTTTTCTGACCCAGCTGAGCATACAGAGATATAAAAAAATAAAATAAAATTAGGAAAAAAACTCATTGAAGGAAATGTTCATGAAGTTAGGAGCTGGGAGCCAAAAGTTCACTGTGTAGCCTTGTGGTTCCTTGGACCATGAGAACAAACCACCTGCTGCTGTGAACTTACAGACATTATTGCTTCCATCATAAGTAAGAAGATTACATCCTATCAGATGAATGGTAGGAGATGCCATCATAAAAGCCACAATCTTAATGAAAATATCTAATTTATGGTCTCCTGCCATAATTTTCAGAGTTTCAGTAAAATCTTTTTGTTTTTACACTAATTCTACGTAAGATATTGTATTGGAGGTTTTCATTTAGATAATATGCATACCCTCATATCTGAAATTAAAATATTCGTAGATTTTCTAGATCACTAAGGAAAACTATATTACATGCTGGTTTGCTGTTGATCCTTTATAGATGTTTAAGCAGCACTCAGTATTTATTTTCCATTTTGATTTTTGTATTCAGTGAGGAATTCTTTAACAGATTTCACTGTGAAATGCAGCAGAACACAGAGAATATTGAAAATAGAGAAATGTGGAGAATGTGCTTCACATTGTCTCAAGTTTCTTCTTCTAGACATGTTATTTTACATGAAATAACCCAGATATGACTGCAGCTTCTTTCTCCACAGACAATTGGCTCTGCTCTGGTTCAACAACAGTCAGTTTCTATGTAATTCTATATTGGTTCTGTTAAGAAAGCAGAAGTAAAATAAGCTTAAATGTTCTTTTGAGGAGCCAGGATGTATATGACACTCCATTTTGCCCACATGTATAAATAAACATGGACAGGTACCATTTGTTAAAAAAAAAAAAGAAAAAAAAATAGAAAAAGAAAAGAAAACTAAAGGTTCAGGAGACCTTGATTTTGGAAAAATGCTCTCCATAAACACTTTGGTGCATAACTTCATGGTTAACTGAAAATATGCTAGTACAGCATCTTTACAGGTTATTGTTACATGGCTTGCAAAAGTCTAAAGCTATTCCAAATGTCAACATAAATGCTAAGAATACCTTCAGGCTAGGAAAAAGCCCACTGAGTCTGGGCTCATGTCATTTCATTTCATTTCATTTCATTTCATTTCATTTCATTTCATCAGACTTCACTCAAAGCAACTAAAAATATAAATTTAACTTTCACATATAAAAAAAAATATTTTCATTTTAGCAATTGCCAGCTGAGTTTCATATTATTTTCCTTCCTTGCCAGTCCATGTAGCACTACAGTCTTGGGGAAGAGCTACTGGAAAGCTGCCCAGTGGCAAAGGATCTGGGGCTGCTGGTTGACAGGGGCTGAACATGTGAACATGTGAACATATGAACATGTGAACATGTGAACATGTGTCCAGGTGGCCAAGAAGGCCAAAGGTGCCCTGGGCTTGTGCCAGGAGCAGTGTGGCCAGCAGTGACCACCCTCCTGCAGTTAGCACTGGGGAGGCCACACCAGTTCTGTGCTTCCCACTGCAGAAAGGACATTGAGGTGCAGGAACGTGTCCAGAGAAGGGCAATGGAGCTGGGGAAGGGTCTGGAGTACAAACCTGATGAGCAGAGGCTGAAGGAGATGGGCTGGAAAAATCCTGGAAAAAGAGGGTTTAGAGAAAACTACAGCTCCCTGAAAGGAGGGTGTAGCCTGGCGAGGACAGGGCTTTTCTCCCAAGCAACAAGTGAGATAATGGAAGGAAACTATCTTAAATTAACACAGAGGATGTTTAGATTGGATGTTAAGAGAAGTTTATTCACCAAAAGAGTTGTCAGGTATTGGAACAGGCTGCCCCGGGGAGTGGTAAAAAGTGACCACCCCTGTAGGTATTTAAAATAAGTGTAAGTATTAAATATATATTATTATTATATATTATATATATAATTATTATCTATTGTAAATTATATAATATATATTACTATTATATATTGTATATATTTTATATGTGTATATATATATAATAGATATATATCCCTGGCAGTGTTGGGTTAATGGTGGGACTCCACAATCTTGGAGATCTTATCCAATCTAAATGATTCTATGATAGGAAGGCCCTTCCTTTAAAAAAAAAATATTTACAATCGAGTTATTACATTTTAGCAAAATAAGTCAACTAAACATCACCTTTACAGCCAAAATTCTGTAGTTGACATTTTCTGTACCATAATTAAATGTATCTTTTCCTCCCTATTGAACTTCAATATTTTTTCTGCAGCCATTTTGCAATTGTGCTAATGTGCTTAACAGCAAGCCATGGTAACAGTTTTGCTCCAGATCCTTGAAGAAGAGTCTTGTAAAACCCAGAAGTTCTGATGCATATGGAAGCTAACAGAATTATTTCCACCATGTGTATGTGCTGGAAATCAGACTCAGTCACCTGGCCAGTGCATTTTAAATTCGGCAATATTTCCACTCAGTTGAGATCAGCAGATTGTTGAACATTCATGGGTCAGAACTTTTTATTAGAAGACCCTGATGTTATGTTCTTGCTTAAAACAATTCATCATTGCTCTTTCCATCTGAAGAACTTTTACCTTTTGAGAGTTAATTTACTATATAATGTTTCATTTGATGGGACCTGAACCTGCTGCTCACAAGTTATTTAACATCACATTTTTCCTACTCTTTAAGTTTCAAAATCATGGTTGATTTCCTTGTAATGAATAATTAATAAAGTAAACTCTTCTGCTGGATGAATTAGGAAGGAAATAGAATAGCTAAAGAGACTTTTCCCTTCTTAGTTGGGGTACAAAATTGTTATTGCTGAAGAAGGGTATGAATAGATGCATAAATGTTCAGCTCTTTCACAGACCAGCAGTGGCTCTCTGGAGACACCCAGCCAAATTTGGTCACAGGACACACTCACTCTGTCATTCTGTGCCATACAGGTGTTTTATATTGGAGCCAGGGTATTTTATCATGGTCATATTATCTATATGTAAACAAACAAACAATAAAGCCCAGGATTTGGTACAGATAGACATTCAAAAACTGAATTACAAGAGTTTACAAGAGTAAGGGAAAACTCAAACCAAATACCTGACCTGATAAAGTGCATTATTTCTTCATTAACTTTTTAAAATCTTTCTTAGCTCTTCTGGGTTCTCCTAACATAAATTCAATTGCTATACTAAGTGATCATCACAAAAAATTGAAAAGCAAAGCAGCAAATAAGAACAAAAGGAGAACATCTGCACTGCAAATGCTAACAGAAGCTAAGCATGCAGCTTTTATAATGAATTCCTTTACAGTGGCTGATGACAAGAAAGTATTGTAGTTATGCTTCTGCATGTTCCAGAGCACATCTGCTGAAATCTCTACTTTCTCTCAAAATCCCTATCTTCTGTTTCTACATCCCAGAAAAAAACCACATATTCATGTTCAGAAATGGGACATGAACTTTCATTTAGCATACCAGTACTTCAGTTGAATTAAAACAGAAGTAGCACCAGCAAATTTTACATCAGAAGATGGAAGATGTATATTTTTTAATATATTGGAATCACGTTCTTTACCAGAATGCCAAGGATTCCTATAAAAGCAAATATCCAATACATATCACATTTCACAGATTTAGTGAATTCCATCTTGCTCCTACAAATTCCAAAAGAAATTTCTTTACCCTTTTCTGTGGACTAAAAATCAGAGTTTCTCAGAGGAGTAAAAAAATGCACTTCTCTTTACTCTAAGCTAATAACAGCTCCTGAATGAGTCTCTGCCATAATTTAAGAAGCCTAAGGGTGTAATTATACAAATGAATTATTGAAAGGTAATTTTACTCTATTTTGGCCATTCTGTTCAAAGCCTACATATTTATGCTCATTCTCTGAAGTAACTGATTTGGAAAACATAAATGTAAAATATTATGCAACAAATGATGGTGCCCTACTTACAAGATTATTAATATTTTCTTTCTTACATTACAAAGAAAAAAAAGTACAGAATATTAATTTCAAAATCAGTAGGAGAAACTTCTCACTAGGAAAAAGCAATCCCTTGAAAAACCCACTCTTCCCTAGCACTGCATTATCAAAAACTGTAAGCTAATATTTTAAATTTTCTTTTTATTGTTTGCCTCTGAGTTCTGAGCCTTGCAGGGCTTTTCATGATCACCTTTCATAATCAAGAAAGAGGAGAGATTTTCTCTATATGAATTCTGAAATAAGCATGGGCTCATATGGCTCTGATTTAATTGCAGCTGTAGTGATACTTCTGATGAAAAGTCCCTGACCGGGAAGGGGAAAATCTGGGAATGTTTCAATGCAAGGAACATCCTCAAGAAGAAATCTCAGTGACCTGAGAGTGCTGTTTTCACTGAATATGATCCTATTAGACCAGTGTTTCTTCAGTTTTTCCACATTAGAAACTATCTAGCAGGTTCTAAGTAGGATTCTTTCTTTTTATTATTGCAAAGGCATAGTTGCTGTGATAGATAGCAACAGAAAAGTGCATTTGGAAAAATCAATAGGAGCAAAGGTGTGAAGGAGCTTGTTCTTTGTCACTGCAGTTTGGTTACTAAGATGAACAAAAAACTTACAGAACAATGGCATACCTAAAGCTGATCAGACAACCAAAGGCAAGCCTTTCCATGGAATAATTTCTCTACAAAATTTAAAGTTTTCTGATGAATAAACAAAAAAACCAAGAAAATTCCCTTTGACCATTGGATAAAAAGAAAAATTACAAGTTATGGTCTTCAATTAAGAGACTGCTACACCCTGGAAGTTGCAATTATAATTCTGAGCAATTATAACAACCCTTTCCATGTACCAAAGTTAATAGTTGGATTTTATGTGGATTTCCCTTTGAAGTTTATGGTCCCTTCATGACGATGATGCACGAGGGGAGTTCAAGCCTCAAGGAGGAGCCTCGTGGCCTATAGAGAGTAATGAGAACACCCTTACCTAATTATTCACCTGCTTCAGCCTGAGGGTTTGTCTGTACTGGTGTTCATTTCCAAAATATTTCTGAATCTATCAGCAATAAACCCTTCATATTCTCTGAAGCACTTCAGGTGGGTGAGACAAATGTGTTTATCTTTGTATTGTAAACAGATAGAAATACACTGGCAGTATTTTAGTCTGTCTTTACATATTATAAAATTTAAAAAGCAATACTGTTTTCCTCATTGCTATGTCACTCGTGATACAGCTTTGTATCAAAATAACAAAAAAAAACCTTCCAGTATCAGTAGTACAGAAGGTAAACTACCACTATTTCCAATACACAGTTGTCTACTTAATTTTAGTCTTCAAAAACAAACAGAAAAGCAAAATGTGACATGTTTTGCTGAGACTTCAACAACACACATCTATGTGTCTTTTTTACTTAAAATTATTCCTTACAAAAATACACATGCCAACCATTTAAATTTATTATATGGTGGAGGCAGTACTTTATCATTATGATTGAAAGGTAAACTTTCGAATTTCTTGGGTTTGTGACTATTCTAATGTATTACCTTTCAGAACATTGGGTTTTATTAAAGCCCACAAGCCCACACAAACCCCCAAAGCCTGTAAATCCAGAAATGCCAGCTGTATATACTGTATGAAACATGTTCAGGGCAGCTCTGTCTGGAACAAAGTGGATAAGTTATGATTTTGAGACATTACCCTGCCTGTTATTTAGTGTAACTCACACCCAGGAATAAGCCTGAGCCTGGAACCATCTGTTTATCAACTGGTCATGCAAGGAACATTGTTTAATTAACCAAACAGGGTTTTTTACATGGTAAAACAGGAACCAGCCACTGCAATACTCATGATGGTGCCACAAATACATCCAGAAAACAATTCAAGGGAATTGGAAAAAAGAGAAAGGGAAAGGGAAAGGGAAAGGGAAAGGAAAAGGAAAAGGAAAAGGAAAAGGAAAAGGAAAAGGAAAAGGAAAAGAGGAAAAGAGGAAAAGAGGAAAAGAGGAAAAAAGGAAAAAAGGAAAAAAGGAAAAAAGGAAAAAAGGAAAAAAGGAAAAAGGAAATGAAAAAAGGAAAAAAGGAAAAGGGAAAAGAAAAGGGGAAAAAAGGAAAAAGGAAAAGAAAAGGGGAAAAAAGGAAAAAGGAAAAAGGAAAAGGAAAAAGGGAAAAGGAAAAGGAAAAGGAAAAGGAAAAGGAAAAGGAAAAGGAAAAGGAAAAGGAAAAGGAAAAGGAAAAAAGGAAAAAAGGAAAAAAGGAAAAGGAAAAGGAAAAGGAAAAAAGGAAAAAAGGAAAAAAGGAAAAAATGAAAAAAGGAAAAAAGGAAAAGGAGAAGGAAAAGGAAAAAATGAAAAAAGGAAAAGGAGAAGGAAAAGGAAAAGGAGAAGGAAAAGGAAAAGGAGAAGGAAAAGGAGAAGGAGAAGGAGAAGGAGAAGGAGAAGGAGAAGGAGAAGGAGAAGGAGAAGGAGAAGGAGAAGGAGAAGGAGAAGGAGAAGGAGAAGGAGAAGGAGAAGGAGAAGGAGAAGGAGAAGGAGAAGGAAAAGGAGAAGGAAAAGGAAAAGGAAAAGGAAAAGGAAAAGGAAAAGGAAAAGGAAAAGGAAAAGGAAAAGGAAAAGGAAAAGGAAAAGGAAAAGGAAAAGGAAAAGGAAAAGGAAAAGGAAAAGGAAAAGGAAAAGGAAAAGGAAAAGGAAAAGGAAAAGGAAAAGGAGGCATTCAGTGGATCAATATATGCAGAACTAACAAAGTGAGTGAGCAACTCAAAGGTGACACCATGCTCACAGTCCCAGGAAAACACCTCTCTGTGCCCACAGGGACTGTCACTGCTCTTACTCTGCACAGATCAACCAATCTTAGAGGCATTCTTTGGTCTTGTGGCCTCTCCCTGCTCTCAGCAAGGATGGCTGAATTGACTCCTGCCCCTAAAGGTTGCCAAATCCCAAAATCATCATGAATCAGAGCTCTTAGACGCAGCAGTTCACAGATCAATATATTAACACAGACTAAAATCAATGGTGGTTTGCATTATTATGCTAAGTTGTGAATCACAACACTCTAGGACCAGACCCACTGCTCTTCAGCCAGTTTGGGGACTTGTAAGTGCCACTCAATGGATGTGATAGACAGCTGGAGGTGACAACCTCTTAAATTGTCCTAGCTTGGACTTGTAAAACTTGTCAAAGAGAAATCATTAAAAAGAAATACTCTGACCTTCCCTATTTCCTAGTGTAGCTTTCTTCACTTTTGCTCCTAGAAAAGAGCAATTTTTATTCATAGGTGGTGTCTGCAAACTCTTCTTCTCCCTTTTCTCCATATTTTTCTCAGTTCAACTGCAAATAAACAGCCTGTAATTCCCCTTGTCTGTTGTTCAAGCCTTGTCATTTTGCTTAGCTAATCACCCTATCAGTATCTCTCACCCTCTGTATTAAATTAAATCACCTCTTGACTTGCATGATCTGAACAGCACAAAAATATAAGTGAAAAACTTAGAAGTTTTCAGCTCAACCATTTTTAGTAGGTGAATTTATAACAATATCACTGATTAGGCTAATATTTGGAGCTCAGTTTGATTCAGAGATATATTCTGTAATTTGGAAAAGTAGAGTTGATAAAAGTTGATAAAAAGTTGATTAAAAAAGAGTTAATATATATATATTGCATGAATGTCTGTTAAATTCTTTCCCTTACAGAAATACTGCAAAATACATTAATTTTACACATAGAATATCTATTAAATTAATACAAGGCAACAGGACACCTATATAGCTAACTTTTCTGTCATATATTTGCCCAAGAGAATGAGCTAATTTTAGTAGCCTTTCCTTTGTTTATAGAAAAATTAGAGATTTAGGTTTTTCTGTTTATTTGTTCCTATTTAAATACAGTTGTGGAGGACACAAGGTGTGTAAGGCAGGAAGCAGAACTGAGTGTTGTTTTTCATGCATTCAGGGTTCTCCAGGGTTGGAACAACAAAAGAATTTTCTCCCAGGCTGAGCTGCAGGAATTTAAAAATCCTTTTTCTTTCTCTCATAGTTTGAAGGGTTAGTTGTGCACTTCACAGGTTCTCCTAGCTCAGTCTAACAAATTCCTCTTGCTGCTCTATCAGTCTACGGCACCAGTGATGTCCCTCATCTATTTTATTGTTACTCCATAGTTGTGGTAGGTTTTTTTGCACTGAAGTTGGCTCTAGAATTTCTGTGCCTGTACTGCAGCAGGAGTCCACAGGGGGAAGGAGCAAACTCCCAGCTCCTGCAGGCTGCAACTTAAAAAAAACCCTTTACATGGAACACAAACAACCTTCCCATGCAGAACACCCTTTGGTTTCTGTATGAAGAGTTCCCAACAGCAAAATCTACATAAAATCTTTTCACATATTTTAGGTTGTTACTGGTACTCTCACCATTTTCCAAATCATATTTTGGCCAGGATTGACTGCAGTGATATGTAAATCATAGAATGGTAAAGATAAAGTGGTTCCAAGCCCCTGCCAATGACAGGGACCTTCCACTGGAGCAGGTTGTTCACAGCTCCATCTAACTAATCATCAAAGACTGTCTACATATGCAATTAATTTTGGAGAGAGTCAGTGGCCTAAATGCAAAAATAATTGTGTGAACACAACACAGCCAGGTTAATGGGAAAAATCCAGGTCTTTTACTCCTCTCTTACTTATAAATCATTTTGCATTTGAGGAAATGAAATGTGGCTGTGTTCTTGTGCCCGCCTTTCTACACTGAAACCCTTTGCTGGTCTCTCTGACAACTTTTACAGCTCCTCATCCTATTTCAATAAGTCACTTTCATATTCTCTGCTTCACAGATATTGCTGAACATTATCCTTTGTTTTAATTTGTTTTGTTTTGTTTTCCTTTGTCTGCTCTGCTTCTCCCTGCAATGTTCTGTGTCATTTCATGGTACCTCGAATGTCTTACCTGAAAGGAAGAGGACACATCCTTCCCTCCTGCATGTTGCACTGCTTCCAAAACACAGCTCAGACATCCTCAGTCTAGAGGGGAAAAAAAAAAGAAAAGAAAAGGTTTACAAACTTTGTGAGACAAGGCACAGAAAAGAACATATGGTACTGCCTGAGCTGGGCCAAAATGGAAGTGCTGTAGAGCGGCAGTTGGATAAAGGAACTGGAAGTAGGAGTGAGAGGAGGAGAACCATACTTTTAAGACAGAAGAAACATGTCTAACCAGACTCCAGCTCTTAAGTTACAAAGAACCAGACAGGATGCCAGAATATAACTTCATTTCGTGTCAACATGGCAACAGTGATAAAAATACCAATACTGAGAGTCAGGATTCTTTTTGAAGCGCAGACCTGGCATCAGAAACTTTTTTGTTTGCTGGAAATCTGTTCAGGCAGTACATAAATCATTCAGACTCCTTTAGCCTTCTTCCATCTCCCGTGACTGCTAGAGAGCAGGAAGTTTCCCAGTGCCACAAGGGCACAGAATGCTAAATAATTGCTACCTTGCTTTCATGCTGCAAATCTAGCCATACATGTGCAGTTACAGAGCAGCTTTGCCTGTTTCATAAGGGGTGGATATGATGACCTCCACTCTGTTCTGACTCCAATTTCCACAAGCTGCTTGTTAGTCTCTTACCAGTTGCTCAAAATTGGAACCAGTGCTCTGAATATAAATGATTTCTTCACTCTGCCATTTTCCTGGTTAAAATGAAGCCCCCTGTATCTCCCCACCTTTGCCACCATCACCTCATGCGTACACTTTTCATAACAATGTAGGAATCTGTGACTGCTCACAGGGGAGTCAGGTCACTTTTGCTAACCCCAGTGTTGCCTTCATTGTCTGCCTTGCCACATTCCCCTGCTCCTTACAAACAGCACACAGATGCACACGAGAAGAGACAGAAAGCATTGTAGGTTTTGGGCACTTGGTGGTATGATAAAAATAAAAAGGCAAGAAAAACGAACATAAGGAGAGAATTAAGAAAAAAATCACAAACACTTCAGGTGTGCACAATGGCATTGCTAAAGTGTCTTGTATTTTGTAAAGGTAAAAATCCATTAAATTCTTTTGCAAAACAAAACAAAACAAATCAAAAAAACCAAAAAACTCTGTTTACTGAGAGTTTATCTATTTATTTATACATGTACTTGAAATGTTTTTTTTAACGCAAGCATAACTTTTAGAGTTTTATTTTTTGGTTTTGGGGGTTTTTTTTGGTTTTTTTGTTGTTGTTGTTGTTGTTTTGTTTTGTTTTTTGGTGTGCTTTTTTTCTTTTTTTTTAGTGGTGGGTTTTTTTTGTGGGTTTTTTGTGGTTCTTTGGTTGTTTTTGTTTGTTTGTTTGGTTTGGTTTGTTTTTTGGTTTTATTTTTGTTTTGGTTTTTTGGGGGTTTTTGGGGGTTTTTTTCTGTTTTTCCAGTAAGGCTCTGATCAACATAATTTCTCATTTATACCGAGGCCTGTAATAGTAATTTCCAAAGCATAAACAGGCAGCCAGCCACAAATGCAAATGACTGGAAACCATTACCCTTTTTCCTTTAAAAGACTGAAATGAACAACACAGCGTGACACGATGGTGTCTGAACCCACTGCTGACAGCAACAACTGGATTTTGAGAGAAAGAAAGGGTACTAACCATAACACCACATGAAAGACCCAGTTTGCTGCTTGTTTAGTGGCAAAGTCTTCTTCTAGACACTATGATAAAATTGTTATTTTAGTGAACATCATTAATATGTACTCTTACAAGGCTCTGCTTGCCTTTCTCCTACAGGTATAAGGGATTTGCTCCCATGGATTAGTGCAAGGCTGCCTGAAGAACACTGGGTGTAATTACCAACCTGACCTCATCAGAAACTGCATTTCCTTTCTCCCTCAACTTGTGCCCTCCTAATATCGTTAATTAGATACCTGGCCTCATGCAGCCTTCTTAGTGAGAAATGTCACACAGTGCAGCAGCAAAGCAGCATAAAGACCACAGCTACCAGCTCTGTGGGCAAAGCTCTGTGGATAAAAATGAAAAAAAAAAAAGGATTCACTGGCTTCAGGAAAGATGCTCATAAAACAGCAATGCAAACCATGTGTCATGGAAACAAACAAAAAACCAGTCAGAACCAACCCCAATGAAATATCCTCATGTCCTCACATAAAAAAACCCCAAAAAACCAAAACCAAACCAAAAAAAACCAAAGCAAACCAAAACAAACAAATGAACAAACAAAAAAAAAACCACCACCAAAAAAACCAACAAAAAACCAACAAAAAAACCAACAAGAAAAACCCCACAGAACACAACACAACAAAACAAAAACAAAACAAAACAAAAAACAAAAAACCAAAAAACCCCAAAAAAACCCTACAAACACACAAAAAACCCCAAAAAACCCCACAAAAAGCCCAAACAAAACAATAAAAACCCAACAAACAAAAAGTCACAGAGGGGAAAACACCCTCTTATTTACTACCCTGGACACTAAACAGTGCAACAGGACTACAGCAGATCACTTTTTTTTAACATTGTCTCCCCAAAGTACAAATTCTCCCCACTGAATGAAGTTCAGGATGGGAAGAGACAAGGAATCCTGTACTGCAACAACCCACCCACATGAGCCTGTGCCAAAGCCACCACTTGATTTATACATCCAGTGAGAGACCTTTAGGGTCTATTCATGTGCCAACACTCACTTAAAGCCAGCAGGGCAGCTGTGGTTGGCTTTCCTAGACACTGCAATATTCTCTTTAGTGATGCCTCAATCCCAAATATCAGCATGAATATCCTGATATTGTAGCCTAGACAGACCCGGTAAGAGAAGCTATTCCTTTGAAAGTCCTCAAAATGAGTGACTAGCTCCTTGTCACTTGCATTCTTATATCTCACTGAGTTTATTTCATTTCATTTTGTGTTGTTGTTCTTTTGTTTTGTTTTTTTTTTTCATTTATACTTTTCCCACTGATTCTATTTCACGAACACAAAATCCAAAGAGCTCCTGTGAAGCACTGTATGTTCAAGCCAGGCAGATAGATCAGTGTAATAAACATGGAGCCTCAGATTTCGTTATGCAGACATCAAAGTAAATTTGGTCTCAAGCACAGGATGCCAGTGAATTAATTCCAGGGTATGTAAAGTTAAATGTACACACACTGAAATATCTGTGTACAGACAGAAAACAGACATGAGCAGATCTGGTTGAAGGTCAGTTTGTCTTCCTTACAACTTCAAATGTTCTTATGGGCCATCAGGTCTTAGATTCTAATATTAAAATGTGTGAGGTTAAACAAGATTATCTTTAAAAATATCTTTTGTCAGCAGAGGCACACTGTTCCCTACTCCATGTAAATTTGAATCTGTTTTAGAAAATCTGTGATATAAATCATATTTCAGTGCCCAGAAGATACTGCTCCTTTTCTATTCATTCAGTAGTGAGGTTCACTCAATTTCCCATGTCTAAAGATACTTCTGCTAAGAAAAATTGCATTGTTTGGAAGTTGAACAGAGCTCTTCAATACTTTATCTTATGTACATATTTTTAACTTATAACACTACTGATTTCAACAGGAACATTCCTAACACCTTGCCTTAAACATGAGTAGTCACTGTAACAGAAGGCTCCTGAGTGATAATCTATATTAGCAATGCTGTGCATTGGAATAATCAAATTTTCAATGTAAATTTCCCCCAGAAAAAAGCAATATTCTCTCCATTAAGTCACAGCAAACAAAATCTGGTTCATTTTAGCCCTATTTTTAAAACACTCCTTTAAGTATCTCCCTCAGGCAACAGAGAATTTACAAAGAGTTTCGGTGAAACAGTAAAAAGATATCACTTTTAATGTTTGTTAAATCTTGTTTATTTTTTTTTTTCCAACTTCACAGCATTTTTAACACAGAGAAGAAAGTAGATCAAAGTGGAATACTTGCTGTTTTCTCCCTACCTTGATATATGCTAAATATAATATCCAGGATGGGACAAGATAATGGATTCAAGCAAAGATCAGGAGCATAGTGCCAGTTGTCTGCAGCTGCCTCAGAGCACACAGAATATTATGGGAACTCGGGAATGACATTTGTGACTATTTTACCCTAAATATTATATTTGTAATTTTATTTTATTTGCAAAATTTTATTTGCAAAATTCAGTACAACACTGACAAGGAACTGCATTTGGTTTTAAATTTCTAACATGAAATTACAACTTTTCAAGGCAATTGTAGCACACACATATTTCTCCTAGGTTCACACACAAGCCATTTATGTGTATTAAACAGAGTTATTTCACTTATTATGGCAAAGAGATGAATGAAAAAAATCACACTAATTTCAACCCTGGAGGAGTTTAAATAAAGGTTACTAATTCTTTACATCAAGTTTGAGTCACCTATAAATGTCTATTTGTATTTTAAGAGTGTATATATGATAGGGGGAGACAAGATTTTTCTACCTCCTTTTGGAACTTAGGTAACAGAAATATAACCAGCTTTGGGTAAATCTTTTTTTCCTGCTCATGAATATCTGTAAAACTGAAATGAGATTTTAATGATTGACAAATAATATCAGAGAGACTGTAATATTTAATTTTCTTCCTTTTGAGTGGTTTAGACATGTTCAAAATATTTTCATGTAAGATGAATGTGTCCTTTTTCTACAATATGCAAAAGAAATTCATGAAATAATGCCACTGCTGTGAAAAGCATAAATCCACAACAACCAATCCTTTTAGAATCTTGCTAAAAAGAGTCACTCATAAACCCTGGTTAGTAAAATTTAGGCACACTCTGAAAGCCGACCATCATATATGCAGCTATGAAATTTAAATGGCTTCAGAGCTGCTTCAATATGTTTAAAGTTGACAAATGTTTTGCTCTTTCTCATGAAGACTAATTTTTTCTATCTTGTTGACTTTTGTTACCATAAATACAAATATTAATCATACAAATAGCACAATTACTTTTGCTTTTGGAGTCCTAATTGTTTCTAAAGTATCTCTAATCCTTTTACAAAATACCAATATAAACAAGTTTTAACTCACTCATCAGAGTTTGTTTTTTTTTCAGAAACCTAAGACAATATAAAGGAATTAGGATGATGTAGAGACTCTGATGTCAAAAAGGTATTTCTATACGCAATTCATGGAAGCCAGAGCTTTATTATAAGCATCAGCAATGTGACAACCAAAAAATAACTGTACAGATTTTTGAGTGTGAAGGGACATGCTAATTGACAGTAGATGGAACAAGTTTATAGGTCCATCAAGCCACATAAAGGAGTGTCTAAATTCTAAGCTTCCTTTCTCTTGGATGCAATTTGTACAACAGAGGGATGAAATATTCCCAATTATATAAAGGAAATTATCTTGGCTCTCCTATCTTGCATGCAAGATACACTACCCTTTCAATTTGTTTGGTTTTTGTTGCTTTTTGTGAGAAAGAGAAGAAAGAAATTTAACAAATACAATTGCACAGAAACCCCAGAAATTGCTTCTTCCTGT
The DNA here is from genome assembly GCF_021018805.1 of Prinia subflava. NCBI lineage: Eukaryota > Metazoa > Chordata > Aves > Passeriformes > Cisticolidae > Prinia > Prinia subflava. The sequence goes on along the minus strand of NC_086264.1, from coordinate 8,968,871 downwards.
TATGGAGCAAGAAGTTTTATTTGATCACAAAAACTGACTTTTCTTCCTTCTGTTTTTGCCTCATTTTTTCCAATGCTTATCCATCGTGCTTTTATCCTTTGATTCTTCTCTGTCCTTGCTTTCATTCTTTTGCAAACACCAGGCATTTGCAATGACAAAAATTATCCATCCAAGCTAAAACACACGCATGCATTTTCTCCTTTCTTTTTCCTGCCTAGAATGTGGACAACCTAAAGCAGTTGAGCTAAGACAAATCTTTTATCTAATCAAAAACTCAGAGCCTCCAGTATTCTTTCATTACCAGGATTCATTGGCTCTAATTCATCTGTAGCTCTCAAACCCAGAGGCTACAGAATAACAGGAGTTAAGAGAGTTGCTTGAGGAAAAAACCTTCTAGGAGTAAGTCTAGTTGTCAATATTGAAGAGATAATCTAATAATCTGTGATACCACAGAGACTCATATTTTCATTCAGCTCGCCTAATTTAACCTACACCTCTAAGGATCTGCAAATGCTCTTTAATGCTATTGAGGGTGGAAATCTGACTGAAAGTAGATCTGTGACATTAGTTTGTGGGAGATTTAGATCATCTCTCTGGCTTCTAAATACTTAATGACAAAAAGCAAGTCCTCTGAGGAAGTGAATTCTAGCTCTTGTAAAATACGGTCAAAATGGGTCTTTCTTAAAGTCCCTTAGGAAAGAGTCCAACAAAACTTTAAAGATAAAGCTTACTTTAAAAATTTATGCAAGGATCAGGAAGCTGAAAAAAGAAATCTGTCAATAGAATATTTAAAAGAATTAAAAATTTCTACTGTCTTGAAAGTGCCTTTAAAATTCCTCTTAAATATACATTCCAAGAAAGGAAGAATACCGTTTCTACTCATGAGGTGTTGTGACAGGAATTTTGTACTTATTCTAACACCTTTCTTTCAAACCTATTAAATAAACAGTTAATATAATAACTTCTCTCATTTCAGCTTTAGAATAGAGTAAAATAGAGTCGAATAGACTAGAATAAATCATTTATTTCAGTTGAAATGGACCTGCAAGGACCATCAAGTCCAAGTGCCTGATCAGTTCCGGGCTGATCAAATTGTACAATTGTACAAATGCCTCAAACACCAATGGGCTTGGGGCATTGACCACCTACCCAGGAGCCTGTTCTCATGTCTGACCACCCTGTGGCTAAAGAAATTCTCCCAAATGTCAGGTGGAAACGTCCCCTGGCACAGCTCCCACCTGCTCCACGTGTCCATCCTATCATTGGATAACAGGAAAGAAGAGCTCAGCTCCTTCCTCTCCATGTACCCCCCTCAGGAAGCTGCAGAATAATGAGGTCTCCCTTTGGTCTCCAGGAATCCAAACTAGACAAACCCAAAGTTCCTCACTGGACGTTCCTGCCAGCCCTTGAGCACTCCTTGATGCTGCCTGCTGGCCCAAAGAGGTCTTTCAGGAGATCAGGTGGGAATTCTGGTCCTTCCTCCTTGGATTCCCTCACCTGCAGCCACCAGACACTCCCTTCAGTCACCACTGAACAGAAGGGCTGCCTGCAGAGCCTTAACACCACTGTTATTTTACCCACGTGTGCTCCCCTGGATGCAGGCTTGCCAAAAGCTGCCCTGGTCAATCAAAGAGTTTCTGAATTACTGCTTGCTTTCTCATGTTGCTTTAAATTTTAAAAACCACCAAGAACTACTTGCCAAAATGGACTCATGTAGAGTTATGTGGGATTTGCAGTATGTGTGGGCAGTAGTTAAAGGAATGGGGAAACAGAAAAAAAAAAAAAAAAAAAAAAAAAAAAAAAAAAAAAAAAAAAAAGGAAAAAAACCCCACAACTGACCTTCTGCTACTGTTTTTTTTTCTTGGAAGCAACAGACATTGTCTTCTATAAGCAGCAGAAAGGATCATGCCAAGTGTGAATGTTACAGTCAGCAATAGAAGAAACAGAGATCCTGATCCTATTTTCAAGTCAGAATCTCAAGCCATGCTTGAAAAAAGAAGTAGTGATCAATATTTTCAATAAAACATAAATGCAACATTATTTGTTGTGTAAACTTCCAAACTTTAGGAATAAACATCTATCTACACATATGTACTAACTTAGTACTAAATGAGGAGGTTTGGTAAATATATAGCATACTGAAATTTCATTCTTTGGGTAACCAGAAATAATATTTGTAGAATACTGAATGTGATCAGTGAACTCAGCAGGTGTATCTTCTATTCAATGCCAAGGAGCAGTACTGCACTGCTTGTTACAGAAATATTTCTGTAATATTTCTGTAATATTCCTGTTTACAGAAATATTATCTATGTCCAGGTAAGCTAGGCATTAAATCCAGAAACTTTAAATGTTTTCTGGCTGTATTTGCTCAGTGAAAGCCAGAAACTAGAAATCTTCTCATCTCCTCATCTTGCACCACTGCTGTATTTATTATCCAATTCTGAAATCACTTCAAAGGAAGTTTAATGGGGCACCATATCTTTTAAGGCTATATGGGATTTTTAAATAAAAATCTCAAAGATCAGCCTATGCTTAGACAGCTATCACAGCAGCTACACATTACACAGGCAAGAGTTAAACAAGTTACATGCTACAATGAACCAGTGTTCAGGTACATTTGGTGCATAATCAATAAAAATGATTTGTCAGAATAGTTGAGAGATGAGACATGCCATGGAAATAATGAGTAGTGTCCACTGCAGGTTGCAAGAAAGGCCTGGTACATCATATTGACTGACTGACTATAAATAAATATTCTCAGCTCTTCACTGACAATCGTCTTTACATTGGGTGCAGTGCTAAAGAAATGTAAATACAGGAAGCACTTTTAACAAGGAAAGCAGGCTGATAAACCCAAACAGTTTTGTTCTGCACCATGGAGACAAACCAGCTTTGGGCTGAACGTCCAGTTCAAAATCTGTGCATTTTATAACCGTGTTATAAAATTCTGTATTCTTATCACTGCACTCATTTCAGGCACAAGCTGACACAAACAGACCCCTCCTGAATGAATTTCTGAGAGTGTCATACTCATTTTGAAACTCTGTAAGTTTGCAGGCTGGAAGGAATGAAATCTATTTCTCAGATTTAGCAACAGAAAAGAGGAGTGAATAAAAAACAATGTATGTATGATATGATGAGCATGAACAAATGGTCTCAAGCCATCATTAATATGCTGTTGGGAAACTGTAATTTGGCATTGTCTAATGCCTAGTGACTGAAGCAGAAACATATCGGTCTAAAAGAAATGCAATTTTTAACTTGCAATGAAAATGTGAAAGAAACCCATAATTTTTAATTAAGAAGTCTCTTATGAATCATTGTGACTGTATTTCAGAACTTGTTGGTTGCTTTTGAACTCCTAATTTTACTAGTTATCTCTTTAGTTATCCTAAAAGTCTAGTTATCTCTGAAGTTATTCTAAAAGTCTAGTTGTTCTCTTTGTTTCTCAGTGTGGGGGTGAGTGACTGCACTTTGACTTGTGTGAATAACTTGTTTATTATAGCCCTGATTAAATATTTAATGCTATGGAGAGGTATGGAAGTTGTTATGAATTGCTGATAGCAGTGGGTGTTAAGAGTCACTTGTCATTTAGAAAAGATGCAAAGAACCCATAGAAGTTCTTTTATGCAACTGTAACTGAAGCAAAAACAATTGGGCAGCTCTGAGAGAAGATACCATCCCCCCCATCCCCTAACACCATAATTTTGGGAGCTAACCAGGCCCAAGGATGTGAATGGCTTAAATATTGTTTGAAGGAAATTATTAAATTATTTTAGAGGACCAAACAGAAACATGAAACATAGTTAACAAGCTCTAAGCTGTCTCAACAGGTACAGCAGCATATCTCAAAAAAACCCTTTAAAAGTAAGTTCTCTTTTCTTAGCTGAATGATGGCCACAGGAGGTCATGAACAAGGAATATTCTCTCTGTCAGGAATATAAGATCTGGGAACTCTTTTACACATAAACTATAAGAATTGCTTCAGGGTACCTGAGCCTAAATGTTTTGTTATTAACACCAACACACAAAGACCAAGCTTTGCAAAATGCTTCAATAGCTGAATTACACTATTTCTCTAGCTCATCAGCTATTGTCCTCTTTGAGGGAGAGTATCCCTGTCTATTCTGCTGAAAAAACTGTTGAACAATTGATTCTGTAAAATGCTACCTACACTTAAAAATTTAGGCATAGTGTTGTTGCTTACCATGTGTCTGAAAGGAATAATCTTTCACAGACACGGAGTGAACCAGATGGAATGACAAAGGAAATTGGGAGTCATTAAATTGCAGAGAGGGAAAAAAGATGCTGTGGAAGAAAATTAAAGAGCTAAAAGGCACATATGTTACACTGAGCAAAAAAAAGAACACAGGAAAATACTTTTGTATCTCCCTGCAAACTATTAAAGGCATAAAGAGTGAAAAATGTTTTGAGATTTCTTTTTTATTTTGTTTGAGGGTTTTTTTGCTTTGTTTTCTGAAAGACAATTTTGCCAAAAGATTTACGAGAGTCAGTATCAGTTCAGATAAAAGTGCCTTAAAAATTCTTCCTGTAAGCCATTTTCTTGTTTCATTATTTCATTCTCACAGAAAGTGTTGCTTATTTTCTCCTCCTTTGAAGAGGAAAAAGACTATCAACTACCACATTTAAAAAAATAATAATAAAAAAAGAGAAAGTCTTTGAACTAAAATTAGCTACGGTATTTCAAGCTATTATTATTAAGTTGCATTCTTTTGTACCATCAAAGGAGTGAGTCAATGTAAACCCAGTGTCACTTAGTAGTTCTTAAGATTAGCTGCAAATGTAAAGCTGGCATAAGTCAGTGTAAGTTACCCCCAGCTGTAAAGCTCTGTTGGTCCAGGCTTGTCCTGCTCTCACCAACTGTTAAAACTCAGGAGTCACTTTCTAAAGCTGGGTGGGTGCAGTGTGTGGAAGGCAGCATCTGCTCCAGGACCTCTGTCCTAGGACTCCTGGACACTTGACACAAACCAAGGCTGCTGGCACCACTCACAGGGAGCAAGGCACTCACCCAAACCAGCAGCTCATCTCCTCCACTCTGCCCAGAGAGGGCCACAGACCATTATAACTTAATTTACCTGTGACTCTTTCCTTTTTCTACATCCTACTGCATGATTTAGCAACTTAAAGTCACACAGAGGTGGCCAAGGCTTTGTCTATGTGTGGATGCACCTGGGTAGGGTTTGCCCTTCCAAACCTGGGCAGTGGAGCTGGCAGAGAGTCTGCAGCACAAGTCCTTGGCGGAGCTGGGGGTGTTTAGGACAAAAGGAAGCTCAAGGAGAACCTCATCACTCTCCACAGCTCTCTGAAAGGAGGCTGGAGCCAGGTGGGGGTCAGCCTCTTCTCCCAGGTAATAAGTGGTAGGTCAGGAAGAAATTACCTCAGATTATCTCAGAGGAAGTTTAGATTGGATATGAGGAAAGATACCTCCACTGCAAGGGCTGTAAAGCATTAGACTAGACTGCTCAAGTTACAGCTAGATTTATTGAACCACACTGCTAAAGCTAAGACAGAACTGCTGAATGAATACCCAGAAATGATCAGCAATTACTTCAATGTTGCAATATGTTATTTGGTAAGAAGGATTTGGAATTTCCGTGTGTTGACCCACAATGCTGAAACTACTAAGGAAAGTTTATTTTCGGCATTCAAGGTCATATTTTCATTGTTAATTTTTCCTCATCCTGACAGAGCCCAAGGCCCTGTCAAACCTGCTGGCCAACCATGCCATAAAGTTCTGTCTTCCAAACACATTTTCCAACTTCAGGTACACTTAGAAACTAAGAAACAATTTGATAATGTGTCCAGGAGTGACAGGAGGAGGGCTGCAGTGCATAAACCTCTGTGGTACCCCATGTGCTCTGCAGAGGGGCCCAGTACCCTGCTGTCCTGTACATGCTTATCCTGAAGTTGTCTGGTTAAATGCCAGACAAAACCACATGGAACTAGTAAATTAACCAGAAGTGAACAATCACCAAAATGATCCAGCATTATTCAGAGTCAAATGAAATAGGGTGTACATAAAACTTGACTGAATGTCTAATGCCTAGTGACTGAAGCAGAAACATATTGGTCTAAAACTTGACTTCTTTAAACACTGATAAAACACATTAAAAACTGCAGCTTCTTTTATGTCGTGCCTTGCCTCTTCCAGCTTCATAAAAAATTTGTTCCTGGATCAGTTTTTAGACGTTTTCAAGCATTTAAGGTTCTATTTACCTCTCAGTGATACATTTTTGCATAGAGTGTTGCTGTTGCTCATCCACAGGATGCTCTATGGCCCAGCAAAAAGATTGCATGATTATGATTTTACACAAGAATAGCTCTTCTTCACAGATGTGAAATTATTACCTGAAGGTCAGAAAATTCTTACTGGAAGTCCTTGCATTGTCATCAGTCCCATCTTCAAAAGTTTCTTCTCATATTTTCTCTGATCCTTTGTTTCACAGTCTGAAAAGTACCAAATACCAGAAGATCGGCTCATAAAAGTTTTAAAAAAACCCATTCAGAGGAAAAGAAACATCAAATAATAACAATTTAGTGGTAAATTACAGTCTGTTCTATTAGAAGAGAAAGTGAATACACTAAATAAATAATCCTGTGAAAATTATTCACTCAAGTCTAGCACAAACAGTAAATTTTGCAAGTCCACAAAACTGAGTTATCTTTCAACATTGACTCCTTACATATGTAAAACTTGCTTGTCTGTCAAATTCTTTCTGCAAAAATGACAGTCTAAAGGGCTTGTCATGTACAGCATCTGCTCGCAGATAATGCTCTCTACACCATTCCAATCTTCCTTCCAAATAGTTTAAATGAGGGAGGCAGCAGGCACACAGCATTGCTGTGCTTGTGACAGTGCTTTGCTGTGTTAGGAAGTATCAAGTGTCTGCAGGATTGCTCTTTAATTAGGAATTTTCATGTGCCATAAGCGAAGTCACTCCAACTGGCATTAGCTAACACACAGAACTGCAAATTATCCTAATAGTTAGGCTGTGTTATAATAGCAAGTGCTCGTACACCATCCAAAAAATCTGTTTTGTTGTTACCAACAAAAAATAGAAGTCATTTTTTTGGTAAATCCAGGTAATTATGTGTAACCAGCGCAAGTAAGGAGAGGTAGAGAATAGAAACCACTGATACATTTGCTAATATTTTAACAAACAGCCATTCAATCAAATGGAACACACCCAGATCATGTGAAAAGAGCAGACAATATCTTTCCTCAGATTGCTTGCCTCTGACTAGGAGCAGTTTGAAAGTTATAAAGGTAATTTTATCAACTCATTACTATGTCACCTCATTTCAAGTACACGCTAGATAAGTAGCAGTAAGCTCTGGGTTAGAGGATTTCACATTATAACCATTAGTACAAACCCTAACAGCACTGAGCTCCTGAAGATTACCCCAGACAGTTATTGAGATTTAGGGGGTGCAGCTTTCTACTGATTTAAGGCAGATTCTGTAGACAATTTTATCATTTATTCCAGAACTGAGGTAAAAAGCTAATTTGATGAAGAGCACTCATGAATTATTTCCTTCCTATAGGTACCATAATGTTCCCAGTAGAATGCTCTTCTTGCTCTTTAATTCAAGGTAATGATGTTGCTGCATCTTCTCTTGGCACTTAAAATGCAGTTTAATGCCACATCATCAGTCAAAACTTCTGTGTGATTTCCAAATGCATTAAATTATCAGAAAACTGAACTGAGAAATGAACATTTCTACTGCATTAGAATTTTCTGGGCTTTTCAAGGGAGTTTTCCCCTCTGCTCATGATTGTAGAACAAAGAAAACTTTCATACCAGGTCAGAAAATCTTTTTCCATGAATTTCTGCTCTGATTTTCATAGGAAGTATGAGTATGAAACCATTTGATTGTGCTCCATTGGAGTGACATACATGGAATAATGTTTACAGGTGTCCCTGACATCCTTCACGTACTTTAAATCAGTGACTCTGACAAAATAGTGTATTTATTGACTTATTTACACCCTTCTGCAGTAAATTATTTGGTATAAAAAATATAATCTACTATATATTCAATATTGGGGGCTTTTTCCCTGTAGATCAAATCTGAAAGGCATATATCAGATTTTTTTTTCTTTTTTTCTTACAATGAATACAGTGTGGTAACAGTATTTCTTGAATGTGCAGGGATACATCAAACTGAATATTCACTCACTTTCATTTTATCACAGCTCACCTAAAAATATTGATCAAAGCAAGTATAGACTGCTTTATTTCAGAGCTTTTTATAGACTTTAAAATAACTAGGCTTTTATCAATCACTTTGTTTTCATAATTAGTCACATTTATAGAAGTGAAAAAAAAAAAAAACAAAACACCAAAAATGTTAAGTAGATTTGAGTTCTTCTTTACATTGAAGACCTTATGCAGTATAAAGGTAACTTGATAAATTTCCTAATGGAAGGAAAACAATTATTTGAGTGTTCTACTCAAAATTTCAACATCTAATTTATTTATTTACTAGAGCACACACTTCAGCCCACTCTTTATTCTCTTTTTCCCATACTTTATCCCACTAAGCTCTAACAACAGCTGCAAATGTAAGTCCATGCTTTGACCAGATAATACAGTCATAGAATAGGTTCTAAATCATATGAGTTCTTGTTTATGTCGGTAATAAATGTGTAATTTATGCCAAAACTTAAGGGATTCTTGATGTTGAATGTAAGATTTCAACTCAAAGAGAGAGCAGTACAGAATTACAGTGCCCAAGCAGACAATATATCAGCTGTGAGGGGAAGGCAGAATAATTTGTGATATTCATTAAAGACTTCCCAGGTCGTGGGGCTGAGTGTAGGAAGGATGACAGGAATCCTGTGTTTCACTGTCCTTTCCTGGTGAGCACAAGGTGCTCTTTTCTCATGTTAGATGTGTCTGTAGGAGCAGTACACCAAAGGAATAATATTAATACCTATACAAAAATATCATTTTTACACCTACCTCAGTATAAATGCAAAAATAAAATAATATTTAGACTATCACTGAACATACAGACCTGTCATTTTGTACTTATTTCTTACTTCTGGGGAGAATGCTGAAGGCCTGATGGACTCACCATTTTTGAAGTATTTGATCCTGCTGTAGGCAGCTTTTAGGTGAAGGAAGGGAGGTGGTGGGGAAAGTTGCTTAAATGAGTTTTGTTTGATGATTTGTTTATTTTCAGAATATTTGCTCATGACATATCACACCGTTAGACTTTGCTCTGTTTATCAGGAACACACAGCCTAGCCAAACGAGTTTTCAGTTTGAAGAAGGCTGGTGTGCAAATTCAGAGGAGCACAAAGAGTAACCAGAGCTGCTCTTTTATTTATGGAGAATGTTAACAATAGTGATTCAGAGATTAGTGATAAACTCACTCAGCACATGAAGTCACAGGACAACACCTTGCACTTACAGAAGAGCAGTGGCTTGACACAATTCAAAGAACACTCTGGAATGAGTGGCCTCACAGATCCAATCAATCTCTTTCCACCAGTAAGGAATATGTGAAAAAATAACATTTTACTAAGAAACAGAGCAGCAACAGGCAAAACACAAGAGTAAAAGGCTGGTAGATAAGACACACAGAGCCCCCAGAAGAAGAAAATGTTGAATATCACAGCCCAAACAGCTCTTCTGGTTGTAAGTATTATCCAAAAACAGGAGCACCTACATGGGAAACACTGAAGAGGGGCTGCCTAAGGATCACCCCGTTTTCTGCTCTGTTCAGATGTCTGCTCAGCTAAGGGTATGATGGCAAGATTAGGGGACAACAAATCCTTTCCCACCAGAAAATGAACCTAAGTGAAGGCATAAATGAAGAAATGACAGATTTACTATCATTTTTCACTCTTTTGTGGTTCCCACTTCTCATGTTTTCTTTCTTCAAAAGTGATTATTCTTGGAACGTTCATCCTCAAGTGAAAATGTCTTTTAACAACTTTGGCACATTCTAAATCACTTGCAATCAAGGAATTAATCAGAAAGGAGTAATATTTAAACAGCGACAGAACACACAGATAGGGGCTATTCAGCTTTAGGAGCTAAGAAATGAATTTGTTTCTGTGAATAACCCTTTTTTCATCCACAAGATAGTGTGGCATTTCTCTTAGCAGTCTTAATTAAAGTGCAAATTTTACAATAAAAAAAGACAGTGAGACTTGTACCTGAGAAGAAATTCTCCAAGGCAGGAAATAAAGGGCTTATTTAAGTACCTAATCAAATCTCTATCCTTGATAACCCTTAAAGAGTAGATCCTAATCCAAAACTTACTTCAGCTTTTGCTTCGGTAATATGGTATAGATATACTGATGACAACTATTTAATGAAAAAATGGAAAATATGTGACTTCTGTCAAAAATATTAAGAGAAAATGGGAATGGTTTGATATGTGTAGCTTGTATCTGTGTGGCACAGTTCACTGCATCCTCAAAAGAGTAAAGATAACATAATTAAATAAAAAATAAAAAATATACCATATACTATATATGTATGTATGTATTTATATATTCCTCTTAGCCCTGTAGTTCTAGTAAATGATCTGTAGGCTTCTACAGTGTAAAAATATGTGACAAATAACCAGGGGAAAAGGGGACACACAAACCACTGATAACAGGGGACTAAGGGACAGGTTCCAGCTCTTCCAACCAATAAGACTGATCTTCTGGATTAATTCCTTTCACCAGAAAACCTGGATCACAAAATTCACTAAAATCAAGAGCACACTTCCATGAGGCATTAAGCTGAAGGTGTTAAGAAGCTGATGGTAATTAGGCTCCTTGTTTATAATTTTCCTGTTTCACCTTCCTGCTGAAAATTGTCTTTTGCTGAACAAGATTTAAATGAGTGCTCACTTCTGTGGAAATCACATTTACAGCTTTCTAAGAATGACCCTTAGTGGCATAATCAGAACATGGTTTGTAAGCAATTCATGCATCTTAAAGAATAAATACCTCAGATTTTGCCTCGTCAGCAATCTCTGTGTTCATAACAATCTTAAGCTAAAAAACATTAAACAGAGGTAACAGTTGATATAGATTTTGAAATGCACCACTAAATGCTCCAATATTTTGATTTAGAAAGATTAGCCTATATAAATAATACATCAAGAACAGTTTAAGTGTTTTGCACAAAAGACACCTTCCCCATCATTTACTGTTCTTTGAGCTGCAGATCAGAAGTGCTGTGCTTGAGGACAGCAGTGCAGAGAAAGTTCTTATCAATACATTTAAATAGTTCAGAGCAACTCAAAGGGAGAGCAGCCTTCCACTCAAACACTCTGGCAAGGCATAGATTGGTCTTAACAGCAAATGAACCTTGCAAAGAACCTCAATTATTTATTTATAGAGTTGCCAACATATGTCAATCAAAGTAGAGGACAAATGAAGAATACTAACTCCAGGAGTTTTGGCAGGCAAAGGATATCTGTGCATACTCCACGACCTTTTGATAGGAAGAAATGCAGTGTAACTACAAAATCCAATACCTACTTCATGCCTATTAACATTTGCTACCAAATGTGCTTCCTATTGAAGTGACATTTTCACCTAATGAAAAAGATGTTCGAGTTCTAATTCAGGCACTCAGTTCAAAGAAACGTGTCTGAGCAAGATTCGAGTGTTGAACAAGAACTTATTTTGTCATGCAAGACTCAAAAATTCAGAGTTCACAAATCTCAGCACGTATGATAACCAAATGAATTATGTACTGAAGTAGTGAAAGATCAGAAAATATCTCATGGCAAAAATTATCTTTATTTCTCTCTGCAGATTTAATTTTGCCATTTTTGAGTAATTTTTAAGCAGTTCTGGACACCTCCTGCTGTCATTGGCTTCTTTGACTCCTGAGACTGCAGAATAATGGAGAATTGAGACAGAATTCAGTAAACTTTAAGAAAAAAAAATAATAAAAGTCAATGAAACTGAAATAGAAAAAGAAATAAAGGAAGTTATCTGCCAATATTGGGTAAGTAATGGTCAGTGAAACTATTTCAGATCTGTTTTCCAGTCAGCTGATTTCCCATCCTGAAACCAACATTGCTCTTATCTATCAGCAGAGAAAGTCTCTCAGGTTTGTGCCCCTTCTGAAATCATATTATAAACAATTGTGCTGGAAAGATGGAACAACGTACACATGCTAAATCAGAGGTATCAAGGATCACAGTGTTCTCTGTTCTGATTATCAATATATTATAAATTCCTTTGTAATACGAGTTCTGCTTCAGACAGTAGCAATAGCAAAATATATTTATATTCAGAAACATTATATAGCATACTTAATATCCAAAAAAAAAAAAGTGGGCACAGAACACTGAGAAGAACTTTAAGAAAGTTTAAAAACTGAGAGACATTAGGATTCCTATAATGCATTTATCAGGAAATTGCCAAATAGCTTCACATATTTTCTTAGCCATTATTCATACTTGATGTCCAGAATCACCATTTATCTCTACTTTTTGAGAGAGGCTTTGAAAGTACAATGGCAAAAAATATTTATTTGCATTTCATGAGGTGCAAACAATAAAAAAGTGTTAAAACAAAGGTCCATGTGGCCTTGTGTCTGTCCTACCTCTGACTGGCTAAAGTCAAAGCCTACACATTGTATAAAACAAAAAGAAAACACTAGTGATATTTATTTCAGAAAATCTGCCCACCTTCCAAAGAGCTGTATTTAGTTCTTTGGATGTCACATACGGTGGTAATGCTTTGTTTTGTGAATTTTTCAGGTTTTTTTTGAACAAGTGTAAAGTTTTGGCATCCAAAACATATGTAATTTAATGCCACTCTGGTGTGAAGAAGTACTTCATTTGCTTAAGCTAATTAGTTGTTTTATGAGCAGGTTGTTTGCTTTAAATCTGTTGTTTCATTTGATGTGCTTTGTACTTGGATTGCGAGCACCTTACTGTCACTCTTTTCTAACACTCATGTTTTAGAAACTTGCAGCTTTGCCTACCATGACTGACTTTCTTTTTTTGCCATGATGAAGAGTCTGACTGTAAGCAAGCTCCCCTCGTGGGAAAGCAATTCCCCACTTTGATGATACTTGTAATTCTTTCTGGAGGTTTTTAACTTTCACTTTCCAAAATGTAGGCTCCAGAGAGATGCCCAATATTCAAGCAGTGTTGTTTTAGGGGCATATATAGGGGAACTGTTGGTTTTGATTCTCTGTCTCTTTGTCAGAACCAGATAAGGTTCTAAAAATTCTGTTTTTTTCTGAGATGATGGTTTCACAAAGCTGTCCAACATCCTGTCACTTCCTCTTCGATAGGAATAGATAATTTAGAGCTCACCAGTGTTTATAAACTTAAAACTACTTTTCCACCAGAATACTGCTTATAGTATATTAATTGGGAATTAGTTAAGACAAAAGGGGGTTAGAAGTATTGTAACAAAGGAAATATAATAGGAAAACGTGATAAGATATTTTTTTCTTACAGAAAAGGGCAAGAGATTTATTGCTGGCAGCACATGACATGATAGTTTGGGAGGGAGAGGGGAAATGATCACAAGCCATACAAAGGATGTCTCCATCGTGTTCATGATTTTTACTATATACTAAAGATATATTGTGAACTTTTATAGCAAACCTGGACACATCTGTAAATTTTGTTTGACTGATTTATTATTTTGCTGTTTAAAGAATGAGGTACCAAGGTTTTTCACAGGTTGACACAATGAAAACAGAGAAAAAAGGATGTTTTCTAGCTCATCATTTTGTTTTAAAATGGTTCAAACATAAAGCCTCAGTAAATGCTAAGATTTTATACTTGCTGGGTCTGAAAGCAAGTCTACTGCTTAAAACCACCAGATTTCCCATTGCTGTAGTTAAATTCCTGCCTAACAGACTTTTTAAACACTGAAAATTAGGACTAATATTTTTGAATAATCAGAAAGTATAATACCCATTTAGAAAAAGGAGCATTTTTTAACCTTAAAAAAATATATCCTGAGCTTATGTTCAGAACAATCCTGCAATAACAATCTAATCAGATAAATACAACTATTGACAGAGGGGGAATATCTCACCAGAGACACAAGATAAATTGCAAGGAAAAAAAGGTTTAATTTTTTTTTAACATTATTAGAATTCAAGGTGTTTAAAGTCAGAACAACAACATTAAAAAAAAAAAAAAGAAACTAAAGTATATAACCATGATAACATGGAAAACAAGTTCTAAAGACTTCAAATGTTAAACCTCTACTATAAAAAACAAAGCACTGCATATATGATTTCTTTTTGTGTATAGTTAAAATATGTGATTTGATTATGGTCAATGGACAGGCTCTGTTCAGAAAAAAATAAAAAATATGTAATATATTCCACCTTATTACCATTGACTGGCCTATAGATTGATTATATTGCAAAAGACACATTTAAAACAAATTTCTTGCCATGCTGTTAATATTATTTACAATATCTCAACAGGTGCCTCATCATAGAAAGCTTTCTTCCTGCCAGCATGCAAAAAATTTGATTCACTTCTAATTGAAGAACAAACTTGTTTGAGGTGTCTGCCTAATGACACATTTAATGAATAAGCAGCCATTGTAGATGGAATAGAATCTCTACTTTCAATACAATTTCAAGCAAACACTACAAAATAAAGCTTGATTGTTTTTCCTTCTACAGTGTGATAAATGTGCATTAGAGAAAAGAAGTGGAGAGTTAAAAAATCACTTAAATGTAAATAAAATAGATTGTGCACAGCAAGTTTAAAGAGTTTGAATCCTGTCCTCAGTGATTTACGGCTCCACACATTTGCTTTATCATTCTATCAAGGTTTTCTGTTTGTTTTGTTTCTGCTTTGCTTTGTTTAATTCATAAAACCAGAGTGGAATGGAAATCTGTAATCGTGTCCTAAGGCACACTCTTCAGTACGAACAAAAATCATCAAAAAAACAAGTCTTCCTTGCTTTCATCACACTATAGTTTAAATTTATATTATGGATACCACTTGTTATTCATTCATTTAATCCAAGCAAAACACAGAATAGTTGTTAAGAGTGTTTTAATTTGTGATGTGGATTCAGTACCTTCACTCTGCCCGTGTAGAACAGTGGCAGGAGTGTCACTGATGAAGATGGCATCCCCTCTTTACTGTTCATAGTCAGATGGCCTTTTCCTAGCAGTGATTTAAAATGCGTGGGGTTTAAATTCAGATTTGAACTGTTGTGGTGTCCTGTCTGTTCCCCTGCAGCTGATTCTAAACATACCTGGGCTATTGTAACTAAAGTTGGGCCTTAATCACTTAATCACTTAATTCACCTACCTGGAGCTGGGCCTTTGGATGTGTAAATGTGTGCATAGTTATTCCCAATAAAAGACAACCCAATAGAAATAGAAACCTCTCATTATAATATTTTCTGTATGTCAGGACCACATGTAAAGCTTCCTCAACATGGAGATACTTTCAGTCTGAACTCTGGAAGTGAAGGCTGAGGATGTTGGCTCCTAAAGGACAGGGAAGGAAAGTGGCAGATTGCCTAAGCTGTAGGTTGAAATATTCTTCTGTTTATTTAGTCCCCAAATTATTCAAGGCAAAAGATGGAAACAAGCAATGACTAACAGCTGTTCTCTCCTCTGTGGATCCCTGATTTACAAAGCACAGATGGAAAAAGAATCAGTCACATCATCTCTTGGCATTTGTCAGTATAAATCAGCACATGCTATGGACTACAAGAGAACTAGGTTAAAAACATTTCTGCTATTTGTATTCCAACACAATAATTCGAATGTCTCAATCCCCACACTAGTGTAGTAGCATCAGTTACAGGCATTAATGAATAACAGACTTTGTGGTATTTATCCTAAAAAAAAATCCCTGATTTGAAAATTTATTTTTGTCTGTGTAATACCAGCCATTTTGTAATCCCTACTCAGTGCATTAGGATTCTCAGTAAATAATCACAGCCAGAGCATCATAAATCATTTACAGTATATAGTGTGGCTTGAAGAGCCCCCAAAACAAATACTTGTCATCTATGAGAAATGTAAATCATCATTTCAGGGGAAGGACACATGGGGCAGCCAGGCCAATGTCAGTCAGCCCCATTAATTATGAAATATTTATTTATTTACTTATTTATTTATTAGCATTTCCTCTTGAGAATTTAACCAGCTCACACAGATTGTCTCCAGGGAAACCACTACTAAATTAAATTCAGGACCAACTCCATTCCTTGTAGAGCTGTATTAGAATACCTGGGGTATTTTATCACCTCCTAATCAGCAGTACCTGTCTAACCACGAAACAGGCAGTTTGCCCTTTGCCTCCATCCACCAACACTTTGGAAAACAGCATTGAAACCAGCAAGGGGCAGCTCCCAACAATGCCATGGCAATATGTTATGGTCTTAGAAGAATAATTTGCCCTCAAACAGAAACAAATGAACAACCCCCTCAAAAAAAAACAAACCAAAAAACTCAAAAAAACCACCCAAAAAAACCCACCAAAAAACCAAACCAAGAAACAAATGAAAAAAACCAACCAACCAACCAAAAAACAAACAACAAAAAACCCCCAAAAACAAATGAAAACAAACAAACAAAAAACCAAAAACGAAAAAAACAAAACAAAACAAAACAAAAAACACCAAAGCAAAACCAACCAAAACCAAAACCAAAACCAAAACCAAATAAAAACCCAAAAAAACAACCGAAAAGGTGGGGGGAAGAGATATATGGCCATAAAACAAAATCCTCACAGGGCAAATCACCTTCCCAGTGCTGAAGTTCCATGCAGACACAGCTTTGCTAATCGGGCACAGAAAAGAAACAGAGAAAGCCTCGTGTGGGCATCCAGCTAACTCTAAAACGTGTTCCTTGAGGCAACAAATAATCAACAAAAGTCAAAGGTATGGATCAAGAATCAAGATGTTCTCTCTGATTTTGATTTTTAAAATAAATATTGATACACAAATTATTCTGCTTTGTCTAAATACACTGGTAATAGTATATATGCCTACAATAAAGCCCAATTTGCAAACCTTTGATTGGAAAAAGAGTAGCTTGTTGTAAATGCTTTAAAACACTTTTTTTCCTACAGCTGCTCAGCCTGATGGACTTTGGACAAAAACCTCCCAGGAGGTGTCATTTTGGGTACCTGATAGATCAAAATGTCTATGGCAACATGTCAAACCCAAAATGGAATGCCTCCCATCAGGAAATCTATTTCCTCTGTAAGCAGAATGTTACCTACAAAACTGATTTCATCAGCACTCCAAGAAAATACACACACACACAGATTTGTCTTTCTGTGAAAAAATTTTCATTTTTGTCAAATGATTCTTACATTAAAACCACAGTTTTAAATTACTTCCAGCACCACTGGTAAGAACAATCTCTAGACTTTAGACATTTAAACCTATCAGCCAAAAAGGAGGCTGCAAAACATGCCACAGAGTTTGGGTGGATCTTTAATACTTGTTACTGTGAGAAAATCTCAACTTTACTTACAAGCTGAATTCATCCAAACTGGATTTTGTTATTTCCAGCTTTTAACTAAATTATCTTTCTCTTATATGCATCTTTTACTGAATTCCTTGTTCGACCCATGCTTTAAAGTTGCACTTATAAATATCTCATGTCAGTGTGTGTGGTTAGGTATTTTTTATTTAAATTTCCCCTATTTTATTTATTTTGAAAATAGAAAGAGAGAGGAAAAATTGTTGTGTTCCTCTGCATCTGTTGAGAAAATTCCACTTACAATTAAAACTGGTAAAGATACAGAAATGTGACTTAACCAAGGGTGTTACCCCAGAGTTACAGATGCAGAACATGAGTCTACATCGTTCAATCTGTTTGCTTAAGAAGCAAGAGACCATGTCCAAACACTGATTTAATGCTGTGATCCCTGAATTAGTTTCATGGAGGAAGAGAGGGCCATTAACCCATAGCAACTCATTCATTTACTGATTCCCACAAATTTCAGTCATAGTTCCTTAAGCCATGGATAGTTCACAGAGAGGGGAATAAAGAGAACTCTGCAAAAGACATCCAGTAAGAAGGGTGAAAAAAGATACAAGACTGGGCCTTAAATTTTCACAGCAGAAACCTGCTGAGGAAGTAGCTGTACACACGTACTTACAACACACTCAGAGCGAGCAACTTAGAAAAACTCATCAGTTGCTTTGTGACTCTTTTGAAGAAATAAAACCCCTGTGCTTGTCGGCCTTAATGTCCTGGTGACACCAGAAACCAGCATCCTCTCGGAGGTCTGCTGAGAAATCAAACACATCCTACTTCACAGACCCCTTTTTCCGATTTAAGCTTACAAATTATTAATGTTATGGTTCTTGAAAAGTCATTCTGGGGTGTACATTTATTAAGATGTTATTAAATGTACTGAAACACCCTAACACAGCATGAAGAAATTCTCGGAGCTCTGTTGGAATGCAGATAAGGCTGCACTGAAATAAAATTATACCATGTCCCACTTTAGTAAGATAAAAAACCACCAGTTTTTGAGGCATGTTATCTTTCAGTAACTGTTGGGCAGCTAAAGCATGGCAGTATCAAGCACTAAAAATCAGCATTTTACATTAGTGTAGATGATTTAACTCAGGGTCTGCCACACTGAACTGAAATGTTGAAATAAGGCTGGCTTCCTGTAGATTTTCACAAATATTTCCAGATATTCATGCAGTAATAACCTTACATCAGATTCACATGAGTCTCTTTTCCCTACATGCCTCTTGTGTGCAGGATTACAGTACTAACAGTAGGCATAAATGAAGAGTTACAACTTCCCATCCTTCTGGGAACAATGACAGAAGAGATTAGAAAAGAAACAGCTTTCCTAAAGTGAACAAAAGTATGGAAAGAAAAGCAGTTTAAAATACTAAACCAAAACCAGTCTGGTAATTTACATCCATGGTTTTTCTGCAGCTTTTCTTGAAGCTTTGCTTCCTTTTTCATTTGAAAAATTCCAAATCCTTACAAAGACTGTCAACTCTGCTCCCTGATTTTTCTAATAACTGACCTTTTCTAATCTGAGAATATATAAATATAGATACATGTATGTTTATATATTGCTAGGAGCCAACTGTCCTCAGCAGTGTGTTCTGTAAGGAGAGAATAACTCTGGTCCCAGAAATGGGTTAAAATACTGAGCTTTTTACTGCTTGCTGCACATAGTGTGATTTGTAATTGCTGTGACCACACGACACGTTCCAAACTGACAATTTCAAATTGTTTCTACTTTCCCACATCCAACGCAATGTACTTGAATGCACAGACCTAAAAGTCTCACTTTTCTCTTTACTTTGCCTGCCAGCCTTTCCAAAAATCTTTCTGAGTGGAGAATTGGCCTGAAGAACCAACTGAAACAACTGCTGCCTATTGAACACCGTTCTCCAGTTCACAGGCAGCTTTCCTGTTATCAATTAATGCAGACAGGAAAGCTCACTGCTCAGAAGAATTCTTCATCCACACTAAGGAAAAGCACACCCTAATAGTGCAGAGATGACAAAACCCCCAGGGTCACTCATGGGCTTGGATTGCAAGTGTGTCTGTGTTTGATCACACAGTATTTGTCAGCCTGATGAAAATGGTCTGAAAACAGGCAGGAGCTTCCAGACAATCCTGATGTGCAGAAGCAGCTTCCTAAAGAGCTTGCTGACCATGAAGTACAACTCTACTTTTTCCAGATGAATTTTAGTCAGTCAAAACCAAAAAAAAAACAAAAAAAGGAAAAGAGTTAAGGAGAGTGACTTGTGCTTTTGGCACCTGTTTGCTTCCTGTGGTCTCCAAGTAGAACCCTGTGCTGTTTTTGCTAATCCATCTCTGAGCTGACAGAGGTGCAAGTTGTAAGCCACAGATTGCATGCTGTGCTAGAGAATGGCAGAACTCAATAAAAACTATTATTTCAAGGCCTATATCTCATCTATTATTAAACCTGTGAAAAGAGTTTTAATTTCCTGTGCAATTATATGGTGCAATGTCATCTTTTAAGGGGGGTAAAGGGGGGGAGGGAATGAGGGTTTGCTTTTGATCAAAAACCTGTTTTTCATATTTTATGGTTTGGATAGCTGTGTACCCAGGGACCTAATTTGAAACTCAAATACATCTCTTCAGCCAGAATTTGAGTAAATCCACTTAACTGTTTAATTATTCCAATTTTTCCTCATAAAGGAAGATGAACTATTAATGTGTTGCAGTTTGGAACACTGCAAGCCAACGTTGCCTTTTTATGCATGTGTAGATTTCTTACTTATGTGAAGTAGCAAAGGATAATTAATGCCATTTTCAATGAATTCATACAATTATTTGACTAATACTTCCATGTCATGTGTGACAAAACTCAAATTTTCTATTACTTTTATTTCTTTTCTACTTAGCAGCGATTATTAAACAATCCACAACAACAACCACTTTTCCATAAAAATACAGTATCAATTTATATTCTTATATTCTGATAAGCTCACAGCAAATGTGTTTTGGGAAAAGGAAAAACAAACCCCAAAGAGTCCCTGTTTAAACAGCAGTAGGGCTTCTTTGCAGTGTCAGAAGCAGAAAGCCCCAGTGGGGCTGGAGACTCATCTGCGAGTCTGTGAAAAAGAAGCAGCTTCTGACCTTTTGTAACCACTCTCAGCTATGTGTTGTATCACCATGGAATTAAAATTCTTTTATTCTGATCTCCTGTTTCAGAAAGCATTTGGAATAGACATTTCAGAGGAAATTAGGTTTTCCACTGTTTACACAGGGACTGCATCTTTACGTGCCGCAGCGTTCCGAGTCCAAATGTACTGTCACTTTGATTATATACAAGATAATGAAATATTGAATAAATATTCATAGGAATTCAGGAAGGGATTATGATAAAAGGAAATGAAACCACTATGTACAAGGCAAATAAGAAATGATTAGCTATCTCAGATCAGGAAAGGTATAGCTGCAGGTCAAGTGTGGGAAGGAGAAACTTGCTTCACATGGTGCCTCAGTCAGGTGGAGGATGAATCCCTGCAGCCCATTTATAAAGTTTTAAAAACAAATGAAACAGGTATAATTTTAGAAAGGTTTTACTAGAAGTATTTAAAGGAACTCAAGGGCAGTTGTGTTATTTACAGAGATGTACACACATAAACACACATGAAAATATATAAATATATGTATGTGTCAGTAGATAGAGATGGACAGAGAGAATAGATCAGGAAATCAATCTCATCTTCTTTCTCAAAATGAGAAAAAGAGACATTGATTTCCAAATGCATTTTATAAAGCAGGATTCACTCTGGAGAAAAATGGAGGTTCTGTGCAGCAAAACTGAATGCAAAAACTAACAAATCACCAAATTTGTTTGGGTGAACCAAAATGTATGTACACAGAAAAGACCATTACATTTTATGAATTGTAACAAAGGCAGCATTTCCACAGAGGTAGCATCAACATTTTCTTCTACTCTGTTAACCAGTCAGACAGGGAACAGAAAAGAATGACAAAAGGGGAAAAAATAAAAAAAAGATTTTTAAAAAAAGCCAAATAATTTGAAATACAGTAAAGCAGAAAAACTCAATATTAATGGAGAACATTCATCCCCTCTTATTAGAGGGAAAGCATTATATGGTCAGACTGAACACTTAGAAACACCTGTGCACTGTGTGCTCCCTCCGAAGTTCACCTACATTATACATCATCATCTTTGACAGACTTTAGAGATTCAACTGCCATCAGAGTTTCTGCATAAAGATGGAACTTAAATATTCTGTCTCAAATTTGCTGTTACGGCTCTGCTGTTTTCCACTCTTGCTGGCAGTTAGCTATCCTGGCTTTTTTTGTAGCTGCCGTTTACTGAAAGTTATAAAAATGTTCACCTGCCCCCCAGAACAATCATAGGTG
This sequence comes from Prinia subflava, assembly GCF_021018805.1. NCBI lineage: Eukaryota > Metazoa > Chordata > Aves > Passeriformes > Cisticolidae > Prinia > Prinia subflava. Next base: position 8,947,008 of record NC_086264.1, on the reverse strand, counting down.
AAGGAATTGAACCTAATCCATTTTTTTCCAGGTTCTCTAGACTGGAAGAAAGAAAGAAAAGAAACAAAAGTAGATTAAATCTGCTAAGACAGCATGAGTGTCATGGACACATTATCTTGTCAGGCAGAGCTCTGACAAGGTATAGAAGCCAGAGAGATACTATAGAATATTGTGCAAAATTCAAAATGAATGAAGAAACAGAAAAAGAGAAAGGAAGGATTTAAATCTTTCCAATAACAGAAATGTTGGGCTTTTTGATGTAGTATTCTGCAAGTTTTTGGCGCCATTCTATGATTTACACTTCCACAACTCAGTTCTGAAAGATGTTCAGCATTATTCTTCATTAAACTAATATGTCAGAGGGCAGTTAAGCTTCTGTTTTTGGTGCTTTGGCCATGTTATTTTTTAAAGTGCCCACAACAAATAGGATGTTATTCAGTTATCAATTACTTCATTGATTGAATTAAGTATTATATTAATTTCGTGTACAATGCACATGGTTTATCTTCACTGTCATGTATTATTCTACTGAAAAAAAAGATATTTAAAATTGATAGGAATCTGATTTAATCACAGGGCCCTTTCTGGAACATCATCATTACAGGGTGGCTGCTAGTAAAGACCACAATCCATAAAACAAACCCTTTACAAATTGTTATGGTGAAGGTCTCCATTTAACTGAAACGAGCATATATTGCATATATTTTTATGCTTCTGTGCAGTACCAACTAACTGAGAACAGAATTACTCAATAGTGCAAGACACAAAAGGTACCATTATGGTTGCCTTTCTTACTCACCTGAAAGCTGGCTAAAAGGAAGAATTATTGAAATGCTAATGATCTGATTATTGTAACAAAACATTCTCTTATTTGCACTCACATAATCTTCCATTCTGGTGTGGCATCGAGATGGTTTCTTGCTTTGGCTTCATTTGGAAGGGGCCAACTCACGGCTCAGCAGAGCTGTAATGAAAATGCCAAGAGGAATTTCACATTCTTGTCTCTTTTTACTGGTTACTGGAGCCACATAAATTACAAACCTTTAAGATCTCAAGGTGAATTGCTAGCAGACATGGCTGCCAGTAAGCAATACAATTTTTTAATTAGTTTATAATAAAAATATTACTTTTTGAAATGACTTAAACTTCTGTGACAAGACTGTAAAGGCTACTCAAGAGTCTAAAGGTAGGAATGATGTGAGGCATTTTAAAATATTTGAATAAATTTAAAAATCTGGCAAAAAGGAATTCAAATTTCATTTAAATGAAATTAAGCCAATCCTTTTGGTCCATTGCTTTATGACAGAAGCATAAACCACATAAAAAGTCCTACTGATATACTTCATGAACTGAAACAGAACTTTTTAAAATGGGAAATTACCTCTCTGAATCCCCAAAAAACCCACAAACAAACAACAACAACAACCAAACCAAACCAAAAACAACAACAAAAATCCCAACTTGTTATAACAGCTCTGTAAGCAGGAACTGGTTTTTTATACATGTATTCCTGTTTTGTTGAAACTGGATAAAAAACAAACCTTACAAAAAAACAAAAAACAAAAAACAGAAAACAAAAAACAAAAAACAAACAAACAAAAAAAAACACAAAAAAACCCCAAAAACCAAAAAAACAACAACAACAACAACAAAAAAAAAAAACCAAAAAACAAAAAACACAAAAAACACAAAAAATAAAAAAACACCACAACAAAAAAAAACCACCAAAAAAACCCCAAAAACCAAAAAAAAAGTAGAATTTTAGATAGGAAAGAAAACAAACACTGTACTCGGTTTGAAAAGTTTACTAGTGTAAGAAAGGGTATATTTATTTCTGAGTAAATAGACATAGAGTTAAGGTTAAAGGCCAACAGAGTTTTTGGTACTTTGATACAGCTGAGCACCAAAAATTGTATAAAGGAATCTAAATTTAGACCTGTCTGTTATACAGAAAGTGAGACATGGAGAGATCTCTATTTGTTTTAGAGATGTTTGATATCTACCATTTCAATGAAAAATGTAACAGCAGTTACATAAAGTGGATTTGGCATATTTGTCCTATATTTTGTGAAAGAGATGGATTTAGCTCCTCCATTTTTTTGACAAAAAAGTGAGATCTTTGCCAAGTCTTGTCCAATATTTCCTTTCAATCACTTGTGTAGCTCCTCAAGCACAGTGACAAAACAAATGATTTCACAAGGTTCCAATTTTGCAGCTTCTGCCTGTAATTGCATGACTTTCTCATCCAGCTGTGAAGCTACTCATACTTATCCAGGTAATATTTGTTCAGTTTTAATAAGGTTTATACAAACCTTCATGTCAATCTAGGCTGTCAAAAACTCTGTTTCACAGCCCTGATATTTTGTGAAGAAGGGAATTTTTCTCCCTTTGTTTACCTAAAGCTCAAAGGATATCACTCTAGAGTCCACCCTCAGTGCCTGAGATGAATTTGAGGTCAAATTACGAATACACGTGGGAATTTAGGGTGGAATTTGTGCAGTCCACAGTAGGAAACAACTACATAAAGGGCAGATCTGGACACACTGACATCTCAGGGATCTGCATGACTGAAGACAGGTTAAAATAGATTAAGCATTATTGGTATAAAATAGCTTACCATGTATTTTTATGGCTAGGATTACACATACCCCGAGAATTTTTTTTTTCCTAATTTGACTTTTAAACAAAACTATTTAACATTCTTTTCTAATCCAATAAATCTGAAAATGCACACTGGCAGCAAGGGACTGATTGACAGGAAAATATATTTTAAATAAGTTTTCCTAATTAATATTGTCATCCTGAGTTTACCATTACAGTATGTGCCATTCTAATTTACTACCAGTTTGCAGTCTCCTAGACTGGATTTCTGTATTGCTGTTCCTGCTGCCTTTTGGTATAAAGACCAGTTGCAGCAGCTGGCTCAGTATTATCAATTTCAATTAATAACTTCATCTTATGAAACATCACAGATTTTTCTATGGGAAAAGGAACAACAAGCATGAATAAATGATTTATTACATCACACTATGTAAATATCCATGCTTTAGCTTTTTTGCTCTGTAGGTGTCATTCTTCTCAGGTGTTATCTGTGAGAATCTGGTTGACTTTTTTATTTTATTTCAGTTTTTACAGTTCACTACATCTGGCTGCCACAAATTGTACAAGAGCAATAAAAAAATAAAGGTGGAACCTCACATGGAATTTTATTTTAGTGTTGCAAATAGCTGGTGTCTCTCACTTCATATATTCATGTGGATTCCATATGGAGTAGATCAATACCCAGGGCACATAAATCCTGTGCATAGGTATTATATACAATACAACAGGTATTGCACAGCTGTCAGTCCTGCACATTACAACACCCCTCAGTAGGAAACTTCTGAGGTCTGAGCAGGCAACTCAAGGGGTCTCTGATAAACAAAAAATAAAGGCACATGCTATTATTCATAGCTCTATAACCTGACTGATGTCTGTCTCTATCCTTGTGCATTGTAAACCTCCTGGGACCATCAGCAAGAAATAATCTCGTCCCCAAAACTCACTGGTCCTTGAGAAGCTGCTGTCCTGCAGTCCCTTCCTCAACACCAGCATTTGGGCTGTAACTGGAAGAACAGGAAATCATAGTTTGGAAAAGGCTTTAGGCTGGAAAAAGAAACTCTAAAGATCATCAGGTTTAATCATTAACCCACTGTGCCATCTTGTGCCATTTCCAGAAGAGCCACGTCTGAACATTCTTTGAACACTTCCAGGATGTTGGTTACACCACTTCCCTAGGCAGCCTGTCCTAATGTTCAACAACCCTTTCAGTGAAGAAATTTTTATTAACATAAAAATTCCCCTGGCACAACTTGAAGCTGTTTCCTCTTGTCCTGGCTGCCTGGGAGAAGAAACCAATCGCTGCCTGGCTGCAAATCCCTTTCAGGGAATTGTAGAGAGTGACAAGGTCTCCCTTGAGCCTCCTTTTCTCCAGGATAAACACTCCCAGCTCCAAACTCGTATTCCAGACCCTTCCCCAGCCTTGTTTCCCTTCTCTGGACACTCTCCACCACTCCTATGCCTATGGCAGACTGGTTCGGTTTGGTTATTTCCTGTGAGTGATTTGTGCCTCTTTGCAGGTAGCTCTTGTTCCTACTCATCCTCCTCCTATTTGTCTTCCTAGCACTTCTAACCCCCTTTGGCACATTTGCAGATGTGATTGTTCCCTTTAGAGGACATTTGATAATAATCATATGCTATCTCAGTTTTAAGTTATGTAGCACTGAGAGCAGGTCCAAAGGCACACCATTTCAGAGAGAAGTGTGTTTGGATTTTCCATGTCCTGGTATTTACGCTTACATTTTAACCATAGTTACTTGTACAAGTACACACTCTTCACACTGATACAGTTAAACATTCCCTGATTCAGTTTTTCATGTTTCTTAAAATGCTGTTTTCATACAAACCATATATACATGAGAATCATTTTGAAAGAAATCTCTGATCTCTTTAATAGAGGTGTCCAGGCAAATACAAGAGTAAAAAGCCATTTCATTCTGCAGAAATAACCAGCCATACCATGTATACAATCCTCAGCCTATGTACATTTATACTTCTACTCAATACTCTAATTTAGACATTTTTATATAAGCAAAAGGTAAATGTACCTTTGAAAGAAGATATTAATGTTTTCGAAATAGGAGATCTGAATTGTGTTACCCAATGAAGAAAACACTAAATTCATAATAAATGTCAATACAGTGCAGACAAATGTTTTCATCCCACCCAGTGCCTTCTGTATTCTTTGAAGCTAAATTGCAGTTCCAAAAATCATATAGACACTTATTTTTTCTGAGACTAAAAATTGACTGGACTTGAAGTGCCTGCCTAGGCAGCTGAACATTGTGGAAAAAAATTACAACATAGCAGTAAAACTAAAATATCTGCATTAAGTGTAGCAGAGACAATCACAAGAAAAATCAGGCAGCAAAATGAGGGCTCATTTCAGAAAACAAAGTTGAGAAGAAAGAAAAAATTAGGCTATTTGAAATGTACACAAGTATAATGTCAAGTCTTCAAGGGCTGATCCTTTGTTTGAGAATGTCACCACAGCATGTTAGAGTGAACATTATTGCTATCACTAAGTTTGGATGCAAAGCTCCGAAAAATTAGAACACAAAGTTAATATTTTACTTATAAAATATTAGTAAGTGAAGGGAATTCCATCTAGTTAAATATTCAAGAATCCTTAAGAAATTCTTTTCCCCAGGACTTCCTCTTTGATTTACTCATCAGCCTTACTTACCTGATTAACTAGCTCATAAAATAACATTAAAAAATCCAAAGCAAACCAAAACAAAAAAAAGCAGAGGATTTATCTGAGAATTGCTTAAACTTGATGTACATCTAGGGAATTAAGGTTACTTTGCAATTTTTCCAAACTATTCAACATATTTCTTATTTTTATATCTCCTCTGCATAACAAAATCTTTCTAGGTGAACAGGCCTTTCCTTCTAGGATTTTCTGTCTTTATGTAATTCATTCATTTTTCTTTCTTCCCACTCAAATTTTTGAAAGTGGTTTTGGTAGTTTTCAAATGTGTCGTCTTGGTAGACCATCTTAATATGAGGGATCAAATCAATATTTCCCGATATTTTCTTTTCAGTTTCTTCAAGAAACTGTCATCTTGAGTGCTGGACATTTCTTTTTCCTCTTAATTATGTCATGTATCTACTATTAGCCAAGACAGATAGCCAGAGATGGACATACATATGTGTGGAACTGGAAGTGATTCTTAACTGGAAAAGCTTGTGGAAAAAAAAAAAAAACAAAACCAAAAAACCAGTATCTATCAAGATCTGCCTTCTTTGACTAATCAATAAACTGAGAAATATGATAGGTTTGTCATTTTTTTTTATATAAAATTCACCAAACTAAGCATTGTACATTTGGCCTACTAATCAAAGTAACAACAAAATTGTTCACGAGCACAAAATTTGTCATTCTTTCTTCACTGAGTAAGCAGTGGGCTATTTTTGTCATTTTGTAAATGACATTGAAATGGGAAGCTTGTCATTTTATTACTAGGGTTTTTTTTGTTGGGTTTTTTATTTTTCTTTGATTAAAAAACAGCAGCTCATTAGCTTCTCTTCCTGTATATGTCCCCATCATCACTCTGAAGAATTCCAGCACTTGAAATAGGACATTTTTTTTTTCCCTAACTCAAGTGCATTTTTGCCTTTGGACTTTACACAAAATTAATTATAATTTTCTCTTCTAATCTCTAGTACATCATTAGGCCTCTGAGACTCAGAATCTGTTTTCTCTAACAAATGGCTAAATGCCAAACACCAGTGGCATTTTAAAATGGAACTGAGTAAATGCAGCAAAATACATTCTCCTTCCCTGGCATTTACCCTCTATTTTATCCTTGTGTTTCTGAGAATGTCCTCTAGAATTACTTTACTTGCATTAACTTTTTCTCTGATTAAGAAAAAGGGAAGTATTTTAATAAAAGCAGAGGTTTCACAAGGGGACATATGGAAAAACCCAAGAGTATGCACAGACACAGAGACACTAATCCAAGTGTTATGGTCAGCCAGTGATCACTTAGGATTCCCATCCTCGTCATCTACTTTAAATTACACATCTATTTTTTCACCTTTCACAAATAATCCAACAGAAATGAGCTCTGAAACATTTCCTCAGGGCAGCTCAATATTACAGAAGGTATCAGAAAAGAATGACAAAGTTGAGGGGTCCTTACAGGGCTCTGTCTGTAGATATTTCTCTTTTATGAGCCACCATCTCAACACTGCTGCTTTGTGAAAAGCTGCTGAACTACAGGATGGAGCTGTGATCCCTCAGCTATTCCTTAAATCTTTTTGCTCTCCTTTTTGGTGCTGGGAACCGAAGCAAGGAGGAAAAAAGGGATTGCATGGAGAGGAATTTAGCTCATGGGCCACAACCTTATTTGGATTTACAGCTAAGAATCTTTGCACACTGAAGGAGAGTGACATGATGGAAGGCTCTAAAACTTTGCAAAGCTTTTTATTACACCGAGGAGCATACCTCTTTTTGCAGTTGCATCAAATCAAAAGGAAAGCTCCAGAGCACTGAGAAGAGTAGTCCCCAAATTGTAAAACAGTAGCATATTTTAGCCAAGGACAGGGACCTAAAAGCTGACACAGCTGGTAGATTTGGATGAACATCTAATATGTATTGATCAGACAAACAGACAAGTGTGCACCGTGCATGACACTCCAAAAGCAATGAGGTTTAGAAAGGGCCAAGGAATCTTCTAAGCAAATAATTACTTATAAAAGGAATAAGCTTTTTTCCATCACTGTATTCCCTCCAAAAGAATGCATAATCTGGCCAGATATTGATTTGTTAGCAATGCCAAGGGATAAAGTCTTTAACACTGTGAGGGAATTTCTATACAGCATCTGTTGACCCTCTGTGCTCTTTACTCTGGTTAATAGAATTAAAACACTGTGCAATTCAAATAAACTGGAGGAATCAGAAAAGGTTAAGGGGGTTTGCTAGTAAGAAGAAAGGGTTTGTTTTCCATTTATTTTATCCAAGAAATCAAAACTGACATATTCAGAAGGAAATATCTGGGATGTTGAATACACAAAAGAAAGCATGAAGGAGTAAACAAGGTCTGAGGAAGTCACATAAATAGCAACTTGTCAATGACAATTAAAACCTAATTATTCCTGATAGCAGTACTGTTCTTCCTCAAGGGTACAAAGAGCACTTAGTTTGCACTCTAAACATGAGTTCAAATATAACTTCATACACTCTGTAGGAATGAAGTAGGTATAGACTGTTCAGACCACTGATGAAAAATGTGAACAGAGGGTAAAAATAATACATAGAAGAGAAAAAGTGTAAATTAAACAAACAGCAGCCCAAGTGCCACCTTGAATTACACACTATGAAACCCTGTTCAAGTCAGCATGAATATAAGCCAAGAAAAACACTTTACTGTAGATCTATGCTTCAATCTAATTTTGAGGATTAAAGACATTCAAAGTTTGCATAAGCACACAATGTACCCTACATGCACATGTCCATTCAGAAATTTCCATCCAAATAGGAAAAAAAAAAGTGTTTATCAGTTATTGTGGTAAACTTGAAAGCAGTTCTGGACACAACATTCTCCTCTTAGATAACTGATAAACGCTTTCATTAACTTTAGTCTCAACAAGGTTAATTTAAATGATACTCAACAGCACCAAGATCTGCCTCATTAAAAGGACAGCAATAACCTAAAATAATGCTGTGTTCATTAGAAAACTACATTTGTTTTGTTGGTTTGCTTTTAATTAGGAGAATTAGACTTATATTCATAATGTTTTAATGCCCAGACAATTGTATTAAAACTGCTAGGTGCTATTTGCCTTTCATTGTCACCCTTTTCCTTTGTCTCTAACATACTGGAGTTCTTGCGTGCTCTGTTGCTCCTCACCTTTGTCAGACATAAAATATAAAACTTAATCTATATTTTTAAACAGTATGATCAAAATAAAGTATCTAAAAATGCAAATAGTAGAAAGAGAAGAGTGCAATATTTCATTATTACCTACTTTACAGTATGACCTCATCAAATCCCACTTTAGTTTTTGGGACTATATTCAATGCCAAATGACCATGCCAATGTTTCTATTGTCTAGATTTCTCTTAAGAAACATCCATGTTCTATTTTTTTATTTTTTTATTTTTACAACACATTATATTCAGATCACTGATACAGAGGAGAGTTACTTAATATTTCAGCAAACTGATAGGATCCAGATCCATAGATCATGAGGACCTATATATTTCAAATCCAAAAGATGAAGTTCTTAAAATTATTATTGATCAAAAAATTTAGATGAAAAGCTAAATCACAGCCTTTAAGCCTCTCCAGAGTTTTTAATAGCAAACTGTCAAGGCTCCTAGAAACTATTTCTTGACACACTTACAGGAATCCCATTTTCAGGCATTTAGCTTGCAAACCAAGCTCTCCCCAAGGAAGCACAGAGGGGCTGCTCTCCCACGTGTGATGCCTCAGATGCATAATCCAACTGGAATTTTCAGCAGACAACCAACATTTACTGTGCTTTCAAAGAACAACGTTGCTCCTCCACCTAGTAAGAAAAAAAATGTACTTTTTCCTCTGAAAAAAAGGTTCAAAGATAACTCCTTCCTTGATTATTACTGGTTTGGGGTGGGGTAGAATAAATTTTCTTGACATTGGCTGCTATGGGGCTGTGTTTTATATTTTTGTCTTTGAGCTGGAAACAGTTTTGGTAACACAAGGATGTTTTCCTCACTGCTGAGCAGAGCTTACACACTGCAAAGGCTTTTCCTGGTCATCACAGAATCCTGTGTGGGCTGGGGGTGCACCTGAATACTCATTTACATGAGAGAATAAAAGAGACTGTGGCATTCCGAGACCCATTTTTGTCCTTAGCTGGGCAAAATACTTTTGCTTGAAAGTAAGTTTTGATCAAAATCAGATGTGAGACTAGGAAAAAAAGAGAAACAAATAAGGAAATTGCATGTACATTCTCAGACATGACAACATGCTATTTTCCTTTAAGATTCCAATTGTTTAAACGCCTGGAAAAATGCTCCTACTCCAGCCTGCTGCATGTACCAAGTGTAAAACATTCTCTCGTTTTGGTATACATAGGCACAGCAGGCTCCTCCATTGCTACCATGAAAACTCTTTTATTCCTTAAAGAAGCAATCCTAAACGTCAGGCTTCCTTACAGTGCCTGCTCCAGACAATCTGGCAGCCTCCTGTAGGAAAATCTCTGTACTGCATAAAATTAACATTGCAAAAAATCTATTTTATCCTTCCCAAACCCGTGCTGTCCCCCTGGATAGAAAGGAACCTCATTTTATATTGCCATCTGCCCTCCTGTCCCACCACCCCCCTTCTCTCCAAAGCAGAGCAGTTCCACTACTACAAAATGAAGTATCCTAGATCCTCACACAGAGTTCTACAGTATTCTGTGTGGAACTTCAGAAAATGCATTTTAATCAAGCAAAGACAAAGGTGAGCAGAGGAATAATATAATCATCAGTATAATAATAGAAGGAATAATGTAATCACTGGTGAAATAAGAGATTCCTTTAAATTTTTCATTTCATGAAATTATTCTCTGTGATTTTTTTTTAATAGATGGGAAATATATTTTACATTTGCCTTTGACAAAGAGACTAAATTGGCTTGCCTTCTACATTGAGGACTTAATGGTGGCATTACTGTCTAGATTCTTATTAAAGTTTGTACTTTGATAGAAGCTAGATTCTTATTCTGTTATATATTCTATCAATATAATGCACACAAACATCTCATCTTGCTAGTACATGACTAATTAAGCAGAAATACATGCATTCAATATATTATGTAATTAGCTATGGAAGTCTCTAGTTATGGTCAATAAGCAATTTGAGTAATCATTCATCTGTGCATTGAAATACAGTAAGAATAAAGATAATTTCAAGACCCTTTTCTACATATATTCTAGTGGAAGGAGACAGAGAGGTTCTTCCTTTCAGTAATGTTATTTTCAGGCTTCTACTACTTAATATGCTTGTTAAGAAACACAATGATTGACAATATAATAATGATTAGAATGAAGTCAAGGTTAAAAATCTCTAGATCTTCCTTCCCCATTCCTCTCCTCTTTCCTTCCTGTTGTGTAATGAGCTACTATTTATTTTTACTCATGAAAAAAAAGCATCCACAAAACATGAGTCTTCATTCCTTTTGTACAGGAGGCTTTTTCTTAGACAAGAGGAAGGAAATGAAAGGTTGGTACAACTTCAGTTGTTACTGATTCTAAAAGTACATTCATAAAATTAAGAAAAAGCTTTTAGAAATCCAAACAAAAATAAGTGGAACAGCTCCAGATAGCAAAAATGAAAGCTATGCATCTTTCTGTATCCAATAGTGAATCACCTGGTGAGTTCAAGTACTAGATCAAGATACTATAGGTGTAAACTTTTTCTTTTTAATAACAATCTTTTTAAAAAGTCCATTTAGTTAACTGTATAACCCACAAAATATTCTGCAATCTTTGTCTAACTCCTAGGTGTTCAGACATGCTTACTTTCCCCTCCCTACTCCCTTCCTCCCCATTATAACTGCAGGGGGTTGGCACCTCCCTTATGTCTTTGAGTTCTTACTCAAACTATTGTAAACAAGGAATCCCTTTTGAGAAAGTAAAGGATTTGGCTGATAGCAGTCAGTCCTGGATCTTTATTTTCTGTGCTAGACAGATGAAAAAAAATATTAAGTCATGTAAATTCAACAAAAATAGAGCATGAGAGTTTATTAGAAATCTTTGGTCTTTGGGATTATGAAGTTGGCACTATCATGTTTAGTGTAAACCAATCAATTTAGTCAAGATTTTGAGCTGCAAAAGAAATATATAACCAATGGTGCACTAAAACCATCTGAAAGAAAGTACATCTTTATCTGATCACTGATGTCAAGATCATTCTGGCAAACTCAAATTATATGCAGCAAATTATCTAGGTGAGTCTTTTCTTCACTTAATATGTTTGAAAGAAGTCCTGGACATTTTTAAAGTCAACAATTGCAGCATCCCTTTCTCAGTGATATATTTGGAGACTTATATTTGGAGACTTATTGATTAACTCTCTGACTGAGAACACTTGTGGCTCATTTTTCTACATGGGTAAATAAATTATGGATGCAGATCACTGCATACGTGTAAGTGCCACGCACAACAGAAGTGCTGAGGCTGTCAAGAAGGAAACATATCTGCACGTTTTACATTTTATAATTATAATACAGAAGAGGTTTATTAAGAGTAAAGAATTAATGGCCTGACAGTACAGAATTGTTCCCTTTAGTATTGTATGTTTTAGAACATGTTACACAACCCAGTTACAAAAGTGTTAAATGAAAAGACCGTCATCATTTTCCTCTGGGAGATAATTCCTTATATTTAACTGACAGGAGTTGCTTTTACCCTCACATTAAACCTATTTTCCGTCCTCTTATTAAGTATACTGAATTTTTACTGTCTGAGTCTGGAATAAAAACATTTTCCATCTGTGATTATTTACACTTTTAAGAGTTGAAACCTCTTTCTGTATTTCTCCTTTATTGCTGTTTGGTCCTATTATACAAATTTAATACCAGATCTCTTGTGAAAGTCATTATGGTGACTTCATTTTTAGTACAATGTCACTGTGATTTAGATGATCCAGGCACCAAAAGCTGTTTTACCTCTGCATTCCTTCAGAGCTTAGAGTGGGGGGAAAAAAATAAAACAAAAGACCAAAAACCAAAAAACACACCAGTTTTATATTTGGTTATTACCAGTTCTTCACTCCTTTTTGTTGTTGTTGTCGCTCCTTAAGAGAATTAATGAAGGATGTTTATTTTCTATTGAGTAAATAAATCAAGTATCGTTCTGTAATGTTTTCATCATCTATAATTACTTCCATAACTGCAACAGAAGCAAAAGACTTCTTTCTTTGGATATACTTATGAAAGTTCTTTGGGCTTTTTTGTACTAGCTAATTGCTCAAGTTTTCCCTTATTTTTCAGTTTACATTTTGAATTTGAACTCCTAGTTTCTATGTTGTTTTGTTGCACTTCTCACCAGAGTATCTGAGGGAAAACATGACACATGCAACACTTTGCTCTCTAATTCTCTATACATTGTCACTTAGCTATAAGGGGCTTTGACTTTTTTGCATCTTCCTCACCCACATGGGGGTGCTGCAGAGGATACAAAAACCAGTTAAAAATGAAACAACCCAAACCTACCAAATTCTACTTTGTGTGGGAAAAGTTAATGTTTGGTAAACTGGATTTGAATTCACAGTGCATTAGTTCTCACTGACAGTTCACACAAAAAGACCAGAAGAAGACATTAAACGGAAGTTAGTAGAGAACTTCTGATTAAATTTATTCCTTAATACAGGAAGAGCCCAGACTTAGAAGCCATGTGTCCATGAATTGCATTTTTTTTTCAAGGTAACAAATATTTGTTTATCTCTAGAGCTGTGGATCCAGGTAGAAGTGGTGTTGGTGTACCAGACTTTAAGGCCCTGCACACCTTAAGCTTATAAACCATCTGTAGTTGTCAGTGCACATGGAGAAACCAGTCAGTACTCACAGGGAAACCTGCAGCTCTGTGGTCTGGGACTATATTTTTAAGTGACTTGTGAGAGAGAATGAAATCTTATGGTTTATGACTTAAACATTGTTTTGAAGGACTTTCTGGGCATTATGGCAATGGTGTTTAAAGACGCTGTGACCACATAAGCACATTCATCCCTGACTGGAACCTTGGACTGTGACTTGAGGAACTTGAGACACGATCAAGGTGACACTTGTTCAATTCCCTCTGGTGTAGGGACAAGGAAACAAGACCAAGGCAGGAGCACGGATCCACAAGAAAGCCAAAGGCAGCAGCTGTGCTGAAGATCAGCTCGGGCCAGGCTGGGGCAGGGGAGGCCGTGGCCCACAGGCTCCTCTGCTGCGGCCACGTTTGCACACAGCGCCCACAGCCAGGAAGGGAGGAGGAGAGTTCTGGGCTGTGCTGGGACTCTGGCACAGGCAGGGAACACCATCCTCCCTCACACAGACCGGCCCAGCTGTAAAATGCCCACCCCGGGAAGGCCACATCCACGGCCATTGCCGTGAGGGGCAGCTGAGGAGGTGCCCAAACCCATCCCCAGCCCCGGGCGCTGCCCAGGCTCATTGCTGAGGCCTGGCAGCAGAGAACTGCTGGGGATGCAAAGGCTGGCACAGATCCGGAGGCTGCTGCCACAGCCTGGGGCAAACTTGTCCCCAGGGCATTCCATTGAACTCTTTATTTTTGGGACCCCCACCACCGTAAAGGTCAGAAGAAGCAGATCAACTGTACTCTGTCAGGGTCTATGTAATGGTGATATTTTTTACTTAATCTTTCTCTGTCACTCTCTATTCTTCCTTTTTTTTTTTTTTCCTCTCTCTCTTTTTATCTCTCTCTCTCTCTCTTCCTTACTTTTACTGTTAAATAAAATCCATACTATTAACTTAGGCATATGGCCTCATTTGCAGCTTAATTCTGGTAGAGCAGTCTCTCTAACGGTTTTAATAACCAGATCGTAACAGCCAGTAAAATTATTTTACCCTATGCTGTATCACAGCATAACTTCCTGGAGCAGACAGTCTTTACCAGCTTACAATGTGAAAAACTGATTTATAGCTACCATAGAAACCAAGCTCTTTGTATAATAATATATGCATAGGGGAATATAACCTCTGCTTGTGTGCGGCGAGCAGTAATTCAAAGTAGCAACACGCTGCCTGTCTGAATATGTGCTGATGTGAAGGAGGGATTTGATGGATACAGTCTCCCTGCAACCTCTACATCGCCTTCTGCTTCCCTCCTAGGAACCAGTGGCACTGAAACACTCCTTGCTCCCATGGCCACATTATCATCTCATCTCTGTCAAAAATTCAGGGCGCAGATTTCTGTCTTTTTTTTTAAAGGCAAAACAGAGAGCTACAGACCCAAGGGACTCTGTTGCTGTTTTAGGCTTTTCAGGGCAGTTGTTATCTCTGTCTTTTGTTTGAATGAAGTTACATTTCTAAACTTGGCAGCAGGCATGATGATTATTTTTCCTGCCATTTAAAAATTGTCTCAAAGCAAGGTGGATAGATACAGACTCCTTCAATAGACAGGAGTACAGACTTCTCTGAATAAGGCACATTATTTTATCAAGTCCTGCTGTACTAATATTGTTCTTGGCTGTAAATGACAACTGGACAGTTCCTACTCATTTCCATTAACTGAGATTCCACAGCATTCAGATTAAATATTGCCCATCTATTCTGGTCCCTCAATACAAAGGATTTTTACTTTGAGAGTAGTTTAAGTCTTGTCCCTATGGGAGGAAGCAAACAAATTTCAAGCAGACAACTTCCAGCAATTCTGAAGGAAAAAAATCCTCAGCTAAAGTTCTAGCTAAAATCTTATTACAAAAATATTTCTGGTAAAATTTAACATTTTATATATAATAGATTTATCTTAACTGTCTGACAAAGCATCCAGATATCCTTATGATGGACACATTTCCTATCACTCACAAAACTTCCTTCAATTCCACTTCTTCCTTCAACTGATCATCTTTGCCGTACCAGTCTGAATCTCTTCCTAATATACAAAAAAACAACCAAACAAACAACGCCCCCCTCAAAAAAAAAAACCCAAAAAAAACCCTCAAGAAACCAAACCACTAGAAACCAAACCCAGCATTTATATTTTAAATTTAAAATTCTCATTTCTAATCAGCAGAATGAAGCTTTAGGCAGGGCACTCTAGCTAACTAAACATGAAAAGGGTACTAGTGCCATTACTAATGATACTGCTAACTAAAATAGCACCCCATGTTTGGATCTGCCTTGTAGAAAGAGCATTGTACGCTTTTCAAAGACTTGCAAGTATAATTAGTAGTCTTGAAAACAGAACTGGGTAAATAAAATACTTGGAGAAATTTGATATTTCACTGCTTGAAGCACTAAAATGTTAGTTTCTAAATATTTTTATCTAATGAGTCAAAAAAGGAATAATATGAAAATAAGTAAAAAAAAAAACCCCACACCCTTTTATGGTGAATATCAGAACAATGCCTTTTGTTCTAAAAAAAATACAAATTTAAGCAGAATGCTTATAATAGGTCTCTTGATACACAGATTTTCTTGCTACAGAAGGAACTGGGCAAAATTCCTTGTAACAGGTAAAAATTTGAAGAATAAAAATAACTCACAAGATCATAGAAAACCTGAGGTTGGAAGGGACCTCTGGAGGGCATCTTGTCCAAGCACTCAGCTTAAGCAGGATTTTCTGGAGCTGCTTTCCCAGGACTGTGTCCAGGTGGCTTCTGAATATCTCCAGGGAAGAAGACTCCACAGACTGGGTAACCTGTGCCAGAGCTCAGTCATCCTCACAGTGAAGAAGTCTTGCTCTGACATTGGTTGCAAACCATATTTTTCATAAAACTCCAGTTTTCCAATGCTTTTATAAGACCTCAGATTGGTAGTCTACACAGGCTTCATACTAACCTGGGGTTTCTTTGGGTAAGCAGAAAAAAAAAAAAAATAGACCAAAAATGTATATTTTTTGAGGTTGAGAAATAATTGATACTTTATCTTAAAAGGTTTTAGTTTCATTTCAAATCTATGCTAATAAGTTACTACTTACTATTTTAAACAGCTCCAAACTTAAAACATGCATAATTTTTTTATGAAAGGCCTTCCCTATTCATTATGCTGAAAAACCAAGTGTGTAAAGAAGATATAAAATGTACAATAACAGCATTTCAAACTAGCCAGACATTGTTGGCTATCCACTGTACCCTTAAAAATGACAGATAATTTTTAGTTAATTGTTTTGAAATAGCATAAATAATAGCAGTATAAGATCCATCAGTTTTGAGCTGTAAGAACTCCTCTTCAGTAATCATAAATTCTGAACAATTACCTAATTTGTTCCATTTTTCTGGTCATAGCCAAGAATCACTATAAAGATTTGCACTTTATTCATCAATAACCAAAGAACCACCCACAAACAGAACATAAAACATGACCTGTCCTTACTGACAGGGTTGAAAACTATGTCCCTCTATGCTGATAAATCTGATCCAAACTTCTGAGTTTCAACATAACCAATTAGGACACAAGATGTCACTCCTATCACCCTTAATAAAGACTAGGGGTTTTTAAAGAGATATTTAGCAGAGTGCAACATGTATGATCCCAGAACTTTTCCTTAAAAATAAAAAAAAAAAAAAATTAAAAAAGGGCAGAGTAGAAATATCTCCTATCAAAAATGATATGATGGGATTTATTAGCATCCCATGGCAAAAAAAAACAGGAACTGTAAATGTTTATAAGCCTACACTGGCTGGAACTTCTCCACGAAGAGTGGGTGTCAGCAGTTTAAAAAGAGACAAATTGGGAAGGCTCTGTTCTGCCCTTGATGTGTGCACAGACTTTAACTTCAATTAGTGTCATTAATCATGAGGAAAATCAGCTCCCAGGACTATAATTTGGTGTTGGTGTCCCACCAGGTGCCCCCTGCACCGAGGGAAGACACACCCCACACTGACAGTGACGCATGGCCCGCCCTGGGCTCAGTCAGGTGCCATATGCTTCAGCTGGGAGAGAGCTGACAGCCACGACAGGACATCAATTATTGTCACCCAGACACGCACGGGGACACACGTGGGCTCATCCCAGCTTCCTTGTCATAGCACCACTAGCGCTCGTTAAGTGTTCTGTATTTAAAGCCCTCGCTTTTCTCTGGAAAATGCAATTAATCTAATTGTGGCTGATGCAAAGGCTTGGGTTGGGTGAGGATGGTGCCTGCAAGGGCTCTGTGGTTGAGGCTGACACCACCACAACCAGCAGTGGAAGACATCCCTCAGAAAGCTGCTTCTGCAACTCAACCCTGGTTGAATCCAAATGGAAATTTATAGTTATAACTTGACTTTCGAACTTCTTCTAGATATAAATGTGAGAAACAGATATCTAAAAATCATTTTGTTGGGTGAGGCTGAGCTCTAAATCTGTGTGAACACTCCAGCTGTGGCTGGGCAGGAATTTGGAGCCACCACATCTCAAACTGACGGGGGCAGCAACGTGGTTAATGAAATCCAAAGCTCCATTTTTGCCCCCCTCTCTGATAGTGACAGTTTAAAAATATGCAAACCCTACTCTCAAACTCTTTTTCTCATACAAGAAAATGGGTGCCTTAAGGCTTCTACCCTGAGTACTTGATTATTACTTGCCTTTCTGGAATACAATTTCTATCATTATTCAAGGACCCAATCTGGAATTAGAAAGAAAATTACACCATAACTCAATTTCTTTTGTTCACTGGTGTGATTTCTCTGACATTAAATCCCAGTGAGCATGGAAACTGGAAGTGGCATAAAGACAAAAAAACCCTAACATACTTAGAATGCATAAAAAATACAAATCAAAGCTATTCTTAATTAAAATATTTATTTTAGATTAGTAAAATGAAACTTAGAAAATCACCTGATAAAAAGTATATTTAAATTTCCCGTATTGTAATAGGACAATCTGCTTCAATTTTTTTGTTTTCCCCAATGTTTTTGATGATTCTTGAGCCTCTCATTTCATTATTTTTCACAATAAAACATACGTATTTAGCATTAATCCAGAATTAATCATCATAAAACCTTCAGTACTCCTGGTTTCTGCAGCTTAAAAGCTGGTGAAAGTCATATGGAAGAAAGGATTCTTTGTAACTTAGAGCAGAAAAAGTTGGGTTGTTTTCTGGTGCAGTTTAAACTTACTTTCTCTAGCTTATACAATGAGACTAATTTTTATAAAATTTAGCCAAATTAAATGTAATAATTTTTGGAAAGTTTTAAAATTTGGAGATTTTTACTTCAAAACTTGTATTGACTTTTTTACTACTACATATTTAAACAGCCTATGTTAAACAGTATGAAAAAGTGTCTTCCATGTTAGAAAGAAATGCAGCTTGTTTTGCATGGCATTTATATTTTTTCCTACCTACTGAGTAAAATATTTGGATTAAAACAAAACATTAATGAACTTGTGTGATAAATATCATTTAAAATCATTTCAAAAGGCCATTAAAGACACTTATGTATTGATACTACAAGGAGTTTGACTGGATTTAAAAATTCTGAAACCTATTTGCACTTTTGAAATGGATATAGTTTAGAGTTGCACTTACTGTATTCAAACAAATGATGCAAAGAAATTCGTGGTACCAGTGGCATTCTCAGTTTCTGCCTCCATTCTCTGTGAAATCCTCTTGGTGTTCTTATTGTATGTGGAATTACTTCCAAAAGCCATGCTGGTAGATGGCCAAGCTGAGAGATTACACAACAGAAAGAAGTTACTTGTAGAACAGATTTTTTTTTTTTTTTTAAACAGATTTTATATTTCAATTATCACACAGGAAAATTTTGTAAGAGTCCACATTTGAAATGATTTTACCACTAATTAGTCTAACGGCACCTACTGTTAAATATTTATAGCCATTAAGATGGCTGAACCATCAACAGCAATCTGATTAAGATTCACAGAATTCAGAGTCTAGAGATTAAGAACATTTTCTATCAAAATTAGGTACTCTAGGGATAGAGATAAAAAAATAAAGAATAAAGTAGGGAAAGAGAACAAAAATTAATGACTAGGAAGACTGCAAGAGTAATTTCACTTTGTAATCTGGTATTACCTATAAGAAGGTGAACCTAGCAAGCAATTTTTAAGTGTAGTTAAAAGCTTAGGGCACCTTGTAAAGAAGAAAAAAAATCAAGTAGAAGGGTCCTTTACCATCATGAAAACTCACCTGTATTTAAAAAACCCTTACACAAATACTTAGATTCCAATGTGATTTCAAAGGTGATAAGGTAAAAAAAGGGGCACAGGTCAACTTAAAAGTTCTGAAAATTGGTGCCATCATAACTATTGTATATCAATTTCAATGCCACTGAGTACCACTAAATAGAGTGGCTCCACACTCAGACCAGGCACATCAAAATTAGCTTTTTAAGTACCATCAGATCCATATCAAAAGAGGAAACACCCTGTCTCTTCTTCTATGACACGACATGCACTAATGTCTACTGTCTTCAACAAATAACATCACAACAACTTTAATATTTCTCAAGACCAGAGGCAAAATCACAGAAAAAAAAATTCTTACTGGTAATGCTTCTTCAGCTTAAAAAAGTTGTATTATAACATATAGTTTATAATCATAACACTTTTTTAGTGAACTTTTTTTAGTTTAGTTTTTTGCTATGTACTAATTCCACAATTTTATGTGGAAACTCAAGGCAAGTACTTGGAATGGCTATTATTAAATATCTGGGTTTCATGCAGCATTTTAATCTACTTAATCAACACTGACATATTTAAAAAATCGGTCACCTAACTTCTTTGTAAGAGTTATGCTCTTACAAAGCAAGAATCTTTTTGGTTTAGTTTTCCTGCAATGTTTCTCAGAAAAGCTTAGTTTCCCTTCTAAAGTTTGCTATGGTCAGTGGCATCACAAATAAGCTCATTAATGCATTTTGCATTCTCAAGTATTACATTTGTTCAACAGATTTAAAAATGTGTAACTCCACATGCTCATTATCTTTGTCAGTTTGGTTAGGAGGCTGTCAACCTTGTCAATTATATTACTTCAGAGACTTCCCTTTTATTTTTTCTCCCATATTTTCTAAGCTTTCTGATCATGAGCTGCAAAATTTTTTTTCTATAGCCTCACTTCGTCTTCAAATAGCCTTTTTTGAAAGAATCTCCCCCTTAATTTTTCATCAGACTTTGTAGTGCACAGGTAGTATATCTTTATTATTCCTGTGTTGCTTTCCATCTTTTATGGATTCAATTTTCACTATGTGTTATATTCTGCAGACCTATTGTCCTTTTCACCTCCTCGGTTCATCCTTCTATTCTGTTTTTCTCTTTTACCTGCAAGCCCCTTCTCCCTTAGTGCGACCTTTCCCAGTCTTTTGAAATCTCCTCAGTATGGGCCTGTCCTTCAAGTCACACTGTTACCCTTCAAATAATTTTGCTGACTGCAGCCTGGACCTCTGTTTGAAGACTTTGTTCTAAACTGCTTTTCAGACATATTTTAATTGTAGAAAACCCAGGAAAAAAAAAAATCAAGTATTCTTTAATCTAAGAACCCAGCAAGCCAGGGAAAAGATCCCATGCCGTTCAGAGCTCTGATTACTACCAAAGGAGTGTGGTTTTCTCTGAAGGGTTTCAACAGTCAGAAGGTAAAAGTGCTGAACTTCATTGGAAAGAAGACTAGAGAGCGAAAAAATGAGGATATTCAAGTAACTTACTTAAAATATAACTGTTTAATCAATGTTCCACTTCATATTTTCACATGATCCTAGCTGAAGATTTTCAATCAGCTCTGCAAAACCTGTGTGCAGCCTTACTGATGAGGAGATGGAATAGTGTGTTTAGTACTTTAGCTCTCCTAGCTGCCACATGCAGATTAAGCAAGTTTGATCTTTAAGCTTTGATTCTGTCAGAGAACTTTACAGGTAGTTAAGCAATAAGCGTAACCGTATTTTATGGGATATAATGCCATTTTCTGGGACACTATGCTGACCTCGTGTTCACCAAATGCTCACAAATGAGCAAATGTTCTTAACGGCTGCAGCCAAATTCTGTCACTTCTAATTTTCATTTCATGCTTATCACTGCAATTTGAACTGTGAAAACTTAGAGATCAAATACTGAAAAAGGAATGTGCTGTGTCCCCAGGAACAGCCTGGCAGTCCTATTTCCTCCTGGTATTCTCCCACCTGCTTGAAAAAATCATTTTTTCAATGTACAAAATTTTGTACATGCCTCAATACCTCAGGTGTTTGGCTTTGACTGAATTTGCTCCTTTCTCATCTTTTATGATACAAGCCTGATCTAGCATCAAATGAAGAAAGCATTGGTATCAGGAAATAGAAAACAGACTGGAAATTTTAGAGGATGCATAACATTGGTCTAATACAAATCTAATTTAATTTTATAATTATTAACATTATATAATAATATAATGTTAATATCATTATTAAGATTAATTTTATATTTATTATTATTATTTATTATTTAATAATAACTCTTCCATTCCTATAGCTGATGATGTTACAATAAAAGGTACAACTGACAAATGTTCATTTGCCTAGTACACCAACAGTACATATGGTAAAGTCATCTCAATCAGTAAGAAAACTCAACTTTAATTTCCTTTGTTAGCTTTCAGCTTTTACTAGTTTTTTATCATGTTCTTCACCATTCCTTTCCAGTTTGGAAGTTGTTTCTTTGTGATTAAGAGCTATGTGCATACATCTGTGACACTTGCACATTTTCAGCTACTCTTACCTAGATTTTGTAGGGAGCTCCAGTCTGGTGACACAGGAGCTGGCAAGAGTTGGAACTAGAATTTTGGAATTTATAAAAAGCCATTCCATTTTATGCTGCAGGGCCAGGAACTTCTCCGATACAATAAAAGCAATATCAAATAAGCACCTGGTTATGTCTTTAAGGAATGATAACTTATAAATGAATAGCTACCATATTCTTAACTTAGAGTTATTTTAATATATTTGTTTGAAGCATTAATTGTCAAAACAGTGACATGCCACAATTGGCTCAAATAGTTTAATGCTAAGATAGGAAGAGGTTTCACAACAATGATGCCAATTTCTAAAGGGCTCTGTCAGTTCCCTTTATTACCAAAGATGAAATTTCAGCTCACAAGGAACAATACTTCAATACCCATGCAGTGATAATCCAAGTCAAAAGAAACCCATTCAACTTGATCCATTAATCTGAAAAGTGCGTTGAAGAGTTCAAGTGCAATTTATTCCTGTTTTGTGAACTAGGAAAAAAGGAACCTTACATTAAGACTTATTTTAAGGTGTTACATGATTTTTTTGTTTTGTTTTCATTGGAGATTTTATATCTCAATTTATTTCATGGCAGTACATATTTTCCTAATGTAAGTGGGTTGTTTCACCCTTTTGAGAGCTGAAACTGAACAGCAGTGTTAGAACTATTTTCTAGCTATTCCATTAGGAAAAAAATCAAAATTAATATAAGCTATAGGTAAGGAAAGTAAGCTGTATGCTAAGGAAAACTCCTATAAGCGCTACGTTAAAGAAAACTTAACATGGCATACTCAGGAACCTAATTATATCTAAAATAGCTTGATAGCACTTTCATACCTCATCCATAGAAACACTGACATTCCTCTTTCCCAAATAAGAGGTACAGAAGCAGAAAGACTCATGAAAACTTTGGGTGAAACCAAGGCAGATGAAGCCCAAAGACTTGGAGCTGATCCCTGAAGTCTACACACAACATTCACCTATGTCAGCCTTAGCTCCAAGTGGATCTAGGCACAAAAGATTTATTCAGGAAGCACCGTGCCCTGTTCTCTAGCAAAGTGTAGCAGATTAAGGAGAAACAAAGTCCCTAAAATTAATAGCAAGATTCTTCATACTTGGATTTAAATTACTATATTTTGTAGAGGAAGATAAAACCAGAAAAACAAAAATGATTTTCAACTCTTCAAGAAGTATTTCAGTATCTCACCAAGGAAATAATTACAAGGAAAGAAACAACATAAAAAGGGGTTTTTAAAATATGTGAAATATATAAATCAATGTAAACACTTTAACAACCAACATAAATAACTGTAGATATTACCAAGAAAATCAGACAGTATAATTGAACTCTAGTCTATCCCTGAATACAAATCTCACTCTTTTGTAACCCAAGCTTGATATTTCTATTCCAGTAGAAAAACTTTTTCATTATTTTAAAATGCAACTGATATTTTTTTTCATTGTATGCAAGTATGTGTCATTTCCCTTTAAAGAATTCAGATAGAAATGGGAAATGACAGATGCTAAATTTTCTTGTAAGATTCACCTAAATTTTTTATGTTTATGGGTTGCATCATTAGTTACTACTGTACTTATGAGAATTGTTAGGCATCAACCATTTGATAACCATCAACCATAACTTTTAAAGACATGAAGAAATGAAACTTTAATTGAATTCTAACCCTTAAATATTGGTGAATAATTTAATTTTCTTTCAACTAATAATGTAAAAGAAGTTACTTCTCTATAAGATTATTACTTTTCTATCCTTTTGTCTTACAGTCAACTCTTATTTCTAACACTTCCCATAGCCCTCAATATTAATTAGGAAGAATACTGTTAATTTGCTTGGTTTCTACTAAGAATTTTGCTTATTTCTAGAACTTTCAATATCTCTTAATATTAATTAGGGAAAAGACTGTTAATTTGCTTAGTTTCTAATAAAAAATGCTCCTATGTTTTAGTGCATAGTGTATGACTGCCTACAAAAATTCTCTTAAATGTAATAGGATTTCTTGAAGGCAGTAAGACTTGTTCTTTCACTGTATTGCCTCAACATCTGAGAATACAGTTGATATATATTTCTGTTTGTGATTGGGAAGGTGAATTGTGTGTTTATGCTAATACATATAAATGACAAAAGCTTCAATGTGCTTTTCGCTCCAGATGAAACATCCCTACACCTGCAGTAAACATTTAATTCAGCTGGTAAAATCCTGAAACCACTTTAAACTAGTTTATAACTTTATCTCTGTCAAATGGCATTTTTCATATTCTATTTTACTTATTCTGAGTTATTTATGTTAAATTATATCAAGAGGAGATTTAGAATGAATGACAATAAGGTTTCCATGGAATAATCAGACATCTGTTGTTGTTTTTCACTCAAAGGCATTTTTCTGAACTCAGATTTTTAAAAATCCTTCTTCCATCTTTTAAAAATCCATCTTTCTAGAGTGAAGAAAAAACACAGAAATGATATTCTGTGGAAGATTACTTTACCCCATAAACCCAAAGACTGAGTTGTGAATACATTATTTTGAGGTTACAGTTCAAAGAATTCAAACATAATTAAAGGATTTTTCATCTACCTCCGTGGATTGTGATTGAAAATGTGTGTTGGAGAAAGGCTGGCCATAACTAAAGCAGAGGACAGTCAATTTAGGCATCATTATTCTTTTTATTTTTTTTTTTTCTTGTCATTACAGTCCTTCAATCTTGAGTTCATTTTAAGTGAGTTTACTTCCCTACCAGTTACAGCAGAGTACATCATCACCCAGTCTCAGCAAAGTATAAAATATCTTGATGTAAATGGTATTTGTTTGCTTTTACCTTGTTTTCCCAAGGAAAATGTAGATATCCTCTGGGTCATTTTCTCAGTACACAAAGTATATATACTGCAGGTGCTTGCATGCATAATTGATAAGGTGGGAGAGAAAGAGGAATAGATTCTTAAGAGAATTCATGTAATCTAATCACATTTTTGTGAGGAGTTTCAAAAAATATAAATAAATAAGCTGTCGCCAGTCCTTGTGTCATTCCCCTTTCACTTCCCGCTGACACATATTGGAAACACATTGTTTTTCTGGAAGTGAAAAATACTTTTACTCTATTCAAAAATACATGCCAACATACATTAAAAATTTACCCAGTTTGCACAGTGGGATATACTTTTAATGCAATGCAAATTTTGCTTGTTAAAGGTCATTTTCTTTCCCAGAAGGTTCATGAGCTCAGCCCTAGACTGACCCCTGGTCCTCTCTGGGAATTGGCTCTGCAGAACTGACTAACCGTGAAATCCATACCAAATCAAGCACCGATGATGTTTTCAGAAAGGCTGGCAAACACAAAGTGTTCTTCTTGCACACATTAGGACCTACATTTCATACCTCAAAACAGGTATCAGAATTGATAAATCTATTTATTTATTCATTTCTTTATTTAATCAAAGACCACATTTAGTAAACATTGAGTAACAACTACTTGCTCTCTAAGTATCAATGGCGAGGTGGAAAAAGGCCTTTATGATTTTTTATGGGGGTCATTATAGATAATATGCTGGCATGTACTGAATTACCACTCACTCCCTCTCTCCACTAAGAAAATGTAAGCCATTTTTTTTCTAGTAAAACTTTAGACTTTGACAATTAAAACTAGGGGCAGTTTTGCACGTAGCCATTTTCAGAACGTAGCTATGAAAGAAACATTCAAGAAAAAAGAAAATCAGAAAACCTCAGAACTTGGCTGATATGGAAACACAGACTTCTTAAAAGAAACTCTTTGATATCTGCAACTATGGGGATATAAAATTAACTGCTTCAGTATGAGGGACTGGAAAAAAACTGTTCATGGACTGCATAATTTAAAAGATTGTGCAATTAAAGATCTGTATAACTCTTCATAACATTCTAACTGCAGTCTCCATAAAGCCTATAAACTAGATGGCAGCATAAAATTATTAGGCTTGCATTTACAGCTTTGCTTATTATAGCACTGTTATTTTCACACCATTATTAATAGAACCGAGGCTAAGTAAGCATAGCTTCTAAGTAGTAGCAAGCATTTGCATGACATTCTGCATCACTGCTAGTCAGTACAAGATTTTGGAGAAGAGCAAGCAAGACAAAGATCTTGGGAAAAAAGAAATTGTAGGTTGGTGGGGTTGTGTGGTGATTTTTGAAGGAAAAAAGGACCCCCGTCGATGCAGTAAATGATGCATAAGAACAGGATGGTAGGAAACTTGCATTAGCCATTATTTTTTGATAACACTCAGAGCTGAAGTGGAGGACTGAAAACAAAAGTAAACATAAAAAAACCCCACCCAAATATCTGAAAGCATGCTTGCTTTCTCCCAGGGAAAACCACACAACTTTATTTGGAATCTTAAATGTAAGGGTAGAGACAGTGACAGCATGACAGCATCTCACATGCACTGCAATACTTTCCAATATTTATATCTAACATTATCTTACTAAAACAGATACAGGAAGAAAGAAATGAAATTCACATTAACTGTGAAGAAAAAACCTCCTGAACAACAGTTGTGAAATGTACTCTTAGTTCTATTATTTTTTTTAATAGTTATAATTCCCTTTGCCATGCTTCACAGGCAGGTGTATATTGTATCTGGATTAAAGCTGTCAGATTCCTCATAATTAACTGAAAAAATCCTCACAAAGAGTGACTACAAAATAAAAACAATAAAAACAACAATCAAATATTTTAAAAAATTATTAAAAATCAACTCTACCGCGTTCTTACGGTTCTTCTTATAAATTTCATATTTATCTAAACTATTTTCTATTAATAAATACACCTAAATAATGAGAAGGAAAATAAGTTTGTGTGTAATGAAACAGACAGAAAGCAATGAGAAAAAGTAAAAATCCTGTATAGGAGATGCTGCATATTCCTTATCCACTTTATCACATTAATATATGTTATAAAAGGAAAAGATAATGACCAAGAAGCAATGCATAACAGAGATGAGAATGGAAGTCAAATCTTATTCCTAACTTGAATTTAAAAAGGAAAAAAACCCTCTTACACTGAAGTAACAAAAATCATATAGATGTTTGTAAGCCAGAATCAACATTGACATTAGTGCTGCTTATCTACACTTGACAGACAACAGTGAGAGATCTTCAGTTACAGCTTTGTGGTTATGCCAGTCTTCTTCATATGTTTTTACTTTCATAAAATATTAACCTTGAAAACTTAACTCTTCCAAAAGCTATTTTCCTTTCAGAGGCAAGGTATCCAAGTTATTTGAATCAAATCCAGAAGGAAAAGAAGAAAAGTAATCCTACTTTATTTATCTGAGCCTGTTGAGAACTTACTGATCACATATTTAGTTTTTCAATTGCACATTGCAGAATTAAAGGCATTCAGTAACTTGCTGAAAAAGATATTCTGTGTGAAGAAAGCTCTTCTTGAGATCTTATTTTATGGCTAAGGGAAGCCATAAGGAAGAGAACAGGAAAAAATGAATGTATTAAGAACATTGGCAGACATGTTCTGGACTGTATGTACATGTGAATTTTCTAGAGAGTTTGAGTGTCTTTAGAGGTCCCCATACAAACACACTCTAAACACTGAAAAAAAATCATGAAAACACAGAGTTAAATGCTTTTCCCCATTATATAAAACCTGGACAATTTAGGTACTTTCTCTTAAATTCAGACTTTCTCTAATTTCTCAGATTGGGCACTTTGACCTTTTTGGAAACCTTCAAGTCTTTGAAGAAAGTTCTGCAGAACTTCATGCAGGAGGAAAAACATGGAACCTTTTACTTATGGAAAATCCATCTGGTTTTGTTTGAGGTGTCAACCTTTCAATACAATATTCTTATGTAAGGCAGTTTCAGCAGCATGGACTGCTCAGGAATAATGTTCTGTTGTTCATTTATGTTTACTTAAATAGAGATCAGGACATTAAACTAATTAACTCAGACATTCCTGAAAGCAAAACAGTGATTTAAAATGCCGAAGGTGTGAGATTCACTCTTGTCTTTATAGGTAGCATTTCACATTTAAGCTTAAAGAATTAAAAGGTGAGCACGCATTATTTTCTCAGTTTTTCAGTTTAACTATTCCTATTGTTCCTTTCAGAAACTCTGCCACAGATGTCTGAAATTGCTAATTTATTTATATATTTATTTTTATCTCCAACATGCAGAATAGTAATTTAAATAAATTGACTCACTCCTGTATAATACAATCCAGCAGGAAAATGTATTTCTAAAGGGAAATAAATGATTTTAAATACTTCAAATAAACTGAAAGGCTACTTATAAAAAAAAAAGCAATGAATCTTCTGAAGCAGATTCTAGGATTCATCTCACCAAGACTGAATCTACACTCTCAGCACATCATTCCTGATTTTTCTGTCTAATGTGAAAAAAACCATAATTATAGTAAAAATATAGTTAGGGAAAAGAAAAAAAAAAAGAGTCCCATGTTGATAATCCTGCTTAGAACTGTTTCACAAATTACTACAGTAACTTGCCTGACAAGCATGTAACACCCTATTGTAAATTACTGGCACAAGTTCAAAGTAGATAGAGGAATAATGAAGACCAGAAAAACCTGAACAAACAAAAAGTAGCAACAACTGCCTTCCCTAATCCTCCCTTGTAGAAGCAATGGATATGTCGTAAACCACAAGCAGTAAACAGCTGATCTGCCCGGGGATGGAAGAACAGCTGCAGAAAAGAACCTGCACACCCAAAGCAGGAGGCAGAAAGAATTTATGTATCTCCTCCAGAAAATCAGCTTTGTTATTTTCTTTTGGGATAGGAAAGGTTAGGAAAAAAAGACACAAAAAATTCATAAAATTATAAAACTATTTAGGCTGGAAAAGAGCTTCAAGGTCATAGAGTTGATGAGCCAACAGTGCCAAATCCAGAACTGAACCCTGAACTAAACCCAGAACTAAACCCAGAACTAAACCCTGAACTAAACCCTGAGCTAAACACATCCCCAAGTGCCACATCTACGTGTGATGTAGATGAACATGGCACATTTCACAAGAGACTTAAGGACTGGCACTCTGAGTGAAGGCAAGAGTTTCTGGTAATTCTAGATTGTTCCCTAAGTCTTAGCAAAATAAAGAAAATAAAAAGGACATAACTTTGATCCTCATTTCCTTCATGATATCATTAATAATATTCTCCAGTGACCAGGTTTTCAATCAGAATTATATAATATTCTCCTGCTTCCACACTATATGGGAAAATTAAACACAGAATCTGACACAGACTTCTTGATTTTCATGATTGCTTAATACTTATTAGGGAAAAATGGCAATGCATAATTTTTAACAGAAAAGTCAGATATACTTCATCCTCATTTTAATTACTTATTTAAAGATAGAATTCTTTCTTCAAACTAGCTATTAATGCATATTATTTGAAAGGAACATATATTTTACAAATGTGAACTTGCATACATACTAGAAATACTTTCCATTTTCATGCTTACTTAAGAATAGTAGGTGCAGGAAAATTTCAGCCCTTTCACATAGCTAAATACAATTCCAAAATACGTCAGGTTGATTGCTCTATTCATGCTTCTCAGCTGAAGTGAGTTCACTCTGTGTGATATCAAAACCATTCGGGAAAAAGAAGTTAAGAGGGGAAAAGAAAAAAAAAAGACAGCTTGCCTTTTGCCCTCTAAATTGAATTAGAAAGGGTCTTTTGTTGTTTTAGTTCAGAGGAAGGTTAGGTGTTCCTGAAACAGAAAGTATGGAAAGAGATACCTACAAAACACTATTTTATAATGCAGCATGTGCCATGAAGGAGAGAGCTTTGAAACCCATAAAGCAAAATTACACATCCTTTGTTTCATTGCAGACTTAAAAATAAACCACATCTTCCAGGGAACCTTACTCACCAGATATTTTTTAGTAAAATTCCAAAGTATACAAGACTTCATCATCTATATTAAAAAGAACAAGTCAAGTAAGGTACTCTTCTGAATGATATTAACGTATTTTTCTTGTATTTATTCATGGTTGAATTTTTGCAAAGTTAGTTTCTGGAAGAGTATGAAGAGGCATGTTGAATATCAATGAGCTAAGACTGCAAAGCCCACAAAGCAATAGTTCTGGTATGAAATTTGATAAATACATATTAGAACTGAAAGACAGAATCTGAATTTTGCTTTGAGAAATTATTAATAAAGCAGAAAATGACAATGAAAAATCCTATACTTTTATACTGAATTTCAATAATTCTATTTTGTTGCAAAACCGGGAGAATATATATTTAAAAAACACATTCACATAAATTTTAGAAACAGGTAGAGTAGGTAAAGGATGGGACTGGAATCAAAAGGCAAAGCTGACAGGAACATGGAAAGGGAGTAGAAAGCAGAGGCAGGAGTAGGTCAAGGATATCATCAGACAAGAGATGATAAGAGATATTTACTGCAGACAGCAAATGTCTATTTCAGATTCTGGAATTTTACTGGGTTTCCCCAGTCACACCACTCCTCTGTTACCCAGAAAATAGTTTTTGATCTCAGTGGAAAAACATGCTTCTTGTTCCTGTGATATAAAGTAACATACACAAAGGAGGATAAAATACTGACACTGTTTTCTCTTACAGATAAACTTGTGTGTTGATGTTAAATGTTGGGAACATCAGTGCAGGCATGTGCTGCATTAGAAACCTGGATTTTATCCCAAAAAGTTGTCACTTAATACAGGATAATTATAAGAACTGAAGTTATGCACTCACCCATTTTTCAGGATGCTTACTCTGAGAGGCAGAGATTTGGTCAAACAGGGCAATTCAGCTTCCATGAAAAAAATCTTCATTAATGTATTTCCCACATTTTAAATGAATTACTTTGCTTATTAATAATATTCTTATAGTATTTTTCCCTGAATATGTATATTACATGTGTATATACAAATTATTCTACTTAATAAAAAGACTCTCATATTAGATATAAAATAGAATCCTCTCTGCTCTAATACAAATTCACTGACAGCAAATGAAAAGATCTAGGGAAGCAATGGAAACTAGCAGAAAATTGAACTGCAATTGTTTTGGGCTAAAGGATCCATAGAAAAATAAAAGAGAAGAAAAAAAGCTGCAGCGTTACAGAATGAAACCACTGCAAAAACCAATGTCCACCAAAAGGACCATAGCATGAGATACATCAAAACTCACAGTTTTCAATGGCACACCAGCCTTTAGGATCCCTGAAGCTATCCAATTGACATAATAAATACCATATAATTTGATATTCTAGAGGTGAGATATCTCCAAAATCACAGAAAAGATCACTGAGTGCAAATCTCAGTGGATGAAACAGATTGAAAATTGAATCTGTATGAATGTGATATATGTATCTCTCCAATTACCAAGCTAAGTGTTCCAACAATGGGCATAAGCAGATATGTGACAAAATTCTCTGTGAGACTGGTAATGTTACCTTGGACATTCAGCTGAAACAGAGAAATAAATGAAAAAACACTCTCAAGAAAATATTATGTATAGCAGAAGGGCTGATAGGATTTTTAGCAGAACCAATTGTATACTGAGTTGCTAAAATATGTATCAACATTGGAAGATAAATGCACAACACTTTTCTATGCCTAGAGTTGAAAAATCAGAGAAAGAGCATTAAGCAAGCCTGAAGTCATCTGTTATACTCCTTTCTTTTCACATTTACATGAAATCCTTATAACTTTGGTGGCAAGAGATTGAATATGTATACTGTTTCCCTTGATAGATGAATCCATTATCTTCAGTTTAGAACCAGCTGCCAGTGGAAATATCTGCATTAGCAGAGTCTCCTATAAAAACATTTTTGAAGTAAGAAAAGACTTCTTACAGCTGACCAGATGTTATCTCTAATGAACCAAAATATTTCCTAAACTTCTCTAGAAAGCAAATATTCTCATTATGGGAATTCTACAGAGTTAACTCCATGAACCTTATGAATCATTAGAGTTTTTATTTATTTTTTAAACTCAGACTTAGTTTCAATAGAAAATGCTGCTTGTCCTTTTGAATGTTTCATGTGAGGAGACACCATCTTTGTTAACTTGTGAAAGAAAACATTTTACTTCATAAATATATAAAAAGCAGCTGTATAATTCAGACCAATATAAAGTTTCTAAATACTTTGAAGCTTAGTGAGGGTTCAGTTCTGTCTGAAATTTTTAATTCATTTAGCAAAACTATGGTAAGGTTTAGCAGATCTCTCTCATTGTCGCTGTCTGCCCCCCAATTTAAATATCCATCCCTCCCCAAATTTAAAATGTTCATGTATTTCCTATACATTCTCAGTCCACAACTCGAGCACACAAGCTGCTGTTGAAATTATTTCATTTATGAGAAATGTTCAGCCAGAAGCAGCTGTGGGAGTGCAGAAACCACAGAAACAGAATAATTATTTCTTTTGGGGAAACAAATACCTAGCAGTTACTTGCTGTGCTAAGTTGAGAGAAAAAGTAGACATGTAAAGAGATGTCTGCTCTCTGCTTACAGGCTCGAGGCTGCCAAAGAAATATGATCAGGACCTTGGTGTTCGTTTCAGCTATGGTTTAAACTCCCTACAGCAAAGTTCCCATATACTGGCTTTTATTTTCAGACATTGGGAAATATTGCTAAGCATTCTAACAGAGCAGTGACAAGTGACTGCTTTTTAAAAAAAGGAATATTAGTCTGTTTCTCTTTTTATTTTTTTTCCCTTTTCAAGACAAGATAACACATCTAATTCTCACAGCACCATCATAATACTCTTCCCTTGCTCTCTCTGCCCTGACACAGAGAGTGTTGACATCTGTAATTACAAGTGCCACCACCCAGATGCTACACGAGGCTTTTGGTACCAGGCCACTTCTTCATCCTGTGGACAATAATGTTAATCAGGAAGCAATCCAGGCTTCCACCGGAGAAAAATCATGACCTGTCCTGTTTGAATTAGTGCTGGATAACTCCCAGATGAGTTAATAGCTGAAGCCTAATTAAATCCTACCCCATGCATCTTGACTGTGTTGCTGCATGTCTAGGACAATGAATGAGCACAAGTCTTTTAGGGATAGTCCTTAAAAAAAAAACAAAAAAACTTTAAAAATTTAAAACTCTTCTTTTAGATTAGCTATCAGTCAGAGCACAAAGGCTTCAGCTGTAGCTGTTGTGATTTGTCTGTCCAAAATGAACCTCTCCATGGAGATGTACTCATAAGAGCAGGCTGTGTCAAAAGTTCTTATTAAGTTCCCAGTAAAAGAAAGAAGCTTCAGAGGAAGAAGCTTTTATTCCTGGCATCCAACCTGAGGAATTTAGAGAAGGAATGCTGAAGGTCAAGGCTGCTAGCAACTTTTATGAAAATGCCAAAGACTTGGTAAAGGAGAGATCATCTGCTGTCATCTTTACAAACTGTAAAGGAGCTCAGCTTTATTTAAGGCTGGTCCTTCTAAGAGCCTTCCAGGCTACGTAGTTAACAGTAAGAAAATAGAAGATTTTAGGGTGAAGAAACAAAGCCAGGAAAGAACAATCCAGAGAATAACAGACTCTGAAGGAAGAGCCAGAATTTTCCATAGACAGAACGAAATTCTGCACTTCACCACTGCTCACCTGAGCTGATCTGTCCCAGAAAATCTCATGCTTGTGTACCTCCTTCCCACTCAGATTACAGCTGAACATAAAGAATTACAGCTGGACCATAAAGAATCCTTGCAGCTGTTGCTCCCACAATAGGCAAAAAAATTCCTTTCTACAAGGAATGAGAGCCCATGTTTTCTGCCAATCATAAGACAAGAAGCACAGAGAGCTTCTGAGGAAAAGACCTGTCCAGCCTGCATGAAGCATAACCCCAGGTGTGCTTTCCCCAGGTCACTCCCTGCCTTTTCCAGCTGAGCTGTTATATAACAGTCTTTTAATAAGACAATTTATGAATCTATCCTTTAATTGTTTGTAAATACTAATCATAATTCCTTATAACCTTGCACTTTCTTATTAGTGCTTGCATGCACACACATATCTCTAACTTATTTTGATATACTTAATTTTGTTCTCGTTGATATTTTGCTGTAGAAGGGGTTAAAAAAATTTAAATGTTCTGAAAATTCATTGTTGTCATCTTGAAAGCAGTAATACAATCTCTATTTAGAGTGCACAACAATCTCTATTTAGAGTCCTAACAGAAGCAGTTTTGATATCAAAACCTTCTCTGAAGTATTTATAATGTCATGGCAACTTGGTACTCATATTACATATAAATTCAATTATTTAATAGCTTTGAGTGTAATATGTGCCCAACACTATTTTATTTAAAAAAAAAATCTTTGTCCATATATTTGCATTTCCAAAATAGTTTTGAATTCTGATTCTGTTATAATTATTATAACCTGATTCTTTTTAACTCATGGTTTGCATGCTAAATTTGTTTTTGGTAAACAATCTAAATATCTGAGCTTTAAAAACAAACTTAATCACATTATTGGGGGAAGGGTAAGGTACAGAACTGAACATTTGTGCTGTGGTTAGTGAATTTTCCAATTACATCGGATTTGCAAAGGAAATGTACTTCCAGTAATCCATATATTTTTAGATTATATGGACCTCCACTGTACAAACACAGACATGCTACTTTGATTACTTGAAAAAAAAAAATAGAATGTAGATGGCAACACTGCCTGTAATATCAGTGAATCAAGCAGAGGATTGGGTTTGTGTTTTCCTCATATTATGATGAAAATAACATCAAAACATACAGTTAGACAGTGATATTTCTGGATTTAATCTAATGTACTGTTTCTCTCTATATGTAATCTGTGTTTTCTAAACAGCTCCCTTTACTCTTTTTGCCTCTGAGCAAGCCTTTGCACTTTCCTAAGGTTGGGTCTCCTATCTTGCATGAATGAATATTCTCACAAACTTCTCTGGAAGTTGAATCTCATTATTTTCCCTCATTCTACTCAAAAACATTTACTTACATGAATCATTATGGTGTTTGAATCCCCAAATTTGTGTTGGACTTCTAAGGGGAAAATCAGGCAATACAATATAGGCGTGCCAAGATAATACAGAAGTACATAAGTAGAAGTAAACCCGCAAAGGAAAGAGAAATTCATCCTAAGCAAGGCTTTTTCTGGGGATTTTCTTATCAAATAGCACTCATTCACTTTGACAATACTTCCAGACCAAAATCAAACTTGAAATTGAAAGAATTTAAGGAAGGAAATCTGAAGTTCATCAAAATAACTGAGAATATTGCTTAAGGTATTACTGCCTAAGGTACCATGTCTCTGTTAAAAACATTTTTGAAACAGTTCTTAGGGTGAAAAAATCATTCTTTCTTCTGCATACTCTTTCAATACATTTCTTTTAAAATCAGTTTAGTATCAATTGATTTCTAGGTACAAATATCATCAATAACACTGTCACTATTATTTCCCAAAATGGCAATTCATGCCACGTGCAAGTTAAGAATAACACTGATTCATTAGAGGAAATCTGATTTCAAGTGGACTTCCAAGGTATACTCAAAACAAATGAGCGTTTCTCAGATGTAGGAATTCCATGTCATTAAAATATTACTGATGTATGTTTAATAAGAGAAAGAAGGATAACACATTTCTATTTAAAAAAGCAGCTTTTACGAGGAACATTTTGTCTGTCTTCTTTTTGTTTTAGACATCAGATAATGAAAAGAAACCCTCAGCAATGAAAATGTTACCAATGCAACACTCATCTGCACATATGATTCATTCCAAGTCAGTATTTTAATTTTGCCATTTGGAGAAATATGAGAACACAACGTGTGGTGATTAACTCTCACATAGATATTGCTGTTGCTACATACATATTTTAATACTTATTTATTCTAAAATGTTTTCTTGAAAATCCTTGGACCCTTCACTTCCTTCCATACAAATATCTCTCATTTTGACAAATCACTTCTGTATACAAACTGTGTTAGGAATAATAAGTACTAAGTCACATCAGGTAGTTAAAATTATCTGAGTTTTTAATACATTTGCAAACATTAAAATATATTTCCAGGTGTGAATTTAAAAAAAAAAAAAAAAAGAAAAGAAAGACACTTTAGTGGCCAGTTTTATTAATGGAAACATCTTGGATAATTTAGGTAATTCCTAGAATTCAATGTTTTCTATGAAATCAGCAGGTTTGAAAAACTTCAAGGGGAATACTGTCTCCCCTTTGTAGACCATATTACCTCCTGTCATTTTTATTTTCTTTCATATGGTCAGCCCAAGTGTTATGAAACAAAGCCCTATCTTCATGCAGAATCACCAACTGCCTTTTGTGAAGTGCATTCTCATTTGTAGATGGAAGTTTTGTAGATCAGAATTGTAAGGCTTGCTTATCCTTCAAGGAATATCCAGACATATTTCAAGGTTGTTAAACATGAGAAGTAGAGGATGGGATTTTTTTTTTTTAATGTGGTCCAAAATCTTCATACTCCTTTCAATTTGTACATAGAGAGAAACATTTTATTTTTTTTCTACTAAGTGAGCATTTTGGACATAAAAAGGGCCTTCAAATTTTAACATGAGAGCACTCATATTTGATACTTGCATGTAAAAACAACTAAAATTTTATGAAAATAATATTACACCGCTACATATCCTGATTTTTTAATATTATCCCCAGTTGCTATGACAATTATTTATATAAAGAATGCACTTGCATTAATTTCCCTAACATACAGGAAATTTAAGCAGAAATTTAAGCAGATTCTAGAGAAGTAAGCACTGCTGCTACAGGTCGTGTGCTGCCTCTACTCAGTTTAAATCCAGGAAACTCACATGCCTACACATGCATAAGGAAGATAAAAAAAATGCTAACAATGGTTTAGTGAAACATCTAAACAAAAGACTGTGCATAATACAAGTTAAAACTCCAAATTATGAAGGTGTTCATAAACACCAGATGTTCTCCTGGGATGTGTGTGTCAGCAAGAAAGGTACTGATAAGCTAAAAGGTTTAGAGAATTAACTTAGGAACAGATACTCAGAATCAAGAGGTCTGATGCTTTAATATTCACCTTAATACTTGAGAAAGCAATTGTAAGAGATCACTGTAGCAAATCAAAGTCTAAGACTTTAGTAGCAAGAAATTTCCTAAATCGTTATAAAAATAGGTTCTCAGAATACCAACAAAAGAATAAAAATAATAAATCAAACAAGCAGCATCTGAATGGAATTGCATCTTCCTGTGACTTTAGCTATTGCTAATCTGAACTCACTCTTTAAATTATTTTCTACCAGGAACTTTTCTGCAGAATCCTCCTGAGCAATAACTTAATCCCATGCAGTTTGTAGACACGCACAAAATACACAAAGTTATGGCTGAGTATTAAAGGACACTCTGAAAGAGTTTGAATGCAGATGTATTTTAACCATTCTGAACAGAACTGATTAACCCTAGCACCTTACAATGGTTAGTTTTCTTAATTAAATCATAATAATGTCATGAATTAAATCATAATGTCTGCATCACTTTTCAGTTTCAGTCCAGAGGACACAAAACTCAAGACAGTCTGTAAAATGTACACACAGCAGAACAGAACTCAGCATTCCTGGGTTTTCATCCTGGGAAATGCTGCAGTGGAGCCGTGGATCTGGTCAATAAAGGTCAACACATCCTGAGAGCCTCGAAAAAGCAATCTAGAAACTCTAAATAAACAGCTGAGATAAAATGGGAGCCATCAAGATACAATTAGGAAACAGCAGGTTCAGGAACACCAGCAGAATGCAGACCATTTGAAAACAGCTCCATTTTCTCTTTTGGGTACATCTGATTTCTATTTAAAGCTCTGATAACACAGATACAATGACCATGTACATAAACTAATCTGACTACATTTTTCCAAGTTATCTGATGCAGGCT
The DNA here is from genome assembly GCF_021018805.1 of Prinia subflava. Classification (NCBI taxonomy): domain Eukaryota; kingdom Metazoa; phylum Chordata; class Aves; order Passeriformes; family Cisticolidae; genus Prinia; species Prinia subflava. Next base: position 8,909,209 of record NC_086264.1, on the reverse strand, counting down.
GATAGGGCATTATTTTTTCAATAAAAATTAACTAATATATATAACATTTAACAATAGCTTTCATGTGGCAAAATCCAAGAATGATACATTTTACAAAGTATGTGGTAAATTTAGAGCTCTTTTTAGGTAAAGCCTCAACTTGTTTTACCAAATTAAAGCATGTTTCTTAAGATTGCCCCTTCTTAAACTATTACCTGTGTTCTTCTGCAAAGGGAAAGTTTCAGTGGAAAGTACTTCTGACAGTTAGGACAAGTTACAAGATTGGACATACAGACGAAAATGTTTTCATTACTCAATTTCATTTCTTCTGGGTCTAAAGCAGAGGAACTGTACACTTAATCAGGGCAAATAAGTATGAAAACAAACACATATGTATACACAAACATTTGAAACAAATACTAGTTTTTATTTATTAAACTAGAGCAAATCTAAACAACATAAAGAATCCACCACTGGTCTACTGCTACATGGTCTGAAATGCATCTTAGCAGCTGCTGTCTCAAGCCTATGTGTTATCCAAAAAAATACCTCAATTATCTCTAACAACTATAGGTCAGAAAGAAAGTGCACCCAGCACAAAATGGACTCATTGGAACAGAGAACAATGATCTTGTCTCTGCCAAAAATGTAGGGTTTTTTTCCTCTATACTTTTAGAGTTTCATTTCAGGTTCACATAATTTTCTTTTGGTTAACGTTCTTCCTGTTTAAACAAGCCCAAAATTCATTTCTATCTTTTAAAACTTAAAAAAAAAAAAAAAAAGTCATTGTCACTCAAGTGCAAACACAGCACACCAGAGCAGTTTGCTGGATGCCATCTTCTCCCCCTTACAAGCTCACAGTGCCAGCAGTGAAGGTTTCCAGAGAGCAGATGTTGGGTAGAGGACCAGTAAGAAGTCAAGAGGTGGTGAGAATCACCAGCCAGCTCTCCTAATCCATGCAAAGCAAACACAACAGCCAGTGTCCTGTGACTAATGAAGTCAGCTTCTGAAGCTCAAACAAAGGGAGAAAAAAAGATAGACAATTCAGAAAAAAGAAAAAATTACAATATCACAGAGGGCACAATACAAACACACACAAATGTTGTCGTGTATGTGTACAGAAAGCTCATCCATAGGAACAAGCTACCTAAAAGCAGGCAAGTGCAGTTCACCAGAGGGATTTGCACAATGGGATGATGTATCTCACATTTCTTCAGGTGAAATTATGTGTAAAGTCTCATCAGAGCTGTCAGTCCTCTGATCTTAGGATATTTTGGGGCATCTGAGTATCCTGGTGTCTGAGGCAGGAAGTCTAGAACTGCTTGGGCAATCACCATGTTTGACTTTTGCATGGCTAAGGTTGCCTGGAGAGCAGCCCTAAAATAATTAATAGGAAGAAAGGATTACATTGGGATATTTCACTCTCTAAATTATTTTCAGAGCAATCAACCAGGGTGCACACTTAATTCTGGCTCTTTACAGGTGACACAAACATTGTTTACAAGGGTGAGGGAGGGAAAAGGAGTGACACTGCTGCACACAGAGCAAAAGCAGAGCTCCTATCCTCCGGTGGGTAAGTAGATTTGCCAAGACAAGATGCTTTGTTACTGTCTTAGCTCTGTAACTCACAGCAGATTAGACAAGACAGCACACGGTGGAGCATGGAGGGAAGAGGATGAGGGCTGAACACTCCAGGATTGTGCTCTGCTACCAACTGTTATTAATCCACTGGATAAGCATCAGCACACACAAGTCCCTTCCACTTTTGGACCTCGTCCATCAAGAGCTGTGATAATTGGACATAGCTTAGAAACAGTCTCAAGCAAAGCAAACAGCTTAAAAATGTGCATATATATTTAAAATGAGGGTTTAGTTTTGAAAATATCCGAGAGTAAATCTGTTTGATAAAGAACAAGTGAGAAAAATCCCTAAATTCCATGTTATTACATATTGCTACATTCATTAATTGACCTGACAGTTGTTGTAGCATGGATTTAAGACAACTATCAATAACAAACCCTCACACTTTTCTCCTGATCTCACCAAAGCATCAGTCCCTTCAGTAAAACATTGATTGTTTTCCAGCAGTTCTAATCTAAGGCTTTATTGAAGGGGTTATGAAGATATTGTCAGCATTCAGACATGGACACATATTTCCCAAACACAAGTGAACCAAAAAGAACACAAATATTTGTACAATAATATGCTCTGTAGTCTGCTGAAATTCAGTGCTTATAGTTTTATTTAGACAAATGACGCACAAGCGACAGGAGTGTTAATTGACACAGACATTCCTCATTTCTAAAGTAGCTCATTTGGTGGAGCCACTATCAAATAAAATTCTGTAATGGTTAAATTATAGGGCATTTCAAGGCAGCAAATTGATCAAAGTGGTTATTTTTTCCTTGCTCTGAACACAAACAGCAGATAATGTTGGTGTGCCAGTGTGCTTGCAGCTTTGTGCTTGAAATATAATAAAAGGAGGGTCTGCATTCTGAACCAAAATGAGGATGCCTCCTTCTTCCTGCATACAGTTTAAACTAGGAAGAGCAATAAATACATTAAGATATACAAAGAACACGATCCTGTCTGAACTCCTGCACTTTTCCTCTGTCCAGATTGCTGATGTGCAATAGCAGAAGCTGTATCCAGCCGAAACCCTTTCTAAACCCTGGCTGAAAGGCAATATTCACCGTAGGATACACGTTATTTTCCAAAAAATCCTTTTCCTCTTCTAATTTTTGACTGAAGATTCATTGATATTTCCATTTGTCAGGATTTCTATCCACGCTAAGGTAATTAAGACCACAAGATTGCAAGGCAGGCTTTAGTCACATCTCAGCAATTTTACAGATCTGATTGCAGGTGTTTCTCAAATAAAATTGTACAAATTTCAGTATTCAAAAAGGTAAAAATTGAATGCACCAAGATACTATTTCCTAATAGAACAAAGTAGACTTCAAAGTAGCAGAAGGAAATAATAGGTGGGAAAATATTTACATTTACCTCAGACACCTCTATTAGTCATAGTGGAAATCTGAAATTCTTCCGCAGCTTGCAAACAACAAAAATAATATCATTACAGATTTAAAATACCAAAATATGCCTTCTAAATACTTAGTTTCCTGATAATATCTCCAACTTTGTGTCCCAGGCATATGCACACATCTGGAATTTGGCCTGTAAACATGTGCTTAAGCACAATAATCAGATTCTCGACCCCTACCTCAAACTGCTGTTAGACAATAGCTGAGGCCAGACAAAAATAAAGAAACCAACCCTGTACTGGAAATGTAGAAAAGCCTCTCCTGGGTTTCCCAGGCCACGATAAAATGAAGTGAAACTCGTACATAGAGCCAATCTCCTTCCACTGGCAAACCCAAAATACGTTTATTTCCCTTCTCCATTCAAATCTGCCTCTGAACTTTGTTCCTTTCCAAGGCCTGCCATGCCTTGGGTATTGCCCTCCTCAAAAAAAAAAAAACAAAACCAAGAAGTAGGAAAATACTGCCTGACAGTCCAGAGGAGGGCAAGGAACTGAGAAACCAGGGAACAGCTGCAAAATAATCAGGAGGAAAATGAACATCAAAAATGAAAAGAATGTCCTTTAAACAGAGGAGGTCCACTTCAGACTGAAACTATCCTAAACTCTTCCCTACACTTTTAGCTGTATAACTTTGCTTTCAGGAGTTTTATGACCAGAGTGAGGATCAGATTACTGTGAGTCAATAAAAAATGGTGTGTTGGATGTTGATCCCATCTTTTCCTTAACCCTCTACCATCTCTCACTCCCTGCTTCAGTGAATACCCACTAATTTCCCCTGGGTAAAGTGAAGTGTTTAGCTGAAATAGCTTTACATTTTTATTTAAATAAATGCTGTTTATTTAAACTCTACAGGTTCTGTGAAAGCCAGAATTATATTCCCTCTAGTCTAAAATGGTTTGACTTAAAATGCACTTTTCTAGTAGCTCTCTGGCTAGCAAGCTTTCTGCTTTTTTTATGTTTCCAGATACAGAGACCCAAAAGGGTTTTTATTTAACAACAGCTCAATAATTACCTTTTCTAAATTCCCATCTCTCCACTATTGTTTCTGGCATATTAGTTTTCAAGGTCTCAAAGTTCACAGCAGTTTTTTTTTTTTTTTTGCAAGAACAGTGATAAAGTGCTTGCATTATGAATAGTAATTTTATTCCCTACCACTGTAGCTGAATACAGTGACATACAAACTACCTGGTTTCCATATTCCATTGCAAATTCCTCAGGGTTCTGTGTCAGCAGCAACATATTTAGCAACCTTGAAGAAAACTTTTTCTTTATGTTGATGGTTTTATTTATTTAAAAACCATCCTCATCTCGGTAGGGACATAATGTGCACGGACTCAGCCACAAGAAGATCCAATGGTATGGAAAATGTTCTAAAATTCTCAACAGCTGTTAAATCAGATTAAAAAATGAGCATCATTTAGGATGCTCGTTAGGTATTGTATTTTAATGAGACAAGCACATCACATCTTCGTTCTGCTTTGAGTGCCTTTTGATCTGGGATGTGGGGATCTGAAGGAACTTGCAAATATTAACATTGTAGCAAGCAGTTGCTTAGTTTTTATTAATCAATTAATTAATTAATTCTTGTTATGCTGGGCTTCTGCTATTTACAATTTGAAATCTGAAACAAGTGTTTTGTTTTTTTCTTTCTATAGATAACAACTTTTGGCTATACATACATTTAATTCCAGGTTTAGGTGATTATATGGAAATAGAGCATGTTGCCAAAATCTTAATTTAAAAGAAATATTTTCATGGACATAAATTGCTTATGAAAAAAAAAAAAGTAGCAATAACTATTGAGAAGCTATTTTGTTTCAGTTAGCAAAATAAAGTAGCAATTTTATGCTTCAGCCAAACCTCACAAATGAGTTGCTATTTCATTTACTTAAATGTAAGAATATTCTACACTATTCCTTCCCCCCTGTATACAGTATAATGGAAAAAAATACACCATACTCCACAAGCCATATGTTAAAACTATCCATCTAAAAGATGATTTCATTATACAGATTTAAATGTTGTGATTCAAATACAAGTTTTCAACAATTTTCCCCCAGTATGCTGTTTAAAATATATATATTTGTAGCTTGAACAACAAAACACTGGGGGAGTTATATTAACTTCCAAACAATATAAAATGAGGAATTCTTACACCCAATTAAAATTTTAACCTCAATCAAACCTCAATTCTTAAAATACAACTTCTGTAAATATGGATAAGTGACTAATAGGAAATCTCTCTTTATATGTGTCACACACAGATTTTTATTACTGATCTTCAGACTTTATAATTTTGAGATGTTTCCATGGATTCCCAGACATATTTAAGACCATAAAAATTCACTGGATTTAGGTTAGACAGCAAAAAATTCAGTAAAAATGTATTTGTTAAATTTCCATTGTTGATGCTGTAAATAAACAGCACGGATTCAGAAACAAAGAGTTTCCAAACACTGAGTTATTTCTTCTAACCATGGTGAAGTTAACCTCAAGTTCTAATATTACAAAATTAGTTGCAGGAAATAACTGCATATTGAAATCAGCTGAATTTCAACTTGTAACTCTTTAGGAATGGTTATTTTTTAATGCAGTGTGCTTCCTAGCAGCTCTCTATTTCTATCACAAGTCAGTAACTTTAATACAACCTAATGCAGTGTAACTGGATGGACAAGGCAGGGAGGGCTGTGAAAGCCTCCACGACTCCTGCACTCCTGCAGCCAACTATGAAACCTGCAGCTAATTTAAATGGATAGAGTTGCACAATATCTCCAGGAGCATATTTCCTGATCAGAAAGTGAATATATTATCAACAGTGAGGATATTCCAGTGCTCCTCCTTATGCTTGAAGGGCCGCGCAGTTAACACGCCTGGTTTCACATTCTGCAGCTCCTCTAACTTCCCAAATTAGGTAGGGTGGAAAAAGCATCCACTGAGTCAGGTTATTCTGTTCACCCACCTGTTATGAAAAATAAGAGTAAATACTGAGCAGGCTGGGAAGGGAAAAAAAATCACTAACCAAGATTTACCCTCTATGAGAAATAAACAGAATAAGTTCTCACAGCTGTGTTATCTATGTTTAGAAGTTCTTCCATAGTCATAATTTTTAGCTCTCTCTAGCCCACTAAAAATAATCTAAAACTACATTTTCAAGGTTAAAACAGTCTTTACCCCTCAAGAGCTGCAATCCAAATTTAGGAGGGTCATATCCTTATCCTGAATCACAAAAAAATTCTGATTTTGAGTATTGAGAATATTATAAAAAGATTTGCATATAGACACTACATAGTCAGTGCAAGATCTAAGGCTTTAGAAACTTTGGGGACAATCTCTCTAACAAACCACTAATAATTTCAGATGATGACTGAATTCATTCCAGGTCTACTTTCATAATTGATTTCTTGTGTGGGTTATTCCAAATTTGAACAAATATTGATGAAACCCATAGATGTTAGACATGCAGTAAACTATATTTTGTTATAAATTCAGACTTTACAAGAGCCAGAAAAACTTTGCATTGGGATCCATGTTCATTCCTCAGTGAACGAGCTTGGAAATTCCATAGTGTCTGCACATAATTCTAAAATTTACATATCACTGAACCAAAATGAAGATCACATTAAATTAAGTTACTAGATTTTTTTTTTAATCCAGATATATTTCTTGTACTGCATGTTCACAACACCAGCTTAACCGATAATTACTAGCTTAACACATAATAATTTTGGTGTCATTTGCCCTCCTGAAAATGTCTTAAAATGCAAATATACTTGCAAGAACAACATATATTTCCTGTCACATTTTATATTAATCACCTCTAATAGTAATAAAAACATCATATTAATCACTAGAAATAAGTTAAAGCTACAGGACTGTTTCAGGGGAAAGGACAGGAAAGGGAAAGATAAGGAAGATTTGGGGTCTTTGACGATAAGGAAGGATAATTAGAAATTATTAACATACTCCACTTTTCCTCCCCTCCAGTGAAATTCTTCTAGAAATAGGTCAACTGAGATTGATTTTGCAGTGGCTTTGAGCTGTTTTCACACCACATGCCCATCTTTTCTAAGGGCATAAGTACAATCTAAGTGCTAAAAAAGTATTTACAGAGGGCAGAGTAAAGTAGATTTTTCAGAGATACACAGCCAAGCGAGGCAATCTATCAGTGCAGCTGCAGGACATCTGCAGAACTGGGTCACAGAAGGTTGACATCCCACCATGAGCTGGGTGGAATATCCAACCCCTCAGTGAATATCTCTGCATACAGATAAATCTGTTTCTACACTACTTCATCCTTGGAAACCTTCTTAAAGACTTTCAGAGAATGTGTTTCTGCACTGCTCCGAGTCAGAGAAACTGCTGAAAAAAAAATGAGATGCAAGGACTAAAGAGAAGTTCAGGTACGCAATTTTCTCCAGATGAATTAGGCTATTTGGGTCAGATTGCATAGATACAGGGTGAAAAACAAGGACCTAAGAGAAAATTTCTTTCTAGGCAATTACCTGTGGGATATAATGGATTACATGTGAGACATGCTGCAGTGAAAACAGCAGAAGCTTTTCTTTATCTACAATTAAGATTCTTTAGAACATATCAAATTATTTATTTATGCTTTTCCCAGCTCAATACTGCATTCAGGTTTGGACATTGCATTTAAAGACTGATAAAAACAGAGACAGTCCAAGAAAAGCACTGGAAATAATCACAGGTCTGGAAAATAAGATGTATCTTATAGATTGCATAAAGTGGAGCTATTCATAACAGGTTGAAAGACCAACAGGGAAGATACTGATACTCAAACATATAAAAAGGCCACGAAGGAAAGGAAAAAGGAATATATTATGTTTCCAGTGACTGTGGTGAATGGTACAAGAAACTGATGAGGTTAAGATTCAATTTAGATGATTTAAAAAAAAAAAAAAAAAAAAAAAAAAAAAAAAAAAAAAAAAAAAAAAAAAAAAAGCTAAACAAATTCTAAACTTAAAAGAGATTTCAGTTTTCTAAGAATAGAAGACTTTTAACTGCAAAAGCTACCAAGGATTTGAAGGGCATGCTGGATTACATCTATAATATATTACATGCATGTTACTAATTATGCTTTGGGATCAGGATCAACACTACCTGGCTTTTTGTAGTCAACATACACTTTCACTTCCTTGTGTTTCAAGAGTTTAGTAAAAAACCAAGTTAATATCCCATTGGAGATAAATTCCACTCAGCTCCCATTTGAAATAATCTATTCCTAAGTAACATAAACTGTATGCTACTCATTTTATTTTCTTTGGAACTGCCTCGAAGAGAGCAAATAAAACATATTCCTTATTTTTAAACAAAGAGGATAAAATAACTTCTTTCTGCAAGCTTCAACACACTGAATATTTTTAAACAGAACATGATGCATATTTACAATTTATAACAACAAGACAGCTCTGCTTGAAATTATGACTAAAACTTAAATACTTGCCACAGTAATTTGCCACAGTAAAATTGTCTAGTGATACAGCAGGAAGGAAAAGGCAAACAAGCAGAAAATAAAAGAAATGTTTTGAAAGCCTTCAGATATAGTAGAAAAAAGGATAGGAGGATTACAGGCAGGGTTTTGGAAACTATCTTTTGGGAGTTACACTCCAGTTCCAACTTTGTTTTACACAGCTGGCTTACAATACCAGCACCTAAAGGGCACAGCCAAACCAAAGACAATGAACCTTTTGCCTGATTAAGGACACAAGAATATTAAAGTAGTAATAATTAAAATCAGAGTCCTAATACTTATACACTCCATCTCATTTGGACTAATCAAAGTGACAGAATTAAACACTTGCTCCTGCAGTATCAGTGATTAGGTGCATATATAAATTTTCAAAGTAAGTTCTGGTGTGAATGTAAACTTTTTAAAAGGTGACAAAGATGAGATTAATAAATAGGCTTGGATGATCCACGTAATGCTTGAGCTTGGAAAGATGTGTACTTCAAGGTTACTTTAAATATTATTGATTGATTTGCTCATTATTATGTGACTGGCTGTAAACATTAACTGAATGTTGATAAAAAATACACATTAAAATATTTTTGACTTCCATTTTCAAACATTGTTTTATATAAACATCCCCATTCTAATATAATCTATTGACAAGGGGGTTTTTTTGCCTTTGCTGAAAATCTAGGTACCAATAACTAACATTTTTTCCAACATCAATGGTAGACTACTTAAGAATTCCCTGCATTATTCATGCATTCCATTTTCTTCTAAATTATATTTTGGTTACGATGTTATTCTGAGCTCATTTTTTGTTTCATTAATAAAAAGGCACATATGATATGAAGTAACTTGCAGCATTTCTGCTAGAACATCTTGTTCATGTGCTTCAATCTTTTGTGCTTAATAGCCTTATCAGACTGAAGTACTCAAACCACTGTTCTAAATATTGTGTTCTCGGCAGTAGCTGTCAAACCTGGATTTAGTTGCAGTAGTGTTAGGGAAAGTTTTGCACTGGTACCTGCAATTTACCTTCCCATAATTTTTGGTGCCAAAAATATACTCTCAGATTTCAGATGAAAGTCAGATTTATGTTTTTTGATGAAACCAAAAAGCTCAAGCATTACTTTCCCCAGTAGCTGTCTTTAAAAATCAACACAAAATCAGAGGGGGGGGATAAAATCTGCAGAGCTGATAATTTTATACAGTGTTACATAAAGCATTTTGGCTTTCAACATTGAAATCAAATGTGAAGAAAAGGATTTGGACAGAGGCAGGAATTAGGAACTCTGGGATGATTTAAATGCCTTCTTGTTTGCAGGAAATACTCTGAGTGATCACCTGGGGACACTGGCTGTGCTTACCCACAGGGAGGACACTGCAGACAATTGTGGATCAATGATTCTTGGCAAGAGATGCACATTTTAACAGTTTTAAACCAGTCTACCCTCCAGCAGGGAGGAGGAGAGAGAAAATTGGCACTCCTGGTCTGGATGTATTTGGTTTACAATCGTCTTTGTGAACACACACCTGAGTTCTAAATTGAGGAGGCTTCTGAGAGCACTGGAAATCCTACCTGCTGCTGAGAGAGCCTGAGTTTTTCCTTGAAACCCTCCCATGCTGTAAATCAGAAATACCTCATAAACTACCACCTACTCCAAACCATAGAAACACTTTTTTATTATTATTAAAATTATGCACTCACTTTACTTCAGAAACAATCTTTGTTTTCCAAACTCTCTTTCTGCTTTAAACACTGTAATAATGATGGCTCTTGTCAAAGAATATTCATTATATAACTTGGAATCATCCCTACATAAGACCACCTTATTATCTTTAGAAGGCATCAGAAAATGCCTACAAATTAACTTTTATTCAGCTTTTTTTTTTTACTACGTGAACTTTCCCTGAAGGAGAACCACAGGACAGACACTATCCCTGTCCAGAGCAAGCATGAATAGAAGTAATTTAGGGATGACAGGGTATTATCTGATAGGTTTGCACTTTGTCATCTTTATCTCTGTGATTGTTTAAACTTGCCCAACAATGCCATTTGCAGTGGGACATACCCAGTACACTTTGCCCTAATTAATTTTGTCATAATCTTACACAGAGTTAGCTGACATTTTGTGGCTTCCAGCCTTTTGACATGGTAATGAATATAACCTTTACCAGGTTACTTCCAGGGGAGTGAACACCACTGACTTCAGAACCTCCTCTGGTTGAACTTGTCAGCAAGATGTAATCTCTGAGAATACAACCAATTTCTATGAAATGTTAAACTAACCAGGCCCATGGTCTATAAAACACTGATTTAGCACCAAATGCACACCAAAATACACTCGCTGCAGGTAGGTGTAAGTAAAATCTGTAGCTGATGGTGTTTGGTTTATTTAGTGTTACACTATTTGTTTGGTGTTACACATGTTCTAACAGAAACATCACAAGATTTGAACTTGGTGTCATTTTTTTATATCACCCTAAACCTCTCTAAGAGCAGCTATTGCCTCATCTTCTCTTGAAGCACAGCCAAGAAGGAATCTGTCACTGCAAAGAAGCAGTCAGCAAGAATGTAATTTAGCAATGGTGATGAAAAAAAGTATTGTCTCTGGTTGAAAAGATAAAAGAGATAAGAAAATAATATGAGACCCAAAGTTTGCTGGAAAAAAAAAAAAACACCTTAACTTTCAGTCCCTTCTGAAAAGAACCAGGGGGTTTCAACTCCTCATTTTTCATCAGTGTGTGAACTTCTGGTTGATTCTAAATAATTCTCTCACTGCTTCCCAAATCTACACATCCTACAGCACAGCACAAGAAATTAATGCAACCTCTGAAATTACAAAAATAATTTAATCTTCATTTTATAGTAACGCTTCCAAACTGTAAGGATTTATTTTCTCTTTAAACACCATAAAAAAATTTCTTCCTCTGTTCCCTAGAAGGAAAGCCAGGTTGGAGTCTTGTGTATATATCTAATAGCACGGGCCTACTGTGGTTTCTTGAAGGCATAAAATAGATTTTGGGAAATGTGGATGAAATAAAAGAATAACTGTAAGAAACTAGTGCTTGAATGCAGATTACCCAAAGCACTGTCACATAACATTAAAACTGATGTGCTCCTGTGTGATAGCTAAGGGAAAAAAAAAAAAAAAAATATTAAGGAAAGTAGTACATGGTATGATTTTGATTAATTCATACTGGCTTTCCGGGAGATTCAAAGGCAAAGACCCACACACAAAAATGCTAAATATGATGACATTAAAGCCTTTAATGAATTCAGGTGAAAAAAAAAAATCTCAAAGGTTTTTTAAAAGTCTTACTGAATAGAAGTGTATTCCCAGCAAAGATTTTGGTGATCTGCCACGGCAGATACGGGTTAGTAAGTCAGAAATGTATTCAGGATGCAAAGCCAAGCAACTTGCAAGTCAATATGTTAATCCTGAATTCAGCCTTCCCTTTAATATTCACCCAGGGTGAGGTCCCTGCAAAGTTTATAGGAACTGCAGAGTCAGACTGAATAACACTGGGGTTACCCAGTTGAAATCTGGGGGTAGGGAGACTCACACACATCAGGGAGCTTTCATCTTGTGCTACGAATATTCTTCTTTAGGGAGGAGAGAAAACAGGAAAATGTGAACTCTCCTTGTACTTTATGAGTCAGAGTCTGCTGAAAAGCCAACAAATTGCTAAAAAACCAGTTCTCTAAAAGATTATAAATTAGAAACAGTTTGACATGTACAGATAGCTACAAATGAATTTAAAAATAACATTTGCAGCAGTAATGGTGAAATTAAATTCTTTTTATATGCATATTTGTCTTATCAATAAGAATAATAATTACATTTTTCCAGTCAGAAACTGTTTTTCGCCTATTACCAGGGCACACACTTAAGACTACTTAACCCTGCCTTTGGCTTGGCCAGTAAAAGCAGCTTTTAATTATTTATGTCCCATGAAGCCTCACAGTAATTTTCTTTTACAGGCAGCAGTAAAGACCACAACTGCATGAATTGAGTATGAAGTCTGGAAGTCTCTCACAGGCTGATTTCCTTCACAATGAATCAGTTTTGAAACTCTTTTTTCTTCTCACCTAGGGATTCCCTTGGGAATCTCAGACTGACCTTTGGACATGTAAATACCCAGAATTTTTGAGGCAGCAGGATCTGCTTTGCAGAAACTGCCCAGGCTGTTCAGGTTGCTTCTGTTATTCTTGTGCACGTTAAGATTTGGGTTTTAATGCAGCTCCTAAAAAGCATTAACAATATCACCAAAGCAGCAATGGACATAGTTGATAAAATAATGGGCAAACTCTTTGCAGAAAGGAAATCTCAGCTAGGATGATCGGGGTTTTTGGGACAGGAAGCTTGGAGGCTGACAGAAACTGCCAGAACCCATTTCCATGAAAAGTCTGTAATCTATTGAAACATTAAGTAGTAGCAGAGGAGGTGCAAGACAGAGAATGCTGGGACCCCAGTGCGAGACCGAGCAAAAATAATTACACTTTTCCCCAGTAAGAGTTATAGGGCAAAGCAATACATTATAAAGCAATGCATTGTAAAGCAATGCACAGCCCTGGGAAAACACAGGCCAGGAAATAAATCTAGAAAAAATCTAATTACTTGTTCTAAGCCTGTAGCACATCCCACTAAGTAGTAAAAAACATCATAAGGGCGCTATGAAATTGAAAATCTTGTACTATACAATTTGTCTTCATTAACACACTTCTATTATTTTGTAACACGTATCTAATCTTTTTGCTCACTATATGTCCCTTTCTCTTTTTCCAGTATCCAGCAGTATCAGGGGTTTCAATGTTATACTGGAGTGTTTAATTTACTGGACTTTTTAATGTTCTGCACAACAACAGTAAATTGTTACATTTGTCAAATTTAAAACAAATAATTCAGTGATAACTTACTCCACCAAGGTGAACTGAACTGTCTAGATCTTATTCTTGACCTTTATTTCTTGCTGTTTGTATTATAGTAGCATGTGTTTCTACTGAGATTTTAACAATTTCATCTTTCTTAAATTAATAAAGACTTGCAGTAGCTCAGCAAGAGTCTGGTTTTGTACCCTCATTTTCTAGTGCTCCTCAAAGTTAAAGGGTAATGAAATTATTTTTTTTTATTCTTATTTGATGAAACAAGCAGACTCGAACATTTTTACAGAAAGTATTATTTCTTATGCAGTGGCTGTATTTTGTGGAGTTGCAAGTTAGCATGATCCCAAATATTTCATTTGTACTTCGTGGGGCTGGCTGTATCTCCCCAGGAGCTTTGTGCTTACCACACATAATATGATGAATTGTTATTATGTTTCCTCATCTGAAAACTGACAACTTTTCCTACCACCGAAATGTACACTGTGCATTACAAATCCCTCCAAGAGCCACAGGAAGGAAAGAACAAGTGTGCAGGTCAAGAAGGCATGCTTTAGGAAACTTGGGAAGAATGAGTAATGTCATCAACAAAATAGTTGTACAACTGCCTCTGAGAACCACTTCATCAAATCGTCCTCCTCAGGGAAATAACAAAATTAACTACTGCTCTGGACTCCAAAAAATCACCAAACGTCCCTTTAAGAAACTGTTTTCCCACACGTTTGTGGGCTTTTTTTTTTTCTGTGAAAGTTCCAGCATGTCAAGAAAATACACATTTCTATTCATCAAAAGAACAATAAAGTATTTTTGCAAGAACCTGGTCTTTCTTCCTGGTAAGTCTAAACATCTATTTAAAGGCTCCAATTGAGATGCAAATTTTAAAAGATTTTTACATTAACTCAGGTCCAAAAATTACAAAGGGAACATCCTGGGAAACGCCTATAGAATGTAAACCAGATTCCATACAGTAAAATACACACTCTTATTCTTTTGACAGGCAATTTTCTTCAAGGCACGACTTCTGCAGACCCTTGTGAATCATGGCTTTCTTTGGGGGATGAAAATCTGCCTCCAGCAGGTTACAATAGCTAATCCAGTTAGATGAACAACCTGGGGTTCATTTTGCTCTAACTATTGTATTGGTTTGTTCTTTTAACAAAACTTGTGCCTTGGAATTTAATTATATTGTGCAGGTGAGAGCTGAAGCATTACTCGGATTAAAATTGTAAATACAGATGTTGCGGCTCCACTGCTGTAGTGCTTAGCCTTGTACACATATTAAGTAATTGCTGTCCCAAATACATTTTCTAAGGGCTCACAAATTAACACCTGACCCTGTAAGGACTTCTTGACTCATCAGTCAAGATCTGGAGATCTTTAAATCACGTAGGGATATATTTGGCTGACGTAAGTAGCAGGACTGGAGTCTGACTGGGCAAAACAAATTAAATCAAAACCCCCTTTATCCACAATTTGCAGATGGAAAGCCACAGATATGTGACATTAAGAGAATATTAACAAATATTAGCTTTTCCTTTAGACTGTGAGGAACTCTTTAACCCCATCTCTGTTCAGTGACAATTCTCTTCACACTGATCATTAAAATTGTCCAGTTTAACTTCATGACGACGAATGTGTGTCAAATTAAGCACTGTTCACTTAGGATAAGTATAGTTTGCTCAAGGTCATATGAAATTATTAACAAAGGTGGCATTTTGAGACTTCTAGTTAAAACATAGTGCCTTAAGCATCAGCTCCTCTTTTATTTAAATAACATATTCACCCATAGATACTTGTGGCTAC
This sequence comes from Prinia subflava, assembly GCF_021018805.1. NCBI lineage: Eukaryota > Metazoa > Chordata > Aves > Passeriformes > Cisticolidae > Prinia > Prinia subflava. The sequence goes on along the minus strand of NC_086264.1, from coordinate 8,894,023 downwards.
TGGGAACTACTTGACCTAGACTTTCCTATCCTAGGAGTAAGGCAGGAAAAGCAGAATTCAAAGTGCAGGTTGTGCCTTTCAATTATAACCATGTAGGTGTTTGTGTACACTTAAATTTATACACACACACATCCTGTGGGTATTTATGGTCCTCCAGCTCTCCAGTCAAAGTGTACTCAAGCATTTACTTCAATTTTGGATCATTTTGGTGCTGTGAAAAGGTGTCCAGGCAGAAGTGAAGGTGTCCATTACTTATTCATAAAGTCAAAGGAGGATGACCTCAGTGTCCACTGCTGTCTCTAACTAAGATTCTGCAGGCTACCACTGGCATCCACATATTTGTATTCCTTCCTGAGGATGCAGTGGCTGACCCCTCTCCTCAGAGACTCCACTCACCTCTACTGTCATCCCAGAACAGGAACAGACCTGCAATGAGCTGCAGATGCTGAACTTCCATGCTGTTAACACCAAACCCTTCATGCAAAAGAGAGAGAGAAAGACTGAGAGACCACCAGGACAGGGAGTGAGGCACAGACACCTTCTCATCATTGCTGTGGCTGTGAGAGGAAATTACCTGCCTTGGAGTCTCAAGAATCTGTAAGGATTCCTTATCCTAGGTGGAACTATCAAGCTTTTAAGTGCAAGGCTTAGGATGCAGCAGTCAGACAGCCAAATAGAAACCTCCTCCATGCTCACCCCTATTGGATTCCCTGGAAAGAACCAATAGTGCTTCATGTAATCATTGCAGATTTTAACTCAGCTTCATTTGAAGTTTGGTGATGGCTGAACACCCTAATCATTAGGAAAAAAAAAATATTACAGCTGCTGGGAGAATCAAAACTATTTACTGGAGTTGCAATTGTCTGGAAGTCCATTAAGCATCATCAACCACCTATTCCATGTAAATGAATACCTGGCCTTCAGGATATTCTTTATGTACTTGTATTCTTGAGGACTGTTCCACTATTAGATTTGAACATAACACACCAGAATCCAAGACTCAATCAGAGAGGCTCATTAACTGTGATGAAATAATGGATGCAGTCACAGCTCAACAAATTGGATCTGCAATGAGTACTGTGATGCTGAAAGCCTTATGAACAAGTTCTTCCCAATACTTAGTGATAAGAGGATGAGGAAGGACTCTCAGAAAAACTTATATTTTGTGATACCCAGGATGACTTAAGGTTATGATTCTAACAGGAGCTGCTGAAGTCTAGCACAAAAGCTCTTCCTTGTGCTACACCCTCCTATACCTGAGGAGAATTTACAATTTCTGTAGCTCCATTTTGGCTTCATTTTTAATATTTAAATTTAAGATTGTAGTGTGTGCAGATGTTTCACAGAACACAAGATCCCTCCAGTTGGTATCCTGATCAGGCTCTGAAGATGAGATTTTCTATGCCAAGCTACTTATTTTTTCTTGCTTTGCATTCAGCACATCCATAAATGAATAAAATACAGTCATAATACTGCTATTTACTAATCCTAAGTATCACACAAACTGGAGTTTTCCTTATCAGGAAAACAGTGGCCTCAGCACTTGAAACTCCACAAGATAAAAACTTAATATTGCATTTTGCTATTTATGTTTCAAGTCCTCAGTCTCATGATGACTCATGTACTGGACCGAGCTGTGAATCAATGTCATCAAATTCAAAAGCACCTTCAAAAGCACACACGTGGGAGTGACAGATGGTGGATAAACCTTTATTTTCTTGGCACTCTCCTGGCATTAAACCAGATGGATTCATTTGCAAATAGCGGATGGTAAATCCTTGGAAGGGCAGGCGCTCTCATCACTTCTATTTTGCTCAGAATGTGCAGGTGTGCTGGTATTTCAAACACATCTTTGGGGTTTGCATTTCTGCTTGCAACACTTTATCTAACAGTTCCATATAGAACCTTTACTTGCTTTCTTTTCCCTCCCAACACAGCCCAGTAGTGCCAAGAACACTTCCCAGTACCATTCCTACAGAACGAGGACCAGGGCAGGCTGTGCACTCCTCACCCTGGGGATTTTGACAGCCCAAGGGGATAAAACCCTCAGGAACCTGCTCTGACCTCAGAGCTGGTTCTGCTGCTCACAGCAGGATGGGTTGGACCCCCTGGGATCCCTTCCTGCCTGAAATTGCTCCCTGTTCCACACAGGGCCTGTACAGGTCACCAGTGAGTCTCCAAGCCAGCTCTTGACTCTGCTGTCACAGATTCCTAACACAACACAGCCAAACCAAACTATCAGATGCTCTTACTGCTTATATCTCCATACTTTATCAGAACTTGGTCAGCTCCAAGTCTGCTTTATGAATCAATATTGCAATAAGAAAGAGTATTTTAAATTGTATGCCAGGTTTTATTAGTCCCAGACCTGACATGCTTTTATTCTTAGTTCTCTCATAACTTCTCCTTCATGTCTCTCCCCACAATTGTAAGAAGCACAGTGCCTTTCAGCATGTGAAGAGCAGATATCCCACTGTCATTTTACCCCAAGCTCAGTGGCATAAAACTGCATTTCTTTTATAGAACTTTATCCAACATTTCTAGCTACACTTCCTATTTTCAGATGAGACAGGCTTTTCTATGTATCCCATTTATCAAAGTAAATTGAGACACTTCCAAGAACAGAATTACGTGTTCCCTGTTGTTTCATTTGTCCTAATTACTGCCTTCATCAACCCCAGAGATAAGAGCAGTATTAGCTGTCCATGCAAATTATGGACATTCTGAGCAACCTGGTCTAGTGGAAGGTGTTCCTGGTGGTGGTAGGGGGGCTGGAACAAGATGATCTTTAAGGTCCCTTCCAACCCAAATTGTTCTATGACTCACTAATAATAATAATAATAAAAAAATCCTAATTAAAAGTTAAAATAAGCAACCACAACAGACAATAATCCTCAGTGGTTTTGGATTCTCCACACAGAACTCCTTGCACCTCTTTAAACTTGCTTTTTAGTGATTTAGACCCAATTTCTCTGCTGGCAGAAATCAGTCTCTTGAATATATATGTTGAGTAGAGTTCCTATTGTTTTGACTAGTATCAGAAATATATAAAAGGATAGATGATCATTCTCTCCTCCTATTTGGAAAGAAACTATCATATACTATTGTCTACCAGCTGAATGAATCTGGGGGAAATGCCTGAGCTGGCAAAGCACTAACTGAATGCAACTTTGAAATTTTTGCTCTTATTCAGTAGTAGCCAGGGAATATATATGTTAGGTTGGTTGCAAAACAAGATACTTTCAAGCCTGTGTGAATTGGAACATTGTGAGACTTTCAAGGGTGTTGGCTGTCATGCTGTAGTTGATACAAAGCATATATACTTAAAGCAAAAAATTGGATGTGATTGATAATTTTCAGAATAATTTTTTTCCTGGTTTTTTCAACTATGAAAGAAATTTTCCTGGGCTGAATTGAGGATATAGTTAAGGATATCTTATCCATATAATCATCAGCTCATCAAAACTATTTATCTCCAATTTAGAGAGAAGGATGTTGTGGGGGATGGTGTCAAAGACTTTACAGAACTCCAGACAATTGACATGGTGGTGTCATTGGTATTTGCCTACAGCAAGGGCTCCTCTTGCCCCTGATGGAGCCACCCCAGCACAGAAGGCCACGGGGCTGGTCAGGCAGGACTTTGCTTGGTGAAGCCGTGCTGGCTGTCTCCCATCATCTCCCTGCTCTCTGTGTGTCCTAGCACAGCTTCTGGGAGGGTTTGCCTCACAATCTCCCCAGGTACAGAGCCCAGGTCATCCCCACAGCCCTCCCTTCTACCCCTTCTGAAGATGAGTACCATCCTCCCTTTTTCCACTGAGCTGTGACCTCACCTGACTGCCATGGCTCTTCAAGTGTCACAGAGACTGCTTGAAAACTCCATTTGCCAATCCTTCAGGGCTCCAGGATGCATCCCACCAGGTTTTATGTATATTCAGGCTCCTCACAATGTCATAAACCTGATCTCATCTTACATAAGAGAGACTTTGCTCCCCTAGCCCCTATTCTGCTGTCCATCCACTTGAGAAGCATGGGAAAAGAGGTTGCTGGTGAAGACTGAGGCACAAAGCAGTTAAGTACCTCAGTCTTCTACTTATGAATTGTTAATATTTTTCCAGCATTTTTTATCGGAGGGATACTCCTTCTCTGACCTTCCTTTTCTGGGTACCATACTTTAGCATGTATGGAATGAAAAAATCTCCTTGGTTCATGATTACTGGTTTAATAGTGGCTTGTTTATATATTTCCTTCTGCATTTCAAGAAGTTTGTTTGGTTTTTTTCTCCTGCTCCCCCACAAGAAAAAATTGTTTGATGGTTTTAGCATCACCAATACTAATTAATAACAGATTAAATCATGAGGGAATTTTTCTGTAAGTTCAACATTCCTGTATTTATCTGAAGAGATCTTTACTGCATATGTAGATGTGTATAGAGTAAGTTTAATGTGAGAGTCAAGACTTTTAGAAAATAAGTACCTGAAATCTGCTTCCTACTTTCTATTTCAGCAGTGGAGCAACTGGTCTTGTTATCAGACTCCAATCTCTTGGCCTGACAGATACTGCTAAAAAAAACCCCTTTGCAATACAGCCCTGTGTTTGCTCATGGAATTTATGAATCTCCAGAAGATAAAATCTGAGAATGAACCATTTATCTTCGTACACTTTGGACTCAATTAGTTTTGAAAATGTTTTTGTCTGACCTATCTATATTCTAAAAGCATTCCCCAGCAGTATTAGTTTATGTTTTAAACATGTCCATATGCCACACGGGAAACAAAAGCAAAACCTGACAACTTATTATTTCCAAGGAATGTTTCATTTTCTCTTCATCTACACTAACATTCTGAAGGAAAGAACTAAAGCATGTGAGAAATTAATCATGCAATGACCAAAAAATTCCATTCCAAACAGAAATTAAACATTACTTTTTACAGTCAAGTTTTCAAGAAGACAATATCTTATTTGAATAAAACATACTTCTGTACCAAAAAAATATATTAATACTTCAAATTACATATCTTTTCAGTAAAAAAATGAAACCATTTTTGCATGATTTTACACATTATTGACACTGCAAATACCTTCCTTCATACCTTTTATAAAATGCAACTGAAAAATCCTTTGGAGAAAAATCACTTGTTTTTTCCCTCACAAATATAAGATTTTCAGTGCCTTTCTAGTCCTGACAGTGGAAGTGATAATTCTTTATGCTAAAATGACATTTTCTCATTGGAAAACTCTCATTAGATCATGCAATGTTACTTCATTTTGCTAAAATAATGTTTCTTCATTGTAATTTGGCATTGACATTTCAAAGCATACATTGATGACACTTCTAATTCACCAGCATTTCAGGTATCTCCTTAGACTGGTTTGCAGATAAAATGAGTGTCTTTTTTTTGTCTCAGAAAAAAAAAAACCAAACCCACTCTGTTTAAAACTAATGAAAATGACATTATATAAAATGTAAAAACAGAAAGTTATAAATCTAAGGGATTTTTTTCCCAACAGTGGGAAAAAAGTCAATTTTTTTGGCATTATCTGATTTTTTTAATGTACAAATGGTATGTTTTAACAGATGAAAGGCCCAGCATTCTTCAGAACACAATTTTATTATTGGATAATATTGGTTATATGCAGTATAAACCAATATGCAATTGGTCATTTGAAAGACTTTCTCATTCTCATAGATTCATAAAATTTAAGCCTATTTTTTATGATTTATTTTTACCTCCATAGTGACATTTACCTGACCACAGGAAGCTGCACTTCCCTTATCATTTGGGCAAGCATTGTGACTAATTTTGGGGAACAGAGGTGGGTGTCCACACAGGCAGTGCTCTGCATTTCCTACCCACCCTGGGGGTCAAGAGAGATCCCCAGCACCCATGAGAGTCTGGAATACTCAGGGCAGGAGCTGCACCTATGGATGGAGCTGGAGGTGGCTGAGCTGTGAGCTCCTGTGCTGACAGCAGCGGCCACGAGTTTGCAAGTCATTGGGTTGGGGTTTAGTGTAGACCAACGCAGAAAAAACCCAGCTACTCACTCAAAATTCTTGGAAAAACAATTTCTGGAACAAAAATCAGCTCAAAACACAGATGGCAGGGTAGGACATGTGATTAATAAGCTGACAGAAGTTCGTAAAATGCCATCCTTTCAGTGCAATCTGCAGGCACTGAACAGTAATTCCTTAACTTGGGAAAGCCGTTCATTATCAGAAAAAGGTTCAGCTTGAAGGATGAAACAAGGGAGATTAAACCACTGTAAAATCCATTAAGGATATTAATGGGAGGCAAACAAATAGTATTAGCACTAGACATTAGTAATGACTTCTCAAAACAGAACCAAACAATGCTGCTAACTCCTAAAACATAACTTGGACACACCAGAGTCTTGGCAGGTATTGTCACTGTAAATGAAGACTGAAAAACCCAAGAAAATAAGAGCTACAAAGACTGGCTGATTAACCAGTGGATGACTTGAATATCTTATTTTCAGTTTAAGAAGAGGCAAAAGTGGATGTCAAGTCTGTATTAAAAGATAAGAGATAGAACTGAGGTTAATGTTCAGGTTTAGAGAGACTGGAGCTGTGCAGCCCCGAACCATTGCTAAATCCTATCAGGCTGATGAGCAAAGCTGACAGCTGACATCAGGAGATAAAAGTGCCTTAGTTTTAATTTTTAGTTTAATTCTTACTCTGCCACCTCACCGAAGGCTGTGTTTGGAATTGAAATCTGAGAAAGCAAGGGATGAAATTAGTGCTGTAGTTAGCAAAAGTTACAGAACATAACTGAAAGCAGCTCTGAGTACCTGGGTTTTCATTTCCAGGCTTCAACAGGTTCCTGATCTTGGGTAGAGTCCACCGGTGGAATTGGAATGAGTTTGAAAAGCAATACAGCTGAAGAAAATGTTATTGATTAATTTTTCCAGGTCTGCAATGTTAAACAGATTGCTACCATCAGGAGGCTCAGAAACCTTAATTTAGGAGCACAGGTCTCATTTCAAGCCTGGGCTTACGGTCGCTCTTCAAAACAAAGTTAAGGACACCTCACAAAGTCAAGAGTGCCAAAACTTCAATTTGCCAACAGAAGTCAGTCACTGACAGGGGTGAAGTGACTGTACAGAGCTGTGGATCATCAGCATCTGGGGCAGCTCTGCCAAAAGGCACAGGGAGAGCTGCTCTCACTGCCTTTCCTGCTCCCATCCACTCTTCTCTTCCCATGAGTGTTCAATGGCCCAAAAGATTGATACAAACTAGTTAGGCAGCCTAGGAGGATTTATCACCATCCCTACAGCTGTTCTGATTAAATTTTTGGTGATCTGGGGACAATTTTAGTTAACTGTAAATAGGACAGTTATCATTATTGTGAAACAACTAGTCAAAATATAAAACTGCTGGAAGATGCCTCTGGATAGGATCCTCTATTGTCTCTTTTTACGGCTTGGCATTCCAAGCATCAGAGGAGACTAAGTTTGAGGCTGGATCTGCAACAAGAGATTTTTCTATGCGTGCCATTTGCCCTCTTCCCTCCTTAAGCATCCATTTTTATTTGCTTAGTCAGTAACTCTTCCCTACAACAACAAAGGGATCAGCAAGATGCAGTGAATGAGGTGATTGATAGGGTAAACTATCCTTCTTTTGACTTTCTAGGCCACGATTATAAATGCACAATTATAAATATATCATAAATATTTTTGTGGGTGCAGGAGTTCCACTTCCCTTCAGCAGCTCTAAGATTTTATAGATCCTAAAAGCTACAACAAAATCAGAGTGGGAAAGAATCTTGCCCAGTCTGCAGCACCAACAACAACAAACCCCCAAACAAAAACACAAATATAAAGAAACAAATTAAGTGCTAACCCAGAATAGGTCTTGTTGAGTATGATTTTTTTAACAGATTTATTAAGCATTAATATTGTTTTTTAGCAATCTGAAAAAAGCAACACAGTCTTTACTGTGACGTGTTGGAATATCTCAGTGAGCACAACAAAAGCCAGATATTTAAGGTGTCTAGGAAAGGCATGATAACTCCATTAGTGGCTATTAAGCACAATGATCTGGAATGCAATTCCTCAGGAAATTGCTAATGCCATTGAGTGCACATGCAAGGAAAAGATCATTCTGTTCTGCTTCACTCCTTCAATATCTGTTTATAAGAAGTTGTTGAAGAGGTTAAGATATGAGGAGAGATGAGCCTACAGTCTAAATATAGTGCTTGCTTGGTTCTTAAAGATCAATATGTGATCCTGAGATGCATCATAATCATTACATTTCTGGTACATCCAGGATATTGATAAAAAGTGCAGGTGACTGTAAGGTATTGTGGAAGCAGAATTCGTGTTCAGCTCTTTAAGGCCTGCTAAAGAAATGATACTGAAAATCCTTAGATCAAAAAAACCAAAAAACCAAAACCAAACCAAAACAAAACAAAAACCCAAAACCAAACCAAACCAAAACCAAAGAAACAAAAAACAAACAAAAAACAACAACAAAACCCCCCCATTCTAGAGTAGGTTTAGAGTGAATATTGGAAAAAAATTCTTCTCTCTGAGGGTGGTGAGGCACTGGGACAGGTTGTCCCTGCCCATTGGGGGTTGGAACTGGATGATCTTTAAGGTCTCTTCAAATCCAAGATATTCTGTGATTCTATGATGATTTTATAAGGTCTGTACAGTATTGCCAAAGCTTAGACTAATTTGAATTTAGAATGGATTAGGAGATATATGCCCAAAGCAGCTTTCAAGCAAAAGTTATTAGTCAAATATAAATATAACTATGATTCCTTGGAAGTTGTATTTAAGGATTATATTTTACAACACATCAATCATTAAGAAATTAGAAAATTATGGGTGATGAGCTAAAAAATTGTAGGATGGTAAATGATATCAAGGGCTGGCATTTTAAAAAACGATCTCAAGCCATTCAGGGGGAGGTAAAAAATGTATTTCACTGCTGCTTGTAAAAATGTTCAGAGGTGTCAGTCTGCTGAGTTCATCAAAGAAAATTTGAAAGGTGACTTGACAGCAGTGTACGAGCACTTCCAAAGAGAAAAAATATGGGCTTCTACAGGTCTGTAACACAAAAAGGCTTAATACAACTCCATAGCTGGAAACCAAAGCCAGAAAAATTCAAAGTAACTATTAGGAAAAACCTACCAAGAAAAGTAATTCATTTTCTACCTCTTGATGCCTTCAAATGAAAACTAGACCTCTATCTAAAAAATACACTTCAATCAAGCACAAGCTATTCTATGCCGTGCCTGAATACACTGGAGAAAAAACTGTTTGCAGTACACACAGGATCAAAACACACACTCACTGGTCAAGCTTAGTATAATATTTTATACACCTAGTTTCAGGAACTATGTGTGTGTAACACTAAGCACAGTTCTTTTGTTTCATTTTCTGTGTCATTAAATGTTTTTAAATCATAGCAATCCTTGTTCTTGGAAACATTTACAGAGACCAATCCCCCACAGTGATATTTATGTTCTTTCTAAGGTTCTGCTTTACCATTTCTTACTGTTAACAGCCTGAGAACTATACATAACTCTTTTACATTTCAGCTTACTCAATTTACCTGGGATTCTTTTTTCTTCTTTTAAACGTGCATTCGAAAATTTGTTATTTGTGTTCAAGAATAAAACTTGAATGTTTCTTTTCAACTGTAATACAAGAAATTCACATTTTTTGTTGTTCAGTTTGATAGTTCTATTACTTTCCACCCTCAGAAAGAGTTACAGCATGTTCAAATCACTGTAATTCTTTTTCCATGACTTGCAGTTCACCCTATAATTCTGTTTCCAATTATATGATGTGTAAAATACATACTCCACAAAATGTGTGAATATTCTCAGCTCTATTACAAACCAATCTAACTTCTTTGGTATTTCTTTCTCAGTACCAAATGTATTATGCTCAAAAACTCCTTGGGATTTTTACAATGCTATGAATCTGAACAAGGCAACAATTTTCCCTTTTACCCACACTTCTTTTCTCAAATGTGAATGCCTAAAGTTCTCATAGACCATTCTCCTGCACAGTGTTAAGTTTGGAACACTGCTGATGTGGACCATCTAAATTTCACATTTACTACAAAAAAAAGCTTGATGCCTTTCTTTGAAAGTTTAACACCTTTAGATTGGTTGGAACTTCAATTACTTTATTATTATTTTTTTAAAAAAAGGATCTTAAACAATACATTCATATTTCATGCTGACACCATGGAATATTAACAATAAAAGCTCAATCACATTTCTGATCAGTCAACCACCTTTCTTCAGCTGCTTTCCTGGCACTGCTGCTGCTGCCTGCCAGCACAGCAGCATCCACATCACCTACCTGGGAACTACTGAGTGAAAAGAGTTTCAGTCTCTGCCAAACTGACAGAAAAATCTAATTCTGACTGAATTACATCATCTTCTAAAATAACATTATTGAACAGTTCTTTGTTCACCACGCCTTGGATATTAATAAAGGCATCCAGGAATGCTAGAAGCCTTAGAGAGCTAGTGGTAGAATTTTTGAATATTAATCTGCATCAGCGTATTAATTAGGCAACTTAACCACAAAGTTTGACTTGCTTGCTTTTGTGCTATCCAAACGTTTCCACTTATTCAGGATGGAGATAATCTATTTGGAGAAGCATTGTGAAATATTTATTGAAAATTAATCTGCCATTTACCAGATGAAAGGCACATATAAAAATATTAAATTGGTTAAAAAAATGCTACAGAAAGCTTAAGAATTACCAGAGTTAAGCAGCCATAAATTCTCAAAACTCAAAGCTATTTTTTATGTTTATGTCAGAGATACAAGAATTATATTACCTATTGGACAAGAACATTGTTTTAATATGAGAGATTCTATTTTTTATATAAAGTCTGCATAAAGCAAATCCACTGTATTAAAAGGTTACTATGCAGTGAACAGCTTCTTGTTCATCAATTGTAAATATCTAATTTACTATCCTAAGACTAGAAAGTAGATTTGCCTAACTCATATTACTAAAACGGACTTTCACAAAACCATTATAAAGATCACTTCGTTACCTTAATATCCTACAGTGGTCACAATTTTAGTGAAAGAAAGAAGATTAAAGAAGGATTTTGTGCCCATTCTCTATATAGCAAAATCCCTAAACTAATGATTAGAGCTGTAAGAGCTGCAGTCCATTAGCTAAACACCATAATAAGGGGCTACCATCTTGATTATATAATATTCTTTGAATGGCTGATTATAGAAGTTTAGCATTTTAAGTTGATGAACACTCACTCACTGTTTGCTAACTTTTAATGCACTGTTTTTAAAACTGTAACATGAGTTCCTAGAATCTTTTCCTAATATAAAAGTCAGTGTTGGGACTTGGGTTTTCACTGAAATAGGAAGAGGTTTTGAAAAATAAATACCTTTAAGAGTTTCCAGAATATTATTAAAGTACTATTGCCATTGGAAGACAGAAATCTAGTTCATTTGAATACCTTTTTGTGGATTATTAACTTTACCTTTAAACAAAAGTGTCACAAGACACTGGGATGGTTACTGCCCAGCTGTACAAAAATGTGTCCCATCACCCCACAGAGATCTGAAGTGATTGCTGCTTTGCTGAAGGAGGAACCACAAAGACAGGTGGACTTCTCTGAAGTCCTGGTTCATTCATTATTTAGTCAAAAACTTTTCCAAACTTCATTAGGATGTGCAGAAGCAGCATTCCTTTGGATCCAGCAGGATAAGCTACTCTTAATATTGATATAAGCTACTCTTAATATTAATATTTGGCAATATTACCAAAAGGCAAAGGAGACACGTTTATCAAGGCTCAGTGTGCCACTACCACCAAACCACTGAGATAGTTCTAGTTCATTTGTTTTTTTTATGCTGTGAATTTATTTGCTATGGCAAGTTAATAATTTTATAAAATAGCTTTACGTTCATATTGCTGTAATTCAGTTGCTTAGAATCACCAGGAACATTTTCACAAAGCAAACACACAGAGACAAGGTCTGATTCTTTCTTCCATATCGGTTCCTGTTGTTATCCTTCCTTTAAGGTGGGGGTTTTGATCTTAGATAAATAGGAAAACCTTTACCTTCCTTTAAGGTGGGGGTTTTGATCTTAGATAAACAGGAAAACCTTTACCCAAAGTAATTAGAATGGTAGGATGGTATAGAAAGGAATAAATTATTTCAAGCAAAATACAACAGACAGATGTGTAAACAACGGATGCATTTCTTTAGATATTTTCTAAAATAATAAAAAATAGCAATTTTAAAAAAACTTTTTTCAAGTTTTCTTATTTCTTTCCACAGACATTATGAACTATGTAATACAATGTTTCAGCTATTCATACTGTAGTTATGTGAGACAGTAATTTAAAGACAACCAAACAAAGCTGATGCCTTTGTTCCCCTTTCTATGGATTCAGCTGTGGGTTAGGCCAGCAAGGACAAGTTGCTGGTGGTGCAACACAATAATGGCTGAAATATTTTTGAACCAAGATAGGATAATTTACTTTAAAAGCAATACACTGTGATCACCAGATTTACAGGTGATGGAAAATCTTTTCTTTGTGGATGCAAACACTGATGATAAGAGGATGAAGAGGGAAGATTTAGGGCATAAAAATAAATCTCTTTGCTTCCTCTTGCAGAAATTAATAACAATAATAACTTTTTTCCAAATTACAAATCAAATTTGAAATAATATATGCAGGCTTTTCTACGGTATCACTTACTTCTGTCTCATAGAACACTCTAACACAGCTCTTCATTTTCAATCTAATGTAGCAGCTAGGAATGCAGATACATGGTTTATTGTTTTTAATTAAAATACAAAGCATATTGTACAACATGTGTTCGTAATTTATTAACTTAAAAAGTAATATGTTCTAAATATATGACTGAAATCTGTAGAAGAAAATGAGTCATATGGATGAGTCACATGTAACTAAGAACTGATAACCAAGAAATGGGACCAAAGCCTTTTCTGGTTTACTATTGAAAGATCTGAAGAATTTCTGGCAGTCATAGCACATCATTTATATCTAAGTTGTATCAACAGCATCAAATCTCTGCCTCCTTTTACATTAAAACAATATTAAATAAAAACTGAACAGCAGAAATTATGGTTTTGGTTGCAGAGTATATCTGTAGAAATTTTCAAAACAGTTACAAGAATGCAGCTAAAACTTCAGTAGTCAAACTTTTATGGAATGGGATTTATCTGCTCCTTGGGTTTATTATTTTTTAAATTGCTATGTATTTCTCATGGAAAAACACATTGTTGAATTCTCTTTCCTGTTAAGCCACATTTCTTGTCTTGTCCACAGGGTTTTGCATGGATAGAGGTTAGAATTATAGGTTATTATTTTCATTATGCAGACAATGCAATAATGGTGAGTAAAAGAAAGCATACAGTCTGGGTAGCACCTAAATCACAAGAGCTACTTCTGATTTTAAAACAGTAAATACTGAGCACAGGATAAAAAGGACTATAAAAATAAGCCAAAGTCATGGATGTATGCAAACTCCCCTGAGATTCTGAGTTGTACTAGGATGGTACTAGCAGTGTAAAATTTTGCAACATCTGATAAACTTCAAATAATACAAATTTAGATGAAGCAAAAAGAAAACCTATAGTGATACTCAATCAGAAATGTTATTTGGGGAAAAATTATAGAAATTCCTTTTTTAAAGCTATTTAAAATTGGCAATGAGCTGGAGAATAAGTTAAAAGAAAAACCCTGTACTGAGAAGTAATTGAGGAAGGATGCCCTGACAGGATGACAGATCAGTTTGGTTTTAATACCTGGGATTTCTAAAGAACAGTCAATAATATCCTGCACGAATATGCACTAATTCTTTGCAGAATATATATTAAGTATCAGGAGACAATTCATATGTTCCACTATGTAAAGTTCATATTTTTTTTTCTCAATGACCAACTGAATTTTATGAACAGCTGATGAAGTCTGCAATCAATTCCCAAATCCTGTCTTCTACTCTGCCTTATGATTTTTCAGTGCTTGAATAGGTTTCATTAAAATCTCTTTCAGAAGCTTTGCAGCTTCACTTCTCCCAACCAAGAAATACATTTCAAGACCCATTTTATGGGTCTTGTAACATTTTAAAAGAAGCCAGCAACATGCATATTTGCATTGTTTGATAAATAAATTTCTGATGTTTTACATCTTTCTGGTCCAAGGCAGGGCACCACAAAGGTTAAAAACCCACAGCCACGACCCTTATTAATGTTGTTGTTGGCAGCAGGAATGGAACACACAGAGCTGATAATTTTTCTTTGCTGCTTCAGAACATATAGAAATGGATAGAAATTCATAATGATTTGCTATTTGACATTCATGATGATTTTCAACATCAGAGACATTTAGCTGCAAAACCTCAATGGGTTTGTACATCACTCTGAACACAAAAATCCTCCCTTAATTTAAAAACATACTGAAGGTATTTTAGAGAAGAATAACCCCTGTGCTATGGAAACAATATTCCACGCTGCCAGAGGTAAAAGGAGAGGCTTCAGTACTAAAAAAATCAGTTTAAACTCCAACAGAGAAGAACAGCAGAGGAGCAATCAGCACAGGTATTCACAGCAAACACAAGGTGAGCACAGGAGTCATGACACTGATATCACCACAAACAAACAAGGAAGCCAGGAAAGCATCACAGTGGGATGGTTCTTGGCTGCCTGTTAAGTACCATTAGGAAATATGATGATTTCCTTGAGCAGATTACAAAGACTGGTTATTTTTGCCTGTTTGTGTGGATTTGATTAACCCCTTGGACACAAATATGATAGGTTTCTTAATGGTTTGGTTCACTGGCATTATTGGCATTATTGATCATAAACTACCAAAACTCCTTCACACCATTTTGTTAGTCTCTCTCATTTACTGTGCTTTACAAACACATGGAAATACGAGTCCAGAGATCTTTTTTCAGTGAATCTAATGCATGTCCTTATCTACTACATGTAGAATTCTCTCCTGGAAAGCCAAAGCAAAGCCAGCACTACTGGATAGGAAGTACTCTATAATAATATAGCAGCAAAAATTCTATTTTGACAACTTGTAACATTTAGGAGATCTCTCATATCAAACACTGCACCCATTCCCTACCAGGAAATGTTAAAGAATAAAAGCTACTTTGTGACATAAATTAAACTCTAAATTTATCCCATATCTGACATCCTATTTCAGATAGATATGCTGAAAACCACTGAAGAAATTAGTGGTTTAATGAAATATACACACTTATACAGGAAACTAAAAGTTTTATCTACCTCTTAGTCCAGTAAAACAACAACTCTAAACAACAGCTTCATAAACAACAGTTAAGTATTGAAACACACTTGTGGTATTAATATTCGCTTCCATGCCAAAATCACTCTCAGAAAAAAACTCTTAAAGCCTTTTCATATAAGTTAGTGACCTAAATCATGAAATCTGTTTAGTATACATTTAGTAATAAAGATTTCTATAGAAAAATTCCTTTATAAATTCAGCTTGTAGTCACAGGCACTGCACCTTTATCACAAGTCTCACACTATTCAGCTTTTTTCTTTCTCAATAATTCGTGATGCTGGAGTTCTGAATTTACATGATAATTTCAAGCTTCAGATAAAAGCACAGACATGAGTTTCATAAGCAAGAAGAAAAGTATTAAATCCAACATTAAAATGCGAGGATCATATTTTCCTACGTGCTACCCAAATTTCATGCTCCCTTATTGACAAGGCACCAATCACTTATCATTTTAAAATTCATAGAGAATACGGTAACATACCCAAGAAATGGAGCAGCACCTTATCACTAGTTAAAAAAAAAAGAAAAAAAAACCCAAATCACATTTTTTTAATGGAGATACATCTCTTGAACACTTAATTCTCAAGAGTGTAATTTCCTGTATTTTAGAAACTTACTACTGTAGGCACTGACGTAGGATGTAGCCAAACAGAGATTCTGATCAGATTTGAAACTTCCTGAACTTGACTTACACTGTTATCTCCTTTTGATTTCCTACAGCTGGTCTGAAGAGGAGTAAAGAGCTGATTAGATTGGAGACTGAAACATTTTCAGCAGGTGGAAGTAGAGAGCAGAAAAAAACCCCTTTGCTTGCTTGTACACAAGGCAGGCAATTTTGGGGGTGATGTCTTTTTGAAAAGCTTTGTCAGCTTCTGCTAAAAACCATGAACAAAATCTAAAGAATAATTTACCAGTTTCAGTAAGTTATATAAAGTCTATGAAGGACCTAGGAATTTTTTTTGTTTTTATAAGAACTCAGTTCTGCCCAGTAGGACAGCCCCTATTTAAATGCCCATGTCATGTTTTCCTTTTTGTCTCTGAAATAGTTTTAATTACAATTTAAATTATTACCTGCAAAAAAACCCCCAGAACACAACAACAACAAAACCCCCCAAAAAACAACCAAACAAACCCACAAAAACCCACAAAAACCCACACCCACCAACAAACTGTTTCACACTGAAGTAAATCCCCTCCATGACTCTGGTACTCAGTATTTTAGCTAAATTCTGATTCAGTCCTATAGCAATTGGGACTTAGGGCACCACAGAAAGTCCTCTTGCCTCAGGACTGCTGAAATACAAAGTACATGATACAATTAATGTATGTGAATCCTTCTGCTTCTTTATGTTGTCACAAAAATTACATTACTTTTCACACACATCTCTCTTTACTGTGTCTCGACTGATCTGCTCCTGGAATTAATAATTTGGATAGCAATCTGTGAACCATCACTTACATGATATCTTCCTTAGTCATTCTTCAAAGTCAAGTCTTTGAGATGTTGAAAAAGTTTTTGAAGTTATTTAAACCACTTTCAAGCATTAATAATTCCCTCTGTTGCAAGAGATTTGCTTCTTTATTAGCATCCAAAGAAAAAAATAGTGAAAAATATTTACATCTACAAATATCATTTGTAATAGTTCAAAAGCAATGTTATGCAGCATTGTATAAAACACAACTTCCCCTACTTTTAACTGTTTTCTTTTATTAATGAGGCCAAATATTTATTACAATATATCAGAGATATTATTACAATTTTTCTATGAGTTCAGCATGTAAATGATCCAAAAGACTCTGTAGCTAAAGTTACTGAACTAATTTCAAACTATAGCCCTGCACTGTCACAATTAAAAATATTAGGTACAGATTCCAAATTAAAAATATTCACTCAAGCCAAATATTTTGATCCAGGTTAGTGTTACTACTTAATTTCATTAAAACTTAATTGAAATAATGTACATGCAGCAGCCAAAAACTACAATAAACCACCTTTTTTTTTTTTGTTTTAATCTAGTCTCTATCTCCAATTGAGTGAATTGATATAGGTTATTAAAATTAAAAATAAATAAATAAATAAATAATGTCTATGCTTTATTTCTTTAGCGGACAGAAGCAAACTAGCAGTGAATCAGTTAATCTGAGCACTTCTACCCACAAAAAACATATGCCAATAAAAGCAATCTGGAACACTTTTGCAACCTTATGGTACAGATACCTAGAGAGGTGAGGAAAGATAATTCACTCCTCTACTTTAAAAGCAGCAGAGTGATGTCATCACCAGCTTTTTCTTGTAAAACACAGTCATGTCATAAGGAGAAACTAATTCTCCTCAGCCCCACAAGCCTGCATCCAGATATTTCTGATATCCAGAATGACCCCAGAGGTTATAAAACCTAATGAAGAACACAGTGAGGCCCTCTTTCACACAGTAAGAAATAAATGTGCTTTTTATGCATAAATAAATATCCCTTGTTCATGCTTTTTATTTTTTGTTAGTGAAGTCACACATATAAAAGAAAGGTGCATATCATACAAGACAGACTGAGGTGTAGTGCCCTGATAAACACGAGACAACAAATACTTTGGAGATGGAACGGGGGAAACAAGTCTCTTTTACTCTCCAGACTTTTTGACAATTGGAAGCGTGTGTGGAGGCAGGTCTGTACAACTCCTCAGAACCCAGAGTGAATTCCTTTGCCGGGTGTTTCCTGCTGTACTACAGGAGGATCCCCACTGTGGAGGCAGTGTGCATGGCAGGGCTGGCAGGGCAGCCGTGCAGAGCAGAGCTCCCGTGGAGCTGGAAGTGACACTCTGCGCCTCTGCCCTCAGGGCGAGTCAAGAGCAGCGCAGCTTTCATCTCTGCTAGCAGACAATTCTGCCTCCAGGGCAGGCTTCTATCTTTACAGCAGGTATTTTTTTTTTCATGTCAGCCCCACAGCTGAGCATCCAAAGCCCAGCAAAACCTACAGCCTAGAGTGACACAGCTCTGGCTGCAGCAGCAAACCCAGCCCACGCTGTGCCTCCAGGTAGGAGCTCTGACCATCCTTTTACCTGTTGCAGTGATTTAACTCCTTTTTCCACCTCAGTTCCATACATAGAGCTTTGGCTGAATGGGAAGAGCTCTTTTTATGCTGAGGGCCCCTCCTGCAGACATGATGTGCCTGCTGGAGCAGGCTGACACACCGTGAGGGGCAGCTCAGGTTTGTTATGCCTCAGCAATGCCTGTCAGAGGCACATGGGGACAGGTCACACATGTGCCATGGGCAGGAGACAACTAAAAGAAACCTGTCCCTGGGAGAACTTTGGCTGCCAACACCTCCCATGGGACAGGCAGTAGGAGACACTGAACTGCCCAGAGGGGCTTCTCCAGTCAGATGACAGAAGATTGGGCTGGGCCAATGGTCTCCAGCCAGCAGGCAGGCTTTGGGAAAGGTCAAGAGTGTAAAAAGTAAATGCAGCACTCAGGGTGCTTGTGGAGTTCATGTTTTTGTCTCTTTGAGACTTGCTTTCTCAAAACTTGCTTTGAGTTTTTTGGAGCCTCATGCCTTTCACCCTGGCCTCTTTTGAGCCTGCTTTTGGCTCTCCTGCCCTTGCTGGCTCTGGCTCACCCTGGTGTCTGCCCTGCTCGCTGTCCCTGGACAATGCCCTGCCTGCTTCATCTCTGCCTCCCTGCCTGCGCCCCCTGCATCCAACCCTGATGTCACCATCCTCGCTGTGACCCTGTCCAGAATGTCAGACCTCCTGCCCTGTGGAGGCTGCTAGCTCTTGCTAGGTAAGGACAGAAGACACTAGACACGACAGCATCTCATTAAGACTTGGATGTTTATTATTTCTTATCTAAGATACATTCCCAAGAGTGCGAGTTCTATTTAAGAAGGCAAAGAAATGGTTGCTTCTACTTCATTTCAAGGACTTTTAAACAATAAGCAAAACCAATTAAAACCCAACACCTAAGTTATTTTTATTTATAACTCAATTAAGGATCACTCAATGTCTGCAATGCAGGCTTCCACTAACCAGTGGAACATCACCAAAACCCAAGAAGAAGAAGGAAGAAGAAAGTGAAGAAGAAGGACCCAGACAACACCCAAATCCCTCCAGATTGTCCATTATATATATATTATTATACTCTGTATCCCTAAACCCCAAACTCTAAGTATTTCACCCTGTGCCATCATACACTTCTATGCAATCTACACACTCACGCTCCCAGTGCTATCACTCAGTTTGAAAGCTGCTCCCATGGCCTCAGGTCAAAGTCAGTGCCCCCCTGAGGGTCACTACCTTTCAAAGCAGAAAGTTGAATATTTTCAGCATTCAGGGTTCCAGTACTGCCCGAGTGCCCCTCACATCATGTCCATGCACAGCCCTGACTTGGGACATCGGGCACTCCCTGACCTCCGCTGGTAATGCCCTCTTTTCCCCTCTGTCTCCCCCCTCTCCTTCTCTCTTTCCCCCTCATTCCCTTCCCATTTTTCTTCCTCTTGCTCTGTCTTTTCTACCTCTCTTTAGTAGGGTAACTCCTTTTTATTTTGTTTTTGTCCATTACCAATAAACAGGTCTCAGATACCGCGTTTGGCTTAATTCCGTTTGTGGCCATCTATTTTTAAAAGAACTCCTGGCACTTTCCCGCAGTGGAACATCACACACACCACAGTGGGCATTGAAACAAGGGGGGTAAAAGTCAAGGGGTGATCAGTTAGGGGTAATAGCTTGAACAATGTGTCCTGCTCAACATTTGCTGGGCTTGCAAGAGGAGGCGAGCCCATCGCTCGCAACAGCAAGACAAAAAGCGTGTGCGCGTAACCTTGGAAAGATCCCGCACTGCGCCCGGGTGCCAGGGCCAACAAAAAAATACACACCTCCTCTTCAACTAACTCCTAATAGTTGTAGAGCCTTATTTTCTGCAATTCAGAAGTGGGAGCTTCACCGGTGGCCTGGAGGTGCTGTAAAGCCCACAGCAGAGCTGTCTGCACTGCCTTCTCCTGGGACACGCTCCTCCAGCTGTGAGATGCAGCACCAGCATCTCACTCCTTGCAGAAGCTGCAATCCCAGTTTGGAGGCACACTGGAAACAGGTGTGTTTAACATCACAAGAATTCCCACTCTGGATCATTAATGCTGTAATTTCTGCTTTTTGAGGCAAAGCTCTCACTGTTACACAATTGGCACTGCAGGTATAGAGCACTGGGAGGGAAATTCGGAGCCAGAGTTGTGTTGCTTCCCTAGAAACACTGAGACTCATCTGTGAGAACTATAGAAACTAATGCATAAAAAAATCTGTATGACTGATCATATAAACTTAACCTAACTGGAGGGAAGGACTTTAACAAGGACCACACCTTATTTCTGCCAGAGACATCATTTTTAAAAAGAGCGTCACAACAGACAGAGCTGGTTCTACAGAATATGTGGAACCCTTCCCAGACCTCATATTGCATTCATTAAAACTTTATATTTTCCAAGCGTGGCCTAAATTAGATATAATCCATTCTTTGCCAAAATATGATATTTTTTATTTTCTAAACCTGAGATAAATTCTTCCATCTTTATTCAATATAACCAAAGTTTTACATTCCATTGATTAAACTACACCATGCAAAGGTAACAGCATCTATTTGCCTATAAAAATTATTTCTATAAATACGTATATTTCTGAATAAACCTATACCTACATTTAAAGTAACAACTTGTAGCACCCCTGAGGTAAGACACTGCTTGAAACCGTTCAAGCTATGGTAACTTGTGACTGGTTTTAGTGTGTTACAAGTGTTAGAACTGTTAAGGTTTTGCTGCATGATCTGCTGTTTCAAAGCCACAAGGACATGATCTAACTCAATTATAACCCACAGCTGACCTGTGAAGCTGTATTAGCTGAACTTACAAAAGAACCACCAGTACCACAAAGTAACTCAGTGCACACGAGTCTGATTTTCATGGTTCATGTGTCATGTTTCACAGGTCATGGAGAGAACTCTAAAAGGAGATTTTGACAGGCTAAGTACAATATGTAAGATTAATAGAGCAAACAAAAACAAAATAATGCTTTTCTGCTTGCAAGTACAGCAGAGAAATCCATTCTTCTAGAAAATCTTTATACCACATCACAGCATATCCTTCTCAGTGGAAACACTTTTCCTCCCAGATGTACTGCTTTCCTCAAACCACATAAAGTGCCAGTTACATTACTGTTGTATTGTTTGCAAAGGTTTTACAACACAATCCATGTCAGTTTGTAATTTACAAAGAAATTGAAATGATTTTTAAGCACTTTGTGTAAACAAGACAAAACAAAAAAATCCTCCAATTTCTTTTTCACCCATCCTATTCCTCATAGGAAAGCAGTGAAAGATGTAGAAAGAGTGAGCCAAAGTATGGGTAATTCTGAATATTTTACAGTGTTGTTAATTAAATGTGTTATATTGCATAGTTCCCAGCAATCCAATGCTGCAATCACATTGCTGTATATACATATATAAGCAGACATGTGGTGTAAAAGATCATTAAAAGGTGTTAATAATATTAACAAAAAAAGCTGATGAGGATTTGATCTTTTGAAAACATTTCAAGAAATTACAAAATGGAATGTGACCCTGCTGGCTAGAAATTTCAGCAGTGGCTACTGCACAAACAGCTTGAAATTACT
Source organism: Prinia subflava (assembly GCF_021018805.1). NCBI lineage: Eukaryota > Metazoa > Chordata > Aves > Passeriformes > Cisticolidae > Prinia > Prinia subflava. Next base: position 8,872,059 of record NC_086264.1, on the reverse strand, counting down.
GATTGCCAAGCCTTTGCTTTAAATTTGTTGTATGTTTATACATGAATATTTCTATATTATACAAACATTTGTAATTGTTTTGTCCTGTTATTGATATACTTTCCCATATGAAACTACTAGGAAGAGTTTTTATTCATAGGTTGGACTTGATGATCTCAAAGGTCTTTTCCAGCTTAGTTAATTCTGTGATTATTTATGCACTGACAAAGTTTTCCTTGAGCTGTGAGGGCCAAATCTTCCATCACAACAGGAGTGTGCCCACTGCCACTGTGGATGCTCAGATGGGCTTCTGCTCCTCAGACTCTGCATCCTGTGTGTGAGTAACATTGTGCTCAAAGACCCTAAAACATTCACATTAATCTGAGGGGGTTTATCTTAAAGACTTTCCAAAGAAAAATTCAAATCCTACAACCTTTTGGCCTGAATTTGTAGAAGCACTATTTCACACAGGACTCACGGATTTCGACATGAGCAGCTTCTGTTCAGTGTTTGTAAAAGTGAGACCACATGAATTTGTCACTGTATGACAAGAATTCAACTCACCTTAATCTGAGAGGTCCTTTTGAGGTGCAAAAAGACCAATAAAATAGGCTTAATTTAAACAAATGCTGCAAGACAATTCCTCTGCAGTTCCCTGAGAACAATCCTTTCATCACTGACATACTTCTCAGTAGGAAAAACTCTAAACTTATTTTGATTCCTTTCACTGAGAGTTAGCAAGAATCTGAATTTCTAATAGTGAGGTACCAAAATCCCTAGATACAAGAGAGAATTTTATTCATCATTTCATATATAAGAAAGGACAGCTGCTGAGCAGAAGAAGAAAACCCTATGATTTTTAGATATCTTCACAGAATTATTGCTGATGGGACAAGATTAGTATTAAGAGATGACTTACATTAAAAGCAGAGAGGGTTTATTTTAAAAATTGGCTTATTGGAATGCTTGAATCTTAGACAAAACAACATTATACTTACAGATGCCATCCCAGTGCAGTTACTACTGTAAAACTAGAAGATAAACATTCAAACCAGAGGAAATATATTCCACTCAACTCAAAGTTCTTAGAAGGGTGATAAATATTTTGGAAGGTATTTAAACCCTTTAAAGGAGAGTGTAGCTGCCCAGGGATGTTAGGATTCATCTCACCTGGTTTCAGACTGTTGCACTAGAGATATTAATTTTTGAGCTAATTGAGGATAAACAGACACTGTGTGTGGTGTAAGTGGTCTGTTGCAGACATCTACCTCAGGATGAGATGAGCTGTAGTTTAGAAGTGCTTACTTTTCTTCCTTTGATGTAAAAAAATTGTGATAATAAGCTACTAGTCTAGTTTAAACAAAAGCAATGTCTACAACTTGCTGGGATGTAACTTGCAAATATGTAAATAAATCCAGCAAGGTTTTAAATATCCTAGAGCAGGCTTAGCTCATATTTGACCTTGGTGTTATGGCCCAGTGGGCCAGGCTAAGGATTCAGGCACATTAAGGGACTAAGTATAGACCCACACAAAACGGTACACTTGAAATCCTAATTACTCTAAAGAAAGCAGAAGAAGTAATCAGGTTAAAATGTAAATGTTTCAGAGTTGTAATTTTATTAATAAAGCAAAAAATAAACAACATTTAAAATAATTTAAAAATAAATGTTAAACATATAATTTGATTCTAAAAAAACTGCATTATCACTTTAGAAATTCAAATACTTCTTAGGCTAGATCAGTTTTCAAACAAAACCTGCTACTTTAAAAAGAGAGGTCAAATGTTTTTTTTTCTTGTACCAAACTGAAATAGTCACCATTTCTAATACAAGCCATTTATTTAAATGTATTTACAAATACTTTCCTTTTATGATATAAAATTTGCCAGGTACTTGAACTTGCCATGATTTCAAGCTCCTGTTCTGTTCAATGCCTATTTGTCCTTCACAGATACACTCTACACAGGTTCAAAGTAATTGCCAAAAAATCCAGAAATATTGTCAAAAGGCCTTACATTGCCTGTAGAAGGAAAACCTGTGAATAGTTCAAAGTATACTTCTCCTTGTTCCAAGTAGTTTCCTAAAATAAATAATCTACAGTAAAGACTATGTTCTCACTAACACTGATTCAGAAATAAATTGCTGCATTTAAAGACAAGATTATATTGATTAAAAATAATACAGGCTATGGGAAATCAAAACTTACATTTAAATGCAGTTAATCAATGAAATGTGAGAGACTTCAAGTTCAATAATATTCAGATTGAAATATCCTGAGCCAATAGTTTAATTAAAGTCTCACTTGCATTGACTGCGCTTTAATATTTGGTCTCGTACATTTACTGAAATTCCATCATCAGCAAAAGGATGATGGAATACTCAAAAGAATTAGAAATACAGTAAAAGAAAAAAACAAACAGACCTACTAAAACATATATATTAATTTTGTGGTTTTCTTCTTGAAATAAGGAGGCCACTAGACTGCCACTGTTCCAGAGCCCCAAACAGCCTCCCATGTGGAAAAATGCAGTACAAGGATGGTGATGAGAATCCCTACGTACACTCTGAATCCCTTACACAGTCCCCAGTTCCTATAAAGGCTGGAGAACTGTAAAAAGAACTTCCTTGTAAAGCCACTCCAGTATTTGAAGAACCTTTATACTCTGCAGAAAACTCCCATCGACTGTTTAAGATTTTCCCCACAGATACAATAAATGATGGCATTCATCAGCAAGACCACGGAAGACAGCAATGAAAGAAATATTGCTAACTTAAGGAAACAAAGTCAGAAAAAATCAGTGAATGATTGATATGGGAGGTTGGGAAATACATGTTCAGACTTAGTCAAGCAGGAAGACCTTTGATGAACTAAGGAGGGAGACTTACTAAGACAAAAGAAAACCCAATTCTCTCCACAGATACTGCAGTTGTGCAACAGGAAGGTTGGTAACGTGCACTCCAGTAACTCTTGTATTTGGATTATTGCTGGTCAACTATAGCAACTTGGTCTGAATCACCATAAGCAATGTAGCTTCAAGGCAATCACTACATCCGAATAAGAAAACTCTCCAATAGAACTCACTAAATCCAACAAAAAAATCAAAACTAGGTTAACCCTGTTTGATTTTTTTGCTGAAATATGACTGTAGACTTTAGAAAGGAAAATACGTGCCTTCAAAGACAACAATGCACAACATGGCAACAGCATTTCATGGAATCACAGAATATGCTGAGTTGGAAGGGACCCAAAATTATCATTGAGTCCAACTCCTGGCCCTGCCCAGGAGCCCCCAAGGATCCCACCTTCTGTGCTTGAGAGCATTGTGCAAATTCTTATTGAAATCTCTCAGGCTTGGTGCTGTGACCACTTCCCTGGAGAGCCTCTTCCAGTGCCCAACCACCCTCTGGATGAAGAATCTCTTTTTGATATTCAGCCTAAACCTTTCCTGAAACAATTCCAAGCCATTTCCTCGAGTCCTGTCACTGGTGACAGAGAGGACATCACTGTCTGCCCCTCCACTTTCCCCTTGTGAGATGCTGAAGCCCTCAGTGAGGTCTCCACTCAGCTTTGTCTTTGTTCCTGCCCCGTGAGCCATTTCCTCACCCACCCCATGAGGTGCTTGGTTATCCAGCTGTGTGCTGGACAGCTTGTCCAGAAGGGTCCCAGGAGAGACAGCATCCAAAGCTTTGCTGAATTCCAAAGAGATTACATCTCCTGCATTTCCTAGCTCAGCTAGGGGTCACCCTGTGTGGAAGGAAATTGGATTCAACAAGCAGAACTTCTCCCTCGTGAAGCTGTGATGGCTGTGACTGTGTTTTTCAATACCTCCCACAATAATCTTTGCCATGATTGTACTGGGCACTGAAGAGAGACTGACAGGCCTCCAGTTTCCAAGGTTCTCTCTCCTGTCCCCTCCTGAAAATCAGGACAATGTTCTCAAGCTTCCAATCAGCTGGGACCTCTCTAGAGTCCCAAGATCACTCAAAAATCATTGAGAGAAGGTTTACAATGACATCAGCAGCTCTTGGAGGATGCTTGGATGAATCCCATAGATTTTTAGGGATCCAGGTGGAGCAGCAGATGCCACACAAGCTCAGGATTAACTGGAAGCTGGATGTTCCCAAAGTCATGTCCCTCCAGCTGAGGGCACTGAGACCCCCTTGGTCCATTACCCATGTTGAAAGCAGAGGTAAGGAATGTGTTAAATATCCCTGCTTTATCCATGTCCCTGTTTGAAAGGTGACTATCCCCATCCTGTAATGAGCAATGTTAATTCTACACTACCTTTTGCCATTACTATTTATATTATTTTAATATTCATAGAATTTGGGGAAAGACAGTTAAGAAGTTTCCAGCCAGAAGCTCTTGTTCCACCAGCACCAAAGGAAAACACTGGAGGTAAATGTAAAGTCTCTTTAAAATATAAGGATTTTGGTGAAGACCAGAGTTGTCATCACAGGTTAGAGAGAAACAGAAGCACCTCAAAGAGCTTTGGAAAGGAATTACAGATTGTGGATGGATGCATGGATGAGCAAATCAACAAATAAAGCTGCTTAGGCATCTCAGTAAACTCAGCATTGCTCTACAGTGCATGGAGAAATAGCATCGTGAGTAGCAATCACTAACAGGAAAAATAATTTAAAATTTACTATAAAATTAAAATAACCTGAGTACCAGTTCTTAAACCTTAATCTTCATAAAGAAGAACTCCACAGACCATAGCAAATGTCAGCCATTATTAAATGTCTCAAAATTAAATGTAATTGTTCCTTCCTGAGGGCTAACCAAATTCTTTTCAGATTCCTGCTGTATCTGCATCACTGAGGAAAGAGGAGTGATTTAAGACAAATTCCAAGTCAGTTTTCCTTTCATTTTAGCAGTTTGAATTTAATAGGAAGATTATGCAAGTCTCACTGCTTTTTCCTTCCATCTCATGTCAGTCAGAGTGGAAGAGTTTGCATTATTCAAGGTCAATTAAGCTATGCAAATGAATTCTAATTGATTTTACAGTAGTAATAATAACTCTCTCTTCAGAAGGATGTGCTGAATTTCTTTAAAATAAAAAACACAAAGAAACTCTTACAATAAAAATAGCATGGGTGTTTGGGAAATGACTGCTGCAAAGAACCAAATAGATGTATGAATATACACTACCTTGGACTGGCAGGGGTACAGGTTTTAGGTACAAATTATTCAGGATTTGAGCCATAGTTCTAGCCTTGGAGCACTCTGCTGCTTGCATTTCAGAAAAAAAAAAAAATTGTGTTTATTTAGTTAGCACATTATAGCAATTTTTAAACTTGAAATCAAGTTTTCAAAAACATATCTTGACAATATTCAGTTCTGAATGTAAATTATAAAAAAATGAGATACATAATTTATTAAAATTTTTAAACTCTTAAAGCTATGTATTTTGATAAACATTGCTTGCAATATAAGCCAAACTTGAAAAATCTGATCTCAGTGACGATGGCTTTGCCAGTATAAATGTACCATTATATCATAAGAAAACATTCCTAGTCAATAGGATTTTTGAAAACCAATAAAATGGCATTTCCATATAGCTTAGTCCAACCCTCTCTGCCCAGAATAAACACAGGTTTATTGGTCATCAAAATTCAGTTCTGCAGCAAAAACCTTCTGTTTGAGTAGTGTGACCCAGCAGAGCAAGGGGGACACCTGTGGCACTGGGAAGTCAAGCTCTTGAGTCTAAACTCCATCGTGTTGTGTTCATATTTAAAGAACACGGTGTTTACATTCCAGTTACTCCTGTAGTCACACTGACATAGAGGCTCACCTGCAGGATCATTCCTATATTGGAAAAGGTGAGTAAACCACCTTAATCTGCTTTTCTGCTGTATCTGACACAGTGAACAGCACACCTAGTCCCTTTCAGAACAAAGGGGTTGCAGGGTAAGACTTAAAACCATAGGAAATGGTTTGAATAAACACCTGATCTTCCCTCAATGTAGTGAAATTATAGCACAGAGAAATTACCCTTCTGAGACCAGCTGATCACAAACTTCTGCCTGTCCCATTCCAGGAAAAACCAGGAGTGAGTAAGGCACCAGAAGACAGACCAAAGAGGAGGGATCATGCAGTCACACACAATTCTTGTGAGGGAGAGGGCACCTCCAGCTGAAACCACAGCCTGACTGCATGGCCAAGGCCCTCCCCTCCACACCAGCATAAAGCAGCACTTGAGAAAGAGCTGTGGGTCCAGTCTGGGCTTTATTTCAGGCAGGTGGAAGTGGTTACTTCATTTCAACCATGCCTGACAGGTGATAGCAATGCAGTGTGAATCACTCCTGGAAAATACAAGTATCTGCCTTTCTGAAGTTTTTTTATAAAGTTTGTAAAATGTGGCTATTTCTCTTCACCAAACACATTACACTGTAGAACTTAAACCTGAAAAACTATCTAAACAAGAACTGTGTTCAGCTCACTCCTTATAATTAAAATATGACTTTGAAAGCCAGTCCTTGGGGGACAAGGCTTCAGGAATTTGAGGGTGGGGGATTTTTTTTAGTAGAATTGCACTTTTCTTCAAAAAATATTATAAAAAGCTAAACTGAAAGTAATTCATTTTATATTGCTGGCATTTAGCTGGAATCTTCCATGCCAGTGAGATATTTTACACATAACACTTGAAAATTATACCTCTTCTCAACACTCATTGCATTTAGCCCATATCCCTTTTAATGGAGAGCTAACAATATTTACCACATATTTATGTTAAAATCACAGATCCAAGGAATCATTCACAATTCCCTCTTTTATGCAGTTATGGTTGTGAAAAATGCAGATGCCTTATTAAATGTGCACACTCAAAATTATGTGATTGTATTCACATCTGTATAATATTCAAAGCCATATAATACATATAAATAGAGTCCTCAAGCCACTCTGAAATGCCTAACACCTGGCAGATGAGATAGAGGCTCACAGGAGTTTAAATACTGTATTTTAATTCACTTTTCTGAGGCAGCCAGGCTACATAATTACTAACTCATAAAGCTGAAAACACGACTGCATAAAACATTCCCCTTCAGATATGTCTGACAGAGTGCACAGGTAATGTTTAAACACTTGTGCTTGATGTCTTATGTCTTAACATATGCTTCCTTCATCTTCTTGGTTACTGCTTTCTGTTTCTTTTTCATGCCCTTTTGCATTCTGATGCCATTTGCCTGGCCAATTACCTGGCATCCCCTCATCCTTTCTGATTATTCTTCCATTCCCTGTAATGTTTTTCCTCACTTTGCTTCATTTTGTTCTGAAAATTTCCCCCTGTACTTTCCTCATTCCTCTGAGTATGCTGGGTGGAAATGAGTGCTTTTATTCTGCATTACCACCAGACTCCAAATTGTGGTGGCACCTAAAGAAAGAAGCCAGGACTCCTTGTCTCTGGGAGTGTCTATGCCGGGTATTCCCATGCAGGGACCACAAGAAGCAGAAAAAGGGGAAGTTCAGTGCAACTCTTCCAGGCTGGAATTAGAGGAGTAGGAATGACAGCTTGTTCCTGTGTGCTTTTTTCACTCCTGTAGAGCTCTTCCTGCTACTAACATTGAAACATGAAAAACATATTTGTCTTTCATACAAATAAGCAAAATATAAGGTGCAAATATCACTGGAGGCAGCAGGACTCGGGGAGGGAAATCTAAAGAATAATGTGGTCTACAGCTTGATGTATGGAATCTTTAACATGTGCTTGTGTTATGAGACCAGTAAAAATGGACAATATTTTAAACAATGCTTCAAATGCGATTCTAATTTAGCTCATTAAAGGTGAATGAATACCAAATTAATAATTTATATGAGGAAAGGCATAAAATATTCATCACATTATGGGTTTTCTGCATTATTGTGTGCCACGTATAACACAATCAGAGTGCTGGTGGGTATGCTGCATTCCAGGAGCCCTGTGGAGCTGCTGTTCACTCCTCAATGCTGTAGGACAGGTACTGTGGAGTCCACGCTTATAAACACATCACTGAATGATTGCTCTTCCTAATGGGGAAGCTTTAATGAACTGTGGCTGTTGGGAAACTGCCAGGTTTTCAAAAATGAAACATTTCAGTCAAAGTAAGTCAACTTTGGCACGACATCCACTGGGAAAGAAGACAAACTGTATTAATAATTTAAGAGCTTGACTTGGGATGTCAGAACAGGTACTTGACTATCACACATTGGTGTGTCTGAGGGGTTTTTTTAACGCTTGTCTCATCTTATTTCTCTTTTACATTTCTCTTCTCTGCCTATGAAAATCAACTTCTATGCACACACACACAAACTGTTTAAGCCTTTTTTCTCAGTTCTTAAGAAAGATGGGGGAAAACTTGAAAAGCTGGGAAGTTTCCCAGTATAGAAAACTGTTTTCCATGTAGCCTCTCTCACTGCGATAGTTACAGAGGCTCTGTCATTGCTGAGGGCTGGGGTCTGTCTTGTCAGCAGAGAAATATTATAGCAATTTCCAAAATACAAAAACTGCACAGAACTGTAATATTTATCCAATGTACAAAAAATCTTCTAGAATTATTTCAGAAATCCTTACCATTGTTATTTTAGTATGTTTTCCTGGTGGCGACACACTGTAAAGACTGCACTGGCTGAACAAGAAAACTGCAGAGTCTAACTCTGTATGCATACAATTGTTCCACTGTTCCTGCTGATAAAAAGAGTTTCTTCAGACATGAAGCATTAGAAGTGTGTAGGGTACTGGGACAGTGCTCCTGGCAGCAGTCTTTCAAAGTCAACAAAGTGTTATAGTGCTTGTGTTCCCTTGTTTGGGTCAGGGTTAGCCTCTGCTACTTTATATAATTCTTTCTTTGCATATGTTTTACAATAAACAGGTGTTTCTCAGTTCAGGTATTCAGAATTCACATATATATGTATGAGTGTTAAGTGGTAGCTGTTCTGGTTTTTTTCTCTCACTATTCTAAGTGGCATATTCTAACAAAGTGGTTTGTAAAAGCTTTACCCTAAAAGAGCCGTGTTATTCCACAATGTGGATTATCACCCATTAAAATAATGAAATCAATCACCAAAACTACAGTGGAGTTTCTGTCTGTACTCGTATGTGTGCATGATAGTTATACAAGAAAGCACCCATTTATAAAAATGGGCCATTTGGGTGATTAAGCAGATGTGCTCTTTGCCCTATATCAGGACAAATTTCTGAAATGAACAGTCATCTGCTTCTGCAGATGGAGAGCTCTGAGGGAGGATTAGTGCTTTCCCATTGCTCACTGTAAACAACCTCAGCCCCAGAGAGGCACAGAATTTTCTCCAGTGACTCACTGTGATCACAAGTTCCCTCTAAATGGATGTCTCTGAGCTGGCCTGTGCAGTACATGCATGCACAGAAACAATTGCAATGGATTCTACACACACATGCAATAGAAAATTTCCACTATTGCACTTAGCAAGAGGCTACAAATGCAGTTTGTGGCCCTAAAGTAAATTAATTGTTGCTGATTTTTCCCCACTTAAAAAGGAAAATAAAATCCCGTACAACTAGTCCAATTAGCACTGTGGTACTGAGGAAAAATTTAGTTCTTTAAATGATAGCTATTGAGCCAGGGAAAGTCACTGAGGTAGGAGGAGATAGAGTGCAAATAAAAGATTAGCAATCTGCCAGAGTTCTGTCTGACCACTAGGGCACAACTGACACTGGTTTGTGCTACAAACACCCACAAGTCCTAAAATAGTGATTATAATAATTTGGCCAAAACCAGGTAATAATTCTTAAATCTCACACAAGAACTAAGACGCTCTCATTTGAAGAAGGAAGACAGTATGTAAAGAACAAGCTGCTGAAACAACCACATAAAACCATCCGTCATTACACCACTTTTTGGGATGCATTTATAGTGCATTTTGCCTAATGAAATTGGTATTGTATAATTTAGAGTGAAAAAAAAAAATAAGGGATTAAGGAAGACAACATTTAGTCTTCAAGGAGTAGAGAATGTTATTCCTGCAAATTGTGGTACTGGCTTCATTCCTCTCACTGTGGATGCTGTGCAACCAGCTGGGTTGAAAATTGCAAACACTCAAAATCAGTGTTGGAGACCCTTTGCCAGGATACACATGCAGAAGTCTAGGACTAATGGCTTTCTAGAAGCCCTGGGGAATATGTTAACATTTCTGTAGCTGACAAAAAACTGCAGAGCAACAACAGCAAAAATCAAAATAATTGCAGAATTTTTTGTCAAACTAACTTGCCAAATTTATTTCAAAGCTACTAATTAATACACAGTGAGGGGATGGTACAATATATTTTGTATCTTTACATTAAGAAATTAATAAAGCAATCGGAACAAATGTTACAAGAGAACTAAACAAATAAAACCAGGCAACGGAATCTTGTCTCTATTATTTAAATTCAATACTTAAAAACCTTTTGCTTGAGTAAACTTTCCTTGCTTGCATTTTTTTTTTCCCTGAAGAGGTTCATTTCTTCAAAAGAATAAACTAAACAGAAATAAATGGTAACTGATGTAAATATTGTTAAAACAGAATCAAGCATAAATTTGGAAAGCCTTTTAAAAACTCTAATAAAAAATAATAAGATCCAATGAGTAATGCTCATTCAGCAGCCTCAGTTATGACTGCTAACACTGTGCATTAAAGAAACTGCAGCAGGTAGATTTAACAAACAAGACATTTAAAGTGATGGAGTAAATAAAAACTAATTAATTGAGACAAGATTCAGAACTACATATGGGAATACAGGCAAAGTTCTTCAACAGCTTGTACAGTGAAGCTGAATGCCACAAACTGTCAGATAGAAAAATACTCTTAGCAAAAATTCCAGCATTTTTAACCTACTTGTTTTATAAACCAGCCATTGTTCACTTTATGAAAGGCATTAGAAATAGACTGTTCTTTTTTTGCAGGAGAAAGCCCAAAAAAATAATGAGGAAATGCATTTTCCCTCTACAAAAAGCAGGGAGAAAACTCAATACAAATTACCCTTCCCTGGAGTTCTTTAACCAGTGTGAGGTTTGTAGCAGTTATGAGTACTTTTGGGTGCCAAAGCTGGAGCAAGAAGGGAAAGGCGCTATCAGAAACTGCAGACATTCAAACACAGATATCTGACAGGTCTGAAGGCAGATTCCTGAGTCTTGCTGCTAAATCCATTCTTATCTTTTTTTTATTCTGCCAACACAGAGAGGTGCTGGGGACCTCCAGGAGTAAGACTTTGTGAAGTGTAGCATTTTCTGAGATCACATACAAGACCACTGAGAAGATGCTGTAAGCAATTACTGAGCAAGTGTACTTTTGGTTTAAATCACTTTTAATCAAAGACTTCACAGCAGAAAAATTCTTTGACTGAACACAACCAGAAGTGTACACACTTTTCACTTTCTTTATTTAAAAATACACTTTCTCAATATTGCAGTGATATGCTACCTTGTCTTTTGTGCCATGCAGCCTCTATTTACTTTAAAATCAGTAATAGAAACCATGGTGTTTTCAACCAAACTATGAATTAAGAAACTCTGCTCTGAAAATCCTGTCATACCAAGGTCTGTAACAAAAGACACAGGCCACATTTACCAGGCAATCCTGGGAACACAGCACTGGGATTGATGCATATCTGTGCTCTCTCCTCCCTTAACAGTCCCTGTATTTCTATTCTGACTCTGGTCAGAATCTTTTATAAAGCAGAATCTTTTAATATGCAGATTTTTACTTTTTATCTAGATTTTTCTCTTCGTTTTGGGTCAACCTTTATGTAGGCCTTGTATAAACCCAGGAGTGAGCTAATGAGGGAGAAGCAAAGCTTCAGTACAGATTAGATGCATGCCATAAATAATCTTATTAGTAAGATTATCTACTCTTCCCAGCAGAGAGGAGTCTAAAGATCTGTCATGTTTGAGACCCACACTGCACTGCACCTTTCCATCAACAGACCTGCTCACCTGGGCTGGGGCTAGAGATATCCTCCAGACTGCAAGGAAGTAATTTCTTTTAAAGAACAGAAAGGAAACATGTATCTAATCAGCACTTGGAAGAAAAAAAAAGTCACTAAGTAGTTCTTGGCAAGTCTCTAGCTTTTGATAGCCTTTGTGCATACTACCATGAAACTACCACATATTCTAAAGAGCTCTTTAAATACATATATATATATTTTGTCCATCAATAATTATCTAGCTTCATCCGCTGATAATTCCAGTTACTTCAAGTAGAATTTAAACAAGGGTTAAATTTGGCCTTGTGTCCCCTGGCTTGCCGTGAGGATGACCCACCTTTCCTGGCATTTGCTGTATTGTGCAGAGAAGCAAGACTTTCTTCTCTTTTGGGAGCCCTTTGAACTTGTATAAAGTAGCTATTCCCAAGTGATTACTTCCTTTCTCAATTGATGCAACAAAAGAGCATCACACAAAAAAAGAGTCCCACGGTCATTTTTCTTTTGAACGCACAGGCAATGCTGAAAACGTTAATGCACATGTGCAAAAGCTCTCATCTCTGGCTCCTTTCTGATACCTATTAGCTCCACAGGAGAGTAAAGGAAAAGAGCATATTAAAGCTCCCTGCATCATCAGATTGAATGACTCTTTTCACTTTTGGCATTGCAAGGATGCCACTGGTAGCTGGAGAAAAGGAAGAGTGCACCTGTAGTTCTTCAAATTGTTACAGTTTAATGCAAAGTCTAAAAGGAAGTCTAAAGGAGGAAAAATTCCACTTATTGGTGAGCACAAGTCACTGCTTTTTCCTGCCTTTCTGTACTACCCCAGAGAGGGAGAAAAAAGTCTTTCAGGCTTCTCCTTAATTTTCCTATCTAGGAATATCTTTGGTTCTTTATGGTCACAATTACTGTAAATTCACATCTAGACATACAAGCAGAATACCTATGAGAAATAGATATTTGTTTATTGGTTGGGTAGAGCCTTCTTTAATAAAAACTATCTCTACATTCAGTCTCCTATGAATAAGGAATTTACACAAACCATCTGACAGCATCTCCATTTCTGTGCATGCTGATGAGCAGAAAACTTTGGATTACATCATTCATTTTCCAAAAACATCCTCTCACTGTAGTAAATTATAAAGAAATCAAACTTGGTCTGGTTTCAGATTGGGTTAGAGCCACCTCCTGCCTTCCTCGCTATCAGTGCTGTTGCGCATTTTAGGTATCATTTAACCATCAAATTCACAAGTAATCCCTGAAATCTAAGTGCCTTCAATGAGTAGATGCCTACAGATCCAGGCTTGCTCTGGTTTATTCTTAGTCCTCAAACCTCAGTTTGATTCCTTTCTACTCAGTGGCCTGTTTTGAGAAGCAGGGCAGGGTGGCACAAAATGTGGCCCCACAGGCTGTGCAGCTGGGACACCTCTATAGCTCACAAGGTCAGCTAGGACACCTTCTCCCTCCCTTTGGGGAAATTCTGTAGCCCAGATTTCCACTTCTTGGGCAAGCTTTCCAATCAACAGGCAATTTTATGGAGCTGGGAAAACCTCCCTCTGCCCTGGTGGCATTTTTAGGTCAAACTTAGTGCCATTTATGAGTGTTCATTTCTGCTTGAGGATCACAAGACCTAATGGATTCGCACTTTCAGCAGATTTAAAGAGGTTTAAACTTCAGAAATTACAGTTCATGTTCCTTATTTTTACATGACCTTATACATCTGTCAGCTAGAGCTCTAAATTTTTGGAGCATGTGCTGCAATATAGCTTTATTTATAAACTATACGGACAGTTCCAGATGAGAATACCTTAGACTGCAGTAGGCTAAACCGAATTGAGTCTCTTAAAACTTAAATAATTTTTCATTATTTATCAAAAAGGCCATCAGGAGAAATGCTCTTACATTTACTTGTAAGAAGTTTACTTTCCCTGGTAACAGAAGAGTAAAATAGGTTGTCTTTTTCTTAAAATATAAACATCTCTGTGTTTGAAAACTGGTGATGGGAAATCATTAAAACCCCCTCCCATCTTACTGATAATTTATCCATAATTTTATGGATTAATTAATTTGTTAAAATATGAACATATATATTGGTGATATGACCTGCCTTTTTTTTCAGGAAGAAAAAGATGGATTTGTTCTATCCAGAAAAACTGCAAAAGTTAAAGCGGTATCCAGCAGATATCCTTCAGATTAATAAAATTATACAGGCCTTAAAGGAAGATTTCTGGTTCAAGACAAGACTGTAAAGAGGAAATTATAATAGAGAAAAAATAAAGGCATTTGAACTGCTGAGAAATACATGGATCCATTCCAAGCACTCTGGACATTTTAACTATATAGTGATAGGCATGGTAAAATGAAGCAGGATATAAATATTTTTCAGACACAAAATCAAATTGTGAGAAGTGTTATCAAGCCTGCTTTTCTCATCAGAACATGAAAAGCTAAAATGCCAAAAGCATTCTTCTAATAATCAGCTACTCACCTGCCTTTGAGATGTCAGCTTAGTATTGGTAATTTTATCAATTGTCATCCCCTGTCTAAAGTGCCTGTGGAGAAGAAGGTGACTGAGAAGTTTATGTTAAACAGCTGTTATGCCATCTGGCATCTTTGACTTCCATGACCCTTTTCAATCTGGCTTTTCAGCCTAGGTAAGGCACAAAGACTACGCCGGCTTAATTGGTCTATGATCTACTCCTGGCAAAATACAGAGGTCAGGCTTCCGTGCTGATGGCTGTAGATTTGTCAGCAGCCTCTGTCAGCAGGAGGCAGTGAGTCTGGCAGTGAGTTTTGCTGGCTCACCTGCAGCCGCTGGCGGGGATGGCCAGGAGTGGCTGCAGTGACCTCTCCTCCCCTGGAGCTCTCCAGGGCAGTGCCCGACAATCGCTCCTCTGCCCAAAGGGCTCTCACCACCAGCTTTTCATCCTTCCACTCTGCTGCCTTCCTTGTTCAGTGTTTACATGAAGCTTCTCAGGGACAGAACAAGACCATTTGAGCCTGTCATTTTGATAGCAGATGTGGACACTGACAGTGGTCTGAATTGTAGGCACCAGGCTGTGAAAGCACACGCAAAACAACAACACGGAGGTGGGAGGTCTGCAGTGAAAAGCTGCTCCCCAAAAAGAGGACAAGCCGGTTTATTTCTTTCATTTTTATACATTTGTGGGTCAGGTTATGGATTGATTTCTGGGGTTACTACCCCTTCACCCCACTGGCCAGACCAGCTGTCAACCAACATTATTTTCAGGCTAGAAATATGTAAACAAAGGACAGTGAACAAAACCATGAAAAGTTGTTTATGTTCCAAAGTGTGAGAAAGTGAAAAACTGACCCTTAATATTGTACAGAAACTAAAGAACTGACTCCATCCTATGAACAAGTAGAAGGCTTTAAAAAAACTCAGAAAAACCAGGGCGACTTCAGGCAGCCGCAGTGTCAGTGTGAAATCATTCACACACCACCTTCACACGGGCCTGAGAAAGAGGCCTGGGAAATATTAAGGAGGAATCAATAACAATCCTTGGGAAGTGAAAAACCATCAGCAGGTGGTGTTTTTCCAACGTGTTCACTGCCAAGGATGTTTATAAAGAGGTGTAGGCTCTGAATGACCAATCATATTCATTGTACCAAAGTACTGTATAAAAAGAAGATTTAGAAGAATAAAGATTGCTCTCATTTTTGCTTCACACCGAGAGTCAACATCATTACTTGAATGCCTTCCGTAATCTATAAAGACAAGCATAGGGTTAAAATATTTCTAAAATCATGGCAATTGTATACAATAGATTTAGGGAAGGGTTGGAAGGAGAGGTTGGGCCTGGTAGGCTCTGGGAATGAATGCTGGACTTTGTCTTTACTGGATCATGTGAAACTGCACCTGCATAATCGTTATATGACAAATGATACGATTGTTAGATGTAATGATTGTTTGGTAATTGAATATGATTATTGTTTAATCGTAACAAGAATCATGAGATACGATGTTTGGGGGGCCTGCTGAAAATTACAAGAATTCATGCTTGGATAAGATCAATGTATACAATAGAACAATGGAAGTTTAATAATTAATATGTAGTTATATAAAGAAGAAGGTATAAAAACATGTCCATCTGGAATCCATGTCAGAGTCAGATTTGGGTCTGTACCCCTGATTCCCAGAGCTCTTCAATGAAAGCACCTGCACACAATCATATTCTGTGATTATGTGTTTCTGAACGTTAACAATTTCATCCAAAAAAACGCCACATTTACCTTTGCTCACTGAGCTTTTTCATCCAATGCAGATGGTCAAGCTGACTCATCCACCAGTGCTCGAGGAGTTTGCAGATAGGGGCAGGCAGACTGGTTTAAATTCCACTTTCACCTCCTATTTATTGTTAAGGAAGATATTAATGAGTGGGAGAAAGCAGAAGGTGAGGCTTGGCTTGGAATCTGGTAAGTCGCAGCTGTAGGTTTAAAGTTCAGAAGAATTATTTGGCTCAGTAACACAGAAAGGCCACTCACAAAAGAGCAGGAGAGCCGCTAATTACACTTGGATACATAGAGAAAGTAAAACGTGTTATTCCACAGGGAATGCTTTAATCCTGAAAATATTCATTTAGCTATTTACCCTATTACAAGACCTTTTACATAAAATTCTAAAATACGTGTACTATATTGGGGTCAAAGTAGTAGTATACATTGGCTATTTTTGTTAATATATACATTTCTTGAGTTTGCAAACCAGGAATTTCATACTTGAAGGTGCTTATGAGGTACTAAACAAAACAGCAGACACTGCTGGAAAAGCAAAACTGCTAGTGATTACTTTCTAATAAAAAGGATATTAATTATTTATGAGAAGTTTGGGCAATTATTCAGTTATTTTAAGTTAGATTATCAATAGTTCACACTGCTGAATCAAAAATGCACCTAGTTTTCCACTGACCTCTCTGCTGAAATAAAGCTATTGCTGTTATCAATGTTAGACTTCCTTCACAGATCTTGGATATAACTTTGCATCACCTCATAAAGCACAGGGGGAAGCAGCAATCTCTGAGCTGTGTTACGTTTGCCTGTTAACGGCTTTCCAATGAAATTTGCCATTTCTTCTGCAGAACTGTTCTACACACATCACCTTAGGAGCTAAGCAGCGTTTAAACCTAACAGCCTCAACATCTACTGAAATTTCATGTTGAAATGTGCACCCAGAAGCAGAGCTTTACCCAGAAGCGGAACTTTGCATAAATACGATCTACAGAGCAAACTATTTTAAAAACAATAAACAAGCAGGCTGCAGATCAGCAGACAGCATGCCCCCAAACAACCATTACCTTAGAAAGAATACATTTAGAAGCAGGTTTTCAGACTATACCCAAGACCAGACATTTGTCTGTTTGTTATTTTACCCATACACTATCTCGCATGCATTTACACATTATTCTATTTGAGCCAATGTTCTTATTTCTCCTCCAAAGCCTCTCCTGCCCTGTGCTTTGTTGCAACAGGCCTGAGGTATCCGTGGCTATGAAGTGCCAAAGGATCCTGCAGAAGGTAAGGGCAGAGACCTCGGGATGATGTGGGAGAAGGTAAAACACAACAAAGGGTTCTGGGCCCTCACAAGTGCAGAACTGAGGGAACAGAAACCACCCAGCCTCTTTAGTGTGCTCTCCTGCTGGGAGGTTTGAATCTTATCTAATTCAAATATTTCTAGCAGCAAGTAAAAAAGCCCCCCAAAAGTCTTGCTTCTTCTTGTGAGATCTGAGGAGCAAAAGCCTAGAAAATTCTTAGTGACTGAAAACTTCTACCTGCTCAGACAGGGAGAGACAGACCCGTGTGCTTCTCTGTTCTTCCCTAACCAACTCCATGTGGGAAAAAAACCCGAAAGATAAAGCATATGAAGCTCACAGTCTACAGGAAGAAAAAAGTATTATGTGTTTCTTGAACAATACTGAGAAATATGGTCAGATAAATACCATTTGACCACTCCTGTGTCTTAGGAAATTGAGCACTAATGTTATCTGAGCAGCATTATGTCCTTCCAAACCATTTGAGTGGTTTTTTTCATGCATTTGACTTCATAAATAGTCATTGGAGGTATTCAGGTTTGGAAGCAGAACTGCAAGCACAAAGCAGAATTTGGGCGCATACATGATTCAGTCTATTGAATTTGACAAGATGTGTTATACAAAACAAAACCATTATTCTTCCTCAACCTGATATTTTCATGTTTGTTTGTGGCATACCACACTACAATATTTTAAATCAAACAGTAGTTTGTTTTTCCTCCTGAAAGCAAAATTATTATCAAAATATAAAATGTATACTACTTTCCTGCAAAAATTACACAAGTGGGTATCCACTATACATAAGGCATACCAAGGAGTACATCTGTTTCTTGTACACAATTCAAAGGTATTTCTAGACTTTAGGTTTCATTATAATTACCAATAATTTAAAAGGTAAGCTATTAAGACAATACACACACACACAAAAAAAAAAAAAAATAAAGAGTCAAAGTAGTACATGGATATGAAAAACTACTTAAGATTAATGTAAAAGATTTCCAGACATGGAAGAACAGACATGAGAGGCATCATCTTGCTCCTGTTACTGATTCTATGCATTAATCATGAAGACATGATAAAACCTTTTAGTGACCAAGGTACTAGCTTAGAGAAAAGTGATTTAGAAGATAAAGATTTTCTTTTTCCTCCTGGTGTCACTACAGGGCTGAGTTAAGGTTGAATGTCTCGAGTCTCTGTTTCTGCAATTTAAATCTATTTCAAGACTTCTTTCTAAAACACATCGTAAATATATTAAAACCAAAATTTATCTTTTCCTATATCTATTTTTTTTTATTTTGAAGGAGAACAAATACACCTTTCTTCTCCTCCCACCCCTAATTCCATATTTTCCACTTTATTTCTATTTATGTCTCATCTCTCTATGTAGGTCTTCTCATGGAAGAATAATTTACTCATTTGAAAGGTCATCAGTTAATACATAGGTTTATTGCTCCTTTACAGTATTCCACTGCCCTATTCATGCAGAAATCTTCACTTTTATATAGCACTTTTTTACTGAAGAAATCACCACTAAAATATTTTGCTTCTACTTTTAAGTAGTGTAAAATATCCAATAGAAGTCATAAGGAGAAAAATTATCAACTGTAATTTTGAAGGCAGTTAAGTGTTTAGATGCAACATCAGTTCAATATGTTTAAAATGAAAAAAAAAAACCTGTACTCCCACCTACATGTTCAATAGCAGGCAATTTTAAGCATTTATAGCTACCTTAACCAACCAACTAATGGAACTTCAAAGCCTCCAGGAAGAAATCAAGGCAAGTTTCTAACTCACTGACAGTATAACAAACATGAGAAAACCAGCAAATTACAGTGATAGCTTGAATAATATTAGTTTTAGTTAGAAATGTACTGCATTAGTTAGACATATACTGCGTAAATAAATTATGCAAGAATTCTAATTAAAGACTATTAAGAATTAAAAGACCTTTATTTTTCTTCTGAAAACTTCAAGCTTCCATCCTACCATTCATATTCAAGCTTTTATCATTCCCACTAAAAGAGTTGAATACTGCAGTGTGAAAATCCACTTTCCATCAGGATACAGTCAACTGTTCCACTGCTGCAAACCTGAGATTCAGAAGTCCCATCTACAACACAATTGCATTCCAAAATCATAAAATAATATTTTTTTTCCCATTCTGATTAGTACAAAGAGGACTAAACAATGCCAGTCAGTGAATTTATATGTCAAAGACTATTTGAATTAGAAATTTTAGCTAGTGAAACATTTTCCAGTTTTAAAAAGAGTTATTGCCTGAATGACCTACACTTCTCAATATCATTCTCCATCATTTACATAAAAATAGTATTGGCAATTATACCATAGGTCATATATATATATGGAAGATACTACTAAGTGCACACTTTAAATAAAGATATTAGCATTTCAAGTGATCAAAGAACAGCAAAGGTTACAACTTGTAAGCCAAACGTGCCAGCAATATCATTTAAGGAAAGCAGCTTTAAAATGAAAAATTGCAGTAAATGTAGTGCCATATCACTCAAGATGTCAGCCAGAGCATCAGGCCTGGTACCACCCCAGAGTGACTGAAGACAGCCAGGAATGGAGGGCTTGTCTTAATCCCATTTCTACTGCATGGGGCAGGACTGGCAGCGTCCATCCTCGTGTGGAAGGGAATTGTCAGAAATACACAGGGCTGTACAGAAATACAGAAATTGTCAGAAATACACTCTGGTGCTGAACATTGTCCATGCCTATTAAAAATCACGACACATTTTTGGCTTGCCTGGTGGTTAACCCACTTGGATGGGTGACAGCTGCATCAACAAATGCCCAATGGATATTAATGCTTCCACTGCTAAGTGCAAAGAACTGTTGAAACTCATTTCTTGTAATTTTAAAGACATTTTTATAAGAGAAGAGAGGAAGTAAACCCCCTAAATGAAAGATATGCAAAGTATAGATTAAAAAGCATGGATCCTCCCAACTGCAACTCCTTTCCATAGGGGAGACCTGACATCACAAGGTTGAAAAAAAGTAGAAAGTGAGATGAAAAAAATATATAAAATTAGCAAGACATATATTTTCCCATACATTTTCCAATGCTTACATAAATTAATCTATAAGACACCAGTGAAAATAATTTTTCTATGCACAGCTTGCCAAAACAAATTAAAATTTCATTAATGCTTTGGGGTTTTGCCAAAGAAGTATGAACTGGACAGCTTTATGTTTGTGGCATTAGCGTGAGATATTTCGGCCAATAAGGTGTAGAATGACAAAACACAGCATTTTTTTCTTGTCATGTACATTGTACCTATCCATTAAAATGCATGTGGACAAAGAAATACTATTTTTGAGGAAGGGAAGAACATTTTCCCATGTTTTATCTACTCAGTGCACAAGTGCCTTCCTCCTGCACGTCTCTTCCAAGATACCTCTCCCTCCTAACTGCACTGATCACACTTCCCCAGCTCCACTTCACTTTTTAAGTACCCTCTTAAGTCCTCTTTAAAATGCCAGAAGTGCCTTTTTCTTCCTCATTTTCTTCCTTTCTGCTTTTATCACTACTTTTCATCTTTGCAGTATTTTAAGGGATTCTATCCCATCATATAATGAATTTTTTGTGCTTGAACCTTTTGCCCCTTCTGCTCTTCACGTGGCTGTGACTCAGACAAGCCCTATAGCAAGGGGGGAGAGGTAAAATACTTTTATTTTTGCTTTGAATACACTGCCTTAGCCTTCCTAATTTGAACAACTAATAAAACATTTTTGTCTTAAGCTCACACAAATGGAATCAGATTTAGTTTCAAAGAACAGAGTCATCTGCTTATCTCTAAAGCACAATCAATCTCCTACGGGAAAATCAGGTCTTTATCTGCTACACCTCTTTGTACACTCCATTTATCAATCATATATCTTCACATGGGTTCAGGTCTCAGCTTTGACTTAGATTTTAAGCTGCAGACTTGCAAAATTTTTTCATCTATCAACCTCCAACCAGTGAACTGAAATTATGCCACTTCTCCAGATTTTCTGCCACCAGTTTTGAAACAGAGCTGCAGGATTGATGCTTTTTACAGTTCTAAAGCCAGTTTCCCAAAACTTTTCTGGAATTGCACTCTGTGCTTATTTTCCTCAGGATGCTATGATTTATTGGCCAATTTTAACCCAGTTTGAGAGAAGGATAGAGATATCAAAACCACAAAGTTTCTACACACTTGCTGAAAAATCAGTAGGAGCTTGAAAAACTGATACAAGGAAAATACCCACAATATTAAATGTTTCCAACCTGAAAAGGCAACTGTGACTTCAACAATCAGCTGTGTCTTCTGGGCTCCCCACGACAACATTTATCCTTGCTAACCAGGCAAAAGATGTTCCCTTAATCAAGGGACACAAGGACAAGCCTTGGAAAAGGGTGAGAAAGGATAGTTGGGAGCTGGACTTCAAAGGGAATAAAGGAAGAGGGGAAACTACTGCTGTCAAAGTACAGGGATCAAGGAAAATAGGATTTTCTTTCTATATTTCCTGTTCTCCAGCACCTGATGCAATGTCTCACCTTGACTGAGATACCAGGCCTAGCACCAGTGAGTGGCAACTTCTTTAACAGAGCTGATTTCTCTACTGTCCTGCATTGCAGATAAAGAAGCACAAAGGAAAAATTGTTTCTCTTTTGTCATGGGCACTACAGAAAATCCATGTTTTCTTATAATAGAAGGAAATTCCCCATTTGTGGATGAAAAGTGTAGGCAAGATCTCCAATATAAACATTATTCTCACTCACAGAAGTTATTTCAAAGTTTTGCTTGTTATCAACATTATCTAATTTGTTCTGAATTTTAACCTCCTTTTTAAGTGCTCCAGATGACTTCCACTCACCTAGAGTACTACTGACCCATGGTCATTTTCAAATACTAAAAATTCAGAGATTTTTTTATTTTTTCAAGTAACTCCTCAGCCCACTATGATTTTGATCTCATTTTCTTGATCTAGGTGTGTAGTTCATTTAAATATTCTAGACCTATTGCTTTCACTGCTCTAACAGACATTTTTCTGTGATCATAATGGTGACCACAAGATCACCAATAATTTACACATTAGAAAGGAAAAACATAAAACATTACAGCCTCATATTTTTCACCCACTATTTCCTTATTCACTGGGTAGACACTGGAACCATAGTTTCGTTTAGCTTTTCCTGTCTTTAAATGTGATTTCAGAACATTTCCATAAATCTTAATATACCTTATCCAAAAAAATTTAAGGTTATTATTTTATGTCCATTCCTAACAATACCTACTTCCATGTTCCTCTGAAATTATGTTTTGATTTTCAGGTCACCAAAAAGCCCTGGTAAATGACACATGTTGGATATCTTTCTGTTCTTTTCAACACCAAACAGGCAGTTACTTTGCTTTTAGGATGTTCTCTGTCCAAAACTGCCTTATGACCCTGTGCTCTTTTGTTCCAGCTAAGTTTCCCTCACAGATTTCTTCATACACCAAATAACAGATGCTAACTTCAACTAATAACACTAACTTCTTAGATTTTGTTTTAATCCTAATTTTTATTGTTCTAAAGCTTTTATTTATCTAGATATGCTATCTAAGCTCTCACAACCACTTCTACCCTAACTACTAAAATGTTTAATTGTACCTGGTTCCTCAAGAAGTGAGTCTCAAAATTACTTCATTCTCGTTGTTATTCCCAAAAGCAGGACTGCTCACCTTCTGTATGGGCACATTACTTAACTCTGTGATACTGAAATAGTTTTTGTATATTCAGAGGAATTGCAACAGCAGCAAAGTTCATCCATGGACAAGTTACCATTGAACACAGTGCAAAATTCTACATCAATACCTGTTGAGTGGCAAAGTCCCTTTCCTAAAAACCAGAACTGTGCAAATAAAAATCCAAGATGTGATATAAAAACAAAGACCTAAAGTGCTTCGAGTAGTAAAGATGATTAATTCTCACAACATAAGGTGAGAAGTGAAAACAGAAATTACAGCACTGACATAGGACAGCATCTGCACTTTTCTTGGTACAGTCTGTCCCTAAGCAATCCTTTAGCAATGTGGAACTGTAACAGGGTCTGAGTGAACAGAAAAAAGGTGATAATTAAGTAATTAAGCACCATCTTGCTCTCCAGCCTGTGATGTGCTTGATGTATTCAGTGAGAGTAACACTTTACCTCCTGTGACATCCAGGATCTCTAGTCATGTTGACAGTAGAACACTCAGGTAGTGAAAAGTGCACAAAGTGAAACAATATTAATTGTAAAGCATGACTGGAACATAACTGCAGAGCCAACTCTCTGCAGCTGATGCAAACCAAGAAACAGTGAAAACCTTATGTCATTCTCTCTTTGTAATTTCTTTCAGGAGTCCAAATAAAAGCCCTAGTTTTCAAACACTGCCAAACAATAAACACTGTTTCCTTTGCAAGCAAGACACTGACACTCAAATTATGAATTGAGAGTTACTGCTTTGATGACCTCATTCTCGAGATTTCTTCATGCAGTCCACTCTTGGGAGAATGTTCTGGGGTTGATTGTGTAATTTACAGCCAGGCAAAGTGTAAATGATAAATCTCTAGCACTGTTTCACACAAGGAGATAATTACAATCTAACACTGGTGTGCATCCACTGTGAATAGGTGTAAAAAACTGAAGATGATATGAGCTTATGGCAAATACATAAGATATTTTCTTTTAATGAGTCTTTAGTTCGATATATTGAGAGGTTAAACAAACTGTATATCATCAAGCCAAAAAAAAAATAAATTGAAGATCTACTGTAAAAATTTTAAAAGACAATTTTTTTATTCATACTTATAATCATCTTTGTATATTTACTAGTAGGGATTTTATCTGTTTCACTAATAATGCTCTAAGAAGAATGACGATAGTAGCATCTCTCAAACTCTGATGTCACTTTTTTCAATTTTTTTTTTTTGCCTGCTGACTCAATCATTCTACATCACATAAAGAAATCATATAATAGTAGGAAAGGATCCTAAATATCGTCTAGTTCCAGCCCTGTGCAATAGGCAGGGACCCCTTAAGGTTCTCCTCTTCATGCCCTTGTTTGATCAAGGTGCAGAAACTTGTAAATAGTTTATTGTTAAGCCCTTGTTAGCATTCTTCACCCTACCACAGACCCCCCTCTTTATTTTAAGAGCTCTGAAGATGTGGTCTGGTGTCCTTATGGCAGAGAGGAGCTCCCAGGGAGGGCTGCACCTCCTGGTCCTTCTCCTTCACACTGCCATGCACAACTGTTTACACCTCACACCAGCAGAGCAATTAAGGGATTAAATGGGCATGAGCACAGGACCATTGGAGAGCAGTACCCTTCTGACAGAGACAAGGTCTTTGAGAACGACTCCCTGTAAAACAGGGATCACATCAGATGGGTTTGTCTGCTGGAGCATTTTATTTGTGCTCTGCCCATGTGCTGTGGTTTAACCCCAGCCAGCAGCCAAGCCTCAGGCAGCTGCTGCTCACTCCCCAACCAGTGGGATCAGGGAGAGAATCAGAAGGGTAAAAGTGAGAAAACTTGTGGGCAAAGACAATTAACAGATAAAGTAAAAGTAGCACATGAAAGCAAAGGAAAACAAGGAATTTTTTCACTGCTTCTCGTGGGCAGGCAGGTGTTCAGACAGCTCCAGGAGAGCAGAGTCCCATCATATGTAACAATTACTTGGGAAGACAAACTTCCTTCCCCCTCCTCCTTTTTGACATTCTATTTAAAGTGCATGATACCATAAGGTGTGGAATATCCCTTTAGTCAGTTGGGGTCCCTTTAATTCTGTCAAAAAATGTGGGACAGAATACATGTTTTGAGATGTTTAGTCTTAATTTATTGCCCATGAGAGACTATTCTTATTTGCCAGTAAAGCCACAGGAATGAAGGAGACTCTGAAAGTCAGTGAAGTGTTTGATGGCAGTGAACTGCTAAAGAGATACCATAAGGAAAATATGGATTTGTAAAAGCAGCTGGAGGAGTTATGTAATACTAAGACAACTAATGTGCTGTTCAACATCTGAAATCAAAAGGCTGATAGTGAGTGTGGCTCAAGCAAGTGGCTTGCACAAGGCAAACCCAGCTGAACTGCCTTTGGGAGTCCCACCAGCAGCACAGCTGAGCAGGAGTATTAATTTCTGAGTTAATTGGGCAGCAACTAATGAAGAAGAAAATTCAGAAGTATGAAGCAACTTCACCAATGTGATTTTGCCTTATGAGGGTGAAAGCTGATCATGACAAAATCAGAGAATAACCTAGTTTGGAAAGGACACCTCATCTGTTTGTCCCCTGGTTTGACGCTCTGCTCAGAGCACCGTCCCTTCAGCCTGAGGGAGCTCTAAGGGATGTACCCTGGAGATACCAACCACACCTCCCTGCTTTATCCAGGCTCTGAGGGAAGCTCTGGCACCACCTCTGAGACAGCAGGTGAAGGAATTGTTCACCTCTGCCTCACTTTGTATTGTCCAAATGCGTGGTGGCAGATTTACCTGGCACACTTGGGTAACTCTCAAATCATCTCAACTCGAACCCATGACCTTTAATTAGGAATGGACACACGCTATGTGATCTACAGGATGACTGGCCCAAGAATCTTGTTATAGTTACATTTCCTGAGCAATTAAAACTGTCTTTTGAGACTGATATCTACAACAAACAATTAAAAAAGTCTTAGAGACAGCAGCCTTTTCTGCACACATTTTTCATATTGAGATATTCATTAAAACAGCTGGGCCAAGCAAGGGAATGTATAAGCTCAAGCATAGGCAATTTAGCATATTGTTTTACTCAGGGTAAACATGTGAGGGTTTTTTGAGGCATTTACTCAGATGTAATTATTCTAATCTTGTATTGAGAAAGCATGTGTAGGAAGTGTTTTTTCAATCAAATGATCAAGAAAGATAATCCAAAGTGCTCTGTATCCAATGTTGCAATTAATTCTCTTAATCTTTAGCTTTATTCATGTTAAAAGCACTTTATATTTCTGTGAACTATACCTGATCCTGCTGTAGGTATTTTTTTTAATATATCACTGCTGGAACATAATAAAGCAATGGCTCAGTTCTGTGTAATACTGAAAATTATATTAACACAGTTAATGGTTTCTTTTCATTTAAATAAGCTGTATTGACCGAGATTTTGGTTTTCAGCAGGCAGTACACCTACAAAAGCCTGTTGTGATGACTAAGTTGTGAAATAAAGAATGATACAACACGACAGACCAGCATTTGGAACAATCTTTTAAAAACATATGCAGTAAAAGTCAAAACATGCCTAGAGCAAAATTTTGCCACAATGTTTTTTAATTAGAAAAGCAAGGTCTTATATGTGATTTGGGTATATATGCCATGTGTCTTTCAATATGTCACAGCAGACAGAACATTTTATAACCAGTGTACATGCCCCTGTGTACACTACTAGAGAATGATAAATGGGTTTAATCAAATTGATCAACTTTTATGGCACTATTAACATTATAAGATGTGCGTGTAAATGGATACATATGCAGATCTGTTCCTTCAAGGGTGTCAATTTACGTTTTCAGATGCTGCATATACAGCTGAATGTTAACCTCCTTTTCAAACATTAAATTTCATCTGGAACAAGTATACCACTCTGTTTTAAATTGTTGACCTTAAATAGCTGATCATTAAAGTGTCAGCCATTTGTCTGAAAATACTAAAATGGATTCTGGTTGGCTTCCAGAATCTCCAAGAATTATGTGACAATGTAAAATGGATTATATTTTTTTTCAGTGATGAGTCCAGCCTGTCAATTTAATTATTTCTCTTCTTGCTGTGTACCCAGGACATACATTATGCTTTGGAAACCTAAAGGTCAGCTTTAGGTGGTGCCAATTACACAGAAAACTCACAGTGCTGTATCGGCCCATTTGTTCTGTTATTTCTGCTGGCAATGTTGAAAATGAGTAACACTTAATGCTCTGTCCAGTATTGAGTTTCTGATTCACTCTGACAGGATACCATTAGCAGTTATTCAGGCTTTGGCTGGATACTAAATTTTGTTATATTATCTTTTAAGGTGATACTGAACAATACTGAACAATTTTTGCTGGAGTATTACATGCACCTCAATTTCCTCTGATGTGAATGCAAGTCAACAATGTGCAATAAGCCTCAGGAAGACATAAAGCTCTTATTCTGCAAGAATATTTAAACAGAAAAAAATCCATTAAAATAATAATTAACAGCTGCCTGTGTCATTAACTAATACAACTAACTATATAATTAACAGAATCTACACTAATAGAGATAGTTATGTATTCTTTTGTTGATTGGGGGAAGGGAGGTAAAACCTTAAACCTTATATCCAGCTGAAAATGTTTAACAATCAGAAAAAAAGCAAAGACACTGTACCAGACACAAAGCTGTTGTCTCACATGCACTGCAAGTTATAATATCCTAAATATTGTATTACATCATAAAACAACTATTTCACAAAGTAAAATTACAAAGCAAGAACCTTAACCTTTACTCTGTCAGAAGGCTTTTGCAGTCAGGGAAGGAAAAGGGTAGGAGACTCTAAGGGAAAGAAAGAAAAAAAAAGGAGAATGGTCTTTTTAACTTTTTTGTATCCTCCTACAGTTGGTTGTGACAATATGAGAAGACTGTAAATACCTACATACATATTTAAATACAACAACTTTTAAAAGGCCCAATATGCCCCTAAGTATTGACATATTTTTAAAGAACTTGCAATTTTCATTGCTTAGATGTAAGATGCAGTAACAAAAAAAACAAAAAAACCAAAAAAACCCCAAAACAAACAAACAAACAAACAAACAAAAGGAGCAAAGTGTGTCAGGCACTGAGGTATACAGTACAAAAAGAGGCTTTGAAAATTTTGTCAATGTTAATCCCCTAAGATCTAAAATAATTTTCTTGACAGCTTGTTGATTTTGGGGAGGAAAAAAAATACCTGAAATTACTATTATTTACCGGGCATTCAGAAATATCCAATTTTGATAGAAATTGACATAATTTAAGCTCCATAAGCTTTATGGTGTTCTCCTGACTTCTAGATCTTGTAAGAGACAATTTTTGAGGAGTACCTGTCCACATAAACAACAACAAATAATATCATGCCTATCCGAATGCACTACCTGAAAAAATTGCTTTCTTTTAAAGAAAGGGAACAAACAGTCCTCCTTCAGAAATGGGCTTAACAAAAGAACTGGCACATCCCACAAATCTTTGTTGTCTCATGAAAACAAATATATGATTTCTTTTCATTACACACTACCTTTGCAACCCATTAAATTGGGGCATATATAATAATTTATATGCATGCATAAATGTTTCCATTCTCCCAAATATACAGAGACTGTTGATCACCTGTTGGCACCAATGGTAAGACCCCAGTAATGCATTATCAAGTTATTAGCTATTAAAGTTTACAAGGATCAAAACCTCTCCATTACTACCTCATATTTTTCAGCTCTTTTAATTCTGGTAAATTTGAAAAGGCAGGTTTACAGCTAACTATCCCTTTAATCTCTCACATTTTGTCCCAATAGCTAAACACCACAAAATTTTGAATCCAAATATGAGTAATTTTCAAACAGAGTTAACAACAGCCAAGTCTATCTGAAGCTTCATAAAAAAAAAAAAAAGGTGCTTTCATCAGGATGTTTACTTCACTACAGGTTAGCAGGAATAATTTGTGAAAAACAGTTGGCAAGAAATTCTGTAAACAAGAGTTAACTTTACAGACTTGTGATTAGACGAGACGTGTGAACAAGGTGCAGAAAAGCCAGCTAGAGGCCCCAAACCTTGCAGTCACACTGATGAAATTAAAACAAATTTGCAAGAAGTGCTTATTTATGCTGACACTTGCCAAAAAAAACAAACCAACAAACAAACAAACCCCCTTGATAAGGGATGTGCAGAGGGAAAGCACATATTTCATTGTCATTGTGCATGTGTGTGCACCTGTACTGCCCCACGCATGTGCAGAGCTCGTCAGTATATCAGGTTTTTCCCATAAATTACAATTCTGCTTGTAAAAAGTGCTAATAACTCAGAAGGAAGTATGCAACCACCACACCAGCTTTTATGTTAAGTACTGTCTGCATTACACAAAGCCACAGAAAAAACATTAGTTCAGTGACACCAGTTTCTCCACATTCCCCCAGTCAAGTACAGACCCATTCTGAACCTGCTGTATATTATTATAAAATTGTAAAAGTAAGATGTGGCTTACACAAAGGTGACAGAAAGACACTGTAGTGTAAATCTGTGCCAGATCATTATTGATTTTTATCAGTTTTGCATTGCTGGAAGCAAGGCAGTGAGGCAGCATCCAATCAGTATGGAAAGAAATCTCTGCCATTCTTTAACACAATGGTTTCTAGAGGATTTAGGGAAGCAAATGGAATCAAAATACAACTAGGAGAGCAAGGAGGTGGAGGGCAAGAAAATACCCAAAAAATGTAATTCATTGAAATGTGCATTAAAATCAGAAAACCCAGTGGAAGAGACAGTACTGCTGGCTCTGGTTCTGCAAAGACAAAGCCAAGCAGCATCCAGAAAAACCTGCTAGAAATGAAACTGGATTCCTGCATGAGACACCACAGGCAAAGCAAAAACCTAAGGCCCCCACACAGGTCACATTATCTAGATATGCTGACATCCAGGATCCAGCAAGACCTGCAAGAAGGCCTTTATCTCTTTTTGGCAAAGGGAAGCTTGCCTAGATTTTTAATTCAGCAGAATAAAATTTTTCCTGAATCCTCACAGAAGAGTAATAAAACTGTGCTTCTCTCAAACCAGCTCTTTTTGAGTAAGAGAAAAAGCAATGCAAATGTTTTCCTTAATTGAGAAAAATATATTTTATTACATGGCATGAAGATTTCTGCCTCAAGACTATTTTAGGAAGTGGTTTAATTTCTAGCTTGCTATAAAATCAAGATAATTTTTGTGTATGAAAATATGAAATTACTATAAGCACCAGTGACATCTGTACCTCCCTCATCTTATCCTCCACCCTGGAGAACATATTTCCTCAACATTTCTGTAATCAAGTGCACACATGTGGTACTGATCATTCTTATACTTAAATCTTTTTCTTCTTAACTATATATTTGTTGCTTCAAAGACTTTGAAGATGCAAAAAAGGAAAGGGGAGAGGTGTGCATGTAAGACTTTTCTTGGGGGACCTCCAAGGCAGTCTATACCAGAGGAAGATTATTTTAGTTGCACTGATCAGATTGGAAAGAGACATGGATTTCTTCAAAAATATTAATTTCACATATTAAGCCTTGTCCAGAAAATAAGTATGAGAGACTTCATACATTTCATCATTTTTCTGATCTTTTAATCCATATTCATGCCACCAGTCCCATTACAGAAAATGGGATCAGAGTGCTTAGGTGGGTAGAAAAAAATATTAAAAATGGTTTAGTTGCTTGTAGTAGGATTACTCACTCAAGAAATGAGTTCCATGATTATAATCATACTTAGTAACATTCCTCATGTGCTTGAGAATTTCTATGATCTAGCCTTGGACAACTGGATGAGCTAGGGATTTCCATAATCTTGTCATAAAAATCTATGCATAAAAGATTAGGAGATGATTTAGCTTTGATCAGTGAGGCGCTGTGGCCACTACCCCCTCCCAGCATCCTTCTAACAAATAAAATCATAATACCTTAAGACAGCTTTACCTCTTTCTCTTGTCAGATTGGCATTTAGATGGCTATCTTCATAATGCTGTGGAATAACTCTGGAATTAAAGATTAACTTTCTCTTTTCCCCTACAGAATCCTGCCTTCCCAATTCACCAGAAGGACAGCACCAGTAGATACAACTCTACCTTTTAAATATGATATCAGCAGTAAGAAAAACATATATGGAGGAGTGAGTGGGCAGGGAAGTAAAAAAAAAAAAAAAAAAAAAAAATAGAACTTTGTTGGTTTTATAAGCTTTAGTGACTTTTGATGGCATCTCACATTTGGATTCCCTAGTGTCAAGATAACCTTTGGTATGCTTAGAGATTATAAAGTAAATTGTAGACTTAGTTTTTTTCTGTATGTCTCCATAACCTACAGAGCCCAACAGCTATGTCTCTATTTGAAACTCAATTATTTTCATAGTTTATGTACAAAGGTCCCAAAGAATAAAAGCAATGTGAACTATCTTTTCTGTGCACTAGCCTCAAGGAAGTTGAAAAAAAAAAAAAAAATAAAGCCTGAAGTGATGAGACAGTCCTGAAGGGCCCCTTAAGCTGATCTCGTAACAGAAAATAAAATTATTGTTAACTTCTGCTCTCTAGCACAAAAACAAAAAATTCATGCAAGACTAGAGACTGCTAAACACTAAAGTATTGTGTATGTACAGATGTATTTTTTCCCAATGAAAAGCTATTTTTGTAGTTTTTTAAATCTGCCTCTTACTTTGGAACCTCTCAGAGATAATTTGTAAATAAGTTAAAGCTGGGTCTAATAAATGCTGATGCTTTATTTCAGTAACCTGCTACACACAAACAACACCAAAATTGATATCACAGCGCAACAGCGATTTTGTAAGAACTTTATGGGGTTGTTTCCAAATAAAAGTAAGATTTAAGTTCTGCCATGATAGCCAGCATTCTCAATAGATCTCATTTTGTTTAAAATGGGGTGAGCTGGACGTTCAGCAGTACTGGACTGAGGAGTGGCCTTGCTCCACACCAGTCCAGCAGGGCCACTGGGGGAGCAGGGCCAGCCTCCAAAGCGAGGTGTTGGGTTTCTCTGCCTTGGTAGCCCTTGGTTCACCTCATACCTCTGCAGGGACTCGTGCCTCCAACCCAGCCACAGCCTCATCTGCACTGGGGATGCTCAGCTGCTCCTCTCTGAGGACATGCTGCATGTCTTTCCACCAGAGATGGGACTAGAAAGGAAAAAACAGATCAATAACGTCAGCCATGGGTTAATGGTGCAAAAACCTTAGTGCTTCGATGCCATTTGGAGTATTTTCCATTCCTGTAAGAGAGGCAACTTCTATGTGTTGTCTCGCTTGGCAGTTATGGGAATTTATTAATCACAAGCCAAATAACCCATTTCATTTTCCTTTCTCTGGTTGCCATATCCACAGCCAGACAAGAGACAGCAGTTTCTCTGGCCAGGTTCACTGGCGATCAATCTCCGCTGTTATTGTGGCCTCCTTGGTTGTAATGCTCAGCAGGGAGCATGTGTTCCTACATGCTTTCTGAAATATTAATACACTAAATTGTCCTGAGGTTTCTGATAGCTGCAGATTGGTTTCTCTGAGGTTTTCTGATTGGAGGTGCATCGGTGATTCCGAGAAGCCGGTGGCGCCAGAATGGGTTAAACCTAATAAGGTTTTGAAAGCTGATAGCATAATTTAAGAGGGCTCAGAGTCACAAAGCTACAGACCCAGCTGACCCCAGCAAATTACAGTGTTTGTTAATGTTCTGTTACAGACATCTTCTAGTCAACCAAAAGCAGATATATTAAGTGAAAAATTGACTTGTGGCTCACAAGGATAGGCTACCCTTTCTTCCTTTTTTGTGCCAGCTGGTCGACTATAATGGAAAGGGAGGGGCACCATGGCTTCTGTTTTTACCAAGGCTCTTGGGAATGCAGTCTTCAAAAACATTAACTTCAGCTTCCAAATAAAGAAACATAATTGCCTTAAAATCTTTATCATCATAATCTTGTATGGTATGTGCCCCTTGGGAAATCTAAAAACAATTTAAGGAATGGAAGACATGGGAAAAAATCCTTTTACTTTGAGCATGATGATTATAATCGTATAAGCTTTAGAATCAGTGCAACTGGAATATAGAGTGATTAAAAAAAGCACTAAAATTTATATTGTGCTCTCAGAATCAGTGTTAATTAAATGAAGTGTTGGCCAACTCACAGTGTTTTAAACTGAATCTTCTTACTAAATGTTTAATGACAATAAGTTGGCTTAGGAATATTTATTGCAGTCTTTCAAGGAGGGTTTTATTGAAATTCTGTTTCCAACCAGGGCAAGCTGACAGCTTTAAGAACCCAGTAACTGAACAGGGAAAAGGGATTTTCATCGTTACTAAGTCTAAATTAATGCAAACAATGAACAGAGGTAACAGTCTCATGACTCCTCTTATAATCTTGTTATGTTCTGAAGGAGGTGTCTGAATTCCCATGCCTCCCATATTCAGTAATGAAAATACTCTCCCAGGCATAGACCAACAGGAACAGCAGTCAGCAGATGAAAAGACCTGGCAAAATAGGAATAAAGGTGCGAGATGGCAATGATGAATACCTCTGGTTGTGTGTTAGCTGGCATTCTTGAGACAAAAACTGCAAGGCCTCTACCCAGACTACTGCATCAGCTCCACCATTTATTCACTCAGACTGCTTGCTGGAGTTCAATTTATAACTTTTATTACAAAACAATAGTCTGAGTTCAGGCAAGGCCAAACACTCCATTTGGGCAGCCTTTTCAAGCCCAGAACCTTGCAGTCCTGACAGAGCTCTCTGAGGTAGCTAATCCCTCACAGCAGAGGCAATGTTAGGAGGGACAAAGTGGGTAGGGGCTAAAGTCACTTGGATTCTCCAGGTGTGCTGCCTCTGCTCTCCCTCCATGCCTGCCCTCTGTTCCATGGACTGACTGGACTGTCCCAATGTTAGAGAAAAAACAGAGTTCACAGAAAAGCAGGGGGTGCTCAGAACTGTCTTGGGAAAAGTGGGGAGCCAGGGGCCAAGGAGTTTAAAACATGCACTGTTGCCATGCGACGTGGTAATCTCTCAATACGTATTCCCTCAATATTCTGCTCCAGAGACAATTGTTTCAGGCGTAAAACTCCCTTCAGTAAACAACTTTCTGACACGTCCCTTTTAGGAAATGAGAATTTAAGTACAATAAGCAACATGAATCACCTGTGATGATCACAGACGGAATTTGCATGTGAATTGGGATTAAAATCTGGGAGTTTCTGACTGTCAGTGCTGCCTCTGCACAGAGCCCACCTGCTTTAAGAAAAGGCAAAATGCTCTGTTACGCCTGAATTCTACAAAAATAGCATGCTTGGTGAGATTTTTATACCCATTTGCTTTAAAGTTTGGGCCTTCACCTGAATTTACTGCATTCATCCTCCATGCCAGTGACTGCACTGTCACTGCTGTGACCACAGTGTCACTTCACTGTGCCTGAAGGCCCAGTTCTTTTAATGCTCAAAATATTTTTCTCTGAGAATGCATCTGTGGAAACAATAAAGATGCCATGCTCAGCTTTAGTGGGGAAGCTGACAGCTCAGCTCTTAATGGCTTCTCACTCCAAGGTAAATTTTAGGGGAAAGCACCTTGGCCCACAAGTACCTACAAAGACTCTCACAGATTCAGACACCTGGGAAGTCAATTATCTTTCATGTTGTTACTCGTTGGTATAAAAGTTGAAAAAGACAGAAAAGTTTTAAATAATCCATAATTTAGCCATCAGTATGTGGGAAGGATCTGTGTTATCTGTGTTTAGAGAATTCTCTAATACAGGGGGGAAAAAAAAAGAAAAGAAAAGAAAGGAACATTCAAAAAGAATTCCAAACAATACTCTACTGCCTCAAAAATAAACCAAAAAAATCCAACCAACAAACCAAACAAAAAACCTCAGGCTACAAGAGAAGACTGAGCACTGCCAACTGCCATTATGTAAAGATTTACAGAAAAAAAATGAAAAAAAAATACATGGAAAACCTTTAAATCAAAATAATCCTAATTTTCATATAACGGCAAGCATCAGTAGTAGGCCCACTTCTGAGATTGTAAAAACAGCAGGATAATGCCACAGTGAAAGATGAGATAGATGTGTTGACACACTATTCAATGACTGAATTCTCACTCCTCCAGGTTGCAAATTGTTGACTGAGCAGTGAGAGTAAAAACCTAATTATCTTCTTGAAGCCTTAACTTGGCACAGTATTCTTCCTTCATTTTTTAAGTTTCCCCCTCTTCTCGTGATACAGATGGAAAAATTAAGACTGCCCTGTTGGTGATGGCAGCTCAGAATTTAGTACCACACTGAGACGATGCAATACATTTCAGTGACTAGCAAATGAAATATAAAACATTAAATCAAGTTAAAGAGAAGTGTGCTTAAAGCTGTAAAAGCTTATTTTGCTTGAAATAAATTTAGAGGATAACATATAAACCAGTTAGTTGTTTTGTTTTTTTTCTCTATTCCTGCCTGATAATATGCACTGCCAGTGTGTGACTATAGATTTTTACTCCCAATTCATAACCACAAGGGACCTTCTACTGTGAGCTAGAATAATGGCAATTTCAGTGATAAAAAAACTACCACCCCAACAAAAAAAAAGCAGCTAGTCTGATTCCCAAGAATTTAAAGTATGATAAAAAAAGTCCCATGCTGTTCCTCTTAAGGCTTACCTTAGGATTACATCAGGATTTTTCTTCTTTTTATCTTCATAAAAAATCACAGGCTTAACAGGGAAATCACGAATCAAGGATAGCTAGAAAGATAATGTCAGTGAATTAATACTTCAAGGAGAGGATAACTGGTGCTGTAATCCTGAATTCCAGAGTGAATGCCTGAGCCCCACCTGTCTAATCTGCATGATTTAGATATAGCCTCTTTCAGATGTAACTCCTGCCTCCTGATAAAGTTTTCATTTGAGAGAAACTGGAGTCCAATAATTTCATGTATTTTTACATGAAATAGATATAATGTGAATAGATAAGGGCTGGGCATCAGGACAGCTGTCTCAGGTTACACAGCCCAGCCTATGCTGGTAACCTTTGCCTGGCAGGTCTTGAATTCTTCTAAGAAAAGTGGAACAACTTCAGCAAAGTGAAGGCAGGATAGCTCCCTGTGTGCTGCAGATCAGCATAATTAGGGTTCTCTGGACAGTTGGGATAAATGGGATTAAGAGGTCTCAGACAGAGGAATGATGTGAATCCAGCTCCTGGGGATGGGTTCAGCATTAAGATGCTGCATGAAAAGCATCTCCACTCAGTAGTGAGCTGACAGAAAGATACTGGTTGTATCCATGGTCTGAGAAAACCTGATAAACTGAGGTTTTTATAACATCAATTAGTTTGTTTCTGCTAAAAAGTATAATTCTGCAAGGTCTTGCTGCAATGTGGAAAAGTCTACAGGAAGAAGAAGCTTGCAGCTCCCTGCATGCTCCACCTTAATAGCTAAATATGTATTTTTTAAAATATAAGTTTAAACCACTTTCTCATAACTTTTGAAGGTGCCTATCTGCTGTGGAAAAAAGGAAAAAATAGATTAAGAAGTGAACATTTCCTTAGGCATCTTTCTAGGAGAATAGACACATCTTGTTTAAGGTGAATGGATAATGCATTTTATTTTTATGGAGTAAAGAAGTGAAAGAAAATAGATTTGTTGAGTTAAGTTTAGCATTTTCTCCACAAACATAAAGACAGGAATAAATGTATTGACATTTCTTTGGGTTTCAAGATCTGTGAAGTTTTCATAAAGCATAGAAATTATTAGAAAATATCTAGAAATACCTTTTTCCATCATTCATTTTCTCTTCATTCTTCTGTGTCAAAACTTTACAAAGAGCATGTCTGTTTCTTCTACTGCAATAAGAACTCCTTTCAAAAATTATTAATTTAGCCAAAAGGGGAAAAAATTTTAAAAATGAAGGGGATATGCATATAGCCCAATAAAAAGCATGAAGATCTGCACATGCAGCTGGTGCTCCCTAAATGGGCTGCAAAGGAAACAAGACTGTGAATCTTAATGTGTAAATACAAGCAGCTTTAGAAAGATTCACTAAAGGACATGCTTGTATTGCAAATGACAATAGAGATCAAAATAAAGGGTTGCCTCCTGTTCCCAAAAAAAGCTACAATGAAATGATTGGAATTTCACCTTGAGGTCGCCTCTGGTTTCAGTTGTCTTCCTTAGCATGCATATTATTCAATAACCACTGTAATTCTAGCAACATTATCCCATCAGTATTGCAAAATTCCCAGTGCAATCTTTGCTTCATGTCTGAAAATGTGTGCATTCAGCGATGGGAAAAAATATTTTTAAGCATACAAGATTTACACAGCACCCTCTAAGCTAAAGGATTTCAATAATTTTCAGAAACCACAAGCCTTTAGCAAAGTTAAAATATGATTTTTCACTTGGATGGGTTGCAACAGCTCAGGAGCATGCAAAGCTCTTACTGACAGGTTGGTCATATTATGGGGATGGTGGTAATGGTTTACTTGGATGAAACATTTTTCTACAAAATTTTACTAACTTTTCACTACAGGACTACAAAGATGAACAAAAAGTTTCCTCTCCATGTTAAAGAAAGGAGTTTATTATTTCTTCCCGTAAGCACTCCGAGTTGTTTATACAGTATTCAATTGATTTAACCTTTGAAGGATGGATGTGACAGTAGAGTTTGTTCAAATGAGGATCCGGAGTTCCAGAAAGTCTGGAGATAAGATGTAGTGCTCCAGTGTACAAATGCAATTCCACTGTATTAAATTAACTTCTCTCAATATTCATACTAATGTAAGAACACTGTCAGTATCACTCCTAAAATCTTCCCCATCCAGTTTGTTTAAGCTAGCTGTTTAGTTCTCTGGTGACTCTTGGTTTTGCTCTTTTTATTCTCAGATAAAAAGTTCTGTGCAATAGTACCAAAATTTTAAGTGATCTGCCTTAGGATGCTATATCCTAATTAAAAAAAAAGCTGTAACTAGTAGAATTATCTAATGCAGATCAGCTTTAAGTTTGCATTGTTCTATTGATATTATTGCTGCAGATAAATGAATACTACATAGTGAGGTCTGTGAAAAGGTCAGAAATTTGTAGTTAATGTGAGAACAGCACTATTAAATAGACATCAAGCAAAAAAAGCCCACTGAAAATAAAAGTAATACTCAGGATTGAAAGTATAAGTACCCTTTGGATATTACTATGAATTAAATTAATCATTAGAATCAAGGTCACATTTAACTGTTTGCTACATTAGACTAATTTTTTGGTGTTTTAAGTGTGTCTTTGGCTGTTCCTCATCTAAAACCAGAAAATAACCCCATTTCTTTATAAAGACCATTTTAAGCAATTTCTGTCCTAGCACTTAGGTACAATGATACACAGTTTAAAAGCACAGAATTAAAATACTTTAGTAGGATTACCTAGTTAGCCATGAAGCTAACATTTCTTTAAAACCCCCACCACAGAATTGCATGTGACAGGTGAAAAGTGAAAATCCATATGCCTCTAAAGAAGATCAGCCATGCTCTACTGATTTGTAAAATTTATGGTTTGAAACATTCAAACTCCTCCTCTGCTGCAAACCAAAGCCAGTGTTATAAGTAGACACGGTTCAAGCAATGAACCATGATGGTGTTGTTCAATTTTGCTGAGCCCAAGTTGCCAAAATAGAGACAGTAAAATTTGTACATAGGTTTGATCAGAAGCCAGCAAAATCACTGACAAAGATGCAAAGATGCAAAAAAAAAAAAAACAACCAAAACCAAAAACAAAAAAACAAAACAAAACAAAACAAAACAAAACAAAACAAAACAAAACAAAAAAACCCACAAAAAACAAAAAACAAAAAACAAAACAAAAAAAAAACCCCAAAACCAAAAACCTGCATGGATTGGTCTCAAATATTCAACTTATAGAAGCTGTAGATGACAAATACTTCCTAGCAGTGACAGGAGGTAAC
This sequence comes from Prinia subflava, assembly GCF_021018805.1. NCBI lineage: Eukaryota > Metazoa > Chordata > Aves > Passeriformes > Cisticolidae > Prinia > Prinia subflava. The sequence continues at coordinate 8,832,930 of NC_086264.1, read as the reverse complement.
ATCATAGAATCATGGAAAAAAATTAGGTTGGAAAACACCTTTAAGATCATCAAGTCTAACTGTAAAATGAGGCCTAATGGCAATGAAAATCTAGGCTGGATGTTTGGAAAATATCCTTACTGGGTAAGGAGTGACAAAACTGCTCCCTTAAAAAGCTGTGGAGACCTCATAACCCCAAAAGGGCTGTGGGCTTCCTATCCCTACAGTTTCCCAGGACTGAGCTAAACAATGCTACATCCATCCCTTCTTCTCCATCCTTCTCTCAAATTGGACACAACATCCTAAAATTTCTGCTTTTGTGTGATCCTTAGATGTGTCCCTGCTTATCAAATGGCCAACTCTTTTGAATGACACAGGATTGTAGAAGGAACTCATGTCACCAAGCCATTACTGGTTCCAGCTCAAGACAGAGAAGAGAAGGAAAAGAAATAATCCAAGCTACTGTTGCAGTGAGAGCAAGTCTAAAATATACAGAATTTGCTTCTCTGTGCCTTCTTGCCTTGTTATTTCACAGAGCTGAAGCAAAGCACCCAGCCAGAGTGTTTCTTTTCTGGATAATGACAGGATGGCTTCGAGCAGCACTAAGAGATATTGCCACTCTCAGAATCACACATTACTGATTTCCCAGCAGGTGATCAAGTGCATCCTCCTGAGGAACATTTACACTCTACTTGTATGTTACAGGAGGTTTCACACATCTGAAAAAGAGTAAAATTAACTCTTGTTCAAGTCCAGAAGATAAACAAAAGCACTATTGACAAGCACTACTAATATGCAGTGGTGGCTGCACAGTACAGTGGTACTGGGGTAATTAATGCACCCAGTTTTCTTTTCTACATTATACTTTGAAAGCAAATGAATGTGACTGATAAGTTTAGCATTTTCAATGGGCTGTGTTGTTTGAGATAACTGAGAGTCACTGATGGGTGAGGCTGTGAAGTTACAGAGCAGTTGTATGCTAATAAATGCAGCACCAAAAAGTAACTAAATCACCAACTTCATAATGAGCCAAGGACTCTGAAGGTGAGTCAGACTCTAAATAGGTAGAAAAAAAGCACTCCAAGAACAACTTTAATCCTAAAACTCTCTCTGAAGTGTTGTTCAGAATTAGGGCTCTTGGCCTCTTCTTATAGGAGATGAATTTTAAAGTACAGAAATTTCTCTTGTTGCCAAGAAAATTGAAGAGACAGTGTTGCAAAATCAGTAAGGCTGAATTAGGGAAATAAAAAGGAGCAGAATTGATTTGTTCACTAGTTATGAGAAAGCAAAAAGTTTCTCTCACAGAGTTTATGTTCAGACAGTAAGAGCCTGTCAAAACTCTCAGATGAAAGATACAAATTGTGATATACAATTCTGATATGCAATATAAATTCACCTATACTATTAATTTTGTTTCCAGCTATTCACATCTGTGCCTGTTACATCTCAACTTCTGACAATCCACAGAAGTGTTTTAAAAAGGGCTGGGTTGCAAACGCTATTTAAATTGTATTTTAGATTTAACCTCAGTAGTTTAGATAGATGAAAAGTCTGAATCTCACAGCCAAAGTAAAGCAGGGCAATATTTTAGCCCTTCATAGAAAGCACTAAACCATTTTACTAAAATCAATACTAGAGTATACAGTACCAAGGTTTTGGTTTTATATCCCTTCCCTCCCCCATTCCCTTGAGAGTGCTATACTGAATAGTTTACTATCTTGCTGGAGAACAATACTTTAATAGTAAGTAATATGTCAAAGTGATGTTTTTGAGCACAGTAATACAGGGATTTTATATCAGACCACAGGTTTCAGAATAATCAATGTATATTTATAATGACTTAATTACAGTGATGAGATATGTCTCTGCTTCCCTAAGGAAAACCGAAGAGTATAGTTTCAATTATCTGTACCATAACCCAGCTAAATGCAGTTTTGCAAAGTTTGCTATTAGCAAAACCCATTTCACCTCAGTGAAAGTAGATTTTTCAATAAGAGGCTCTGGAGATATCCATTAGAACAGAACAGAATTTGTTGAAGGAATTGTCTCACCTGAGCAATGATCAAGGCTTTCACTAATTGCCATGTGGCTGAAACATCCACTTGGAATATCAAAAAAACCTAGTTCAAGTCTTTGTGATATGCTGCTGCTGCTACAACCTGAACTTCATGTTTTACTTTTAATTCATGGAATAACTAAACCAAAGTGATGGTAAAGGTCTAGCCTTAGACCTCTGTATCGATAGACCTTAGACCTGTAATATTGATACCCCTTCCAAATTTCTTCATGGATGCTTTCTGAAGCTGAAAAACAGAGTCACACTTGAAAAATAGCCTTGTTTGTTTCTTATTTCATTAATATGACAGCAAGAGAGACAACAATGTTAAATTTGCTGTTGTTTACTCAGGCAATTGTAACTTTGAGATCCAAAATTTTATGCCTGGCAACCTGAAGTTTGTTAGCAAAGAAAGTGTTCATAGAAGATGTTTTGTAGAAATGCAGTTATCCATATCATGTAGCTTCATTAATCTACTTAGAAGTGAATAGAAGGGATGAGGGAGAAAAAAAACCAAAACCAAAAACAACAACAACAACAAAAAAGAAGAAGAAAAAAAACCCACAACACCAAACCAAAACAAACCACCAAAAAAACAAAACAAACCAAAACAAACCACCAAAAAACAAAACAAACCACAACAAACCTCAGGTTTATTTTAATCTTCTTGGTGTTAGTCCTGTGAGAAAGGATAAATCCCAAGATTTTTCACTATTCCCACATGCAGCTTCTGGTGGCTTTCCAGTTCAGTGTTCCAAAGTTAAGCTTCTACTCAATGCAAATGAAAGAACCACAGAAAGAACCCTTTAAGACGGAAAGTAAACAATAAAAGATCCTGATGTTTTCCATGGCACTTGAGCAATTAGTCTGCTCATTTTTTTAAAGGCAACATTCTGTTTTCTAATAACACTAAGAGTTTTATTATTTATACCAGGGGTGGTGTTGTTGTTGTTGTTTTCCAGAAACAGAGAATATAAATATCCTAGAAAAATATCCTCACGTATCTCTTCACTTCTGTCTTCCAAAGGATAGAGTCTTATATAGATTTACATTAACATAATGTTACAGATTTCACTAAAACATCAACATTAATAAAATGTAGCAGTGAACTCAATGTTGTAAAGCAAATATTTTGCCTTGATGTGCAAATGCGACTGTCACATTAAAAAATGTGACTGTCAGAGATCTGAGAAAAAAGAAGGCCCAAAACTAGACTGTCTCTTGAACCGGTCTGTAAATATCTGTATCACAAAGATTTTTCTCTCTTTTTTAAAATTTCTTTCTTTCTGCCACTTATGTTACAGCACCCTAGAGTTTGAAAGAGAAAGGTGTATTTTATCCACTCTCTTCTTCTTGTTTTCAACTTCCAAATCTTTCATTATTTCAACAGGACCACCACCAGGCTGAAAGGAAGGACCCAAGTGCCCCTACTAAACTAAAGAAGAAATAAAACTGACCTGTTAGAGAGTGTTTTAGATGACTTTTGCAAGCAATAGTATTTCTTCATCAGTGGGGTGCTGTAAGGGGTGCAGTTTCCATGAGGATGAAAACTACATCAGTGTCCTAAGTACCTTCGTAATCAGAGAATAATTTTAATTAGGAAAGGCCTTTTGGATTTATAATTAAAACAGAGGGTGGCTTTTATGGCTGAATTTATCAGCCTTGGATGGGGGCAGCACACATCCAGCTAACACTGAGGCACCTGAGAGATGAAAGGAGCAAAGGGACTCAGGAAAAGCCCAGAACGAGGCATGGATTTGGCACAGAATGCAAACCAGCACTGCAGTAAATACTGATGTCACAAAGAGCAAACAAACAGTGTTATGGGACTTTATCACAACACTCTTTACTCATGTTAATGTGTTCTGCATGCAGCTGAAATGATGTTTCTGAGAAGAGTCACTTTTCCATGTTCTCTAAAGATTATTCCTATACCCAGTGTTGAATCATGCATATCCCTTCCTGAAATAATTTTAATCTTCCCTCTCAAGCTCAGCTGCACTGCAATGTATATTCTGTATGAACGGTGCCTTGGTGCAGCGTTTACTCCATTTTGATTACAATGTGCTTGTGAATCTCCACAAACTAAAGTCCAGTTTTAATAGAATTCACTTTTGATACTGACCTGTCTACTTGTGAGACAAATGTCTCCTGAGATTTCTGACATCTTTTACCTCTGGTGAACTGGAGAACAGATCTTTGATTCTCTATCAAGGTTGAAGGGGGAGAAGAAAGCAAGAAAATAATTGTAGTTGATGATAAAGACTTATTCTGGGATTATTTCTCCTAATAAACATGATTGGGAATGGTGTATATAAATTCTGTGCTGTGGGAAGTATAAGGACAGCACACAAGCATTTAAAGACTCCGTTGAACAAAATATCCTAAAATAAATGAGAAAAAGGGGTGGCTCAAGCAACATGCAGAAAGAGAAGGAGGTCTCTCCTCTGTACCAAAATTTTCCAGATGATCAAGTTCATTTTCCTGTTACTGCAGCAAGGCTCTTTTTGTGTATATAATCATCTAAACAGCATAGAACAACACAATTTGGTTCAGCCTTCCATTCTTTCCCTTTTTTAATTTTTTTTTTGTCAGAAATGAGAAGCATTAGATTTAGAATATTAAATCAAATGTCTGGGCTTCCTGCTCCATAGAAAATGAGCCAAGAGGACAAATGGAGTGAATAATATGCAAGTTATAAAAAATTACCATGAAGATTTTTACTGCTTATGTACATCTTTAAATGATCTCTGTTGGAAAAAATAAAGTGAAAGACAGTCTGCATCCCATCAGGAAGGAATGATACAAAGAAGAAACAGGTGTGCTCTCTTGTTTTTACCTAGCTATTAATTTATCTCTTTTGTTGATACTGTCAGGTAGTGTCTAGTGAGCTGAAAAATCTGAAAGAAACTGATAAAGCAAAAGAGATAACTGAATTAGAATTGCATGTACGTTCTTGCAAAGAAAATGTATTTTTACTGTGCTTGTTGTGACCAGTTACCTTTCACTAGTGTCCAGTCACAAAGCATTTGATAGACAAGTTGTTTTTTTGCAGAAATGTTTTTACAGGAGCAGAGCTGAGCACGCTTTTGCAAAAAAATCCCTTGTTGGATGGTTCACACTGCACATCTCTGTTGTCATTTGCATCTTCCATCAAAAAAAATCTCAGAAAATATTTTAGAGAATGAATGCTAAATATAAAATAGCCTCTTCTTTAGAATGAAAATAGTAAGATAAGTTATCTAAAAAATACTACAAAGGTCTCACAGGAATACAGAAGTTTCCCACATGATGAACGTTTCTCCTGACTGACAGTATCTCAAACAAAAATCAATTGCAAAAAAATGCACATGAAATAGCAAAACCAATTCGCAAATCATTTGTAAGCAGTCAAAAATACCAAATTCATGGCATAAACATCTCTAGTAATAGTCTATCTCTAATTTGGAATGATACCAGCTGTTGTCAATTTGCTGAGAATTCAGATTTTGGCATGGAAACTCTCTTCACTTCATCCATCACAGTCTGACTTAAGAGGGTTGGAAGACAAAGGGGGAAAAGTAAATAAATTCTGCTTGTTGCCCAAAGCAAAATTTAGTTTGTTACTCAGCTTGTTGCAGTATACATCACTTTTAATGAACTTTTAAATTAAATCCACTTACTTTTTTGTCTTTTTTATCTTTTGAAAGAAAAAACACATGTTTATATGCCTCTGAGTTCAAGAAGTCCAAATATGAGGGGTGAAGAATGAGCCTGCCATGTGTTGTTAATTCAGAGGTTAGGGTGGCTTTTGCCATGTGTGTCTGATATTCATCAAGAATGAATGAATGATTATAATTCGCTTTACTATCAATAAAGGAAAACAAAGAAAATTTTGTCCAAAGACTAAAAATAAACAAAAGAAAGGAGAAAAAAAGAAAAAAAAAAAGAAAAAAAAAAAAAAGAAAAAAAAAGACCAAGATTTAATTGCAATTGTGTGAAAGAGTCAAATCAGATGGTTTCAGAGAAATCTCCACCTTTTGTAAGTAACTCGACCAGCTTGGTCTGACTGCTCAGGTACTGTTAGCTAAGAGAATTTTGGACAGATTTCACCTTTAAGGTTTCACCTTAAAGTTGGGAAAGGTTATTACCAACCTCCACGGAAAATTGCTTCCATTTGGCTGCTGCCCTGATGGTGGCACTCTTCACTCTGGGATCCACTCACACCTGCCCACATAGGGAGAGAACAATTCAGAATGGATTTAGCCTTCAGAAACGGGTAATCTAAAGAAAATCTTCCCCCACTTTTTACGTGCATGCCTCACAAAACAGCTGTATAAATGTGCTATTTTTAAAAAACACTGGATTTTAATAGCGAGCGAGTGAAATCTTTGTGTCATTCCAATCTCAAATGTTCTCTAGTCTATAAGGACCTCTCTTCACTTTCTCTGTATTTTTCTCCTCCCACTGCAAATAGCTTGGAGAACTGTTTTTGCTACTCAGTGCTTTTATTTGATTTTTTCTTTCACTCTCCTTTTTATCAAGCTAAAATGTTTCTGCAATATTCATGAATTCAGCTGCAGCCCAGGAGTGGGTGTCAGGTGTTGTTTTGCTCCTGTTTCTCCTGCTGGGTTCCCCCGCTCAACTAGAGAGTACAATCACATTTTAGAATGTAACAGTCTTTAAATTGGGCAGAACTGTTGTTGGAGGGGGCTTTTTTCGTGTGGGTGGAACATGCTGGTTGTTGTGCTGGTGTATTTTGTATCTATGCCTGAAGGAAGAAATGTTCTGAACATGGTAGGGTTTTACTGGTTCTTGCATTGTTACATTTATACTTTCCCATATTAGAATAGGAATATATCTGAGATATATATATATATATATGTATCTCAGATATATATATATATATATATGTTTTTGTGTGTGTGTGTGTATGGGTCTGGAAGTTAGGGCCAAAAATCCCGTGAACACTTTGAAGGACAGCCCCAAACTGCTGTCAGAAATTTGAAAACCACACGTTACTCTCCATGTTTCTACTCACACAGCAGAAACGAGCATGTTGGAATTTACATATATATTGGAATTTCTCAGAGGAATTAATCCCATTCTCAGACAGCAGTTCAGTTTATTCCTCTGCAAACCCTCGTGCAGATCGGCCAAACAATTTGTCTTGTCAAAGATTCAGATTGAACACACGCAACAAGCCCATGACTAGACACGCATTTTAGAATGATATAAAAACGATAGGTTCTTCCCCTTCCTTTCTCTAATTTTCCCTCTTCCTCCATCATAATGTAGAATTTAGGGGATAAGTAGAGCAGTTCCCAGCCTAATTGAGAGCAGTGAGCTAATGGAAAGATGTTCCTTTTATGTGGTATCAGTATTCCACATCCTCCCTCAGGTTCAGAGATTGGTTGTGCTGGCTGAAGAAACCAGTGAGGGCAAGCAGACCTCACGGTCTTGAAAGGTGCTTTAGATGGATAGGTAAGAAATGGAGCTCTAATGTTGAAGTAAATAATGGAAAGAACTGATATAACTATTAATTATATGTTGTTGGGATTTCTTTTTTTCCACTTAGAGGGAAGGTAATGGAGAGTTTAATTAGAAAAAAGAAATAAGGAAGGCAATTACTGTTCCATCCCATCACTTCCCTCAACATGATTAACAGCTAGAATTGTGTAGGCCTTAGGGCAGAGTTGAGTCTTGAGTATTTGAAAGAGATATCATTTTTATAGATCACATCAGGGCAAAAAAAAATCACATTTCTAAGTCATATCCTGCACAGATAATACAGTCAAAGAAAAATTACAATATTAGAGATTTTTATCAGTTGGAACAGTATTACATCTGTGAAGTCTGTTGCCAGTGAGTCTGGTATCTGCAACCTTAGGGAATATAGGATACTTATGATAAAAAACTGGTGAAAGTTAAAGGCAGCTGAATTTTATCAAGTGCAAGTAAAGATTATGTTGCAGCATTTGCTAAGATGAATGACTAGTATGGGAAGGAAGAAAGTCAATGAAGAGAGATTATTTAAAACAAAAATAGCTTGCAGGACTAAAAATTACAGAGAAGTTAATTTTAAATATACTAAAGGGGGAGAAAACATACAACTGAATCAGCAAGCAGCCAGTGAAGTGAGAAAAATAAAATCCATTTTGGAGAAAGGAAAGCATGACATTCAAGCCAGAGTGAGGTAGATGTCACAGCTGAGAAAGTAAAAAGGAATAAAGAGACTGAATGGCCATCTGCTTTTTCTTTGGCATCAGAGAAGGTTCCTAATTCTCAGGTAAGAGACAGAAAGAACTCATATCAAAGAAGAATGAAAACATGAGGTTTAAAGCCAAAGGAAGGCTATGGAACAGTGAGGTATGTTAATCACTGTGAAGTGGTGTGCCCTCCCTGTGTGATAGGGCACTGTAAAACAGCTGAAAATCCTGCAAGGATCACTCAAAGCATGTGAAAGACAGTTGTGTGTTTGCTTATCGTGTTCCATTTTTCCCTTCAGACTACTATTCTATTCTATTCTATTCTATTCTATTCTATTCTATTCTATTCTATTCTATTCTATTCTATTCTATTCTATTCTATTCTTTTTACTTTTTTTTTTTTTTTTTTTTTTTTTTTTTTTTTTTTTTTTTTTTTTTTTTTTTTTTTTGACTGAGGGAGATTATTCTCTATGTGTTCTGATGTTGTTAAGGTGCCTTTGTGGAAAGCATTCAGTGATTCAGTCTGCATCTGTTTTAGAAGGGCTGCATGCTGTGTTACTGGAAATAAGTTATCCCTGCTTTTAGAGACAAAATGTGCTGCTAGACTGATTTCTGATGATGCACAATGGGCCTTGTATGGCTTTCTAATAAGAGGCAAGTTTCCTTCTTCCACTCACTGGTAGAAGGCAAAAAGAAAAAGATAAACTGTATCCCAGCTGTTACAGGCTTGATGTAATGTGTCAAATGTATTTTTTTTAGTTTTTTCTGCAATCATTCTCATTGCTTTACACGCGATGATATAAAGTCTGTTAAGAACAGTATACATTGTTATTAGTTCCTCATCTAAATGTTATGTGAAGAAATTATTATTTTATCTGTCCTTGATGTGCTTAAGAGCAACACAACGACCTTCTTTAAAGTAATTCCCATGCAGCATTCTAAATACGATTTTAACTAGATGTTCAGAGAACAGCCATTTCCTCAAATCCAGAAAGCAGTAACACTGCTGCCATCCTCTGCTTCTCATTTATGTATCTCAACTCCTGCACATCTCCCCCTGCGTCAGCCTGGGCACGTTTTTGAGGAACAAAAGTGGGAAATTCTGCCATCGGTACCAAATATTATTTCATTGCCTAGAAGCAGGAAACAACGTGAGTGTGGCCAGCTGCGTGTAACAGTCTAGGAGGCTGCTAACATGCCAGGGATTGTTCCCTTGATGGCATCCAGATGTGTTATTTGCAGAACTCCTGGGATGTTTGTGTGTGTGTGTGAGCACAGCTGGTTAGCCAAGGGCGCGGGCTGTTACGCGCGTACCAGAAAAGAGCAACCCCGTCTCCCTTCAGAAGATGCTAAACAGGAGAACAGCTCACCAGGCTTAGCAGAGCTATTTCAGGATATCCTAGAAAGGCACAACTGTGAGAAATTGTGAGAAAACATCGCTGGCAGCTGGAGTGCAGAAGCCCAGAGTGTGGCATGCACAGCACCTGCCACAGCTCCGCTCTGCTGAGTGCTCTGCTCCCCTTTTCACCAGAGAGCTGTAATTGTACTCACAGACAATTACAACCCCTCTGCCTCGCTCGGAAGGTGAAAGAGAACTATTGATGTGCAGCACCTTATCAAAAGAGAGGGATAAAAATATCTCAGTTTTGGCTGGAACATTTCATCGTGAAAACTATCCAGCCTTGGTTCAGCCTGATCTCTGCAAAAGATTAGCAAAGAGAGATTTCTAACATCACCACAACTTAGAGCGCACACAAAGATGCAGTTTTGGTGGGAGAAATGTATGGTTCCTTTTTTTTAATTATTATTATTTTACTCTGGCTTCAGTACCAGATAGAAGCAGTGATTGCTGATGTATAGTTACTCACCTTTCCAGTAGATGGTAGTACAGATGTATTTAAGACTATTACGTTTGGGACTGAAACAAACTGTATGCAGACATTTTCAAACACTGAACAAGGAATAATTTTCAGCTGGATCCGTTTTAAAACTAAGCCATGTAAAATTGCCATTGGGGAAAAAAAATGAACATCAGGACCCTTTTTATTCTAGGCACTGATCTATAGCAAGCTACTGAAAGTTTTATTTTGATTGAAGCCTAGGTTGAAATGTAAATACGCATAACTGAAAGGATCTCTATAAATCATTGACACAGCCATGTATGTAGTGTTCTATAGTCTGTGGTGCATGAGAGTTCCACTGAATGCAAAAAAGTTGTGGTTGTGTTAGTCTATCTTATAAACTGAATGTATTCAGATTTTAACTAGGCTTGACTTAGTTATTTCATAGAAATAGAGAAAAAAAAATCCTTTACGTGACCAGCTTGACAGATTTTCCCTCATATATCTGTTATTCCTCTCTGTGCTGATTTTATGAGAAATAACTAAACAAATATATGATAAAGAGTCCAGATCATTAATGATTCAAATACAATTTGAAAATAAGCCATAAAAGATACTTCTTAGAATGACAATTGTAAGTTTTCTAAGGTGGTTTTTTTTACACAATATTTTAACTCTTTAACAAACTCTAAAAGAATAAATATGTAGAAAAGGAAGAGGAATGGTTCACATTTTAACTTGTAACCAAAAGTCAGAATTTATTGAAGCCAATGTAATTGTCACACAAATGTAAAAAAACAAACAAAAAAACCCCCAAAATAACAGATGTGAAAAAATTGCCAGTTATTTAGTGCATAAATTTCTGTTTTTTTCCTGACAGGGAATATTAACATTTGATCTGTTAAAATCTATAGAATATTTTCATAAGTCATGCCAGTACAAAAGATCCATGGGCTACTTTTTATTGCCTTTATGGTTGCTACTGGTTCATTTCAGAGTCACATACATGTTACTACAGGCTGCATGTTACCAGATACACTAAACCTTGCTTAGAATAAATCTCCATGAGCTGAGATCACTGACATCAGCAAGAGCTGATGTTAGTCAATATGGCTGGCATATTACCTCCAAAGCCCTAAAGTATTGACATAAAATTCTAATTAGCATATATATATTTACATATACATACATATCTATAGATATGTATATAAACATAACTGTTCAAGAGAAGAAGGAGTATAAATCCATTATTTGTTTTATTAGAGTTATCTGATATATTGCAATGATTGCCACTGAGGAGACTCCTGTGCAGGATTTGCACTTGAGGGAAAAGCAGGGAGTTTATTTTAAACGACACACTCAAAAAATCAAGATTGCTAGCAAGGCAGAAGGCAAGTAATTATGTGGAACACCATGGATTGTGCTCTGATAACCTATTTCCAGCAAAAATAGTGGAGATATGGCAATAAGAGCCACTACCTCCTGGATGATGTCAAAAGAGAAATTGTCTTGACAAATGAGGGAAATTTTAAGTGTGAGTTTTCTGTGACCTACAATACAAGGAAAGGTTATGCTAATGTGTTAAGGCACAGGACTTTGCTAATGGCTGAGCTGTAGACGAGGCAGTGCAGCTCAAGACAAGAGTCAGGTCTTTGTACTCCTCTCTCCCTGAGTGACTGAGAAACACTCATTATCCTGTCCTAGGTTACCCTATTATAAAGGCTCTTAGCTTATTATACATGTTCTCTGATATAAATGTTGCAAACAGTGATCTTGGAGAAGAAAGTGTGAAGTTTCTGGCATGAGGAGGACAAACTACTTCTGTTTTAAAACTAAGAACAGCAGTTGTCTTGTTTGAGCCAAATTCTGTTTCATGAATAGTCATCTATCAATCTATGCAATCAACTATAAATATTTCTATTTTTACCCCAAAATACATATTTTTCAGATTAAGAGCTTAATTTGGCCCCGAATTATTCTACATGTACTTCTCCCCATGAACAGTGAACTGAAAAAATACTAATCTATTTTAAGCACCTTGAAGCCCATTTCTCTCTTCAGCTAATGAACTATGCAAAGGAGCCTCAGTTGCCTTGGGGAAGCTTGTCAAAACCATCACAAGGAGCCTTTATAAAGCCTGAAGGACATGTATCATAATGTATAAAATTTGTCATAGCATATCATTATTACCTTTTGGGAGGCTTGTTACAACAATTACGGATGATTAAGCCATATTAAAAACAAAAGGCAGTTCCCTGACCAGTAGAACAGAGGAAACTGAGTTTACCCTGGTTTGGGGTGGTTTTTTTTGGTTTAGGGTGATAGAAAATGAATTTTCATTGAAGATTTTCCTGACATAAAGATGCTTACAGGAGACCTGTGCAGGGAGGATTCTTTGGTGTCCAAAAGTGCATTTATGCAAGATTGTGTAGGTTGTCCGTGGCTGCAAAACTCAGACCCGTGTAATTATATCTGAGACCTCTACCCTCCACAAATCTTGTTCCAATGAACTGTGCAGAAATCATCAAAAGTTATTGAGGGATGTGGGAGGCACAGAAATGCCTTTAGAAAGGTATGTAATTGCACTGTGATGATAGCTGGGGAGCAAGGCTGAAAAAACGCCTGACATTCAGCCTTCCCTGCTGTTTTTACTGTCCTGAGTGCTTCCTTTCTCACTTTCTTTCATCTCAGACCGGGGAACAGTGTGAACACGATTATGGAGAGGAATGCACGCAACTCTCACCTGGCAGGAGGATGGAAAGGGCAGTTTGGCCCAAGGGAGAAACTCATACTCAGCACATAAACTGCAATGTCAAATACAGGTGTGCCCTTTTCTCTGCTCTCCACAAGCCTTGCACAGTAAGTAGTGCCAGACTCAACAGGAACAGGTAGACTAGCCTCAGGCAGGCTCTGGAAAGATGAGATTTGAAATCTTTGTCATGAGGAGGGAACAGCAGTCTGGTCCTTAGCTGCTCAGCTAATGTGCAAAAAGCATTTTAGTTCTGTATCCTGCAGCCAGCCTTGCTCAGTGTGTTGGCTGCTTTGAGTCTCAAACACAAATGCTTAACTGTCCCTCTGCACTGTGGGTTTCCTTCCGTGTGGTTTTTTTTGTTATTGTTTTTTAATTGTATCTAAGCCAAAGATAAATCTGATGTCTGCCTACAGTGTGCTTTGGAGCACCAGGCAGCAATCTCTAAACCCATTGTGACCAAGCCAATGGCAATAAAACTCATCAGCACAGCCACAGTAAGTGCTGAGACAAAGTGCTGCACTACTGGAGCCATGATGCTAGCAAGACAAACCAGTCCTGTGCTGCACAGGAATGCTCTGCACTGCACCATGTGAAAATATTCATGGCAGTTTGCATGACCTTGGAATTCCAGGAGGATTTCACAGACCTGCATTGCTTGGCAGAAGTTTGGAAACAATGGATAGAAGAAGCCCTAAGCAGCACCACTGCCAGTGGAGACCTTTGTGTCAGCTTGCAGGTTCTTGGCTGAAGTTCAGCTAACCTTCCGTACCAGAACAGATTGCAACTCACATTGTAATTACTTGGATTTTTTCTTTTTAGTGAAATAGAATAAATCAAGATGCTTGCTAAAATTCTGATCGCTGCTGATGGTGTACATAGACTTGGCTAGATGAGCCTTCACAGTGAAACTCTGAAGAAGACTAGGCTGTCTAGAAATTAACAGTGTAAATTAGTTCTACCTAACAGACACTGCAATTAACTTCTGATACAATTATAGGCCACCTTTTTAACTCTGCCAATTCTTTTGATCTTCAGGAGTAACCACACCAGCTAGCAAGCTCTAACACAATGTAACAGCAAGTATACATGACATGTATCACAAAGAAAATATTTTTAATGTGTTTACACAAAACAAATCACTGCTCTGCTCCATCTTTTCTACCTTTTTGTAATGAAAACCATTGCCCACAGTTATTTACTTAAATCACATCTTTTATTATCCATGTTTTATGCCAGATTTCCTTTTTTTCTGATAGCTATTTATCATAGCAAAAGCAAAACAGAAGCACTTCAATGTGGGAGTTTTATAGGAGGAAGCTTTGGTGAAGATGGGATTGATACATCAAAGTCTTATCCCATGATAACAGATGTATTTAAATATTTACCTTCATTTTTGTCCTCTACAGTTAATACAATATTTCCCTAGCATAAGCTGTTAAATTTATTTTCCCCTTTTTTATTCTTACTAAAATTGTGATTTGATGATATATTTGTAAAGCTGTGAATAGCTATTAACATTTCTTTAAAGGCTTCAATATTTGAATGGCCAAATTCCTGCTTGAGAAATTTGATTCTGCCTACTTAAATTGCCCTCACAGTTTCAATTAGATAACTTATTCTTCTATTTTTTATTCCCTAAGACTGTTCTGCAGCATTGCTGCCACTATTAAACAGCTGCTCAATTTTGCCCCAGAGGTGGCTTAACTGATCCCAATAAACAAAACAAAATACATAAAACAAACTTATTCTTTTTTCTGGATGAAATTTGGTAGATATAAGTTTTATGTTGGGTAAATATTGTTTTTGAATGCCCATGTTTCGGATCATTTTAAGGATAATGATATAGAAACCTTTCCCACAGTGTCCTATTAAGAGAGAATTTATATTCCATACCTGTTCAGAGACTTTCCAATGACAATCACCAAGAATATTGTCTTTAAATTGTAGGTGCCTTACCATATGGGTATAGAATGACCCCACTAAAGAGACAAAAGTCCTGTAGGCTAAATGTGAATATCCAAAAATGCCTCAGAAAGGCAAACCCAATGTCATGTCAGGAATACCATGGAGGACTCTCCTCACGTGCTTTTGGAAATCCTGCCAGGGCCTTTAGAAGGAAATGCAACCCCAGACATCTTTAGATGACTTTTCATATACTAGAATCTCAGCCTCAAGCTCTCCAGTTGCTCCTCAGTAATTTTACTGTAGTATCAAGAAAATCCCTTTCTTTCTACATTTGTTAAACGTGTGAGATTCTCCTCCTGGGAAGATCAGAAATAGCAAAGACCACTATCTGCATCATTTAAGAGAAGTTTTAGTGGGGCCACAGACTGACAGTCTGAAATGCAATAAATATATATATATTTTTTTCCTATCCATTCCTATATTTCTGCTCTTTACAAGGGGCCTGTTCAGATTTCAGTGGTTACTGCAACTTCAAGGTAATTTGATGCTACTGGGAGGTCGTGTGGGAAATCCCTGTGTAACTGGGCATCAATAATTAAGCAAAATTCCAGAACGGGCTGTTGGATTTAGGCATTTGTAAGTTAAATTCTCCCTCCTTTCTTCATACAAGATTTCTATAGACAAATCTTCAAATAGGCCTAGGACAGGTAGGCTCCGGGCTTATAAAAGCTATATATAAACTGAAATTATTTCTGGGATCAATTAAAAAGGCGTGTTTAAATATAGAACCTGTGAAAGTTGAAGGAATAATTAAACATTTATAATTTTGAGTGCTGCTGGGCCTCTTCTTTTTTTCCCTTCCTCCTGTTTCCTGGGGTGGATGACATATATTTGGCAAGTGCCTTAGAACAGGCATTCCTCTGGGGTTTTTTCTGCTATTCTGTCTTGAAGAAGACAACCTGCACTCCTGGAGAAAGATAAATACTCTTCTGCAATATTTCTTTCTCTTTGGGGGATATAAGGCTTTTCACTTTTCTTGAGAAACTGATGAGGTTTAGAGCATCACCTCAAAGACTTCCTGCACGTTGAGGTTTTTCATCTTCTTTTTTGTCTATTTCTTCCCAATTCTGCTTTATCTTTTTTTCCCCAAAGTTTAATCTTCATCCGCATATTTTTCATATCTGCGAATCTTCACGCAGTCCAATCTTTTTCTCTATATTCCATTTCAGACAGTGAATCTCTTCTCTTCCTTTTCCATCCCCATTTTGTGTCCCTCTCAGTTCTTTCTCAGCCCCAGGCTTTTCCCTGCCTCAGCATTAGGGGGAAAATGCTGCCTACCAATCTCTCCGATTATATTGAGCTGCACTTCAGGATACAGATCTGAGCTCCAGCATTACTTTCTGCCTCCTGCTTGTGCTGAAGGGCTGAGACAAATGAGACAACAATTCCCGACCCTGGATGTTGAAAATAGCATTGCAGAAAATGTCAGGGCTGCAGAGTCTTAATGCAGCGTAAGAACCTGGAGCAAATCAGGCCAAGTAAAGGCAGGGCAGTTTATGAATCAGCACAATATCCAACTAGTAGTGAAAATCAAAAAAAAAAAAAAAAAAATTAGGAGTTTACTAGAACTGTGTCAACTACAAAGGATCAATATTTTAAATAAAACTCTAACCAAAGCATACCAGGATTCCTCTTAAAAATCAAGGTTTGCCACAATACTAAGGGAGTCTCTGTCTTTAGTAATGAAACACTTGTGGCTTTTTATCACTTCCTCTCACCAGGGGATGAGCAAAGACAGCGTGAAATGTACCTTGGTGCTGCTGCTGCAAAGACTGACAGCATCAGTCCCACGTGCCTCATGTTCTGTGTTCCAAAAAGTGCTCTGTCATGGATGTGGGCTTTACTTAAAACAGCAGCTCTTCCCAGCACTTCTTAAATAAACTCCTTAGTCCCAAAGAAAGCAGGCTCGGATTTTACAAATTTGCCTCATTTCTGCGCTTCAGCCACTGTTGTTAGGCAAAAAAACTTCTGTCTGTAAGGAAGAGAACACACACTAAATGTCAGTGCTAAAGAATGGTGGCTTTGTGGCTGTCTCATTGTGTATCACATTTCCCTAGACATTACCAAAGTAACACTGTGCAGCTAACCCAGCTGAGAAAAACAACGCTGTCACAGAAAGATCTTTTTTTTTATAGACAGATTTCCATATAGATCACATCTGCTCACCTTGAATTCGGACTGGAAATTTTCACAAAGCAGGGTGTGTAAATTATTCAGCCTTTTTTATTCTTGGCCTCCACAGTTCCACAGTACTTGAGTTCAGGTCCTTAGATGTGGTGGTTTAGCACCGGCAGGAAACAAAACTCCCAATAAACCACTCCCCTTCCCCCACTTGTTTTGGTGAGGGAGGAGAGTGTGGGTTGAAATTTACTGGAATTCCAAATTACTGGAAGTCAAAAGCAATGAAATGAGAAAGGCACAGTAGCAACAGCAGCATTAATAGCGCAAGAACACAAAAAAAGAAGGTGTTTTACCCACAAAGAAGGTGTTCACCACCTCAGCTTAGTTCCACATGGCCACCAGGACCAAAAACCGGATGGTGGCTGCTCCCTGTAGGATGTGTCCATGTGGTTTCTCCAGATAACAGAAAGATCTACACTTCCTAGTAAGCATAATAATTTTAAAGCCAAGATTTCAAAGAAAACACTCTCAACATTGAGAAAGACTCAAACTGAAAAACCTGTACTTTTCTTTTACCTGTGTTGATAGACACTCAAATGCATTAGTTATCATTGAGCACTTCATAACTATATTTGCATTACGTACTCAATTTGATTTTTAAAAATGAGAATACTTCAGCTCATTTACCGTATGTTGCTTAAGAAATCATTATCTAGAGTTTGAAATAATAGAGAAGACTCTGGATCTTTGCGTATAATTTGCCAATGTATTCTGCACTTTTCTGAAAGCCTATAAAATAAAACCTTTCCAATCAGAGATTAAAAGAGTAGCATTCTACTCATGATCATAAGAAAAAGAAAAGAAATTTCAATTTTTAAAGAAACTACCCCACAATCATAGTTTATCTTTTTACTTAAATTTTGATTTTATGGTTCTCCAAATGTGCCAGATATATAAGAAAATGTGAATTGTTACTATTCATATATTTTTACTGTGTATCCATTGATAAAAGATATACACTATTGTAGACAACATATCACTGAATGTTAAAAGTAAAAACCACTGTTTAATTTTCTGAGTTTGGGTCATGGTATTCAAGCTTACACTGACATAGTGTTTGTCAGTGAATTTCCTACATTTAAAATCTAAACTTACTTTTAATCTTTTTCCACACAGACAAATTTTATTGCATTGTTATCAAGAAAAATGCAATTATTGCTCAAAGAATATATAATTTACAGTTTTAAGATGGACTATGGTTAAAAAGGATCCTAAACATTTCCTGAACACAGTTATTTAGGGCGAGGTTCATATTGTAGATACTGCTGTTCAATGCTGTGTTCCCTCTAGTTTTCCACCGTGGGATATTCTTCTTATTGTGCAATATTTGGGGTTTGGCAGCTGACTATAACATAATATGAGCACAGGATAGTGTAACCTTATTTAGGTTACACTAAATAACACTAAATATTTAGGCCCAGTGACACATGAACTCCTGGCACTGGATGACGTGCAGTGGGGCAGCCCGGACTGTGGAATCTAATAATGGACAAAATTAAATGCTTCCTTCACTTAGACTTTGTAATTACCATTTTCTAGTTAAGATTTATATGTTGGTGCAAATATATAAATGTATATATACACATACATATATATATATATATATATATATGCAAACAGTTGTTCTTCTTAAGCAGGCCTTGGATTAAATGAAATACAAGAACCTAGGTCTGAAATCCTTCAAAGTTTGAGCAAACCTCACACTTTGATCTTGGCTGTGATCCTTGCTGTCAGTGCAGAATCAGGGATGGTGAATCCATCTCATGCTATCAGCACCCGTACAAGAATCCTCTCTTGTTTATTTAGTCTCACTCCCCAAACAGAAGGCACCTTCTTGTTTCCCATAAAGGTAAATCTTGTCATATGATTACTGACCTGGATGCTCAGTAACCTATTTCTGCATTCTTGCTATTAACTAATAACTGCAGGAATTGTTTCTGGCCCACAAAACATTGCTTATTATTTAGGTGGCCTGAATGTATCATGTTGATAAGCTTAGTTTCACTGTTTTTTTGTTGTGATCCTACATTACTTACAGACACAGATCTGGAGAAGCTTCTCTGAATTTATTCTCTTAATCTTGTGGGGCCCTCAGATCCATGCAGGAAGATTTGAAAATGATACAGTAAGCAGGAAAATGTCATCGCAGCAAGCCAAGCCTAAGCTGTAAATTGGAGTCCTAAGCTTCTTTGGGGTTTCTGGTTGGCAGCTCTCCAGCACTGGACAGTTCTGGCCATGTTTAGCATTTTGCATGCATTCTTCTTGTAATTAAGTTATATCAACGCCATCTCATGCAAATGGTGAATGTAAGAAAGAGATGCATTGTATATCCAGATATGAATTTCAAAACCGGTTAAGATAATCATGTCACATTAAACAGCGTAAAGGGACAGAAGGTTCAAGTGGGAGGCTTTGGCAGTTTGAGCAGACATCCTTAAATCAACAACATAAATTTTAGTGTAGTAATTGTATTACACCAAATGTCTGTGTTAACAGGATGCTGCTTCCAGACTATTTACAGAGAATGCAAGAGAGAAGTAAAATAAAATTAACACATTCAGATTTTTTTCTAACATCTTTGTTTTTTAAATATTCTGCAAATAATCCAGCCCAAACAAATCTTTGTTTTAATAATCTATCAATTTCTAAACCCCCTACTGGGTTAGACTTTCCAATTAAAATATGATTTTTTAAATGTTTTTTTTTTTTCCTTAGGAAATGTTTACTCAGACTTTGCATAGTGTTTTCTTCAATATATGACTTAACATTGCAAGAAATTAAAATTTCCAGAGTGTTGTTTAAGCTCATTTCTAATAACAATTCACACACAAGTATCCATTAATTTATCACATCAGTCAGGGGCACCAACACATTGGGACACTCTGGGGATGTGAGCAGACTAAAAATTGTCAAGATTTTCCCAGATTCTTACTTTTTTTTTTTTTTTTTTTTTTTTTTTTTTTTTTTTTTTTTTTTTTTTTTAAATAGGATTGTGATGAGGTGAAGGGAATCAGAAAATTCCAGTTTTTACACAAGAAATCCCAAGATGACATGTTCATCTAATCTTGGTTCTGGGACTGTTCCACAAACCACAAGCAATGGCTACCAGGGCAAATTCTGCCTGAATTTGTACCTGAAGCACACAAGTAACACAAAATATTTGGTGCCAAGGATTCCCTTTGTGCTTTGCAGGGGCTACTTCACACCCACCCTGGGCAGAATTTGGTTGTTGAAGTGCAGCAGGGAAGCTCTTGGGGTGTGAATCTTCCAGTTTTGTTTCCCCAAAAATAAGTTCCTTCTCAATCTCTGAGGCTGTTCCACCTGAACAATTTATTGTTAAGTAGAACCATTTTATTGGTGAACCAATAACTTAACAATTTATTCTCAAATAGAGGTGGGTCAGGAGGTCAGTCTTGTGTAATCCCAAAGGCACTGGCCATACCAGGGCTCCTCAGAGATGGTGGGTAGTCCACCAGAATTCCTTGAAACAGCATTTGAGTTTTATGTGGATGAGAATCTGGAAAAAAGTGGGGAACACATGAAAATAACTCCTTCCAAGCAGGGTTCAGGAATAGCCACTGAGATCTGCTCAATGCACATTAAGGTCTAACCATGCTGATCAAACCTCCTCCCCTTCTCTCCCCTTCTCCTCTCACCTCCCAGAGCCAGTAAAACCTACACAGAAGAGAGATTATGGTGTCTAAGTAACCATCTCAAAGTGAGAAAGCCACAATGATATAAAAATTGTTCTAATTTTAATAAGCAGTTAAAGAGATTTCTTATTATGTGAAACCCTCAGATTGGGTCCCTACTGCTACAATATATACAAACACAAATAAATATTCCAAATCAATGTTTTGTATTAACATTAAACAGGATAACCTAAGAGGGAGGTAATTGCTGTTTAATTCTAGCATCTTTACAAGTGTCCATTTTAGCTATTGTCTCAGATTACTGAGATTTATACTTCTTTCTGTAAGTGTGTATATTCTATGTTGTGGAGTTAGTATAGAGTGAGGCTAATTGAGATCACCATGGGAGTTAAGATTATATATTGATAAATGCCAGGATGATATTGTGCTTCAATAATCCTCATCAGTGCAGCCGTGAAAATTAATGCTATTTCTGTATTGCACTATTTTCTTCTAACAGTTTGAATGGAAAAACATCTGATCTGGAATTGTTTGCAGTGGATAAAAGCAGCCTGCATATTCAAGGATCTGACATATTTGTAAACCAGCAATTATGGCATATACCCAGCAATTTGAAATATTTCTGAATTGTTCAGCACATCCCCAAATTGCTCATGTAATGAAAGCACATGAAAATGTTATTATCATTGTTTCTAGTTGTCTTTCATTTCCCACTGGAAACTTTTTTGTCAGCTTAATACATTTTTGTTTGTTTTCAGCTCTAGCTTTATTTGGTTTTGGTCCTGGAATGAAAATGAGCTAATGACACCTTTTCTCAGTCTGCAGAGGCTTCCTCTGTCTAGCAAGAGCAGATTAGCTGCTCACTGCATGATCTCAGAGCGAGATTGAGTGATGCTGCTTTATTTGTTTATTTGTATTTATTTTAGAGGAGGAGGGTCCAGGATGTATCTACACAGGACAGTGTGATCTAGATCAGATCAAGTGATTCAGATCATTAGAATACTATTAGTGGCATTTTCAAAATAAACACAATTGACCCTTCATTGGTTTTTTTTGGTTTTTTTTTTTTTGTTGTTGTTGTTGTTGTTGTTGTTTGTTTGTTTGTTTTGGGTTTTTTGGGTTTTTTGTGGGGTTTTTTGTTTTGTTTTGGTTTGGGTTTTTTTTTTGATTATTAAATTAAAATGAAAATAGAACTCTGAAGAACCTCTTGCCAAATACCCAATTTAACAACTTACAGTATTTTTAAGTGTTTAGAACACAAGTGGCTCAGGGATTAGGAGTGGTAGTTGTACCACTTACCTTCAGATTTTCAGTCTGAAGCTAGTCAGGCTGGTGACAAGTATTAACAGAGGCATTACTTAACAGCTTGGAACAGGATCCAAAAGAACAGTCACAATCCCCCCTACCCCATGCTCCAAATGCTCCACTGACACTTTTCATGCTGGAAGCACAGAACAGCTGTAGCCCCCCCAGAAACAGCTCTCAGATGATTTTCCTGCCTAATCCCTGAGCAGAGCTGAGTTGTTTTATTCTCTGCAGTATGGCCACACAGGCAGGGACGAGCAGGGGTGGCTGCAGTGCCTCCATCCTCAGCTGCTGCCAAAGGAGAGCTTCAGGCAGGCTCTTGGAAGATGGAGAGGTTCTCTGGATGCCCCAGGGGACACTGCTGGCACTGACTCCAAAGGAGTTCTGAAAAGGAGAGGCTCACCTCAAAAACAAATCAGCTGGCTCAAAGAGTTTGGGTGGTAATGCCCCAATGAAAGCTTATAAAGAATTAAAATATGACAACTGTCATAACAACAGAAAACATTGTTGTGATATGAGATTGTCTCACTAATTTGTCCTGGCATCCCCGAGGATAGGCAGGCACTTTGGTTCTGTGTTTTTCATTTTGTTTGTGTGATATCAGCCTAAGCATCTAGACTGCAGTGCTTTAAAACACAAACCTTGCAGAAGATTATCAAGCTGTGTGCAAACATACTGGAGATAGATTTGCCAGTATATTTGCAACATATTGTCTCTGGTACAATCACTCAATTGCTAATAAAACCTCTGCAAACAAATGTGTCTTCAGTTTAAACAAGAATATAATAATACATGTATTTTGAAACTGCAGAGTCTTCATAAAATAAATAAATTATCAGGCCACAG
The DNA here is from genome assembly GCF_021018805.1 of Prinia subflava. Classification (NCBI taxonomy): domain Eukaryota; kingdom Metazoa; phylum Chordata; class Aves; order Passeriformes; family Cisticolidae; genus Prinia; species Prinia subflava. Next base: position 8,810,164 of record NC_086264.1, on the reverse strand, counting down.
GAAAGAAAAGGATTAAACTAACTCCAAACCAAATGATAAAAGCAGTTTTTAAAGATGCCCTTAACAAAGGACAGAAGAAAGTGTGGACAAAATCAGATTATTTGGATCCTCAACAATTTCTTCTGGGCTTGTGCAACCTTCCCAGCCCAAAGAGATCTCATCCATGACCGAGTCTTCTGAGCATAATTGCACTAAAACCACGTGAAGAAAATAAGAAATTATTAGCACAGACTTAAAACCGATCTGAACAAAGCATATCCATGGCTGACACACAGGGAAAAACATAGGTATGTTTGTAATGAAAATAAATTTTCACTATACAAGAGAAATACACGTTCCTGTTCTCTTTCTCACATAAATTCACTGACATCCTGCTGGCATTCATAAATGTTTTGAGAAAAAGTTGTCTTCACTTTCCATTACTCAATTAAAAACTACTGTCAAAGGAACTATATTTCAGAGGCTATGAGTCCATGTAACATCAGCTTCAGACTCTTAAAAGAGATTTCAGAGTTGCTATATAAAAAAGAGTAATAAAAATTGAACTTGATAAGCACTTCTAGCTGTCACTTGTTAGAGTTTTTGCTATATAGATTTTAATTTCTCCATTGTATCGGGCCTCTTTTATTAGTCCATGCAGATGCTAAACAAACAATGCCTGTGTAAATTTCCTTATTTTCCTGCAATAAGGATCTCTTGATACTTGTGGTTTTCCATTAAATAGTCCTATACTTCAGCAGCTAAAAAGTTTACAACATAAAATGGCGAAAAATCTCAGAATAATCTGTTTTTATAGCAACTGGCATTTGGTATAGTCATGGTTTTGAAAAAAAGATTCATTTTTTGTTCACAGCTTTTGAGAAGAAGAAATTTCTTTTGTATTATTTCCCAGATTTACAGGAATAAGAGTTACAAATATTAAATACAGAGTTTAACTGCATAAAGTGTATAGTAAAACTGAAAACACATCTACAAAAACCAAAATTTTAGACATACCTCTGTACTTAATTTTGCCTAGCACTTCCTTCTTTTTATATAACTCTTTTCTCCCGCAGTTTTCTTCTGGAACTCAATATTTTCTTGATATTATTACTAAGTTTCTCCAAGATTCTTTTGCTCAGTAAAACTTAATCTCTTTGTACTCTATTAGTCTTAAAACTGTTTGAGTCTTATCCATTTACTTCTTTTTAACTATTTCTCCTCTTATTTTGTGTCCCAAGAGTTTAAAAAAAAAGATAGGGATAAAAAATAAAGTTTCATAATTCTCCAGCTGAAGATAAAAGGAAAGGAGGGAGAGTACTGCAGATGTCAATTGCAAAAATTACCTTGTCTCCATGATCAGGCAGACCTTGGATTTATTGAACTACAGGGCACTCTACATGGTCTATTTATTTTCTCACATTTGTTTCACAGCACTGAACAGAAGGAACCGAATGATTTGAGCCCTGTTATTGATTAATATTTTTTTATTGCAGATATTGTTCCAGGCACTGGAAAAAAATATAGGTATGTTTAAAAGAAAATAAATACATAAATAAGGTGGCACTCTGGACTCCTGCTCCCTCACTCTTTCTCTCCCACCACGTGTGTATCCATGAGCCCAGCTCTGGAAAGCTCCCTGAGCAATCCATAACGATAGCAGGCACTTAGAAAAAATTAAAGGGATATTTAAAACTGAAAAATATACATAAATAAGGTAGCAAGGCAGGCTACATGCATATGTCAGAGGAGATGTGAGAGCTGTCTGAAGAATTCTGTCAGTGGTGAGCGCGCCACAGGGCAACTACGTGAACACTCGAATGAGAGGGACCAAAATAATTCCTTCCCTGAGCAGTGTCCTGCAAGAGAGTGACTGAGCCATGCAAAGGACACTGACAGGACAACAGGGGACGTGAAAGCTTTGCCTGGAGGAGCACTGGCTGCTGTTTTAATAAGATGGGGTTTTTTGGGTTTTTTGTTTGGTTTGGTTTGGTCCAGTTGTTTTTTGGGGTTTTTTTTTTTTTTTTGAGTATTAAATCGTGCCTGCAATGCTAAGGGAAAATTTAAAAATTCAAAATTTCAGACTCACACTTAAAAGTTGGGCACTTAAAACAACAACTTTGCCATGTTTTCGTGGTCTCATCAGTTTAATTCATGGCAAGAGGACAAAAATTCCTCCCTAAACTCTGTTTTCTGGAGTGACTTGGGTGGTGGATGTGTTCTAGGCCCTGGTGTGTCAGTTATTACTTTTATATACTATTAAAAGCATTTTCTAAATGCCTTTGTCTAAATCCCAGAGAGGCTGTAAGTCCCTTCTAGGACTTGTCAAACAGAGAGTGAGTGTGCAATAGCACACTTCACACACTTCCCAGTTTCTCACCGGCACCTTCGTGTAGACAAACCCTTCCCAGTGATTGAAGCAGATTTTCTGCATGGAAAATGTCTCTTATTTGTGTTGCAATGAAGAGATTTCATGCTTCAGTGTCAAACCATGTCACTACAAGACAAACAGAAAACACTTTAATCTCAAACTACGTCTACACAGCGTGCTGAAGGTGTGATGACAGTGCAGACATCCCTTCTAGTTTAGTTTAGTTAGCATGGGAGATGAGGAGAGCCTGCTTGTGTAAGTGTGAGGTAGTAAAAACCTGATGGGGACCCAGCCCCGGGCTGCTAAGGAGTGAAAAAGGAGCCACTCTTTGGGGTAACAGATTCCTGACACAGGAATCATCTTGTTTCTGGCACTGCAATGCAAATAGTGAGATTTTTAGCCAGTTGATCCATTATTTTCCTTCTCATCTTGTCTCTGACCCTACAATGAATAACCCAGACTTCCCAGAATATATTACTGCCCAGGTATTATATCTGCTTATAATTTCTTGGGATTTTTTTTCCAAGTCTCTGCAAGTTTGATGCTAACAAAGCTTCCTGGTTTATTTCAGCATGCTCCTTTTTTTAAAAAAAACCCGTTGTTTTAAATTAGAAAATATAAAATATTCCTGTCAACAAGTGGCAAACAGTCAGTGACAGATGTCAAAAATAAAGGATATGTTAGAACACTTCAGATGTTGCCTCATTTAGAGTTTCAGAAGTCTATAACCATTGTACATTTGCACATGGCTCCAGCTTCTGCAACACAATCAAATAAAAAGAAATACTATAAAATCAAATATTTTAAAAAAATTATAAATAAAACTCAGAAGAAAATGTTGAAATTCTTAAACAAAATCTGAACATTTGCAAAAATATTTCAAGTGCTATATTGATTAGAAAGAAAGTGTTTCCCCACTGTAGAAAGAACGAGATTTAATCTTGTTATCAATTAGAATAGAAACATCTAGAAATAACATTTCTGGCAAAACAGAAGATCACATTTTTGAGCAGGGCTATTAATCCTTATGCTAAGTGTGGCCTGTATGACATGAAAAAGAGTCAGGTTCAGCCACCACAGGAGCTGGAAGCTCCACTTGTTTGATAATGAAGAAACAAGTAGACGTTCTCTTTTGTTACAGTTCTAATTCACAGACTGTTCCATCTAACAGAATACTAATTACCTTAAGTGGATTTCACAGTTGACAGAGACCTTTGCTGGGAAGACAAGCTTGACAAAGGCAATTGAAACTCAGCTAATGAAGAATACCAGATCCACCTTTGAGGAATGTTAAGTAAGTGCTTTGCTTTTCATGAAAGGTACCTCTTTTATATGTAAAGTAACCATAGAAATGTCAACATTTCATTTTTAGACACCTTGCTAAGTTCTGCAGAGGGTTATCAAATTACCTTTAGGTTTTCCTTTACTGTAATTACATTTATTCATAGAGCATTTCCTCGCAGCGAAGCTGTGTGAACCAATCCTGGAAAAGGCACACTTCAAGTTTGCTTAGCACAGCTTAATCAAACCCGACTTCATATTGACAATCAGAGAATTTTTTTGTTGCAGATGAGGGTTCTGCAGATGTGTGTTCAGTTATTACAGTTTCTTGAAACACACAAAAGCACAGGTGAGAGCCAGTAGTGAAAAAAACATTCTTCTGGGATCATCTTACCTTGAGTAGCTCAAAATATGGAAATAACTGCTGCCTTTGGTGCTGCTTGAGCTCATGCCAGCCTGGAAATGATAGGAATTTGGGATGTTTTAGAAGCTACTGAGAAAGATGAGCAAAACCTTGCTGGTGTGGTTGGCCAGGGTTCAGTTAGGATCAAAACCACCCAATCCAAAAGCTTTATCCCCCCTCCTTTTTATACAAAAAGTTTCTTCCTTAGTGTAAAAATCTACAACGTTCTTACACACTGCAGGGTGCACTGATGTGGTCCTGTGTTACTGTGAGTGTTTTATGGCTCACCTACATTTTTCAGGGAATTGTGTCTTTAGGTTTCAGCACCAGTAAGATGTTTGACATGCACGTAAATTAAAGTTGTTCATGTAGTGGAAAGTTTCAAAGACTTCTTAAAGCCAGAAAGCAGTTGATTTTCCTGTTGTTCCAGGTTTTACTGAGGAAGCCAATCAGAGAAAGATTCCCTTGAAAATGATCTAGTTTGGAGTTGTTGCTCTCCCTTTTCTGAATCATGTCCTACATGATAGTTTCAATTATTTATTACAAGGCAATGGTAAAAAAGTGTTAATTAGCAAAGATGAAAAAGACCGACTCAATGGGAGCTCCTGTAAAGGAGCTCTTATTTCTAATGCCTGAGGTGACCACTAATTTACAGCTTTTGATAGCTTGCATGCATGGTTCACAGAATAAATTGGTCTTGGGGAAAATACACTGTACACCTTATTCACTGCAGTTAATAAAGAAGATCTAGCTTTTGCTGTTGTTTTGCTTCTATTTTTTTTCAGTTCGTGCAATTTTGTTTTGATAAAATGGTTTAACTTGGCAGTGTTAGAAATTAAAATATGCAAAGAGACAAAGAATGACACTGGAACTGCAAGTTTTTCTCCATTCAGCTGAAATGCCCATACCCAGCTGAAGAGGGCAGCTCTAAAAATAATCATGCTTTTTTTTTCTCATTTCTGTGCCAATGTCAGCTAGTCTTTTGCATCTTATTAAAAGCTCTTTTAAAAATACTAACATCCCAAGATCTTTGCTTTTTTTGTTTGTCTTGGTAACAATAAGAAAGAGGGGAAATAGCACATGACTAGATGATTATGCTAATAATGGAAATCACACAGAAGGCTGAAACTAAAATTTCTCTTAATCATAACACATTAAAAACATAATCATATTTTAGTTTTTGTATTTCATCACAGCTAGACCTACACAACAGTGTGCAACAAGTTTCTTAACAAAATTAAGTATTTCAAGTAATTAGAATACTGAACAAGGATAATGCAGTTTTCAGTTCTAGTTTGACTCTGCTTGCCTGTAATCTCCAATGGAGATATCAGCTTTTTTCTTGAAAGTTAGTACACAGGAATTCATCTTTATCAGTGATTGTCCTAGCTGGATTTTATATAGATGTAGCTGATAAGTGACTTGCATATGAAGGATTCTCTCTCTCCTTCTCTGCCTCTACTTTACTCCCAACTCTCCTAGTCATCACCAAACAAACAAACAAGAAAAAAAAAAGACTAAAAAACACACAAATCCAAAAAATCAACTAAATTAGTGCTACTACTTTTGTTCATTAATTTTGCATTTAACATTGTTATGTCAAGAGAACCACGTAAAATTTTTAGTGACCACCGTGGGAGACTAGGAGTTCCAAGGATCCAAGATGTGCCATGCATCACTCACAGCAAATCCTTCAAGGAAAGCAGGAGTGTTGAATTCTGAGTATTGTTTTTTTTTTCTTCTTTATCTCAGGTCATTAGTTTTGTGTTCAGCTGGTGGAAACTACTGTAATATTTTTTTCTAATGATGTCTGAAAATGTGAGTTTTTTGACCCAGTGCCTGTTCCATCAGCTAACCCAGAACTCAGTCTGCCCATTTACTTCTTTCCAATCCTGCTGCTCTTGCTCATGCCTGTATTTTTCATGTTGTTCCCAACATCACAGCCATGCAGAACCAATTCAAACCTCCAAGCAGGTGAATTCACAAGAAAACTCACTCTTTTCTAAATTCTTTATGTTTAGATCTTTCAAGCCTTTCAGATCTTCCTCAATTAACACCTCTCCACTTAGCCTGTTTTTCCTTGTTTATTTGTTAATTTAGTTGTTGTTTTCTTTATTAATGAGGTATTAATTGACAGTCTGTGATGTTTCTCATGCTTCAAGGTTTTTTCATCTCCTGATGAGCCTTGCTGAACATGAAATGAGAACAATGAACAAAGTCATTGTGAGAGTTAAACTAAAAAGGACTATGAAATGGTGGAGTCCAGAATCAACAGCAGCAGATAAAAGATTAACATGATGCTGCTGTTGTGATGAGTTCATTATCACCATGTTCTAGTCAGAACAAAGGTGTGAAAGGAGATGAAGGTTTAACAAATTTAGAGTGTGATGTGAAAATAAATGAGATAATCAAAGTCTACGGTAAATTGCTATGGGCTTCAGGACATTTAAAATCCAGGAACAACTGAAATTCAGATACTTCCAAACTAACTGAAATATTTCAACTGTAGAGACAGAAAGGTAAATTTATTGGTCTGAGCATCTGAGGTGCATGTCCTCACCTGGAGAGGAGATTTTGAAAAGATGTGGTAATCTTGATTTTACTGTTTTAATGACAGAAAGTAATGATTTTCATTTAACTGTCATTCTGTTCTTCAGGTTTTTAACGTTCTGGAAAGTATTTTGGATATTTAGCATTACTGAAGATAGAGGGAGTTTTACAAACAGTGATTGTCCCCATTATCTTACAGAGGCTTCCAGCCTGATTTCATTACCCTTTGTTACCCTCTCTGCATTGATCAGAAGGTCCATTAAGAGATGTATAATTCTTACATAGCTGAGGCTGGATGCCATGAATTTCATACCTGTTGCCATGTGGCATGGCATCACCTGTGGAAATTCATGCCTCCTTAAATTCCCCGATGTTGCCATGAATTTTCCTGGTTTGCTGAGCGTTCATATTAAAGGAGAAATGTGCAGTTTCTCACGCTGGTGAATTGTAAACACAGGACCATGTTTTGTAAATATTAGCAATGTTATGAACTTTTTCTCCAAGGAGAAGTTGAATGACAGCCTCCTGGACCAATGTGGTGCGGAGGTAGGAATTCCTTCCTCCAATCCACAGGCCTCATAGAAAAAGTATAAAAGTGGGTTTTTGTAAATAAACGGGGCCTCCTGCCCTGCAAGCTCTGATGCACCCAGATCTGTGTCCCCAGTCTGTTTTTCTGGTTAGGCCTCCACGGTGATACCCCTCCTCTGTTTAAAACCAAAAAAGCACATGCTTTTTTTGCATATTTGCATGTCTTTCCATGCAAAGTCTTTATTTTACCAAAAAGGGACTTGTAGGTGATTTCAGAGATTGTGCTCAGATATTTCTTTCAGCCAGGGCCAGTGCCAACACCAAACAGTAAAAAAATAACTTGAAAATACAGAGAGAAGAGGGTATAATCTGCTGGTGTTGAGGTGGGAGCATTTTTTTAATACTGATTTTTCTCTCTTTCACTTTCTGGTGGGAAAAAAAAAAGTGTCACTCAGTTTTAGAGATTGGTTCTGGGAGTAGGCAGTAGGCTTAACCAATCAGGAAATTAGAGTCCCTATCATGCAGCTTCTCTAGTGAATCACAGAAGGGAGTGAAACAAAGCAAAAGGGGATTTATTAAAGATAAAATTTAATTAAAAGGACAGAATATGAAATATAATAAATATTAAAATAAAGAAATGCCTTCTGGGGCAGGTAGTGACATGAACAGGGGATTAGTTTTAATAAGGTGAATAACCCTTCACTAATACGAGTATTGGGGTCAGAGTCTAGCCTCAGCATTTGAATATTTTCTTGGGTTCAAATTATTCTTTTCCAGATATGAAACAGTCAGCCTTTTTCTCTCCTAGCTGAACATAATTTTAAAAATTGTTTGGCTTACAAAAGAGAAATAAGAATGGAAAACTACAAGTTTTGGTTTCGTAAGGAGGGGGAATTAAAGCCTCTTCTGTTATAATTAAGTTCTTCAAGTTTCAGTTGAGATACCAGAAGTACCATTGGTGCACCAGAAGACACAAAAAAAATGAGTTAACTCATGTTCCTGTACAAAAGTGGATGACAAGTAAAACTAAAATGGCAAGGCACATTATGCAGATTTTTTGTGACTGGCAGCTAAAGATTTACATAAAATTAAAATAACCTTTAAAATTAGGACAACCAGGTCACTCTAATGTGATCTGAATTACTGAACTAATGATATTCTTATCCTTCCATGTTTTATAGCCACTGCTGCTGAAAATCCAAACCTATGCAAGAAAAGTTGAGTTGGAAGAGCTACCCTGAGAAAACTACTCCATACTTCACTGGTGGTACATCTGAAGGCAAAATACAGTTCTTAAGTAGATATTTAAAGACAGAAATGTCTACAACTAAAAATAAACAAAGCTGCTATTATTTAATATTGACCTTCTTTCTACATTTCAGGCCAGTGGGTTTTTTGGGTTTTTTTATGCAGACAGAGATTTGATTTTGGTGCATATTCTTAATATACCATAAATAACAAAACTGCAAAGTCATCAGCTAAACAGCAGTAATGACATTAGCAAATAATAGTTAATTGATTTTCTGAAAAGTATAGTCAGGATCCAGCTGCATAAAAGGTACTTTTATGCTGTACCACTGGTAAAAACAAACCCAAAACTGGATTAAGTGGCCAGCTGGGGATACTGACCCCATAATTGAAGACCTGAGTAGTAAACAAGTATTTTAATTATCTCAATGAAAAGAATGTCCTGCGGGAGAGGGGAGGAGTGACCAGAGTACATGGTATTTTGGCAGTTCTAAAGATCCAATCACTGCTCAAGACTATAAATTAGAGGAATCATAAAGAATATATAATCTTTGGGCTTTTATAATCTCATGTTTTCTATTTCAGGCTCTCCAATGGATGGCAGAATCCAGGCTACTACTTGTAAATGACCAGGTATGCAGACTTCCCTTCTTTCAGGGCAGGGATTTTAACTTTGTTTTATGAGTGTGTCTCTTTGTCCTTTGTGTGGGAGGCTGTTTTTCCTAATCTTTTAATGATAAAAATGGTGACACATTTTTTGTATGGTTTCAATAGGAGTCTTAAATGTGGTTTGTCTAAATTTATCATTAAGCTAATTATAAATAATTGTCTATGAGCTTCTCTTCCCATTAGAGAATGCTTCCAACCCTATATGAATACATACACACGTATATATTCATACTCACACCTATGGAGCTATAGGTACATAATTTTTAAGTAACTTGATTCTTTCACTCCTAAGATTGGGCAGTGTTCACAGTGGTGTCTGTGGGATACACGAATCTCAGTGATTTGCATGCAAGCACAAAATCCCTGCTGATAAAACCTCTGGCTGATGTGAGGGTTGGTTGAGTGGTAAATAATTGCACCCCTGCCTTGCACTGATCTGGAATGATGTGGATGACAATGGTGATATTTATCTGGCTGGTGCTGGGTCTGTGTGTGCTCTGAGGCAGCTCCAGTTCAAAGGCAGGCAGCCTAAGCAGGGTGTTTGAACTCTCAGCACTGTTCATTAGCTCCCTGAGCTCACAGCCCTGCTGCTCCTCTCTGCACAGCCCCTGCTTTGCTGCTCTCTGCGTTTGGAGTGTTGGTAGGAAGCGTTTGTGTCTTCCTTAAAATCCCTTCACCCTTGGTACTCAGGGCTCATTACAGCAGAATCAGTTCTAAGAGAAGAAAATGCAATTCTTTTCATCTCAATAAAAAGGAACTGGAGTCCTACCTGTGCTACAGGGGACTCAGCTAAGGCTCCTAAGGACAGACATCTGTTGTGGGGTTTATATTGGATAAACAAACTTTGGTATGGAATAAATTTAATTAAAGCTATCTTCTGGTCTTCTAAACTCAGAAATAATGGACAGGGGCAGTCAGGTGGTGATAATCCTTTCAGGTGGAACCGAAGGTGTGGGTGCTTGACTGTTTTTTTTTTTCTAATTTCATGTGCACACTAAAAAAGAAAAGCTGAAAAATTATGAAAATAACGAGTCAAAAATACTGGAGGATTTTTTTTATAGTGGAAAAAAGTCTCATTCTCTTTGGTGTTTCAGCAAAAGCATGGGGCAAATCCTGATTATAGACTTCTATGTGAAAGACAAGAAAATATTGAATTTTGAAAGGTTCTTTTTTATTTCGTGGAGAAAAGTCTATCAAACATCTGAGCACCATGCATTGCCTCACACAGGGTCACTAGCTGATATGATTTTAAATTAATGACTTCAGATTGGGTTTTTGGAGACTGCAATCATATACTTGTGTATGTTTGTAAACAGTGGAGGTTAACAGTGAGACAAATGAAAATCCAGATCTTTGGGAAAAGACCTGGGAGTAGGTGAAATGTAACACTCCTGGTGCTGAAGAGCTCAAACTCTCCCTTCTACATTTAATATCCACAAATCTATGTTTTCCTATGCTTCAAGAGAATATTAATGCATCACTTACCACTAGAAGCATTTTTAATGTTTTAATGCCATATTTGTCCCGAACAGGTGTGGTGAGTGACCACGTGTGCTGTGTGACAGATTAAAACTCCTGCAGCAATATCACATCTCCCAAATGCAACACTGCAACCTGCATTTGCATAAGCACTCCAGCTATGGAATAAAGTTCATCTCCTTCTCTTCCTTCCCTTCTCTTACCTAATCTTCAGATTTGCAGAATTCTCTTACCTACAAGTCTGTAGAGAATAAAAGAGTACTTCAGGTTCCATATAAGTTATGTTTAATGACTATTTTGATTGCTGTGGTTTTCACCTCAAATTTTATGTTTAAGTATTCAATGCATTTCTTCCAAATGTATCACAGGAGAATTTTGCCTTAAATGATTCAATAATCAAACTGGCAGTTTTTTACTTTTAAGTTTTTCATCCTGAATGTAACTAGCTGGTTATTAATTAGCCTATTAGCACTACTGCTTGTTAATTACCTTTTGTTAATTGTTTTTTTACTGGATTACTAGTAAACCTTCCAACAGTCCAGTATAAAAAAGAATCTTAAAAAGAGCACTTTTCAGTTGCTCTAAAAACCAAATGTAAAAGGAAAGGACTTTCTCATAGATCTGTGTAGAAATAGAGGCATACTGATAAATAAATGCACTGGGCTATATACAAAATTAGATTTTCAATTAAAAAAAAAAACAAAAACATGTTTTCTTTGCTCAGCCTAGGGGAAAATGTCAAAAGGTCTGATATATTAAAAAAACCCCTGCCACTCACCCAGTGAAAGCCATCTCTTTTGAAGTTGCTGCAGTTAAGGCATTCTTAAACTTGGGTATCTGGAAAAAAAAATAGCTAAATTTGAAAATATTTTCTGTTATATAACAAGTTTTTATTAGTGAAGTCTGACATGGACACAATGTGATAAATATTAATAAGCCACTTAGAGAATAAATATCTAAAAAGCTGGTAAATATACAGTTTCTAAGCAACTCATCGGGTTCCTCCCCAGGTTTCCATTACAGATCTGTGTTCCACAGCCCTTCTCCTCACTAGCACATTTTGAAATTGACTGTTCAGCAGTGATATTTGAATTGAGATTTTTGCCTAGGAGCCATTAGTTCAGACACTATATACTCATTTTTAGCACAATCTGTGGCCACAAAAGACACACAAGAAACTGTTTTTCATTTCCATTTTGACTAGGCCGTACAATTACCACAGTTCACTCACCTTGGACATTTCATGCCACATTTCTGTCTTACATTTTCCCTATTTCCTGAACTCTTCTTACGATACCGTTCTTCCTAAAATATTCTATGAAGGCTTTAAATGAAAGGTGAAATATGGAATTATTTAAATCAGGAGAAAGGCTAAAAAGCTGCAGGGTAAAGCTGCCACTCAAAGGGAGCTTGGCAAGCTGGAAAAACCTCATGAAGCTCAAGCCAGGAAAGCTCAGAGCCTTGCACTTGGGGCTCAGTATTCCCACACAGCTCTGCAGTCTGGCTGCTGATGAGCCATGGGGTTAGAAATATCTGGAAATATCTGGATATCTGGAATATGCATCAGAGATTTGGGCTGGGCCAGGCCCTGAGCAACCTCATCCGACTCCAGAGTGGAATCAAGGTTGAGGTTGCTTTTGAGTCAGGTGCTGGATGAAACATCTCCAAAAACCCCTCCTGAAAAAAAAACCCCAAAAAAACCCCAAACCAAACAAAAAAAAACAAAACAAAACAAAAAAACCCCCATAAGAACAACAACAACAACAACAAAAAAAAAACAAACACAAACAAACCAAAAAAACCCCCCCAAACCCCAAAAAAACCCACAAAACAAACAAACAAACCCCAAAAAAACCCCAAAAACCAACCAACAACAACAACAACAACACCCAAACAAACAAAAAAACCCAACCAAAATCAAAAAAATTCATGTCTCAGTTTCTGCAGTTTCTTTCAGTGTTCTGCTTGAAAGAGCTACAGTGGCTCTCGGAATTTGAACACACACAACAGAGTTGCACGTTCTCCCTCTTGTATTCCCCTCCAAAAAGCACATGGTAATTTAGAGTGCAAAATAAAGGTGTTGTCGCCTCATTTTATTGATTTTTCATCTCTTTAAAATACAGCTGAGAAGAATGTCTTGGTTCCATGATTAGATCTGAAATGCCACGAGACTGCCCAGCAGGTTGCTCTTTCTCAACTATAAATTTTATTGCTACTGCTTCCCAAGTTCTCTATGAAGCATGGACAGCTTGTGGAGTGCTTCAACCTGTCTGGCTTCTGACAGGTCTCCCTGCAAAACTCTGAGTTATCCAAGAACACTCTGTAGCTGTCATGACTACCACTCCACAAACCTTTCTTCTAGAGAAAAATCCCGTGGGAATCACAGAATAAAAGCAACATTAGCCAAAGTCCCTCTTTCTGTGGGAGACTACACAGTCAGAATCTACTTCTGTGTCATAACTCTGAATTTGAGAACAGTGCCTCTCCCAATTTTATATCAATGATCAGGCCACTGCAATCATTGAATACATATATTTTATCAGGAAAACAGGTAAAGATCAGACACTGTCTAAAAAACTAAACCAGAGCAGAACCTTTCTGCTAAGTATGTTATTTAATATCTATTGATAATGGCATAAATTGAGCATATGGGGGTTTTAATCTACTTCTAATAGGAATAATAATATTGATGATGATGAAGGCAAACAGTTTAATACTCTTCTATCTAGCTTTGCACTGGATATGCTCTATGACTCAGACACCACTATGGAAAAATACAGGTAGCACAAGGAAATATTGAATTTGTGTCAGGAAAATTGCTTACATAGTAATACTCTTATTGACTTAATCAAAAAATGCAAAATGACTGTGCTTTGTAACGCTTTGAAGATAATTAACTTTGTATCTCTCTTCTGACATATTTACCTTTCTACAACCATGGTAATATATAGTTGTCAAAGGTGGTTTTCTATGGTGTTTTGGTCTTTTTGTAAATATAAAGTTAAATAACATGAGTTTGACTTTCAAAAATCAGTTCTATTTGGATTGTTGGATATGATTTTAAGGCTACATTTTAAACGAAGATTTAAATGTGTTCCAATACTTCTAAATTGCTGGAACCATAGAAATGAAATGTACTTTTCTTGATGGCTTCCCCACAGTTTTCTCCATCTGTTTTGTTTTTGGTTTTTTTTAAGGGCTCCAACTTCCATTAGGTTAAGGATTTTACAACACAGAATGCTTTCCTAGAGTTTCTGGTGTCCAATTTCTCCCAAGTCACATTAGCTAATTACATATATGTGTAATATGCTTTCAAAACACATAAACCTGGCATTCCTTGAGAGAATTTTCTTGCCAGTACACCGATTAAGCAAAATGTTCCTTAATACTCTCTACTTAAATTACCACTCTTTAATTAGGCATTATTGCTGAATTAGGGATTGATTTCTTATGTCAGGATTTATTGGCCCAGGCTCTCACCCATCGTAGCCAAATTTTCTCAGAATGGAAGAGAAGTGTGGTGAGCTTGGATCCTGGTGATGCTGGATGCCAGCTGATCCAATGGTTAAAGGCCAGAGGAATAAAGAAATTATCCCAATTCCTTTTAGCTGCCAACAGCAATTGAGACTGTCCAGGCAGACCTACCAGCTTTGTGGAGAAAGGTTTTTCCTTTTTAGGAGATATCAAAAAAGTTCCATGTCATCAAACTTCCTCCAAAAAGAATACTCTTGCTGCAGAACTATTGAGCTGGAAGTGTCTTTGTTTTGGGGGAGATTAAGCACTGCTGGTGTAATCCACTGCTGCATCCACTGACTTCTGCACTGAAAGTGTGGGTCCTATTTTGAATAGTCACCTCTCTATTGAATTAACTACACTTCTAGGACACGTTTGGACACATAATTTTTGTTTCTTTGGAATGAAAACTGAATTTATCTATTGGCAAGATAATCCATATCTCTAGGGTTATGAAATAACAAAAAATACTGCATCACAAGAATTTCTAAAAACTACTGAAGATACAGTGAAGGAATAGACATATTAGAAACATCATCAATCTCCTGGTTCTCATGTTCAAATTACTGTTTATGAGAAGAACTGGCTACAGCAGAGTAAGAGTTAAATCTACAGAATGAAGACAAAAAACCTCAGTTTCTAAAACATACCAATGAACATACAATGAGATCATACTATTCTCCTGAGCTTCCAAATTCACAGGGTTAGATTTTACTGTCATTAACTTGAGCAGTTATTGAAGGAATTTCTATGGTGCAGCAGAACATAGACCTAAACTCTCAATTCATAGTCATTCTGTTTTCACCAAATTTGTGGTTTAGACATGATTAAAAAATAAAGCTACAAAACCAACAGAAAATAGCCTGCTATTGTAACATTTCTTGCCAAGAGGAAATCAAATACTGCAAAATAGCACTTGAAGACATGCAGGTGTTTGAGTCTGGACTCCTTTGAATTTAAGGACAGATGCTTAAGTAAAAAAAAAACAAAAACAAAAACAACAGGGATAAAAAGAAAAGAAAATGATAATAACAAAATGAACTTGTAAGTACTTACCCAAGGTTATTGATATGCATGTAATGAACACATCGTTGAATGACTTTCTGTCCTAGCACCATCAGAAAAAAAGAGCCTTCCACTTCCTGCCAAGAAAATAAAATTAGTTCCACCCAATAGTGACCTTTTACTAGTTTAACTTTCCCAGAACCCTTTGGTATAATTATTTTAAGGAGGTGATAAGTAATGGCAGTATCTGATAGGATGATGTCTATAAGGCATCATCTCCTATACCAACAGAACGATAATCGTTACAAAGGACTCGCCTGCCGTGTTCTCTATTCCCATGGCAGGAGGTAATGACTGGAGAAATCCAATATTGGGTCTCACTTGCTGCTTCTTCAGGAAGAAAAGGGATGAACATCTTGGAGAGCTGAAAGAGCTGCATAATCAATGGTCCCTCTCTTAATGTGCATGTGGTGAATGGAAAATAATAAAACAATAGATGTGGCTGATGTTTGAATTCAGGATCTGTCGTTTCACAGGTTCACAGTCATTATTTGATCTACCTAATTATTTAAATTAAACTAAGAATAATTAAATAAGAAAATGAGCTGAACCTCATTTCTGAAGACTTGGCTACAGTTACAAAATAGTTTTCCATCTTTAACTTACGTTTGTATGACAATTGAAATACTATTACATCCAAGAATAGGAAGTAATATATGCATCCATTATTTTCAGATGTTATATCAGAGAATAAAGAAATAGTGAAAAAAATGACAAGTGATCCCCTGGCCATTTAAAAAAAAAAAAAAAAAAAAAAAGACTTTTTTTTTTTTTATTTTTTAAGGAATCAATTTCCCTGTCCAGTTCACTGCTAAGCTGTGCATACAGCACAGCACCAAGAGGGGCAGGGGGCAGTGGCTGGAGATAAGGATATTTAAGCCAGTATTGCCTTCAAAGAAATCCACGTGGCACCTTCTCCAAGGGGAGAATTCCGTCCTTGGGAAGAGCCCGTGCTCCTCATCTAAATGAGACAGCAGCTCAAACCCTGCCGTGCGTGGGCTGCACCGTGACCCCAACGCCTGTGGAAGCACTCTGGCTGTGACCACTCTCACCCCTAATCTGATCCCTGAAAACCAAGCCTCAGAAGATGTATAAAGTACTTACTCACTTCTGAACACGCTTTAAAGCTATCCCTTGGAGCAGATGGAGTTTGTTTTGTAATCTCTGTACAGCAGCTGAGTTACAAAAAATGTACTGCAGTGCAGTCCAGAGTCAGTGTTCCCCTTCACATTATCTGAAATATTATAAAAATTGCTTTGTCTAATCGAGGCACCATTTAAAGGTTAAATTATTGTCAATGATGTTTGATTACCTATTTGCTGATTTATTTTTTGTTAATGGATGTATTTGTTAGTCCCTGGGATAGCCACAAGATCTCAGCACTAGGAAATCTTTGACCATCTTTTTACAGATTTATAAATGTTGTCGTGATCTAATCAGAGTAAAGGAACAATGAAACACAACTTAAGTAAACATTATAAAAAGAACTAGTGAACAGCTAGTCTATCTTTGCACAATCTATTTTTTGAGTATTTTGAATAAGAATGAATTCCTTATTTTCAGTCTGTTTGAAAATAATTTATGAACAGAATTAGGACAGATATTATTGAATATGTTAATTTTTTAAGTTGTTTCTCCAGTTCTAATAAATGTTAAAAATGAATTTTTTTATAAAATATATCCCCATTACAGCCTGAATTTCTCATGGAGAAGAATGTGACACACACAATCTGGAAGCCCATTTTTTTATCTTGTTTTTCCAAAAATTGGGACAACTTAAAGTGGAAAGTGAGGGGGAAAGAGGCTCCGTACTATACTGTACTAAAAATATTATTATATAAATTCTTCCTCTATGTATTATAACAAAAGCTCTATAGTATCATTTCATAATGATATTACATTTTTAAATTTAACATGTACTTGAAAAGATGAACAGAGGACTTGATGGTGTACTTCAGTTACCGCTTACTTATTTCCACATAATACATGCTTTAGCTGATTTTACTTGCACTTTAGCTTTTTATGGTAATTGCCTACTTATCCTGTTCTCATCAACTAATTGTGAGTAATTATTACATCTCTAATTGACCAACAATAACTACTGTATCTTCTTTTGCTAATTAAAGTCTTATTTAGGAGAATATTTAATTTGCTGTAGTAACTTTTCCTTATTGGCCAGCAAGTCAATGTATTTATTTTTTTTTTTTTTCTGCTTGTATGAGGCAGTGCTTGCAAACCTCCCTAAGAAGATTGTGTATAACACCTTATATCTGACATAAAAGGGCTCAGCTGAAGCTTATGTTATTGTTAAATGTCTTGTAAAAGGAATCTGTGACAAAGTTTCAGTTACGATGTGGAAAGTATTCTAGCACTCAAGAAAAACTCAAGAAAATAAAACGGTTTTTCCCACGGATAATTTGTTAGGGATCTTATTTCCAGCCAGCTCCCAGCTTGCACAGTCCTTAATGAGATCCCAAAGATAATATTGTATTGGCAAAGCCAGGGCTCTTTGTTCATCATGCAAATGTGACAGTCATAGAGCTCAGAGAGCTGTCCTCAGGCGTTTAAAATTAAGTGATTTCAGTCATCCTGGAAGCTGGACTGAAGCAGAGGAGGGAACAAGGAGACCTCCCATGGCTACTCCTCCACCACACCAGCTCTGCTGCCATGCACAGAAGTAGGAGAGGTACAGGAATCTCTGAAGATGCTCATGGATGGGAGTCTTCACACCTTCAAAGCAGTGTCAGGGAAGTCAGGTGGAATACAGCCAGAAAATGGCATGATTCCACACCCAGTTCCTGCTGTTCCCACTTCCTGCCAAAGACACCACGCTGATTTGGCGTTGCCTCGTCCTCAGATTTACCAAATCTGTGTGTAGGGATGACAAAATTATGTTTAACCTCATTTTAGAGAAATTTCTTTCCATGAGCTACACAAGTTAAAGGCGTGTGTAAAACCCAGGAAGCCACACTTCACATAGTGCTGACTCAGACACTGAGGGCTGCAGAGCTGCTCTGTTAAAGTCCCACATTTGCTTCAGCCAGAGTTCCTAAAAATGTGCCCTCTCTTGTCATTCCCCAACGCAGCACAATTTATGTACGCTCATGGACCAAGACAAGGTACCCAGGCTTGTTTTGTTGACAAAAGGAAGAGGTCAATTGAGACTCCATAAAGCATCATCTGGGAGATAAAGAACTACAAAATAAGCTTCTTCATATTTTCTCCTTGATCAGTTATTAAGTTAAAAAATAAGTTTAAATGGGAAACATTTGCCACAGTCTTATAATATCTGAAGGGGGAAAAACCTTTTTTAACATACCCAAGGGCTTTTTTTCCCTTTTTTCAAGGAAAATCATCTTTCAGTGAAGAAGACAAGGACATTTTATTCTTAGAGAGATCTCTACAAATAAATGTATTACAATACAAAATAGGGCCAAAGAAATATGCTTGGCATAAGGTTGAAAAGATTTAAACTATGTGGTATGTAGCATAAAAAATAAAATCTTTTTCTACTGAAAAAAATGAGCTGTTCTTCCCTGACCTTGGTTAAATTAGAGTGGTTTTCACTCATAATAAACTATTGACGTTGTCTTTGAGAGGCCACACCTCACAGAAGCAGTGACCTTCATTTCCCTCCCAGCAGCCTGGGAAGACAGGGAGGCCTTTTCCATGTAGACACACTTTTTTTTCCTGCTATTCTGAAAACTAATCTGTACTTTATTTAAAAGACAGTGACATTTTTGAATCAAAACTAAAGCAGCACGAGATGATTGTGTAGTTCATGTTCTGGAGCTGCACAGGTTATTTTTTGTCTCGTGTGTCAGCTTTGCCTCACAAGGGCAGCTGTTTATTTCCAGTCAGAGGTGATCCGTGGAATCTCTCCAAGCTGTGGTGGCTGTATCTGACCATACAGGAGAGGGGACTGTCCTGCTGGGTTTTATGCGTGTCCTTGGTCTTGAACGTTTACTACCAGCTCTGAACAACTCGTCCTGTTCTAATCTGTGAAGGCAGAAGAGCATGAAGTCTGTTTCTGAAGGAAGACTTAAAAGGAAAATAAATCCAGGATCCTTCTGGCAGCTAGAATGGAATTAATTGGAATAATTAATAAATGCTAAATATCATATTGGGTTGGAAACAACCGGTTTGAATATGAAGAAACTTAAAAAAAATATACAAGAAATTTTCTGTGGTTGGGCGAGAGAACTTCAAAGTGCTTTTTGGCCTAACACAAAATTATTTTATACTAAATTGGGTAGACTAATAATTGTAACATACAAGTATTTCATACTATTTCAAACTACAAACAATTAAACTACAAACAATTAAAAAGATGTGGAATTAAGCAGGAGCCAAAGGAGCAGCAAATCCTCATAAACAAAGCAAAAGTTCCCAATGCAGTGGTTTATAAGAACGAAGTAGACTCAATTCTTCCTATTTGGACTTATTTCTGAACTTATTCAAGGAAAACCAAAACCACTGGGGAGCTGCAGCTCAAAAACGTGGCTGGTTCTAAAGTTTCTCATTGGGAGTGGAACATGTCTCTAGCACCCCCAAGTTAATTTCAGGACATTGCAGAATCTGCTTGTGAATTCAACACCAAATTAAAGGTGACTGTGCTGAACCTAAGTCACAGGCTTTATTCAAATTAATTGATTTTTAAAAAGAAGCAGTCAGACTGGGTTAACTGGGTTTATTAATTAATAGTGGCTCAAGCATCTGCAGTTTTTACACACTGCTAATTCTTGGGTTTCATAAATGTGTAACTTATGAGCTAAATTGACAAAACTGTCCCCTACCATGTGGCTGATTAATATCTTACTGAATGTAAGGTTTCGTGCTAATAAATGTATGTTTAAGCAGGCAGTGTAGCTGAATAAAAACAATATTAATAGTTATAATATGAATAAATAATAATAGAATAACAATATAATCTGAATAAAAACAAATGTCCCCATTTCTTCAATTGAGAGTGGCTGACTTGAACATAAAGCTGGAAAAGACTGTGTAAATAGGTAACTGTAAAAGAGTATTCATAAAAATTTGGATTCAAAATATCCAGAAGAGCTTGTTTTCATGCTCAGAATATCAGTGCATTTGAAGCTACACAAGATGCAGAGGGAGAATTATAAAGCTGAAGGGAAAAAAATGCTGTGATAGTCAAAAAGCAGCTATTTCTCATTTTATATTGAAATTCAAACCATTTGGGGCCTGAGTCCTTAGGCAATTTCCTACATAGGAATCCATTTAATGATGTTATTATTTTCCCCTCAAATTGATGAAATGGAAGACATTATACTTTTAAATACTCCTTTCATATGTGGAAAATATCAGAGAATGTTGAACTCCTCCAGATCTGATTTTCTGCTAGAGCAGAACAGGATTTGTGGCCAGCCCAGTGCTGCAGGAAGCATAACCATCCTTTCACAGAGCACGACAGTAATGTTAACATCCCCTCCTCGCCAGAGGCAGCTCGGATGTTTTAGCATCAGAGAATCATAAAAGGTGCTGAGTTGGAAGGGATCCCTCAGGATTGTTGAGTCCAATCCCTGGCCCTGCACAGATACCCCAGGATCACACCCTGCTCCTGAGACCATTGCTGAAATGTTTCTGGAACTCTGCCAGGCTTGGTGCTGGGGCCTTGGGGAGCAGAGTTCCAATGCCCAACCACCCTCGGGGTGAAGAAACTTTTCCAAGTTTCCACATACAACCTAAACCTCCCCTGGCTCATCTTCATGCCATTTCCTTGAGTCCTGCCACTGGTCACCACAACAAAGAGATCAGTGCCTGCCCCTCCTCTTCCCACTGTGAGGAGTGGTAACTGCAGTGAGGTCTCCCCTCAGTCTCCTCCAGGCTGAAACTCGATCAGTTCAAGTTGGCCACCCACACAGCACTTTGCCCATGAGATCCACTCCACCGACAAGCAGCAGACCGAGGAGAGCATCTTCCCAAGCAGGCTCCCTTAAGACATGTAATGCTCTCAATTTTTGGCAAGCTGAAGTCCCCCATCAGGACCAGGGCAGCTGATGTGGAAGTGTCCCTTTGTTCCTCAAAGAATAATTCACTAGCATGACCATCCTATCTGGGAGGTCTGTAGTAGACTCCACCATTCTCCTATTTGTTTGTCCCTTGATTTTTATCCAAGGGCTCTTCAACTGCCATTGCCAGCTGTGAGCTCCATACATTCTATTGCTTCCATTGCATACAATGCCAACCCCAACCCCTTTTGGCCTGCCTACCCCTCCTAAAGAGCCTGTAACCACCCAACAGGGCACAGGACTCTTCCCACCAGGTTCCACTTATGCCAGTGATGTCAAATCTCTGGTACTGGGCCAGAATTTCAAGCTCATCTGGTTTGCTCCTCATGCTGCTGTTAGTGTAGAAACATTTGAGGTATGGTGCTCTGCAGCCTTGTGAAGCAGATTGAGGGGTCCCATTAGTGCTCAAGTTTTGGCACACCATCCCATTGCTCATCACTGGCAAGCCAGTAAAACATCCTATTACCTAAGGGTCACTGTAATAAAAAAAAAAAAATCATATGCATTTAACTGAAAAGCATATAAATGTAATATGCTGAACAGAGTCTTCACTGTTTAAAAACAAAATACTGACATGGACTTAAAAAATCAGATTTTCAAAAGCAATCATGGCCAAAACAAATTAAGCACATTCTTCTAGGCTAGTTTATACCACACTTATTTCAGTTTGCCCCCAAACCAAGTGCAATGAAAATCAAAGTACCATACATTTCTCAACCAGTTTTGTACTGAGATAAACTGAAGAAGAAAGCTGCTGTGGTGTGGTCTGTGAGCCAGTGTGGGTTTGGCTGCTCAGTCATACACATCCCTGGAAGAATGTAGGAGTGCAGGCACTTTATTCCTTACATGCTTTACCCCTACACTCTTCGCCCCATTTTTTGTGCTTGAATTTTCCCAAATATTTGACCAAAATCTGTCCCAACCTCTTTTTATCCTGGCCACCTGGTCTCTGTGCTGCCACATTTTCCTGTGCTGTCCCCATTCTATCCCATTTTGCTGTTCTGAGAGTGGGTCTGCACCCTGTGTTCATACTGAGGAGTCACAGCATGTGTGTGTAACAGCTCATAATACTCTCTGCTTTATTCCCTCTTTTTTTTTTTCCTAAAAATATTTGGAGTTTGTGACCACAGAAGAAAATCTAGCCAAATTTCATAAAATACTCAAGGATAAGATTCTCAGTGTAAGAGTTAATTCATTATCTACAGTTATTAAATGGCAATTATTTGTCTTCCTTCATTTACCCTGCTACAGACATCAACATGGATCTCAATCTGCTCTTTCACCACCCAGTCCTTGCCAGCACCTTCTGCATCTTTTTGCCATTACCCTTGCCTTCATTACCCTCAGTAACTTGGCAAACCGTGTCACTTCACTGCTCATTCTCTTTTTCACACCGCTGATGAATACATCCCCCTGGGACTCCAGGGTGATTTTCTTCCAGTGAGAAAAACTGACCATTAACTCCTACTCTCCATTCTGTAAGCTGCTGCTGTGCATGGTAAGTGTGCAGAGAGGGAGGTTTCTTAATAGTCTTAATTTAAAAAAAAAAATATTCCATTTAATTTATAATTATGTCTAATAAATAAAAAAAATTTGATTATATAAATACATTCTTGAGAAGAGACTCAGCAATCATGCTTTTAGAATGAACTTCTCTTTTGCCTCCTATTGGAAGTATTTTAGATTTGCCCTCTGTCAAACCTTGACATTTTTGGTCTGCTTCTGTTTTTTATGTATGTGAATCACTTGCTTTTCAATACCAAACTGTCAGAGACTTGTATATTTTGAAAAGAAGCCAAGTTTCAGTATCATTATACTTACACATTCGCCCTGAGGCATAATTGTTCTAATACACAGTTTTCATCCTGCAATTTAAAGGAAAGTTAGTGTGTCTTTTCTGCCTTCCAGTAACTGTCACAGGATTTTCAGTATGCACTGGATAACACAAGACCTTTCCTGTTCCCATGGAAATCAATAGTAACACTTCATACCCATTATACTCTATCAGAGATTAAAAAAAATGGGTTCTACATAATTAAGCACCCATTTTTTGTTTGATCACTGGTTCATTTGAAATCAGGAGAGCACAGGGTGGGATGCCACAATAACAAAAATAAAGGTTAAATGCTGGGATCCCACCCTTTGGGATGGTGTTCCCCTGGGAGCAGCCATGCCCCAGGCTCCTCCAGGAACAGCAGAAGTCACCAAGCGAGCAAACCCTGCAGATGTGCTGAATGAGAAGTTCACTGAGCCCAGGCACCACAGACCTGAGCAAATCCAGACTCTTGTTTTTTTCTAGTCTCATATCTCACCTGAGCACTGCTCAGCATCACAACACCTAATTCAGTGTACTGGTTTGAAAGCAAAACCAGTGAGACTCCAAGTCGGAAATACAATTTAATAGAGAGAGAAGTAACAAACAACAACAAAGAAGGGTAAAATAAAATAAGATAAATGCAATAGTACAAAGGAGCACTGACAGAGTCAGAATGCAAACCTGACACCCTGCTGGTCAGGGTGTTGGAAGCAGCCCAAGTCCTCCTGGAGTGACAGTTGTGGCTCTGTTGGAGCAGAGATGATCCTCAGGAAAGGCTCCAGTCGTCCTCTGTGAATCCAGTGGGAACAGGCTGCCGTGGGGTTTGGGATTGCTGTTTTATCCCATGGAAAGGCTTTGGCTCCTCCCTTGGGTGGAGCATCTCCCAATGGGATGAGGTGATGTTATCAGTCCTGTGAGAGCCTTCAATGGCCCATTCACAGGGGATGTCCCTCGGAGGAGGATGGGTGCAGGAAGAGATAAGGAGGCCCTGCCTTATCTGGTGTTATCAGGTGTCCATTAACAGAAGGCATCTGTCCTTTTCCTCCCTGGAGTTACAAGAGATAAAGATCAATATCTCCCAACCGGCTTCAACAGATGAAAATAGAACACACATTTTTGGTTACATTTTTCAACCCAGTACGTTCAGAGTGTGATGCTTCCATGGGTGCCAAAGTGTTTATGTAGAAACACATAATCACAGAATATGATTGTGTGCAGGTGCTTTCATTGAAGAGCTCTGGGAATCAGGGGTACAGACCCAAATCTGACTCCAACATGGATTCCAGATGGACATGTTTTTATACCTTCTTCCTTATATAATTACATTATATAATTAATTATTAAACTTCCATTGTTCTATTGTATACATTGATCTTACCCAAGCATGAACTCTCAAATCCCCCAAACATCATTTCTCATGATTCTTATTACAATTAAACAATAATCATATTCAATTACCAAACAATCATCACATTTAACAATCATATCATTTGTCATATAATGATTATGCAGGTGCAATTTTACATGTTCCAATAAAGACAAAGCCCAACATTCATTCCCAGGGCCTACCCAGCCCTGGCTCCCTTTCCCAGGGCCTACCAAGCCCAACCTCTCCTTCCAACCCCCCTGAATCTATTCTATACAATTCCCATGATTTTAGAAACATTTTAACCCTATGCTATCAAAAGGATGAATCCAGGACAGAGAGGAAAAGTAGTGGAAATCCACCACCCGTGTACCTTTCTTCAGGTTTCTGCATCAGGGAGGTGTTCCTCAGAGGTTCTTCTCCTAGGAGAGATTTAAGGCAGTTTCAGTCAACTTTTCTGAAACAGTGAAGACAAATAGCTGACATTTTAGGTGGACTGCCATCATCTTTTGGTTGGCAGAATAAATTAGGTTTACATGAAATAAAAATGGGGAAAAATAAATGTGTTTTCCATAAAAAATTCCCCAGTTTTTTTATGATTTACAAAAGCTAGAGCATCACATACAGGATTAATCACAGGCTGCTGTAACTGCAAGTCAATATCTAAACAAAAATGAAGGAGAATTTGCCAGATTTACCAAAAGTTGAATAAAGCAAGAAATTCAGAATCAATCCAGAAGTAATATGGCACACTAAAAGGGCAGAAAGTAACATGAAAACACAATAGGACTCAGTAAAATAAATTGATTTCCCTCACAAAGGAATATGTATAGACAAATATTTGTCACATGCAGTGTATTCAGGAACTTAAGATCCAACCCTCACAGCGAGTGCCTTGGGATCACTGCAAGGTTTCTCGACAGTGTTTTTTGACTCCAATGAAGGTAGTTTAAGGCTTTATAGAAACACAACTAACTCTGCCTTCTTGCTGTGAGCCAAAGATGCAGCTCTAAGTAATGAATTGTAACTGCACCCCATGTAGCTACACCGGTCAGCTCTTGCCATCTTCAATATGTCTTCAGTTGTTTTCAAATCAAGTACCATTTTCTAAAACTAGGAATATCCAGTTGTTTCTTTAGCAGTACATTTCTTTATTTTGTCTATTTTTTTTAGAACTAAAACATAATTTAAGACACACTATCTAAAAATAAAATATGTGTTATACACATGCTATGCACATGAAATAAAAAATCAAATACTTTTTTTTTACTGTATATGTAGTGGGATTTTTTTCTGACTTAATGAGTATCTAAAAAGAACAGAAGCAAGCAGGAAGACACTAACCTGCCAGTCCACCTGACCCCAAATATAATTTTAAAATACCAGTCTCAATTCTTGCAGACATCATTTATCCTCAACCGTAACCCACATGCAGTTTTAGTATTACTTGTGATTACAGTGTCCTTAACAAAAGGTAGGCAAAGTAAAATTTCCTTATCAATCTCTGAAGCAGAATAAAATAGTTTCCACTGAACATTGGAGTACAGATTGGTATGTAATTGGTATTAATTTAATTCTTCATAAAGCTCACTGTGACTTGCAGAATTTCAGATTTGTGGTTCTCCTTATGTTCCAGCCCTGCTTGGGATCCATAAAACTCTCAAATTTAGAAACTAGCACTTCTGTAGATGTTCTGGGAAACTTTACTGTGAACGTTGCCAAAATGTGAATAAAAGCCTCTAAATATAAAATAATGACCTGGATATCCTGAAAGGATCATTGTATGGACATTGTAGGGCCACTACAAATCCTGCAAAGCCTACAAAGCTAATTAAAAATTCTGTTCAACTGAAAAGGACAGAAATAAATACCCATGAACAACAATTTTATTTTTACATTGTGTTGTTGCTCTATGAACTAGAACACTCTTAGTAATTAAAATATTCTGAGACCACATCCCTACCTGGCTATCTCACCTTTTTTGTCACCTGTCTTGCTCATCATTTTTTAATCCCTTAGGTTTTTTCACAGGAAACTGTTGGTCCTCTAAGCTGTAATTTTTCTATTATTGAGCCTTAAAAAAAAAAAAAAAAAAAAAAAAAAAAAAAAAAAAAAAAAAAAAAGCCAGTATTTTCCAAGTCTGATTTTGTACTAAACAGGTCTAAAATGGCAGAACAAGTTATTACAATAAGCATAATTGCATAAACAAAATGTTCTGCCTGTTCTTTAGAATGTATTACACCTATGAAATACTAAAGAATAAAGAAAAGAGCACGTTCTTAGCCCAACTTTTACCTTGCCTGCTTATCATAATATTTTTACAGTTGTAGGAGACAACTAGAAAGAAGCAAAATAATTTAAATAATGATTACTATCCTGATACATTTCACAGATCTTCACTATCTTCTCAGTTGTCAAGTACATGGGCCTATTTTGGTGCTCTGCATTCAGTATTTGTTTTGATTTCTTTTCAACAAAATCGCTGTGAAAACGGATCTGTTTAAAAAGCTTGCAATGCCATATGGAAAGACATTTTTAAAAGACGTACTTTTTTAAATAGGGGAGCCAAAACATCAGAAAATCTGCCTGTATGTGACTATAAGGAGAAGCAAATGAGTTTTGATAAAGCTACTGAGATGGAGTAAATTTATATAAATATAACATCAGATGATAAGTCACAGTAGTCCTGGTTGCCAGAGAATAATTTCACTCTTCTGAGCCAGTCAGGATCCCTCAAACAAAGCCTGTGACAAGGATCAAACCATAAAATAATCTCTTGAACTCTAAGGTGTTTATAAGGGACAGGACATGAATACAGCCTTTACCTGCTGAATGATCCTGGTGGATGTGAATAATGCTGTGCAAAAATACAACAGAACGAGTTACAGGATGGAAGCACAATAAGCAAATCTGTGAGCAATGTGTGTCTATTCCCAACGCATTTTGGGTTATTCTGCTGAAGCTTGCAAGATAGAAAAGCAAGGAAAATTCTGATCCTGTGACTTTTGCCAACCTTTTTCCTGCAGTAGCACTACTGCTGTTTAACAGGAGCAGCAGTAGGTACAAAGGAAAAATAGTACAAGGTAAAGTTTAGATGTTTTTTACATCAATAGCTTTTTTTTTTCAATAATTTTGGTGTGACTGACTTCACCAAAATGTTTTTTTTAAGACCAAGCTGGAAGGCAATTCAAACATTTCCATATGAATCTTATTGAGTTCCAGAAGTAAAATAGGTTCAGTTTGTGACTTAAATGGAAAGTATGGTTCAAACCAAGCCTACAGATGATCACATGAGATAATTCTGACTGTCAAGAGCTTTATAATTAATACATGAGGAAGATAACATCTCCTTGATATTTCAAGTAGCCTGGTTGCAAAGAAGGATATTCAGTTCCAGAGCACTTCCCAGAAAAGCTTTGTATTTTCTTTATCTTATTTTTATTATTTTTATTTTAAACTAAGGTAAAGCTTGTATGCATCTCACTTAGACATGTGAAGTTTTAGTACAGCAAACATAAAAGAAGTGCCTTTCAGTTTTGTTTTTCTTTTTCTAGGTAAAAGTAGATAAATGTCAAAAAAAGTCTTTAATTTTATATTCTAAAAAAGAATGATTTATGGGGAAGACAAATCAAATTACTTACCTATAGTGGGAGATTTTTGAAGGTAGTTTCTTGGTTCTCTAAAGGTAACACTGAAAAATCTCTGATTATTCACCAATTTGTACTACAAAGTTAGGAGGCAGAAACTCCATTATTATTCCACTCTATTAAGAAGAAAAAAGAAAAAAAAAAAAGGAGAAAATTAATGATCAGAAACATGGAGATGAAAAGAAAAATATTCACCTTTACCTCACCTATCAAAACCCCCTGGAAGATTCAAATGAGGAAGAAAAGACAGGTGAGCTGCACCTTGTGGAAGAAATGCACAGGAGCAGAGTTTTTAGAAGTGTGATGTCATTCTTTGGATTCTTGGTCCCTTTGGAGCCAGCCACACGTTGGCATCTTTCAGCACGTGAGTAAAGCCGTGAGCCTGGCCATTGGCACAGGGCTGTGGACTCTTTCCTGGGGTTCAGAGCAGCCCAGGAGAGCAGAGTTGGGTTTCAGCACGAGCGACAGCTTCAGCTCACTTTGCCCAGCAGCCCTCCGCCCTCCGCGGCGCAGCAAAATTCACTCCCCAAGCACCAACCCTTGGATGTCCCTGGGCCCCTGGGCACGGCAGGAGGATGCTGTGGGCACACAGCAGATGATGTAGGATGGGAAGGTGTGCATGCCAAGCCAGAGCGGAGGGTCACCAATCCGAAATGCAGAAATTGAAATGTTTACGAGCCCGCAGCCCGTTAAAAGGAGAGGGGACAGAGAAAATGCACTGAAAGCAAAGTCTCACTGTTTCTAATTTATTGAGCACTGAATTATCATTTGAACATAAAAGAAAGGACTTTTAAACATTAACTAAAACAGTTTACACCAAATTTAAAGGCAGGTTATTTTATGGGAGACCTGATGAAGATTGTGCCATAAAGAACTTGGTTGAGTTCCTTAAATCCTGGCCATGTATCGAAACTGAATTGAGGAGACAAAATCTGTATGATTTGTACTCAAAAATTCTTCAGAAAAGCTTTAAGGAATCGCTTGTTAAATAAAACAACTCTGTAAAACTCTCTCATATCCATGATCTTTGTTAACTCATACCTTTTTATCTTTCATGTGCCCAACACAATGTGTCTGAACATCTGCCTGCATAGTCCATTATTTTAATTGATTATCATTGATGGCTAAAAGGAAGGTAAAATGATTGCACATCTCAAGAGAACGTGATCTATATTTGTTTAGATCTGTAGAATTAGCTTGTCCAAAAAGGAACTGTTAAAAAGTCTAATAAAACCATAAGATCAGTTCCTCAAAGTGATAGTTAAATCAATAACATGTGCAACCTATTATTCTGATTGACATAAGCCTTGAGTAGTCTGTCAGCAGAAGGTTATGCTATGAAGCGTAATTAAAGAAACATAAAATTGATTACAGATCTCAGTCTTGAAACTGGAAAGGATTTCTGATTATTTTTCAAATATTGAAGTGTTTCTCTTCTGTTTGCATCAAATCAGTATAAAAATCTCTTTTGCAATTTTAACATATAACTCCTAAATTTGCTTTTATAATAAGAATGTACTTTTGCACCCTAAGAAGTGGTTATGAATAGATAACTGATATTCTTTGAAAATACCAGTTTGAAATGTATGGTAATGAAATTCAGGTGAATACTTCCTAATAAATTCCCTGCTTAAATTTCTGTATCTCTCTAAGAGTACTATGTTGAAATTAAAACTGTAGAACATGAGTAATTTCCAAACTTATTTGAGATAGGTTTACTCTGAAGTTTTGAGGACAACAAGAACAAGGCATGTATCTTTCTTTCATGTAAATCTCTGGGATGATTTGGATTTTAATGGGTCCTGAATAAGAGAGAATCCCTACAGTGTTACATCTGACAAAGCCTTTATATGGAGCTTTGTAAGATGTCATTGTGCAAAGCCTATTTATTTTTCTTTTTGTAGAAAAGAAAGTAATTTTATTGGTCTTTATGCAGACATCAGGGTAAGATGATCAGAGATCTGCTTTCAGATGTATGTCTGAAGATATTTTAAATAGGTCAGTTAACTGTTGTAAAGATCAGTTTGCCTTTTTTGTAAAATCAGAACAATACAAGAGATAAAAACCTAATAATATATTATAATAATATTTATATTATTAGCAGTTTTTTATTTGCAAGCTGCCTTATATAATATACCTCAGTTACACTGAAGTTGTGTGGCCACTGTCACAGGACTGTGATTAATTATGGCTATAATGAAAAGGCTACCTGGATTTCATTCTCTTTTTATTATACATTTTTATAATAGTGTAACTTCAAAGCTTTCAGTGCAGACATTGTATTCACATATCCTGACAAGAGAAGAGAGCTTGTTGTATATCACTCCCACCCAGTGCTTCTTCTCTGACTGATTTTGTTTGTTGGTTTAATTTGATAAGAAAATAATCATTATTCAGCATCATAATCAAAAGCCATCTATGCATAGGATACTTGTCTAATTTAATCTTTTTGAAATCCTTTTTAAGGTGCCTTTTTTTCTTCCCTAAATGAAGAGAATGGCATTTCCATGAGCTGCATTAGTTCTATCATTCCAATTGAATCAGAGTGGTTAATAGTACACATTGTGCAAGATGAGGGGAGGCAAGCAGAGGTAACAAATGATTCCTAAATTCTCATTTGCCTTCACTGATAGCCAAAGGTAGCAGCTGAAGAAAATCAAATATCATACACAAATTCTGTCAGCCACACAGGCATTCAGAATATGAATTTCAGACTATCAAGACTTCATGTTTCAATCAGTTTTGATATCTCTTGGCATTTTCCTTCAATCTCTGCTTTTTATAAATAATTCTTTTACTTAGGTGCTCTTTCTAGTTTACTTTTGAGCACATGGAAATGCATCTCACCTATTACTGTCGTTATTCTTTGTCTTCACTTTGTCAACCTATATAAAACAGAATTAAAACTTATTTTATGTTAAAATAGTCTATGACATTTGGATTATGGAACATATCAGTATATGCATTTTCAATTAAATTTGGCATTCTTATATCAAAATCTTGGAGAAATTACCAGCATCACCTCTTCTTATTTGAGAGAGTCTGAGTTTCTGCAGGATTTAAGGGTCATGAGCACTTCAGTACAGAATCCTGGCATTGCTAGAGGTCTGATGAAGTCTTTGGATACACAAACTTTCAGAAAAGGAATGGATAATCCCATGTCACAAAATCATGGAAAAACTCTGAAGACTGGAACAGGGATAATGTCTGGGAAAACCTTCACAGCTTTGCTGAGAAAAGCACAGATCGTTCTGAATGTCAGAAACTGGTTTTGTGTGAACCTTGCAAACAACCCGACCATGCCTGGTTTAGCTGAGACGGGCCCTAAGAGATCATTTGGAGACCTCAGCTGAAATATCCCCAAAAGTTACAGTAATCAATAAATACATCTTATTTTTCATTCAGCTTTCTGTCCCTAGAATTGCTTCTGAGCTCACATACTAATTGAGAAAAACAGCAAAAACCATGAGTAGGTACTAGAAGAGTATTCTTCCTATTTCTTTACTTTCCTGCTGAAAGCACATATTTTGAACTTCAAGTCATTCCTGCAGTTCTTTCTTGAATTTATCTTAAAAATAAAATGAAACCTGACTCAAAAATTGATAATGCTTTCATGAGTATCCCGTACAGTAGAATAGTACATATTTCCTTTATTCCATATTCTTCTGAGCATTCATCCAGGACTCCTATCTTAAAATTTTAAACAAGGAGCCTGGTTTAAAACAATGTGGCTCCATGTCTCTTTAAGTGCAGCTTATATTCTTGTTCCAAGAGAAATATTGATCCATATACATGGAAAATACAGCAAATGGGATGACCTAGGCAATTCTCTAAAAGCTGCCTGTATCATCAGTGTATCTCCATGAAACTCTGTAAAATCTGGTTTATTTTTTTAAATGCTGTGGCCCAGAGGAAGCCTGCCAGGCCAGTGCAGCCAAATGTTTTCATTTGGAACAGCAGCAATTTGGCCTGTGACTTCAGTTAATAGATATATTGGTACTGCCTAGGATTGGGCCAAAAACAGATAACTGCAGTAACTGTTAGAAATTCCCCCAGCAGATGATTTCCTATGTACAATTACTTTTTAAGGTCTATCAATCCATATTACAGATTTCTGTTATTTAGCACAGTCAGAAGGGAAAATGAAATTAGAGCTGTAAAACATAAGTCCTTGCCTGTCCACAACAATTGGGACTGTGTGCCACTCTACTCAAGTTAGATTGTGAATCAGAGCTGGGAAAAAAATGCTAATGCATAATCTTTAACATGAATCTAGAAGCTGTAGTTGCTATGTTTATTTTCAACCATTTCAAACAATTATTTTCAGCTATTATTTAACAATTATTGATCTCTTGCCTATTTATGGAGCAGGGACTGTGAGACTGCAGAAATATTTCTCAAGGTGCTGGATCACTGTCAACAGAATTAGCAGACAAAGATATTTTCCTTGTTGTAACAAAAGGATAAAGAAATAAAATGCCAAAAGTGGGTTTTTTCTTGCTTTTCTTTTCAGCCACCCTCAGTGTCTGTAATTCTTTTCGTCACTTCAGTTTGGAAACCTTTTCTTCCTCATCTATTTACCTCTGTAGATTATTCACTGCTGGCAATTAGCAAGCAGAGGAAATCCTGCTGAGGAGAGCAAGTTAAAAGGGGACTTAAGAATGACTGCCTGGGAAACAAGCAGACAATCTGGAGCAGCAGACTTCCAAATTTCAAATACACTCATTACAGAGATGAACTGCCAGAACAACCTCTCTTCTTAATTCCTTTTATCTGGGTCTCCAATCTGCTCACAACAGGGTTTAGTCCAAAACTTAGTGTATTTCAGTGGGCTTGGGAAGGAAATTAGTAAAATTCCAGCCTTCATTCTACCCTGAAAAAGAACAATTTAGGGAACGGCTGGCTACATCTGGATAATAACCAAATATCGCTTTTCACACCCAAACCATTGCAGTCTGGCATCTTCCAGGAAGCCCTGGTGCCTGTGTGGGGAAAGCAGGAGGAAGGCTTTTCCTGCTGCCCAGCTTTCATCTGCAACAGGAAGAAACTGAAAACATTCTCAGTGATTTCATTAAATCAGAATAGTCGGTCTTATGTACCGTGTTTATGAGAAGGAAAATAATCTTACCTCTGTGGATTAGCTTGGGATTTTTTCTTAGGGTTCTAAAAGCTGCATAAACACAAGGCATTGGAGAAAAAGCGTTCCCCAAGTGCAGCTCTATCACAGCTGCTACTGCAGAAAAATGCATTTTTGAACTTTCAAAGATCTTCTTAGTGTCCCTGTTCACGAAGCCTGCATGATATTTTAACAGAGTGAATAAGTGACAAAGGCTTTAGGTAAATTATCTTAAAAATATTGCCAGAACACTGTTAAATAAAAGATGGCTTTTCAAACAGAATGTAAAATGTCACATAAAATATTATCATTAAATAACTAGTTTTTGAGGGAAAGCAAAGCCAAAGATGCTAAAGTCTCTTTAGGAATAATCACTTCTCACAAACAAAACCTGAAAATACAGAAAATATTTCAAATATTTCAAACCCCAGATAATTTCACAGCTTCCAGCATCAACTGGACATACTTCATCATAATTCACTTCATTTTTTTTGGTTTCGCTCCAAACTACCACAGCATAAGAAGTCCTGTAAAGAATTATGCATCCAGAAAAATGAGATAAGAAGATTTTATTTTGTTTTGTTTAAGTAAACTAAGCATAAATAGTCTAAATGACACAGGAACTTCCTTTGCAGCTGTTCCAGCAGGCTGACCCCTATCACTGAAGCTGTGATTTTGCACTCGTGATCCCACCTGCTTTCCTGTTTTGAACAGTCTCTTGCCTCCCAAAATGCTGAATCTTCCAGCCCAACCAGATTAAGAGACATTCAGAGTGAGACCATTCCGTCACCACGTTTAACTCTCAATGCACTTTGGAGTGATTTCTTAACTGGATTTTTAATAACCTGAACATTTCATTAGGGACACAAAAATGGTACCTAATTAGAAACATTTAAGGTTGAATTATTACATTTTATTTTTGATCTGAATTGTCATCTTCTTTAGAGATAATTCCATCCAGGTCTTTGATTTTGGAATACTTTTCACAGTTTCTTTAGGTAGGAATGCGTAACTGAGAAAGAGGACAGGTTTGGAGTAGATATTAGGAAGAAATTCTTTGCTGTGAGGGTGGTGAGGTGTTGGCATGGGTTGCCCAGACAAGCAGGGGTTGCTCCATCCCTGGAAGTGCTCAAGGCCAGGTTGGATGGAGCCCTGAGAAACCTGATCTAGTGGAATCTTTCCTGGCCCATGGCACACCCAGGGAATCTTTAAGGTCCCTTCTAACCAAACCACTCCATTATTCTATTTTTTGCCTTTGTAAAAGGCTTTCATGGCTGGTTTGGATGGGTCAGGCATGAATCAAAAGCTTTTTCTTAGCTGTCCATCTCAGGTGAACATTACAAGCTGCAGGCAGGCACAAAGGTCACCAGCTCCAGGAGCTGTAGATGTGCCAGCAGAAAGCCAACTTCCATGCAGACAGGCAAATCCAGTTCTTATTTAAATGAATGCTTCAGAGGTGTGTGTGTAAGAGAGGGGATGCAGATTATTTTCTAAGCAATTGACCTATTTTAGAGTTTCTACCTCTTGAATATCCAGAAGAGGGTGTCCATGCACAGAATCATCTGGACACCCTCCCGCAGCATTACCTACTCCAATAATAGATCAGTGAGATTTGCAGCCTTTGCCACTTCAGTAATGAGCACCAAATCCTGACTGGAGGTGATGTAATTGTGGGACAGCAGGTCAGCAGTCTCCATATTAATCCTTTGCTCCTTATTTCAGTTAAGAGCAATGAAACTGAGAACACATGTAAAAGATTGAGATCATTTGTTCCCAGACCATTTTCTTAACATTTTTTATGTCTTTATAGAGTGTTTTATCTGGGTTTCCATCACTCCTTTTGGGGATGATGGCAACTCAGCCTTTTAGGAGTGACAGATCTATAGAGATACGTGCCCTTAGATCACTGCATTTTCAGGTTCCAAATAACTGGTACAGTAAAATTAATTTTATAATTGAAGCATGCTCAAATGTTTAAATTATAAACCAAACTACAAAACCTGCAATAAGGAGACAGTGCTGCTTTTATTCCCTTTCAGAGTAATATTGGGCAGTGGTTTTCTTTAGGATCTAATTGCTTGGAAAGTTCAAGTGGTCAGAGCACCTTTTTTTTTAAAGATAGGAAATATTAACCACTGCAATTAAATCAAACTTTCTAAGCTCACACAAAATTCCCTGTAATCATTTTCATGGCACATAGATTTTTTTGCTTGTATTAGAGAGAATCTAATTTTGCACACTAAGTGTTCCAAAGGACTATTTGCTGCACATGGGGTAAATGACTTGCATTTTTTGTTTTGTTTGTTCATCTGATGCTGCCAGAAAATACCACTGGAGGGGGAATTGCTTGTTCAACATGAACATATTCCTAGTTTTTTTAGTTTCTCCTGAAAGGGTTGGAGATAATAAGAAATAAGCCTTATATTTGCTTTTTGCTTTACTCATGCCAAATGCAGAAAGGCTGCAGCTGTCAGGGGATATGATATTAAAAGTCAAATTACAATAAAAAAACTACAACCAATGATTCTTTATAGCAACAAAAAATTAAAAGCAGATAACAAAAAAGCACTCTTTGGGGTCTTTGATTTGGTAATGTCCTAAAATATGTACATAGATTTATGCAAAATAATAAATCCACTGAAACTGAAAAGAAAGTAAAATTAGGCCTATAGCTAATAGCTAGCTTGATAACTTTAAACTGAGTAATAGATCAAAACACATAGATTTATTTCCCCAAAAAGATGTATGTCCAGCTTTAATTGTACACAAATACTTATGTATATATATATATATATATATATATATATCAGTGTTTCTGTAAAATTAAATATGTTGATAGAAAACAGTTCTGGTTTTGTGCATACCTAACTAAAGAAATTCAAATTACTCTACCTGTGTGCATTATATTAAGACAAGTAAAATATCCCATGTTTCCCTCTTGTCAGCACTTTCCAAGGGTTTTCCTTTCTGTTGTCTTTTCCTTCCTTACAGTGAGAAAGTTCCTCTGCATTAAAAGCAACTCATCACTGGAAATGGAAAATGTAATCTTATGAAGCCCCACAGAAAAAAACACTGCCTTTAATTAAAGCTCTGCCCCATCACTGATTTTTTTTTAATTGACAAAATGTAGGTTTATTTATTTAATAAGACATTGAGAGAATTTTTTGTCTTTTTCTTCCTCTGGGAAGTGTTTTATTGTTTGCTTCCTTTCTCTTGCCTGCTTGCTGTGTAATTCAAGACTGATGCCTCCCTCTGGGAAACAAGACTTGATCAGAGAACAGCCTGCACTGTCACCTAAACAAATTATGTTTTAGTCACTGCTGATGTTGGCTCTGTCATAATGGAAATGTATAATTAATGCCTTTGCTTTTACTGCTTTGGAAAGACAGCTCCCTGAATCTGGTTCAAGAGAGGGGATTTTAGGAGTGCACCCTTTTCTCTTTCTAACCATTAACACAATGGATCCCTACCTCTGCCTCTAGAAATGAAGGATCAGGTCCCTAATCTCTACGGTTATTTATTAAATTTACAGTCCAGGCAATTTATTATTACTAAATAATAAAAAATCTGCTGTGCAGCAAGAATTTGGCAAGGAATAAGAGAGGAGGGAAAACTCAGGAACACAGGTTAAATCCTACATTTCTCCTTTCAGCAGAGCTTGAAAAGATTAAGCTATTTCCATTAGTTTCCTGCAGAGTTGCAAGCAGTGATAATAGACATGTGCTAATTTCAGTATTGCACTGTGCTATGAAGCAGCATTTTAGATCATCTTTCACCTGTGACATGACTCCAAATACCCCCAATTAGCAGCTCTCTTTTTGTTTTCAGTTTTTTGTTGTTGAACTTTTAGCAATGACTAAACATCTGGTATTGTGACTACAAATAGCCTCCATCTCCTCACCTCGGGGATGCACTGTAGCTTTAGACTATTTATACTTTCATCTAAAATTCCAAATGACCAAATCATTCTTCTGTAATAGGTCCTAAGTGACACTAAATGGATGGTCTCAGCTTTTTCTTTCCAAAATGGACAGCTCTCTCACCTCTTTTAGCAAGTGCGCTGCTTAAAAAAGCTCAACACAAAGAAGTAACAGAAACACCATTTTCAGGACTGAAATAACCTTTGATTTCTACAAAAGTACATAGACACCAAGAAACACAAAGGCAGTGTGCTTTAAACAATTCTAGTGACATCAGAAGCTCAGTATTTTTATTTAAGTTTATTATCACCGTGCCTGGAGCTGTGCAGAAACCAGACCAAGGCAGCAAAGGTAGCCATCCTCAAAGAGCTGTGGTCTAGATTGGTTGGAAATGGACAAAACAGACTTGTTTTCTAAAATTAAACTGCTACTCTATGTCATTTCCTCATCAGGTAATTCTATACACCATCTCCATCCAGCTTCCACAGAAATATTCCCACATTCTGAAAATCTCTAATTCCATTGCTGGTGCCACTATTCAAATAACATTTTTAATTATAATCATCACCATCATTGTCATCATCTTCTTTTATGAAATAGAAAACTGGGGTGGAGGAGTTAAGTCATTTGCTGGACTTCTTACACATTTTTTTTCCTCTTTGATTTAGAAATAGATAAGAAAAATTTGTAAGGCACAAGGTCTTGAGCTGATGTAAAATGGTTTACCTATTATGAAGCCATAAATAGCTAAGATTAATTCAGATGAGTCTTGAATCGTTCCCCAAATATTCTGACTTCTAGTCTTTTAACGGAACCACTGAAGTATTCTTGGACTAATTAGAGTCCTAGGAGGCACATAGACACACCTGCTGATGGTGATAGTCTTCATTGATGTGTCCAAAACTATGGCACTTGCAACAACAAAAACAACAACAAAACAACAAACAAAAACACCACCAAAAAAAAGTTTGATACAAGTTCAAGCTAACAATGGTTCTCTCTAAGGAGAACTAAATTTAAAATGCTATCTCCCTTTTAATGGAAAAAAAATCAAAACAAAAACAAAACAACCTTTCTCAGCCATTAGTTTACAAAAAATAAGTGATTTTTAAAAGAATCATGATTCAGCCAAAATGTCTCTGATACTTTGAATATGATTTAACTTTTTTTCCTGTTGTAAAAACTTTCCTTGAGTTCCCTGGATTTTTGTTATTCTACTTCTTGTGTGTGGACCAGGATCTCTTGAGGATGTATCTGGCACAGAAGGAGGACAGGGTAGAAAAAGAAACTTCTTCTTACCAGCCTCATTCAGAGAAACCCAGGTCATCTAAAGATTCCAGGCCAGCAGCAAATTAACTTTCTGCTCTTGAATTAGGCTGGGTTCCAGGCGTGCTGGGGGTGATGCCTTGGAAGGCTGACCTGAAACAGAGACTGGACAGAGATGGAGAATAAAGCAGAGATTTATTGAAAGGCCTCCAGGATCCACCTTGGGCAGGACAGGAGCCTGACCAGGGCTGCACCCAGGGTGGACTAAAAATGGTCATGGTTGACTGGTCATGACATATCACATTTTTATAACTTTTGGTCCATTTGCATATTGGGGTTTAACAGTTTCAGGTTGTGAGGTCTCATCTTTCTTGTTCCTCTCTTCAGCCCACCCTTGTTCTTGTTTTTGGGTCTGAAAGTTGTCCTTGGTCCTCAGCAGGAAAGGATTTGTTTTGTGTCCCTGCTCTGTGAAGAGAGCTTACCAGCACTTAATATGAGGCTCAGAACTACACCTAGGCAGCACAGAATCTGAAATAAATGAAAGCTAAAACTTAAGGGGTGATGAATCTTCTGTGCAGGCATTGAGGTAATGAGAGAGGGGACAGGCTGGGCTGCTGGCTGTGGCACACCACTGATACCCTTTGGGCAACAGAAAGGCAGGTGTGCAAACAGGACCTCCCTTGCAAACCCTCCTGAGCTGGTCCCTCCACTTTTCTCCTTTTCAGGTGTTGATGAGCCATTTCAGTCCATTTATATATCAGCTTTTAAAGACTGATTGTTATGGTAGACCTGCCTCAGCAGCTCGCCTGTCAAGGGGGTTGATGGGGCTGGTTTGTGCCAGCAAAGCCCAGCCTAAAACCTCCCTCCTCTTCTTCAGGAGCAGCAGATTGGTGAAAACAACACCATTTATGGTCTGATACATCTGGAGACAGCAAGGCCATGGGGCATAATAAAGTACAGAGAAGCCACATGCTCCGTGCTGCTTTCCTTGCTAAAATCATCTCCCTATTCCAACCCATGCATCACATCAGCTGCCTCCTTCCCCTGAAGTGATTGCTGATAGATATTGGAAAACAAGGAAAAGACTAAAGAGGATGCCTTGCCACAAGCTGAGGGTTTTGGGGTTTTAATGTTGATTTCCCACAGTAGAAACTTCATTGTCATTAGCTATTCAGCACAGCAGAGGGACCTAAACATCAGAGCCTTCAGCATTAATAATATTTGGGACCTAAAGTTTTGAGACCCTGGGAAGTTCCCACTGAGCACTGATAAAAGATAACACAGGAGGAAAACTAGAAGGAGCTTTGAGGATGAAATGACAAAGGCTGAAAGGCACTCATCATCACCATCAGAAAAACAGGCACACTTCCACACAGGCACCTATAGAAAGTGGCTGGCAGCTGTGTTAAAAGTCACAAAATCTCTCTCATGACATCAAGCACAACCCCATGTAAGCAGAAAAACACCAGGAACAAGCAAACCCAAGAGTTACATGCACGGACATACGTGCATACATGGCTAGGGAAGAAAAAAGGCCAAAGCCTCTCTGAATGTTTGAATAATTGGGAAGAACACAATACCTCTGGGGAAGCAGATTTTTCTGAAAATCTATTACTGGAAATCCTGTTTGCTAAACTTAACAGTCTGACATGGGATTCCTCACATAAATCACTGCAGTCAGGCGAATGTAGGAATCCCTCTGAGGTCTTCATAATACTGTCAAGAGATACCCGTGTGTTAACCTCCCTCCTGTGCAGCTATTTTTGTTCTTCTCCTTAGTTTGCAGACACAAAGGGTATAATTTATTTTAATTATTTGTTTTCAAGTTGAATGGCTGCAGACTCTGAACAAGAAATATCATTAGGTTCCAGCATATCAAATAGCATTGTCAAGATGCTATTCATTTGGTAGGCACACTAAGAGAAGGACAACATTTTCATTTAACATTGATCAGCTGAATGCATTTATTTATAAAGGTAGCACACCAACTTATATTCCAATAAAATAAACTTATACTCCAATAAAATAAAATAAATTTGATAATATTGTGGCAGAGATCTGGAACTAACAACATTATCCAAGGAGAAAAATACACAGAGAAAGGAAATGTTATAGCACATTTATCATTTACATACCTTGTGAGGTTAGGACCTTTATCTTTCTCACAGATTTTTTACTGGATGGGATAAAGATAGATGTGCTCTAATGTACTTTTGTCTTCACTGCATGGATAGTGCCATTCTTCACTCACTATGGGAAAAGACAGAAACAGAAGTATGTTTCAGTGACCTTTTATCCATGATAGGTTCCATCTTCATCCTTGTACGTACTGCAGCACTTGCAGTAAATTGTTTAATATACATTTAGCTGAATTTGCATCTATGCATCATCCATACAGATAGCTCAGAAAGTCTTATTTCAATGTAAATGGGGAGCAATATCACTGGACAGAGGGAAATTAAGCTGAAATAAAAATATTGCAAGATGAGAGTTGGGACTAAAACCTCACGGTGATCGCATAGAAGGACCGTGAGGTTCCTTTATATTTTATAATTACAAGGGAAATATGGACTTGACAATTAAGACTCAGAGAGTGAGAAAAACAGCTCTTAGCCATAGCAGCTGTCTCAGAAGGCCGATACCATTGAGAGTACCTTGTACCGTGCCCTGTGCTTCCCACTGCTGGAAGCAAATCTGGTGCTCTCTTGCCTTCTTTCCTTCCATAGGACCAGGTGCATTTTCCACAGCAGGCACAGGGAGGTTTGACTTACACCCACCCACCCAGGGAGGCAGGCAAGGGAGCTGGGGAAGTTTCCACCCTTCCAAGCTTACACATGGGAGTCCCTAATTTAGGCTACTGTGTTGATTTTGTGTGATAGATAAACCTTAATTTTCCACCTTATTTACATACGGACCTGGGATTTCTGTGTCATGAACTGGAAATTCTCTGTTCAGTACCTATTATTGCCTGAGAGGCCTGTGGATTTATTTTTTCTTGTAACACCACTGTAAACTAATATAACATTTTCCACCTGAATCCCTAATGATACTTTCACAATTAAATGAAGAAAACTTTACAGCATTATTCTAAAATACTCACAACTCTGGCTTTACAAACACATTCCACAATTTAGTCAAGTTCAGCTTGAACCCTGCATCCTTTTTGCCCCCAAAACACTGACCAGAAATTGTAATGGCTAGCTCTTGGGAAAAATCCCTTATGACAGAGTCTATTTTCACCATTTATTGGTATCTAATGCCACCATAGTCTTGTTTTCATTCAGAGAAGCCAAAGTGCTTAATCTAACACGAGCAAAAAGCCTCTCCAGTGGCTTTGCCTCTCTTGTCCTGCATTCTGTCTGTGAATGGCATCGCTCTAAGGAATACATTATTACTGCTGCAGACCACTCCAAATCATTCAGAGACCCTTTATATCGGAGCCAAAAACAGATGAGGAGGAATTAGGTCCTCTGGGACCCAGATATTATCCAGTTCAGCTGAAGCCATTCTCACTTGGTTTGTCTGAGAGTGATTTTGCATTTTAATTTTTAATAATTCTTTAATCCATCTAAAATGGGGGAGAGCAAATAAAGCAGAGTCCCTCTGCTGCTTCCTTCCTTCCTTCCTGCCTTATTCCTTTTCCCATTTTTTATTGTTTTAATTCCACATTCCTCTGACTTTTGAAGCTGTTGATTGAACACATTGGTATTTCTTTTTTGTACTGAGAAGCACTAAATAGGAGCTTGCTAGGAACTAGACTTTTTTTCTATTCTCCTTTTTTTACTAAAAAAATAAAAGTCTCCTGTAAACACACCCCTTTATACTGCATTGAAAGTTAGAAACAGCTGAACTAGAGTTAAGGCAGCCCTGTATTCTTTAAAGATTCTCTCCCTTTCTCTTTTACCTCCCCTTCTTCTAATCTAACTTACCCATGCTATTTCTTCCTAATTTCAATTCTTTCATTTCAGCAGTTTTCTTTATCACACTTTGTCTTACCATGGTCCAGCTCCTGTATATTCTTTACAGAGATGTGTGTGTATTGCTGAAACTCCCTCAGAACCTTGAAACATTTTCTTGATTTTAAAAGCAGTTTTATCTCACTTTCATAAAGAAAAAGATTAACTTTAGCTCAAAGCTGCTCTGTGAGGAAAAGTCCCATGTCTAAATGCACAAACCAGAGAGAATACCCAAACCTCAGCAGGTAGCCATTTCTTGCCAGCAATTTAAAAACAAAAGCTAAGAAATACAGATACAGAGGGGGAAACTGAACAGTGAATTTAGGGGAAATGCCGTTTACTTCAATCTTCACAACTCCAAAGTCTGAAAAATCAGTGTGGACTGAGCCTGTATCTTACACGTAATTACATGTAATCTGAAGAGCTGAACTGGAGAGGATTAGTTTGCTGCCAGTTCCAGAGAATGCTCACAGCCTGATTGTATTTTCAGGGCACTGGTGGGCAGCAACAGATGGTGGTCATTTCCCTGGCAGGCCATAGCAGGGATAATTACCAGACACAGTTCCAAGGTTTATGATATTATAAACCTCTCTTTCATTTCTCATTCACTGCATGTGGAAAGTATGGCCTTTTAACTCCTTTCTTATTGA
The DNA here is from genome assembly GCF_021018805.1 of Prinia subflava. Taxonomy (NCBI): domain Eukaryota; kingdom Metazoa; phylum Chordata; class Aves; order Passeriformes; family Cisticolidae; genus Prinia; species Prinia subflava. The sequence continues at coordinate 8,767,306 of NC_086264.1, read as the reverse complement.
TTTTATACTAGTGCAACACCTTTGCCTCTAGTGATTTTGAAATGATTCAGTGGTGAAGTAAAACAAGAAGCAGACCTTTTAAGTCAATAAAAATAATAACAACCCCCCCCCCCTGAACTTACTGCTGATTTTGGGGGTTTTTTGGCTTTGAAGAACAGCTTTGTGTTGATCAATGAAATAAAAGGCAATAATTGCTTGCAGAATTTGATGCTGTCCTTTAAAAAATGCTGAAGCTTACGATGATTCTGAAATAAATTAGTCAGTGAGTTAACTATGCCTACAAAACCAACAACACTTGTAATGTGCCAGTCAGAATCCAGAACTCCTGTTTTTTAACTGGACTAGTTTAAACTTTTTTTGGATTTATCTGTTCTGGATTAATTTTAGTATAGCAAATAAGGAAGATAAACTCAGGCCTTTGGGAGTAAACAGAATAGATGTTAAGGCAAGTTAGAGCACATGGGTCAAGAGCAGGCACAGATTTTAGCAGAACATTTTTCTTCAAACTTTTTTTAGAAAGGGGAAAGGAATTAACTGCTCTTTGTGTCTGTAATAACAATGAAGAGACTCACTCTTCTGATAAACTTAATTAAATGTGGTCAAATTGGCTACGTCTGAAATTTAACACATTTCAGAGTCTCAACATTTGAGCAGGGAGTTTTACCCAGTCAGTGCAGAAGGACATTGAAAAGCTTCAGAATCAGGCCAACTCGAGTTGAACAAACAAGAACGAGAAGTTCTGCACCCGGGGCAGAATAACCTTGTGTGTCAGTACAGGCTGGAAGCCAGCCTGCAGAGCAAGAGCTGCTCTGGAAACACGCTGGCAGCCACTGCGGATGCTTACTTGGAAAAGAGCTACAAAGTGTGCTCCTGCAGCAACGCAGTGAACTGCACATACATGCTGGGAGGAGAGCAGCCTGCGGGTCGTTCATTACAGCCTTTAACTCAGTGCCTGTTGAGGTTCACCTGAAACACCTGTTTTTGAACTCTCCAGCTTGAGAGAGATGTCAAGAATTCTAAGAAAATCCCGTGCAAGGCTGTGAGGCAGTCCCAGCCTCACAACACAGGACTTGCAAGGAGAGACGGGCATCTGCGCTGGTTTGGCTCGGAGAGAAGGTGTGGGCTGGTTTGAAAGCAAAACCAATGAGAGACTCCAAGGCAGAAATATGATTCAATAGTAGAGAAAAAAAAAATAAAATAAAATAAAATAAAAGCAATAGTACAAATGACCCCTGACAGAGTCAGAATACAACCTGACACCCTGTTAGTTAGGGTGGTGGTAGCAGTCCAGGTGAAGTGGTCTTGTTGAAGCAGAAAGAAAGGTCTGGTAGCTCTTGTCCTCTGGGAATCCAGTGGGTAAGGCCCCTGTGCTGTCCCAAATCCCAGATTATATCCAGGTGGGAATGCCTGGCTCCCCAATCTCACAATGGGCTGATCTCATTCTATGAGTCCTGCAGGAGGTCCTTGATTGCCCATTAAACAGAGAGAGCTCCAGAGGGAGTTACCTGTGAGTCAGGGCAAGGCCTTGGTGGCCCATGAACAGGAGATAGTCCAGAGAGAGGGGCAAGGGAAACACTGCCCCACCTGGTTCCAACAGCTCCTGAAGATGGTGATGGAATACAGACTTTGGGCACATTTTACACTGTAACCCAGGACAAGGTGGCTGTAGAGTCTGCAGCTACACAGCTCCAAACAAAACGCAGCCCAGCCCTTCTCAGTGTGGATGGTAGAGGGAAGAGATTGCCCTCGTGATGGGAGAGCAGGGCTGGAAGGGGTTATCCTGAGAGGCAGTGCAAACTCCTCCTTGGAAGCTCTCCAGACTCCATCAAACAAGGCCCTGGCTGGCCTGACGGAGGGCTGGTGACAGCTGGGGTTTGGGAGGAATGCTCCTTGGGGTGACCTCCTTTTCAACCAGCATCTCTACCATTCTCTTGCAAGTTTCCTTTCATTTCTTTTTGTGCAGTACTTTGATGATGAACCCGTGTCTTAAGAAAGTGCTCTCCACCCTTTCCTTGAAGTGGAAATGTAATAGGTGACACATTTTGCTATGGATTTTTTTGGAAACCAACACTGGCAACAGTGTTACAAAACAAAGACTATAAAAACTCCAGAATACCAGTAAACTTTTATGCATCATGAGTTCATTTACTCTCTGTTTTTTACCATATATTAGCAGGCCAAGGACAACTAGAACAGCACAAGAGTCACTGAAAGACAGCCCAAGGGGAAAGAGACGTCAGCACTCCCACCTTCCACACCTCTGAGGTATTTGGTGTCTATCAGGAGACTTGTCTCCTATAGAAACTGAGAACTGCAATTTCACTTATATTTGAGCACCAGAAAGTAATACAAGTTGGGATGAAAATAAATTATGAGAATTTAACAGAGTAGAAAAAGATATAGAGAGGGTAGAGGAAAAAATCTTTTCAGAAAAGAAAAACAACAACAACAACAAAACCCACAAAACAAAATAAATCCCCCCTCAAAAAAAAAAATAGTAATGGTACCAAATTAGCTGATTAGAAAAATTCAGGGGTCTTTTTTTGCATCTAGTTAGAAAAATAACCAAAGAGTTAAGATACTTCTTTTACACCAAGTATTTGCCTAAGTTTATGATATATTGCCATGGAGATAATCTATGCTATACCTAGCACTTTTTTGTCTCTAATTTTGTTGCAGGTGTGGAAAAAAGTTAAACCACATTTCAAAATTATACCTTGTATGTGGGTTATTATTGGGGGTTGGTGAAGAGGAGTTTGTTTTGAAGAAGCTGTTGGAGAAAGTAAAAAATGTTCCCCTATCTCTTATTGGAAGCCCTCTGAGACCTTCTTAGGGAGTCCTGTCACAGTGACAGGACTGACCTCTCGTGACAATTCCCTTCAGATCTCACCAGAATTCATCCTTGGCAAGCTCAAAAGCAAGGAGAAAATGAGAACTGACAGAAGATACTCTTCCTAGGAGTAAATATATTGCCTCACTGAAGCTCTTATCCTTTACTGTCCCTGAGTAATAAGTCCTGAAGTTGGCTCCTGAAGTGCTGTGAGAAAATGAAACTGTGCTCTGTGAGATACTAATATTTCTTGAAAGAAGGAGGGGGATCATTCCTGTCCTCTGATTAATGCCTCATGCACTGCTCTAGTCCATTAGAGACATAAAGGTGCCTTTAACAGGCCCCTGAGCAAAGTGCTTTATGCAACCCACTCCCTGTCCTTGACACGGAGACAGAGAGGATCTTAAGCAGCGTCTCCAACTAACACAAAGTATCCAGAAACAGAGGAATGCCTCCAGGGAGCTCTTTCTGCCAAGAGAAATTAGAGCAGCTCGTGGTTATTCTGAGTTAAAGGAGAAGCCAAGCCGTGCCTTGGGCTGTGGGGTGTAAAGGTGCTGACCATGCTGAGGGGAGAGGCTGTGGCACAGCTCCCCTGCTCTCTCCTGGGACTGCATCCTGCTGGTCCAGCCATCACTAACTCCACCAAAAGCCCCCACCCAAACCACAAGGGTGGCAAAACTTCAGGAAATGGTTGTGTTTTGTTTGTTTAGCAGAGCTTAAACCATCCTAAACCATTGAAGCAAGGTGGATGGATGTTTCAAATACATTTTTACTTCTAAGTTAGACTGATACGGGGAGCACCATGCACTGCCTAATGGCAGTGCTAGACCACTGTGCAACAGTAGAGCTGCAATGTGTTTGCATTTCAAACACAAGTGCTGCAAACACCTTTGTGGGCCCTGCCTGGTAACATTTTTAAGGGCACGTGTGTGTGCACCGTGTGGCCTGATCGCCGTATGATCGTCTCTGTCATTTTTATTATGGTTTTGCTATAAGCCTTGGAAATTACTGCTACTATGAAAGATCTGCCCATCCACTAAAAAAACAAAAAACAAACCAAACAGAAAAACAAACAAACAAACAAAAACCCCAATCAAACAAAAAAAAAACCAAAAAGCCCAAAAAAACCAAACCAAACAAAAAAAAACCCAAAAAAACCCAACAAAACAAAAACAAACAAACAAACAACCACCAAAAAAATCTCCTGAACCGAAACTGCACAATGAAACTACAGAAATCTGGCTACAGAAAACAGTGGAAAGATCTAAAATAGAAAGGATGACTGTTTATGATAAAAGCAGTTGGAGAATTTTAACAGACAATCAGAAATTTTGGGAAAAGGGGAAGTAATAAAGAAAGAATGAAAAGATTATTTCTCTGTATTACTTTTACTAGACTACTATCCCAGATTACCTTGATAAGAGCATGAGTTCCTCCAACCCACCAACACAAGACCATCAACACAAGAACTAATATAAACTCTCAATAAGAGTTATGGAGATGACAGGAGTTGCCAATCTATTGGCACTCTTCTGTTCTGTCACTTAACATCTTTGTGACAATCATGTTAAACCTGAGTAAATCATGTAAACCATGAGTACTTAAGCAAAAATATTATTCTCCACCAATAAATCATCAACTATTCCACCAATGTCCCATTTCCCACAAGAATATTTTCCTTCAAAGAAGTATTTTACACCAAAGCACTCAAAAGACAGTTATGAACAGCAAATCTTTTAACTAGTACTAATCTCATTTGACCTCTTCAATTTTCTTGAATTTAGGAACTCTGTAATACCCTGTGGTTCCACAGAAGCTCTTTCAGAAACAATTTTACCATGGAAGGTGTAAGGCAGTGTCAGGAACTTCGTGCTGCTGTTTATGCAATTGAAACTGCCTGGCTGCTGAACAGCTCGTCCTCTGCTGTGCTGCTGTACTTGTCTGTTTCTATATGGTATTTTCTCAAGTATATAAACCCTCATGGTATCTAATCACTGACAGTCAAACATTCCACTTGGGTATGGCTCCAGCAGTGCACAGGAGCCATAAAGAAAACTTAATGAGCTTCCTGGGGTTTGCCTGTGATAGAGAAATGTGCATGTGGCATCGAGCTGCTTGGTACTAATTCTGAAAGGGATAAAAATAAAGGTGTCAGATCTAATACAGGGAAGCCTTTCTCCAATGGGAGAAAACTATCAAGTGCTGAATTCATAGAAAACCCTTTTAAAACGTTAACCTAGAGATTAATGAAAAGATCTGAAAGTCCAGAAAATGTATTTAAATTGCTTCTTTCACAAGTGGCATGGCTAACAAACTTCTTCCTATATGTTTATGACTTACATCCCTTTAATTCCATGTCCCTCTCTACAGTAACTTTACTTCTCTCCTATGCATTCCAGTATCTTTCTTTGTCACTTCTGCAATATTAAGACCTTCCTCCAGATCCTCTGAAGTCCTCGTTCTGCTCTCCCATCCCCATCCCATCTCCCCCAAAAATTCTAGTAACAAAGAAGAAACAGCCATGAATGTAAGACACTATTTTTTTTCTTTTCTAACTCATCTAGCACAACCAAGTAGATCAACTCAAATTCCCATTATTTTTTCCCCAAATTCTCATTGCTGACAAAATGTCTTCCCTCAGGACAGCTATTGAAAATTGAAAGCAATTCAAACTTCTGGGAGGTTTGAAAAACCTTTTTTTCTCTCAAAATTAAACTGCTTAATAGGTTGAAAAATTCCTTGGGAGAATAATAAACGTTTGCAGAACAAATAAAACCAGATGACCACAAAAAATAACTATAAATAAAACTAGGAACCCAAGAAATCTGATTTTCACCACAACTTTGAAGCACAGATGGAGGCCCTTCCTAAACAAACATTTTACTGTTTTGCCATTATTCCTGAATTTATTTAGTTTCGTCCCATTGCTCTTTTTCAGTCATCTTCCAGAATGATTTTCAGAGGGAGCTCTGTCTTTCATCTCAGCACCAAAGCATGTGGTGGTGCAGAGCTGGAGCACCAAGGGGGAGTCCCTGCAGAGGCTGTGGGCTCAGCTAAAGTGGGATTTGATTCCATAGCCAGAGCTCCAAGGGGATAACCCAGGGCCAGCAACCGCTGGAAGTGAGAGACAGCATCCTGTCTATGCAGCATCTCCACACCTTCCATTTCCATGGGAGGAAAACCCAGATATGTATACAAGGAGACTGAAATCAGTTCAATATACTTTCTGAACCAGATTCCTATCCACAACTAGCTTTAAAATACCTATTTTGAGGTGTGCTGTGGATAGAGATATTCCTATACAAACATTTAAGGGTCCTCTATTTTTTTTTTCCATTGTTCATTTTCATTTTACAAACAAGAATTTCCTTTCTCTCATTACAAGTTCCTTTTGTTGTCTTTCCTCTCTACCTAAAATGTAATAAAAAGAGCAAAACCACATAAACATGAGACACATCGTAATAATTTCTTTAAAATCTGAATGTTTTGAGATCAGACAGAGAAGTGTATGTATATTTTATGAAGTTTGCAAACATTAGATACTCTCTGATCAAAATATGTTGTGCTTTATGCTGAGGAATATCTGGGGTAGAACATTTTCTTTTATTTCAGATGTACACTTGAAATTTCTACTTAAACTGCGAATTAAGTCAGCCAGTCCTACAGTCCCAAAGGCTTCCTTGTTTCAGTGATGAGCAGCATTAGCTACTTAAAATCAGCTTCTCAGCCATATAACCTTAAATATTTCTCCACCTATGATCTATTCTGATCAATTGTTGGGAAAAGCTTTGAGACTTGAGGCCACCTTGTCACTGTGCAACATTTTGCAATGGACTGAAGCCAGGAGAAAATATAAATAAACATTAAATAGTAACTTTAAATGAAGCAATAAAGAAAAAAACAAATGCAATCTATACTGCAAATTCAAAGTGATGCAAATAGAATTTTCACATTTTACAAGCTCAGAAAAAGTTGTGAAACTGCTGTAGGTTGGGGTAGCTGGTAACAATTATGATAAATTTTTGCTGTTCCAGTAAATTATAATCTCAGCTCCATATCAGTGTAGAATTACTACTGACATCACCAAGAATATCAAGTTTATCTATTTTTAAAATTCTGAAAATATTTATTTTAGTCTACTTTCCCACCACAAATTTAAATTAAAAAATTGTTTTAAGAAATGAACTGCTTTGAATAAAGAAAATTGTAGTAACTCCACAAAATGATAGTAAAATTTATTTATCATGGATCACTTATTATCTGCAGTTACTTTTTAGAGGTCCAGTTTATAAGGTTGTGTGTAAGGAAGTTGCAAATAATCAGATGACAAGATACAATTTGGAGGAGGTGCTCCCTATTGTAACAAATAATTTATTTGACATTCTTGATGCTAATTTCACCATCAAATCAAAGTTGATTTCTCAAAATAGGACATTTCCCCAATGACTTTATTACTTTTCAAAGCCATCTCTTTTTTCTCATAAAATACTTGCCTTTTCATACTTTTCCTACCTGTGTCAGAAAAAGAAAACAGGGAAGATCACGACTGCATATGGTGTTTTCCAAATTTAAATCCAAAAATTGCTAACAGCAGTAAAGAACAAGCTGGCAAGACTACAGAAACATACTAAGCAAAAATTCAAAGATAACCAAATAATCTCAGTCACGTTTTCACATGAGCAGTCCTACTACAAGCAGTGGGAAAAGTCATACCAGAACACTTACATAACATTTTAAGAAGTTGCATTCTTCTTAAAAAATTAGGAGAAATGTTACCATTTTTTGCACAGACACATTTGTGAGGAATATCATGTAAAATCTGACCTTAATTGTTCTTAATAAAGCCTGTGGAAATGCATCATTCCTTCACTTGCCTCATCCATTTCTTGACCTTCTTTTGCCCTGAAAAAACATTCCAGGTATGAATAATAATTCAGCTGGTTATGGTAGACTTTAGTGATACACTTAGTTCCTTTCACTGCCAAATGTTGCAGATTTACAGTACACTGTAAAGACTAAAGTGCAGGCATAATTACCTCATTTCTTCCTTATGCAGATGATTTCTGAATTCTTACCACCTCCACACTTATGACTCATTCCTCAAGTCAGTCTCCTGAAGGAAAAACCCAAGAGATGTCAAGCAGAAACTGTGCTCAGCCAAAAGAGCAGGCACGTTGCTTCTGGTTCCCCTCCAGGTACTGAGCCTCAGAAGAGCAGAGATCCACATGATGTTTCTTTTCTGAAATAAAAAAAAAAGATCTGTGTGCTACTGGCTGGGCCAAAAGCAAATCTTTGCAGTGTCTCTGCTAGGACCCCGTGTCCCCTGCGGGTCTCAGTGCCTTTCCATACCTTAAGGATTCTGATTTGAACACTGTTTTAGGATCATATGATAATCTGATGTATACACAGTTGTAATTACATTTTTGACCAGTGAATTATTCATTTGATATCAAATATGTGTGAGATTATCTTATCTGTTGTACCTTTCAAAGATGCTCTGGTCCAATTCCTTCATTTTTACATAACAGGCTGCTTGGACAAAAAATTCTCAAATCTGTACTTGTGTGTCAGTAACTACAATTTTACTGGGTCAGGCATGTTCTGATCTCCTCTCAGCTTTCAGGACAGAGTTCTTTCAAAATGCTAAAGAGACACAGGGTTCATAGGGAGTGTCCTCTCTTTGTGCACACTGCAAGTGCTGAGGTCAGAGTCACCAGCTGGACTCTGCATTCCTGTGACAGAGGCAGGCTGTCCTCTCTGACTCATCCCTGCATCGTGGTGAGGAGGCTGACAAGAAAGTTCTTTCCCCTGTCTCTTTTTTTTTATTACATTCTCTCACTGCTCTTGCATTAGTGGCCTTGTTCAGCACAACAAGGTTTTTATGCATGTTGTAAGTATTACACTATGATGAGGAAGCAAATACTTTTTTTTTTTTTTTTTTTCTCTTTCAGGGGATGTGTTGAACGAATATCCTTCAGGGGATAAAAGCAGGTCAGCTATTTCAGTAGGCAGCATCTCCAGATGTAATTCCTCTATGAATTATATACACAGATATAAACTCACAGACACTTCTTAACTGAGCTGGCATTTGTAAAAGAAGAGGCAGCAAACTGAAGAAGCTAATTTTCTATGGCAATGATCGTACAACGTGAGTTGTAGCTGTCTTGTACAGACTGACTTCATTTAACTCCTGAAAATAGGTCTTGTACACACTGACTTCATTTAACTCCTGAAGAAAGGCTTACTTTCATGTCAGCTGATGTGGTTACTTTGGTTTCTAAATCATGTCACATATACTGTATTTAAAGAATTCTTTTCAGAGACTGGAAGGAAGAAAAATTGACATGAAGGTATAATTATGAACGGAGAAATTGTTCTTTATGATGTGAGCTACAAAAAGTGTCACAATGCTCTGAATTAATGAAAGTCTCCTGTAGTACAGGAAACAGTAAAAATAGGATCTCAAATACATTAAACACATGCCTTAGGAATTCTTTAACGGATAAAACTAGTTTATTTCAGTTGCCAGAGACATAAATGTAGTTCAGAATATCTGTATAAACAGAAATACAACCCACAAAATTTACTAGTATTTTAAATATTCATTGTCAAACAAGTACAGGGACGGGAACCATAATTACATCATGTGCATATCATTTTCAGTGCCAGACTGCACTGCCCACTGATGACAATCACCATTTTGTGAACTTAGCTGTTTATCTTGACTGAAGAGATAACTATCTCTTCCTCTGAAAGAAATCAGAAAGTTTTCATCAGACTTGAACAGTGATGTATAAGGAGTAATTCTGGAGGATATTGTGTCCTGTGGGCACACTTTTCCCTTTCAGTCTCTCAAACAGTTTATCTTCAGTCTAAGATTATTTGCTCCTACTTTATACCAGCAATATTGCATTTTCTAGTCAATGTGTCCATGAAAGCAAAAGAAGGAAAGAATTGCAGACTTCTATTGCTCCAGCTATCTCCCACCCATATATTCAGGTATCAAAGCCCATGGAAAAGCATTAACACAATTTAGAATTTTAGACTTGTAGATCCAGCAGTTCTTTGGCCTATGTACAGAAATGTCTGCCACAAAATTAGGACCATTTTTGGAGAGGAGACACTGGAAGCCAAGGCAGACACAAACCCTCAGCCTACCAGTACCCAAATTTAGTGTGGGTGGTGAACAGAAGTTTAACTCAACTGTGTCCTCCTTGACATAAGGCAAAATTTTTAGACATAAATGTTATTTTGTCCTCTGTGGATGTTACCCCTAACTTTAAGGGATTGAGGCCTCAGTGCAGGCAAGTGCAGAAAAGAGTTGAAGAGGGAAGTGGAGGAGGAAGGGAATTAAGAACCCAAAGGTTGTATATGGTATTTATGGAAAGTAAACATGTTTTGTGAAGAGTATCACTATGAATATCAACTAGAGTTCAGACAGACAGATTTAGGAGTCTATTTGTGAGATGGTGACTAGAACATCCTCATGATATTCTTTTTTTACTTTGACTGTGATCACTAAAGCTTCTTTTGTTTCCATCAGCTTATGTTAAGTCATCGCTGAAGAAAAAGAAAACAATCTGCTTTATTTGCTTCATAAATATAATTATAAACTTGCCAGAACCAGGTTAGCCACAAATTAACATGACAGCTACATTCACTTTCACATGGATTATTTATGAGGAAACTTTGATGGGCTAAAGCTACTGATAGGTCCAGGTGTTGCTGTGGAAGCCAATAGAGTTGCTATAGTGACAGGCCACAAGAATGGTCTAAAAAGTATGATAAATGACAAACATCTTGCCATTTGCAAGCCAGAAAAGCTTGGCATTTAGGAAATACTTGCTACATCTGTAAATTTATTTTCTCTTATGGGAAAAGGCAGGTATATTGTATCAGGGTTCACATTAAACTGATATACTCCCTTGGCTGTTTTATGCCTATAAACACTGTCTGTGGAGGAACTGAATGACTCCCTTCTGCTGTGCAGATAGAGAGTGCCTCTTCCTTTCCTCTAAGCATCAGACTTAACAAATTTCCACAAGATGATTCTCCTCAGTACCTCTGGAGTCACCAGCGTATGCTATCTGTGGTGGCACCGGATTTTAAATATTTAAAGTTCATTCACCTTTTTAGATCTCTGAGCTGCCGTGGAAACTGGTAGCAGATTTTCCGAATAAATAATACAACATAAACCTATTTTATACATCAGTTAACACTTCCAGGCTAAACAAAACAGGAAAAAACAACAACAACAACAACAAAAAGCCAACAAAAAACCAAATTCAGACCCCTGTAGCCATAGTAAAGAAAGCCTAGAAATTTTAGTAAAATCTCAGAGCTGTCGTTACAATGTCAGATCTTCCTGTGTGATAAATGTTGCATTCATCGATATTTACACTTTATAAGGTTCTTTTTTTTCTTCCACCCACTGAATTGCAGGGGGTCAGAGACACTTTATGAATATACTGACAAGGCTTAAGACAAGAGATGGGAACCACAACGCCAAGAAATGGCACTTTTGCAACAACGTAATGGCAAATTAGTATTCAACTTTGGAGCAACACCTGCAGCACTACACCCCCATGCAGAAAGCTTGAAGTCATGGCAAACTACTCAAAGAATACTTGGATGCTGGGAAAGTCACATTTCAAAATGCTATTGGCTGCAATGGACTCCTCAAGTGTTCTCAGAGGTATAATATATGTAAGGTTCAAATTAATCTTTTAAATTGTCTTCTGCATTTTTTGTCTAAGCCACTTGTGTTACTTCCCCACTTGATTTTTCTCCTTTCCACATCCTGTGGTAAAAATACTAAGCTTAATAAGAAATGGCTGTGATTGCTTCTTTCTCCAAGTCAAGAAAGTTCTGTACTTTTGAACTTGTAGAACACCAACACATGAATAAGCACTCAAACTTGTAAATTTCAGAAATCATCATTCTTCATGAATATAAACTATAGTTTGTTACTTCAGACAGATGATGAGTCCTGGCTGTGTGAAAGAAAGTCATCACCAAAATGACTGCATTTTAGGGACTGGAAAAGCAGCACACCCAAGATGAGTTTGCTGCAAGCTGCTAGAAATAAACCTTACAAAATGTTGAGTTGAATCTTCTGTGGCACACAAGGTTATGCAATAAGCATCCAAAGCAGGAGAAGGTGACAAGGGAAGAAAAGTGTGGAACTGTATTCAACCTCTACTCCAACACAAAGGACAGTTTCATTCAACCAAAGTCGATTTGGCATCACAGAATTGCTATAACTTCATCCCAAGCAAAGGGAGGAGGCAAAACTCCCACTGACAGAACTGTGAGCAAGAAAAAGATTGAGGTTGTGCCCCCCATAATGCTGCATGTTACACAATTAGCCTTTTAATGCTCGCCTCAGTGCAGCCTCATTGCATGCCATGGAAGGAGTGATGCACACTGACCCTCCTTAGGGGCTGTCTTTACTGGGTGGCTGCTTCCTCCCTTCACCTCCATCACAAGCTATTGCCAAACAGCTCACCCCTCCATTGCCATCTCTGCTTGTTCCCCATCTCTCAGGGCTCTGACGTGCCTTTTCCCTTTCCTCAGCCTCTGACCATGCTCTCTTCCACCACACTTCCTCACAAAACCCCACAGCCCTGATCAAGGTGGGATAATCCTCATCCCTCAGCAGGGACATCCTCTCCACCTGCTGGGTCACTCTGGCCCAGGTTCCTTGTGTGCCTTTCACAGGATCACAGAGTCACTGGGTTGGAAGAGACCTCCAAGATCATGGAGTCCAACCCAGCCCCAACACCTCAACTAAACCATGGCACTGAGTGCCACATTCAGCCTTTTTTAAACACATCCAGGGATGGTGACTCCACCACCTCCCCGGGCAGACCGTTCCAATATTTTATCATACTTTCTTTAAAAAACCTTTTTCCTAATATCCAACCTTTATTTCCCTTGATGCAGCCTAAGACTAGTGAGAGGACTGTGTCCTCTCTTGTTCTGTCAGTTGCTGCCTGGAGAAAGAAACCAGCTTAATTTCACCTGCCTGTTGGCTTGTGCCCCACGTGTGGCATCCCTCCATCCATCCATCCATCCATCCATCCATCCATCCATCCATCCCTCCATCCATCCTTCCATCCATCCATCCATCCGTCCATCCATCCATCATCCATCCTTCCATCCATCCGTCCATCCATCCATCATCCATCCTTCCATCCATCCGTCCATCCATCCATCATCCATCCTTCCATCCGTCCTTCCATCCGTCCATCCATCCGTCCATCCATCCATCCATCCTTCCATCCATCCATCCTTCCATCCATCCATCCATCCATCCATCCATCGTTCCATCCATCCATCCATCCATTCATCCATCCATCCATCCATCCCTCCATCCATCCATCCATCCATCATCCATCGTTCCATCCATCCATCCATCCATCCATCCATCCATCCATCCATTCATCCCTCCATCCATCCATCCGTCCATCCATCCATCATCCATCGTTCCATCCATCCATCCCTCCATCCATCACCTTGCTGCACAATTCACTGTTGTCAATGTCTTTCCTCGGAGAGACATGGAATTGCACTGTGTGCTCACCAAAGAGGAATCAACAGAAATGTCAAGCTTGGACCTGGACATATCACTTGAAAAAGGGAGCTTTGCTAACTCATGTAGGCTGCTGGATCACCTCGCAGCACCTGCCAGTCTGGCCCACGTCTGGGTTTTTACTCATGAATCGGCTCAAAAGGACCCAAAATAAAATAAACACAGGGGTATCCTCACCCTAGCCATTGGTCATACAATGGGGGATGTGCTAGGATGTACTATGTGGTATTGAACAGTGCAGAACTCAGAATATTTTAAAGGTTTATGAAAATAAAATAAATTAACAGCTTTCTATCTCAGTATCTCTCTTCCAAACACTGGAATATTCATGTTCTCTACTTTCCTCTCTAAATTCTGTTAATTTTATATGAGACACCACATAAAGCACTCAATGATCTCATGGACAGAAAACTGCAATTTCTCCATTTTTCATTTCTTCATATCAACAGCAAAAAAAAAAAACCACAAAAGAGACTTAACTAAAACAAGGGAAACTGCTAGAATTTAAGAAGGCTGGAACAGCCTTATAACCCCAAAAACTTGTGACCTTGTAGTGCACTTTGCAAAGACAAAGCACATCAGAGGTCTGAATTCAAATGAGCCAACCATAAAAATATTAAGAACCAAGAAATCTTCAAGACTTCAGTGAAATCTCTCTTCAAAGACTCAACATGTACAAGTTTTATGTGCCTGCAGTACTTCAGGGTTTTTTGGTTGTTTTTTTAAAGACCAAATACAGACATGAAAAATATTTATCATCATAGAGGAAAGGAAATGGATTGTTAATGCTATATGAAAATGTTATTTACAGAGGAAAAACAAAGTGCATTATAGGCAGAAAGCCAATGTTTTTTGAATTGCTTTGCAACAGTGAATATTTTCCAATTAAGTGTATTTTAACTATGCTTGCTTTGATTTTCTTTTAATTTATAAAAGCCCCTTTTCAATAAAACCACTATTTTTTTTTAGTTCCTCATAAGGTCTTGTGGTTCAGAGGAAGCGGAGACTGGATAATAGCAAAAGATTAATTAGTAACACACATTTTTCTTGTTTACTACATGTGAGTTTAGCACAGGAAACACCTTAGATTTAAATTCTCTACAATTTGAATAGAGATCAACATTGAAAAAAGAATAAATCATCATTCGCCTCTATGTGGATTTAGAATCAGCTCTTCTTTTTATAAGGATGCTAAAATATTCCTCTACTTAAGAAATACTCAGAAGTTTTATTTCAATATTTAATATTGAGAGAGGTGGAACAAAATGTTTTGTTCTGGCTGGTACTGAATAATTTAGCTTTATATTGATCTTTACAGACTGATTTTCAATATTTGGCTTTAAAATGCAACTGCTGAAATCACTTAGAGCTGCAAAAGAAAAAAGGAAATATGTACAGACAAGTCTTTAAGGAATACAAATGTAAAATACAGTTTTGGATAAACTTTTGGTAAATGTTCTTTGCCAGACTCTATCAAGTATTCTTACTATTTTTCTTCTAACATGCAATAAAATTTTAATGTGATGGTTTCCAAAACATCCCAAACAGACTATATATAATTGCTATTCTTTTCAGATTAAAAAGAAAAAAAATCTATCTTCAAATCACAGTCCATTTGCAATCTCTCCATATCATAATTCAGCTTTTATTTTTATCATTTCCTTTTGTTCCCTATGTGGCAGAATTATAACGCTGTATACTGAATAGAACAGCTTGAAGACTTGCAAAGGTATTTCTTATTATGTCAAATTACTTTTCTCCCACTCAGAACCATCCTAAAACCAGCCCATTTTACAGTGCCCATGCAAAGAACATATATTAGAATTTTAAAAGGAAGGCAGAAAAAAAGCCCACTAACAAATCCTTATTTCTAGACTTCCTTATGTGTCTTACTCAGAGTAATTTTATCATTTAGTCTTTCTGTTGTAAAGACTGTGTTTTAGTATACAATGTAAGGCAATGACAATTTATTTTCCTTCTGTTTGCACAACAAGAAAGTAGATATAGTAGATAAATTAATCACTGTAAAACATTCACTGAATTCTGCAATTAGAGCTTTCTTATTGAGCGACTGCATTGCCACAAACGCTTTTATAAATCTTTATTTTTAGATGGAACAGCATTACCCACCTTGCATAATGCATTCTTTATGCACCAGGAGCAAAAGAGTAGCAGAATTAAGCACACAGTCCACAAAGTAATAATTTTGGATTATTACAGGTGATCATTCACCGGGATGGAGTCTAAATGGGTACAATAAATGCACGTACATGGCCTCTGTGGGCCACGCTTTCTCATGCTCTGTGAGTGAGACGCTTGCAAAGAGGCTTTTCTCTGAATATGCAAAAGCATGACAAATACTTAATTGTGCTGTTTCTCTGAAAATATACCACAGGTGAACTGGACCAACGAAGAAATTGGTTGCAGACTGTCGCTGTAGGACAGGAACAAAAGACGAGAGACTCCAAATATTTCAGAAGGCAAAAGGCATAAAAAACCCCCTTTAACTGCCTAATTTTATAAGGTGCTCCAATACACACTTAACACAACTGGTGAGCAGGACTGACTCCTCCCCAGTCACATTGGTCAAACCAGAGAAAGAGCCAAAATGTTTTTCTCTGAGAACCAGAAAGGCCAAACACCACCTGGAGAAAGATTGTTTTGGGAAAGGATAGTTGTTTCACCAAGATTGTTTTGGGAAGAAGCTTTCCTAAGAAATTTTTCCCTTGGGAAAGCAGTTAACAGCTACTAGCAGGCTAAAATCTCTAAGGCACAGAAATATCAGGCCTACAGCAGACTCATGTATGGCTTTCTCTTCTAAATGATTTTGGTTCCAAGAAAGGGGAGAGCTTACAAACACAGGCTGAACTCAAAGCAGCATGAGTTTGGGGTTCATATGAACCTCAGACTGATTTCTTGTAAAGGTTTCTTTCAAAGACTTTCATCCTTCAGTCTTGGATAAAATTTAGAAGCATATGGTGTCTTAATCCCAAGACACCCAAGGCCTGAGAAATCCAGCAACTGATTCGTGATTATCTTTCTTCAAAACCAAACAAATAACAAACAAATCAACAAACAATATTTCAGCACAGATATGCTCGGGCTAAGCATTTTTTAAAGTGCAGTAATATTTCAATGAAGAAATATGATAATTATTCAAATTACCTTTTCTCAGGTTTTTTTTGGTTTTTTTTTTTTTAATATTGCCAATTGGAATATGAAGATCAAGGAGAAAACACCTGTGGAAAAGCAAAAAAAAAAAAAAAATTATAAACAGCAGGAGAATACAAAGCATTTCCATATATATTTGAAATAGTTTTTGCATTGTCAAGAATCGACTTACACCAAAGAGGTTCAAAATTAATCACACAGAATATCTGGCTGGAAAATGTAGAAGCTTGGACTATCCATAGGAAATTCTGGAATTTAAAAAAAAGCCAAATTAGACACTAAAAAGTTAACAGAAGCCTGAACAAAAATACAAATAAAATCTTGTAAAATTAGAGCTTCACTTTAATGACAAAATATAATTCAGCTAAGCAATTTCAAATTGTTCCTCACATAGATGCTTTCACAATGCCAGACCATGATTCAAAATCAAATGATTAAAATATACTTCTTCAGATTACTCCTATTCATCACTATTTGATCTCACTCCAGAGCTGCAAGCCTGTCTTGAGATATTAGGTCAATTTACTAATTAATTTTCAAAGATAAAAACTTCAGATGCACTTCATAGGAATGAATTTGTTCTAGGAAAATAAAATTACATGAGAATCTTAAAAGCTTTAATTCATATTTCTGCTAACCTGGCTATGAAGTTATGTCAATTTGACAAACTTTTTGCATGCAGAAGAATTGCAAGTCTTTGATGCTCTAGAATAATTAGGAAAATCCATTTCTTGACAGCTTACAGAAATCATAAAATTCCTTACATATATTCCTTATAAAATTCCTAAATTTCATGTTCCTTCTATGTTGTTCCATGTACAGCATGTTTTAAATTATTGGGGGTTTGCTGATGCCTAATAATAATGGGTGACCACTGCAGCAGTGCACAGAAATGATACAGAAGGGGTCAGGATAAGTCTCCACACGGCTTTATGATCAGAATTTAGGTATTACAGGCATGAAGGACTTCAGTCTCCAAGCAGGCAGTCACAGTTCCACGAGTGGCAGCTTGAAGGCAGAAGGAGCCCGAGGCAGCACTCAGGGGAACACACTGCTCCTGACACCAGCCAGACTCCAGCAGGGCGTGTGAGCAGACAGGAGAATAATACAGTGAGCCTTAACAAATGCAACCCTGAGTGAGCAGGAGAATCCCAGAAACACTGCTGGGCCAGGAAGGTCGTCGTGGCAGCCACGACTGACACGTGTCTGTGCTTAGGTACATTCAGAAATAAGTTTATGGGAAGGCGAAAAGAATCTGAGCAATTAAAAAATTGGAGGTAACTTCACAACCATGACTGCACAAGCTCGTGATTTAGTTCCATGGTATTATTTATCCTGACATAATAAACAAAAAACACGTGAATAATTTCAGACTGCAATCAACCACAAAGACCTGGCTTGTAAAGACTTCACAATGAGACTTTATCCAAAGTCACATGGGTGGTTTTGAGCCCTTATTATACCATGGTATATCCAATATACTAATCTAGTTTACAGTGAATACTACACATTTCAAGAGATTTGTGCCTATGCTTATTTGTTCATTCCATAGCAAGGAATTTTGTTGCATTAGGTATCAACTGGCTTCAGTTTCCTGACTTTTGTGGTATCTGGCCAATAGTTATCATCCTAAAATTCATCAAAAAATTATAACCATTAATTGAAAATCTCAGGCTATCTCGAGACATGAATTAATCAGCTGGTTACTTAAGATGTTAAAAAAAAAAACAAAAAAACCTGTCAGTGTAATTATACATAGCATAGCCAAAAATGTAATCATATTCTATAGAATAATGTGATTCATGTGTAGAACCTTCCTGGGCACTATCTATAGAGTATACTTTGGGAAATACAAACTCAGAAATTCATCTGAAGCCTGACAAGCTGGTGGTGTATTTTAATTTATGGGAATGATGGTTAAAGGTGATCTGCACAAACAACTGAGAATTGAAGCAGTAATTAGCGGAACCAGGGAAGTGTGGAATGATTAAGGATAAATAAAATAAAGTCATTTTCTAGTGGAGAGTGTCAGAAAGGTTCTGAGGGAGAATTTTAAATGATTTGAAATTGTTTTATGAAAATTCAGTATTATTATATGGATTAATGATCCATTAATGTCTATCATTTATAATCATCATAAAGTTTACTACTCGAAGCTACGTAAAATAATGGTGTATTTAATATATCACCATGAAGATGGAGCACCAAACTACTGCAGTTAACTGCTCATATATGCTGGGCAATAAGCTTGTTCATTATATCGTAAAGTAACAGTCTTCAGGACTCACAGTTCTCCCTCTTCAGTTCCCTCATATTCAATGTAATACCCGAGTTATGCACACTGTCCTTAGGACCTAAACCTCCTCTTATGCTTTCTTCATTTTGAATACAGTGTCAGAGGAGGATGTGACTTCATTTCCTCACTTCTGGAGCTTCCCCAGCAGCCCCAGCAGGTGTCTGTGTGAAAGTAAAGTGTCATTTGGGTGGGTCATTCACATACAAGGACCCACATTCACTGCATTTGCTAAGTGACAAGATTGCAGTGCCAGCAGAGACATTTAAAACCATAGTGGATAAAAATGTCCCTTTCTTTCATGAAGGGACTTACCAAGAGGCTGGTAAGGAAAATAAATACCAATGCTATAGTGCAAATGCACCTTCTATGTTCTCCAAAAACACTGCCAAAACTTTATGCAGCCTTGGCTACAGCTGGGGAAGCAGTGCATGAATCTTTAAACCCAGCCCTAAATGATTCTGATTTTTTCCAGCTCAGCTGAGACTAAGATTACAGAGATACTGAAATAGTAGCTCAGCTTGTTGGATGCAGAAGAAAACTGAGATATCCAATAATGCACATCACAAGGTCTTCATTTGGCTGCGTCTCTCAAAGGAAAGAAATCCTATCATTAGCAGTTTTGTTGAGGTGATGTTGACTCCAGCTGCAACCTTCAGAACACAACAGGTGTTCCCATCCAGCAAGGAATGCAGCAGCAATACCTTAGGGAGAAATGAAAAATTTTGTAGCATGACTGTTGTCAAAATTCAAACTTTTTTTTTTTCCTCATGTAGAAGTGGAAAGTACAAGTTAAGCAATAGTCTTTAACCCTCCAAAAAGAGAAGATGGGATTTGAGAGTATTTTCTGAGAACTATAACTTTCTATGGGGCAGGTGGCAACCTCGTGTCAGATACAGCTGCAACCCCTTTGAGTGGGGTGGGGGATCACATTTCCATTGTCCGTGGTAATATAATCTACAGTGTGTTCAGGTGTATATTTTACAGCAGTAATTAATACTGTGGTTATTTTATATGAACTCTTCCTGTAGTCGCCAAAGAAACTAAAGCCAATGAAATGGTTTAATTCAGTGAACTGAATTTAACCTGATCCCATCATAGTGACATTGATTGCAGATGTGTTGTAGCTATTCTGGGATAAATTAGACCCGATTTGCATATGAAAAGAAAATCTGAGATGCTTCCAAAGTTCAGAAATTGAATTTGATTCATAGGAATTTTGAAGCAAGAAAAGACTATCTAATCTGACCTGTTGTGTAACAGCACAGGCATGATATGCATGCAGATCCGTGTTCTGATTCAGCCAGCTTATGTGCAGGCATGCCTTCAGAAATGTAAAAGGTAACTGTTTTGAATTACTATGCCTGACAAATGTGCCTAAAATTTTCAAAGAGAATATTATTTCTAGGAGATACTGGCATTAATATCTCTCATCTTGGATAGAAATCCTGCAAGACAAACTTCCGGTAATTTTGTCTTATTTTCTGTCACCTGCTGCAGGTGTATCTATTGGGTAGAAAAAAAAAAAGACTGTAAATTCTTTCATATTTTTTCACAATTCTTTCATAATACTTTCATACTGCATCTGACAGGGAACTAAAATGAAACTCTACTACTTGAGTGCTACCAGAGTAATTTAGTTCATAATGTAGCTATGGATCTCATTCAGCCTCTCAGTCTGACAGTGCCACATCTTGATGTCCAATGTTAAACAATAACAACTCTGCATTATTTAGATCTCTACCACTGCACAATGCATCCACTGGCAAACTGCTGCCTTGAACAAATGGTCTCTTTCAAATTTGCTGTTGTTTCACTGTCATCATAATTTAGACATTAGCCTCGCACATTCTTCAGGAATGGGATGTCCAACCACCACGAAAAGAAGATACAAGTCAAGATATAAAATAGAGTGTTTTGTTTTGTTGGTTTTGGTTTTCGTTTTTTGGGGGTTTTTTGAGTGAGTGGGGGTTTTTTGTTAGTTGGTTGGATTGTTTCGTTTTGTTTTGTTTTTTGCAGCTGCATCCGGTTTTGTCTTGCTGTTGCTACAAGTTTCACAGCACTTCTTCTAAGGCCTGTACCTTTTCTTTTCCTTTGCTAAACTGGCAACTTCTGCTTGCTAGCACATGGTTTTGTTTCCCTCAGGAGAACAGCAACAAAAAGGCAAAACCAAAAGGCTGTAAAACATCCTTGCTCTTGCTTCTGCTGTAATAAGCTCCAGCCCACCTGGTTACAAGGCAGCAGATATCTCTTCTAACATCTCATCTCTCACATGTTTTTAAAGGAAAGTATTTCAGTTCTCAGAAACTTTCTGGATGCAACTGCTAGCACTACTGTGTGATAATCCACTAAATATCAAAGCAGCAGCACCATTTTATCTGCTTTGGAGACAATGAATGGATAAGCCCAAAAAGCACAGTATTCCTAGGGACAGGATTGTCACTAATGAGCAGGAATATTGGTGTGGTGCCATGCCCCTTTCATTGGGCTCCACTGCACAGAAGATAATCAGGAAAAAAAGGACAGATCTGTGATGTCCCTAAGTTCCAGAAGCTCCTGTTTGCCAGTAAGCACCACCGGGGCAAAAGGCTTTAATTTTCTCTAATTCATGAAGCAAATCAGCCTGGCCAATGGCCAATATTAGAGCAGTAGCTCAAACCTAGCTCACTCTATCACAGTACATTACACTATGCTAAACCTGCACTGTGCTAAATCAGAGAATCATAATTCTGAAATTATGAGAGTGAATTCTCCTAAAGTTTCCTACTAAGGAATAGTAAATAGGAAAAATAATCCAACATGTAAACAAAACAGAAATCCTCCTAGCTACAAGACTGTATGTAATGGATAGATTTTAAAAGTTATAAATTATATGTACAGTGCTGACTCTTAAGCAATATTTGTCTGTGGTTTTAAAAGGTTAAGCATTAAAAGATGTTGAACTAAATTCTAATTAACTGTGGGAAGTCTTGCTGCAAGATGAGTGGGGTGAGAAACAATTGACTTATTACAGAGTTTGAAAGAGAGCGATGAAGAGGGAATGAAGGCCCTTGAAGTTATTATTAGGTTGCAAAATTTGTGAACTCAACAGTATCTATGGCAATCCAATTTAAACCCAATTCACATCAATTTTAAGTGACTTCTTTCTCATATAAAACTAAATCAATGCAATATTGAACTAAATTAATAAAAGTGTTCATACAGGAAGTTGCACAGTTTTAAACAAAAGAGCTCTAAAAATGACATCATCAAAAGCAATGCAGCTCATGTGAAACCAAGAGATAATATCATCTGCTGATGAATAGGAATAAGAGACTCTGTAGAGACAAAGAATTATTTGATCAGTTTGCACACAATCTGTTCTATTTTTGAATATGTGGTAGAGGCCCTAATTGTCATCCCTGTTCCTTGGAAGTCCTTTTGCAAAACTCACTGACATTGGTAAGGACAACAGCAGGCCCCTGCTATTGATTGCTTCCTCCTCTACAAGGCCACAGGCAGCCTCCCAGCAACCTAATGCAAACCCAGATCCTAAGAATATCTGGCTAAATAATGGATGAACTGTGACACACACACAGACACACACATCATGTATAATCACAGTGAAATCTCTGAAATTTCATTGGTAACTCAATTAGGCAGTTATAGTCTAATTGCATTAGAGTAAGTGCTGCTTACTGGGCTTAATTCTTAGCAAGGCTGTCAGCCAGTCCTCACTCTGCTGTATTGCAGTTCTGGATTTATTCACATGTAGCCCTGATTTCATGCCTGAGATGTTTTGGTTTGTGAAATTTCTTTCCCAGGTGATTTGCTGTAAACAAAAAGAGATGTTTTGTTAACTATATCTTTGTTATTAATTCCTTTTAGAGGAGGGACTTCTTGATGGCCCTCTGGTTTAACCAATGTGGTCAAAGAGGCCCATCCAATCATATTGGTCTCTGTAAATAGTATATAAAGAAATTACATTTTGAATAAATCTCTCTTTCTTGCCTTCTGAGAAATCACAGAGTCAGTGGGGTTTATTTGGTGTCCTATAGCGACATTCACACATCAAGTCCTAAAACTTCCAGGAAATCATTACAGATGATGGAATGCTGTAGCAGGGTCCTCTCATTACCCAACTTCTATCCCAGATGTCTTGGCAGTAACACTCCTCCAGGCCCCGCTGTCAGACAGGAGCCTCATCTGAGTTTCCTCCATTCCACACCCCTGGACACCTTCTGTGGGCCCGATTTTCTGAAGCCTGAGAATTGCTAGCTTTTTCCAAGACAAAGTTTTGAGCAGTTTCTCCTTTCTCAGGCAGCTTTGTGTAAATAACTTTTCTTCCCATGACATTTCTGGGCAAACAATATTCTTCTCTCATAACAACCTCTCTCCCAGGTGGTGTTTGTGCTACTCAACCAACAGAGAGAGTTGTCCATCCTGTGGACCTATGGCACGCCATTTTAGTGCAGCATGTTATAAAAAAGCTGAAAGGAGTTGTAATAAAGCCTTCTGATGTCCTTCTACTGCTGGAGTCAAGCATATTTATTTTTGTGTCTAATAGCAACAACCTTCCTGCACTCCTTCCCTACACATAATGTCTTCACCAGGCGTTAGCTCTCACTATCCTTCACCCCACTGGAGCACAGTGGGGAGCACGAAGGAGGCAGGGGGAGCAGAGGGGGATCAACGGGGGATCAGAGGGGGAGCAGAGGGGGATCAGAGGGGGAGCAGAGGGGGATCAATGGGGGATCAGAGGGGGAGCAGAGGGGGAGCAGCAGTGGAGGAAGGAGCCACTGTCTCTATGAGTGGTGGCCTCTGCTTGGCTCAGAGACGCGGAACCCGCGGCAGCTCGGGCGCGTGGGACGTACTCACAGCAGCTCCTCCTCGAGCCCAGAGATCTTGGTAGGTAGATCCACATCCATCCACATCCAAGAGCCTCATGCAAATCCTTCTCCTCCTGAGCACAGGTTTCTCAGAGTTTTAATTAATTCACCCGCAGCGTGAGCGCCGCCGAGTTTCCTGCGAGACCCGAAGAGTCTGGGCGTGTGAATTAGTGCGATGAAACAAAGGCTAAAGGGCTGATAGAAACAGCGGGCTGGAAAAAGAGAAAAGTGGAATTTTAGTGAGACAGACGAATCTTACTGGAACTCGTTCCGGCAGAGGTTGTCACCACAAAATACACACATATACGCACACAATATTTTTTTAATCTTCACTCATTTCCCTGAGTGTCCCAAAGGCTTTGTGATTTGAAAAACGACTCCTTTTAGTTTGAAGTTGTACCTGGAGTTGTATTTAAAAATTATGTCTAGCCATATTTTTGTTTGGCTTAAGAACACTTGGGGCAGTTGGAAAAAGAAAAATCATAGTTTTCATTTGCTTTTGTTCTTGAAATGCTGCTTTATGTACCCTATGCAGCAAGATGAAAACCTAAAAAATATGGGGAAATTAAATCACAGCAATAAAATATGAAGGCATTTCTTTGACTTACCCAATAAATGTGCTAGTCCAGATAAATGAGAAATGTGTATATTCTGTTAGCGTTCTTCTTAAATATGAATTTCTTTTCCCTCTTCTCTCTCAATTCTTCTATGCCAGGGCACAACCTTCCAGGTAGTTCTTTTTAATTCCTGAAATCAGAGAGTGGGAATGCAAGTTTTCATGTGGTACCTGTTTTCTGACTTTACAGATCTGGCCAAACTTCTAATTTATGCAACTAAAATGGTTTGGCATGAATTTTTCTAAAATAAATATAGCTCAAATTTTCCATCATACAAATCCATTCCTTAATTTACCTGGAAAGTGAATGGTGTGAGTCAAACATATTAATGTAAAAATGTTGGTCAAACTTTTAATGCAGAAGAAAGCTACTACAAAAAATTGAAGTCAAATTTAAACCTGAATTAGATTAAAAAAATGCAGAGAACATTATCAAGAAGTACAATGACATGCTAATGGTTTAAATTATAGCATTTTTTCAATCAATTATCTATCTTTAGGCTCAACACTAAGAAGTAGTGTAAAGAAGAAAGGAAGGGAAAATTAATGCTTTGGTCTCAGATTCAGATCAAAGACTTTCATGCTGTACATCTTAAGCAAGTGGCTAATAACTACAGGATATTCAAAGATGTCACCTACTTATCCCATGACTACCTGAAGCTTTCCCCTTTGCACAGAAAAAATATTTACTGCATCTATGAAAAGCTGATTTCAGGCAGCTACTGGGACCTGATCTGGAATGTGCTAATTGGAAAGAAATGTGCATACAAGTGTCCCAAAAACCCAGATGATTGCCTTGATCAGCAGTCTAGGTAATTAGGACTCTATTTCTGGGGTCTCATAATTTGGAGTGTAATGCTGTGGTGTTGTCACCAATAAAGAAAAGAAAAGAAAAAAAAAAAAAAAGAAACACTCCATCTTGTATTACATGTGGAATTCATTGCATCCAGATAAATCTATCTGCATTTCTTTGCTATTGCTTGTAAAATCTTTATGTTTCTTAAGAAATACCCTTATTTCACTTTCAGGAAACAGGGCAACATTTTCACACTCAACAGTTCCCTACAGAAATCCAGGCTTTCGTAGGAGAATTAAAGAAACAGAGAAAAAGTGCAAATAAACAAAAGGGCTCAAAGCATGAGGATTTTTAGGTACATCTCAGAGAACAAAAACCTGTCCAAATGGGAATAAACAAACCTTTCCCTGTGGCAGGTCTTTCAAAAGGTTTACCACCTCTGATTCATGCTGACTAATTCACATGAGTCTCTTTTCCATGTTCAGTGCTACAGTAAAATCCCAAATAATATCCAATTTAAGAAAGAGCTGGTGTCAGCTGCCAATCAGCACAATTCTGCTTTACTATGTATCCAATTTATTCTCTAAGAAGAGCCCCAGGTGTAGTTTGCTGCTCACTTTATTTTGAATTTTCCTCACAGTGTTGCAGCCTGGTTTTTCTTGTCTTTCCCAGTCTGGATGAAGCTGTTGCAGGGTGTTCATATCCTGCACCGTGCACATGCAGCACAGGGGATCCTGCTGGTGTTTGTCAGCATCCAGCACATGCTGATCTTGCTAGAGGCTGACAACTCCCCTTTTAATGTGCATAGATTTTATGCTGAAAGGACGACAAGTACTATTTTTACTTAATAAAACAACTATAATAATACTACCATATATTTCTATAAATTCCTGTTTATTCAAGAGCCTTAAAATATGCTATTTTGTTTGTTTGTTTGTTTAATTTTTTTCCCAGGATAACCACTGAAAAAAACCGAAAAAACCCAAACCAAACCAACAAACAAAACCAACAACAACAACAAGGGAAAAAAAAAAATCCCCAAAAAACAAACAAAGAAATAAAAAAAACCCAAACCAAACCACAACAACAACAACAACTAAAAACCAGCTCCTTTTAATATACAACATATCTACTTAACCAGCACGAAGCAGTGCTACACCATGTTTGCTCAGGAAGTTGAGGATGCTACATCCACAGAAGTGTTCAAGATTGGATGGAGATTGGAGCAACCTGGTCTAGTGGAAGGTCCCTGCCCATGGCAGGGGTTTGGAACAAGATGGTTTGAAGGTGTCTTCCTAAACTAACACTATTCACCTCCACAAGCAAACTATCCTAATGGCTCACAGTAAGTTTCTTGCTTTCACATAACCTTTTTGAGTGCTTTGATTTAGAGTTTGAAACTCCATAACAGCACCAAGGAGTATTATTTCTCATACGTGCTGTAGCAAAGGCTGGAAAAGGAGGAGAGAAGAGATGGGATCATATTATTTCCACAAAAGATATTGCAATGCTGTAGGGAAAAGCTCATTTTTTTCTATGCACTTCATAACCTAGAGTTATAATATCAGCTTTTCCTTGGGAGGGTCATTTGCAATGTGCCACAGAAAACTCTGCTCACTAAATAAATGTAGGGCATCATGAGCTTACCTGTAAAATTCATTAAATTTTGGATACTTTTCCACCCAAACTCCTTCTCTACCTAACAACTAGCAATTTTTTTTTTTTCTGAATATTTGTCCAACATGGACCCTTGAAGCTCTGTATGTGCACATCAAGGACAGCATGTGACCCTAAGCTTGCTTGAATAAGTTTTTTCTCTTTTTTTTTTTTTTTTTGAAAAAGGCTGTTATAGTATTGGCCCAGCTCTTATCTCTTGCAGACAGTAGCCCAAATCTTCCCTGTTACACAAGTCCAATCTCACATTGATTTCAATGGGTTTCAGCAGAATAAGTGAAAAGAGAATTTGGCCCGTAATCTCTGACTATATCGTATAACTAGTAAGTGTTTGGCTAAGATTAGATTTAAAGATAGCCCAGAAGGATAATTCAAGGACTCCAGAACCTTTATTTACACCAAAGGCTCCTTCCTTTGGAGAAAACACAAAACAAAAGAAAGTGTCTTTAAAGGCACTACAGTCCTGAAAAACAGGAAAACCCTTAACTATTTTTCTGTTTCTCTTCTTCCATCATTAACACAAATAAGAGAAAATACTTATGTTCTAGAACAGAAGCTGTTTTTTCCTTTTCTGAAGCCTTCTTTCAAAAATCTGTATGTGGCTATACATGATTGTCTCAGCAAAGGAAATATCTTTCTGCTTCTCTTTAATCCTATGGACAATATAACTGGAAAAAGCAAGTACCTCCACACACATACATCTATAAAGATTTTTCTTTTGACTTCCTTTGAGTTGGTTGCCTAAAAAACATGACCCTACTTTCTCTTGTGGGCTACAGGTTCTGTGCTACAGGTAAGCAGTTTATGAGCTCAGGGATGAGACTTTTTTGAAGCTTGGGCTGTGTACACAAGGTAAATTCCTACAGCCTCAAGACTATCGGTACTCACAAGGACAGAAAGTTTAAATGTTTGTCCATCACTGAGGAGGTGGCTTATTAGCCTTTGTCCTACTTTATTCTTTCTGCCTTGAAATGCAACGGGACTTGCAAATTAGCAAGAATTGATCCCCAGAAGCGGAAGTCACCAAGGAAGAAGGCCCTGGTAGCATTTCACAGCCGTGCGGCTGCTTGCTGCTGGCTTTTTAAAGACAAGCACAACACTCCTCGTGCTCAAAGAAACAAAAATAAAAACACTCAGAAAATAAAGTCAAGCACTTCTTTGTGATCTGAATTCTTTAGTCATATACCACCACTTGATTTATATTATGAAATATAAATAAGCAAGAAAAAAACACTGTGATTTCTATCCAGCATGGACGAGAAGGCCAATAAAGATCACAGCCACATTTCCAGATTTTAGAAAGATATTCATCTCTACAAATGCAGCAGATAATCTTTTAAATGAAGTAAACAAACAACAAAATGCCCAAACTTTGAACCCTTGATGTAAAATGAACCAAGAAATAAAAAACAAATGGTAATTCCGCAATCATTTTTCTAATAAGATTAGACTTGAAAGGCAAAAGGAGTAGGCAAATACTAAGAGCACAGGATCAGTGAATTAAAACAAGCCTCAGGAGTAACGGGTAACTCAGAGCCACTTTTGCCAGCTTTCTTGTATTTAGATTTTTAATCTATTACACCTCTGGAAAGAAAATCTACCCCGGGATTAGGCGCCTGCAGAAATGTAACTTACAAAAAATACTTGCAGAAGCTCTGCTCTCTCCCAGCTCTCCAGAGAAGGCTCTGATCAGGGCCACAGGGCCAGCTGCCAGCTGAAGGTCTCCTGTTCCCTTTCCAATTTACCTGAGGCCGTGGTGACGGGCCTGACACACATTTAATTAGCAAACTGCTGGGGCTGCTGCAGGTGCCACAGCCTGACACGTCTGCTGCCGCCCCTCTGGCTGAGGGTCTCATCTTCGGAGAACGTGTCAGAGCTGCTCTGCAGGAGCAGCTTTTCAGTTTGAATCCATCATCACTGGCCGTGTGAGGTGAGCCTGGAGTTTGCCTTCAGGGTACTCCCTGACCCTGGTGGAAATCCCACCCTGGGCAGGTGTTGGAGTCTAGAACATCCCTCTGGCCACCCTGGAGGGTTTGGAGACCGGACAGGGGGGTCTGGGATCTGTACAAGGGGCTCAGCCAGCATCACACAGAGCCCAGGAGGACACTGCCTCTGATCCCTGTCCATGGGAGTGAATGCCCACATTGTATGAAGAATCACAAGCTGAGAGAATTCAAAATAAGCAGTAGTTAGTTTATCATAGAATGTAAATGTAGAATCCAGGATTCTCAGTATATGGGGTTGAAGAGACAAGATGGAGGAATTGGGGAGTGGCCCCTGTGCTCCTTGTTCTTGCTCTCGTCCCCCATTTTCTGCTGAGTTGGATCTCAAGGATTGGTTTAGAGTAGAAATGACATGTTAGCATAGGTAGTAAGTATTGGTACAGTTTTGTAAATAAAAAGTACATTGTGGATGGTGGTTGGGTCAGGGGTACCGTACATAAGGTGCGGGGCTCTCTGATCCGCCCAGTCCGCCCCAGTCCTGCTCTGCTGGGGATGCCTCGCAGAGCTGAGAAAGAACTAAGATAAGGTTCCCTGCCAGGGAGGCCTGGCAGAGCTGAAGAAGAACTGAGATAGTGAAGAATAAACAACCTTGGAAATGTGCACTGGCGGACTCAGCTTGTCGTCTCTACCTCTGGTGTGAAACACTTAGGGCAAAGAGAAGACTGAAAACCTGATTACCTCTGGGAACAGCAACCCAGGGGAAACTCCCAGGGAACAGCAACACTGGGGGAACCCTTAGTACCTTGGGGAACATCAACCCCAAGGAGAATCTCAGGGAATCAATAACCTTGAGAGGCAGGGACAGCGAGCAGCTGGTGGCAGCTCAGTCCCCCACAGACGCAGCCTTGGCAGGAGTCTCAGCAATCCACAGCTCTGGGAGGCTCCTCTGCCATCCTTCTGCTGTACCACCATGAACTGTAGATGAGGGGCTGTAACACCTGTCTGCAGCTCTTCCTGCTCTCTCCTCTTAAATTGTCCTTCATTCCTTACCCAGGCTCAGCTCTGTATGGGTAAAACCAGTAATGGCTGTTAATACACAGAGAGAACATCCCAGTGTTATCCTCGTCGACTGCAGCAGCATAATAACACTACTTATTTTACATTTGTGTGGTATGGACTCTGAGAGCTATTCCTGAAAACAATTTCCACAAAAATAAAACAATTCCAACTCATGCCCGTATGCAAGATCAGACTCGCTGCACAATTACAGGGAATTGCACTCTGCCAACACTGGTAAATTGAGGACCTCTGGTTTCCTGGCTCTGCTACTGTTGGACAGCTTATGTTCCTACTGCTTTGCTTCCATCTGTGCTAACAACAGAATCCTTTTTGATTAAAATGTTGCTGAGTTATACTGTGAAAGTTCAGTTGAACTGTGCACTTTCCTCCCGTAGAAATATTCCTCCTCCATTTGGATACAAGATCTAAGCATTTGCAAGTTACACCTCCAGCCTGAGTTATTTCAGAAAGACGGGGGGAAAAATATATCTTTTAATTAATGTACAGTTTTTCAAGCAAGGGAAAACTTAAGCTCTGGAGGAATAGGCTTTTTCTATTATGTGTGTATGTATATATTGGTTAGGGTTTGACTGGGTTTGGTTTTTTTGGGGGTTTTTTTTTTGGTTTTTTTTAATAATAGAGATAGTTAACAAAAAATTCAGAAAAAATGCCTGGAGGAAAATGCAAGCGGAGAATATCCACCCATGGGATGTGCAGGCTCTGATTTCAGAGCTTTCTGAAATTAAAAAAAAAAATACTCTTGTTAAAGATCATTTTAAAGGAGACACAGAAGGAAACATAAGTAAATAGAAACTGAGGTTCTAAACGTTGGATTGACGATATTTCCTGAAGAAACCTGAGGACACTATGGTCTCCACAACAAATCTACCTTTTTTTTTTTTCCTTTTTAAATTGTGAGGAACATGTAACTTTTCCTGTGTTCTGAGCAAGACTGATGATTGCATGCTCATTCCAGTTTCTTGTGAAACCATGTTAACTGGAAAACCACATTAGGTATCCTGTGCAGCAGGTAGGGACACAGCAAAAACTGTGAAGTCTATTTCCCAATTAAAGGAGAAAGGATAAAAATGTAACATATTAAAACAGAGACTAATAAGGAAATTACCAGAGGAAATTAAGATAAATTAGTAATTAATTAGACTGTAATTAGGAGATAATTAAGAAAATTAAGGAATTTAGGATGTACATTATATGCTCTAGCTAAAACAATAGTTCTAGTTCAAAATCTAATGTCATTAAGCACTTTTGTAATTCTCTGGGACACGTTTCAGATACTGAAGTAGCAAAGTTGGCATTTTTAGGTGGGCCTTCAGCCAAAACAATATCTCTGTGTTCAAGAATATTGGATATATTCTTCTTGAGCAGAGTTGGATCTGTTTCTTGGGAACTGTTCAAAATTTGAGGAGTGATGCAATTCCTGCACTGAAAAAAAAGATCAGGTCTGAGTCCAGGGTTGAAGTGCCTTTGAGTAAATGAAGCCAGGATTTGGTATTTTGTATAAATCTTGCTGACAGCAGAGAATATTAATGGAAGAGATGGAGGCAAACAGGAAACATTCCAGGGATTTCCAAATCTCAGGATATGCTCATGCCAGAGTTTTATACCCAGTCTGCTCCTGGAATAGACAGCTCCAGGAAAGGTTGACACGAAGGCAGGTTTCAGAGGTGCTGTGATAACAGAAGCACTGCTCTCTCTCACACCGATGGCCAAACATCCCCTAATAGCACAAGTGAGATGCTGTTGGTATTCACTGGCCTCCAGTGCCACTCAGCTCTAACATTTCCTTGGAATATGCATTATTTAGCAGTTCAGCCCAGGCACAGCCAAGAGCAGGCATCGTGTGCAGTCCAGAGCTCATGAGTCCAACCTAACCATGCTTTGTATCAAGATCTTACCCTTTTGCAAAACACAGAACTCCATCCACACAGGGGAAAAGGTCTGTTTGTGACAACCCTGTGACATTAGACTTCAGCCATTCCAAAGTAATCCATTTTCTGACATGCTCAACCAGGAGTAAATTTAGGTTTCAAACTATTAGGCTGAAATTAGCCTCTCTGCCTGTTATTCCCATCTGATATGAGTTCTTCTTAGACCATAAAACTACAAAGATCAAGCCTGATTAAAAATAAAAAAACGAGCATACACTATTTTCTCTGTGATGAAATAGCTCTCTCTCTTCAATGAGTTTAAACGTGCAATTATATTTGAAGAGTGATGTCAGATAAATGATGATCTTCTGTTCAGGCAGTG
Source organism: Prinia subflava (assembly GCF_021018805.1). Taxonomy (NCBI): domain Eukaryota; kingdom Metazoa; phylum Chordata; class Aves; order Passeriformes; family Cisticolidae; genus Prinia; species Prinia subflava. The sequence goes on along the minus strand of NC_086264.1, from coordinate 8,735,191 downwards.
AGCTATATCTTTATATTCACTATATACACTGCTTTGAGCAGCAGGCCAGCTTCAGGAAAACTGTCCTTGTTGCTGATAAAGAGGATTGAGGAGTATGTGGGATGTTTCTGGGAGGAATCCTGAGGAAGTAGCACCCAAAAATTTGCACTAAAAACAGGGGCAAAGGTTTTGTTTTGTAATTCTGTTCCTGCTGTCACTTTCATCAGAAGTACATCAAAAAATATAATACATGAAGATAAAGAATCTGTTATTTACATGGCATTAATTACCTGGATGGAAAGCACACTTGCCAAACAAATCTGTGTAGGAACCATGGGAGTGAGCCACTAAAACACAATCATCCTTTAAATAAATATAACTACACCACAATAAATATAACTACACTGCAATAAATATAACTACACTGCAATAAATAGCAGAAGCATGCACTACAGTCAGAGAGGAGGAGTAGAATAATATGTTCAATTGTAAATCACTGTGCATGGAAATTTAGGCAGGCATAATACAATTACCCAATTGGAGGTCAAATGCAATTTCACAGGGTGAATAGCAGACTATGACCATGTATCTGTTTAATTTTTTTTAATTTCAGAATGATCCAGCCATTATTTAACATTTTGAAATATATTTAATTTTTCATATGCTATTCCGATGAACACAGTTAATTAATATAGCAGACAATTGTAATTTGCATAATTTTCACAAGTAACCCTTTAGTTAATGTTTGGAGTTTTTTATTCCAGCCCTCTGTTTAAACTAGAAAAGGAAAGAGTACAAAGTAGGCAGAGACTATTGACCAGAATACTTACCTGAAATCACAGCAAAACCACCTATCATGATAATGGGAATAAAAAAAATTTCTGGAGAGGAACAGTACTAAAAGATATAAGTAACAGATATAGGGCATTCAAATTATTTTTCTAACAAATATACATATATATATATATACACACATATATACACAGATATATAGATATATGAGGAAAATTTCAGAGATATCTTACTGACCTATAAATCCTCCATGAGATATAAGAAACAAAACAAAACCAAATTAGTGAGTCCAGGATTTAGCTTTCAAGTCCACACCAATTATCTCTCCAAGAGTTCTGGTTTGTGGTCAGTCTCAAGCTGGGTCTCACAAAAATGAGGATCTTGGTCCTTAAGTCCTCACTCCTGCTTTGGAGCTAGTGTTTACTACCTACATCCTTTATTGTTACTTATTGATATTCGGAGTTTTATTCCCTTTCCTTGAAGACCTTGATTCTGTAATGCACACAAGAAACAAACTAACAAACAAAATAACCAGGCTTTTTTGCAAATGTGTATTTTTTCATCTTGTTGATTTGGAGTCAGAAGTACAACTCTAAACAGAGGTCCTTGAGTCAGTTTTACCTCTGAGACAATGCTCTAAACAAATCAACATTAATGAAAATGTTTCTATCCTTTCACTGACCAGTTTTTCTTTGTTAGCTTTCAAAACCAACTAGGAATAAAAAAATCATTATTTTTGAAGATATGATTTTAACCGCTCTTTTATAGGCTCCCATAAATACCTGATTCGTGGTATTCAGATTGACATAAATAGATATAACTTGCAAAATATAATGCTTATCACAGAAAATTACATGTATTGTTCATCACCTTAAAAACCTTCAGTGCTACCCCCTTAAATATAGTGCTTCATCAGTGAGACACTGAGCTGGATCAGTGCTGTCTCATTTTGTAAGTTTAAAAAACTGGTTCCCATCTCAATCCCACAAGTACAGTGTGGTGTCTGACTTAAAAAAAAAAAAAAAAAAAGTAGAAAAAAAAAAAAGAAAATAAATGAACAATATGATTCAGCTGATACATATTTTAGAGGCATCCATTCATGCAGTACTTAGTGACTTCTTTTGGCCAGGAATCAGCAATGAGCAGCAGCGTGAAGCAACATTTTCTGCTGCGTCGCTTTTGCATTGTGAAGCCTGGAAACAAATTAAAAATACAGCTCAGTTTCATTAATTAAAAAAGTTCTCTGGAAAAAGCATTTACTGTGTTCATCAGCCATTCCCTGGGTGGGGACACACGTGCTGTACACCTGAAACACAACTGGGACAGGCCAGTGACTCTCTGGTGCATCTGGCCACACTCATTTCTGAGGCTGTCCCAGAATTAAAGATTTCTCTTCTGAGTGCAGACTGATAACATCATTGGAGTCACAAGCCTACAAATGAGAGGTGAACTTGGCAACATCAAAACTGAAACCACAGGGTAAAATTTATGTTTACTGTACGTAGCCCAGTTGTTCAAAGAGCTGAGCATGCTGGCAGCAGTCCAGCAGAGCACTTAGAGGATGGCTGGGACTCCTGACGTGCCAAGAGCTCACCCCAGCAGGGAGGGCTTTGCTGGGCTGGGGCCTGAGAACAGAGCACCCCGAGGGGCAGAACCCACCCCAGACAAGTGGAGCTCCTGTTGGTACCTGCTGACAGCAGGAGTGCTGGTGACCTACCCAAAGGACCTGTGGTACATCAGGAAAACCAGGAATTCCTCCAATGGGAGCCCCACCTAAGTTAATGAAGGATTTTCTGTGGTTTTAAACACAGATGTAATTACATTTGGTTCTTCTGTCCAACCATCATCATCATCATTATTATTATTATTACTATTATTTCTCCTTCTTTTAATTTAAAGCATTTTCCCAGTTGCATTGATCAATAGTTGCATGGCAGGGCTTTGGCCACTGAAAGAGGAAATGCTGGTCTCTCAATACATCTACCAGCTGCCCTTGAAATCTCATTAGCACCTTGTCTGATTGGTTTTGTTGGTAATGAGCTTGCATTATATTGGTGAGAAGAAAAAAAACCAAAATTTAAATACCATGCAGCTTAAACTATTAACTTTTCTAAGAGGTTTACTTATGACATCCTGGGAGAGTTTTTTTCTCCATGCTGAAACTGCAGGGGCCAGCACCTGGATGCATTGCCTGAGTGCTTCTTCATGGCTTTGATTAGGAACAACCTATCCCCAGGTTTGAATGTGATGAAAGATTTCGGGGTTTTAATCCCTCAAATACTACATCCAGTTTTGCATCTAAGAGCTTGCATACTTTTTAGCATGCAACCATCTAGAAGGGGGCTAATTAATGGATAAACTGATTACATGTTTACCTACTTGTTTATTAATGTGTGCTTGGGCTTATGTGACCTCGGAGAACTCAATGAGCTCAGAACAGAGGACCCACATTATTCATCCTGAAATTTCTACAGCCCTGAGGGAAACTCTCAGTACCCTGACAAGAAGATTCCACCCAGGAATTCTTTCCCATTCCCACTTCACAGTTAACTATTTTTTTTTTTTTAAATTTAGACCATTCATCAAATCTTAGTTATTTAGAACAAGGCTTTTCTACAACACAAACAAGTTAAAGTCTTAAGCTAAAAACCTTGTGTAAAAGCAGCACACTTTCTCATCTTGATCCTAAATAACTTGCCAGTAATAAACCACAAGAGAAATTCAAAAGGATGACAATCTGAAAATAAGGAATGATGGGAAACAGAAGATTTCCTAACAGCAGGGAAAAAGCAAACATGATTGGCTTCCTAATTTCAGATAATGTTTCCCCAGGAACTCATAAAAACCCAGTAATTCCTTTAGTATCTTTTTAAAGATAAAATTCTATCAAAAATCACTCTGAGTACAGTCAATGTCTTCAGACTTCTGCTTTAGGGTGTTCCTCAGTTCTTGTGAGATTTTTTCCTGCCATATTCAAGTATGTAAATCAAAGTTTTAACCTGAAAGCTTGTCATTTTTGCAGTGATTTTCTCTCTTTACTTCCCTCCTATGTATTAGCCCGCCTCTTCATCAGAAAGTAATTTTTAATTTTGCTTCCACTTCTGTTTCTCCTCTAATTCCACTTTTTTGGAATAAAGCAGATCCCCACCCCCAGTCTTTCTCCTAATCTTTTAAAAATGAACTTGTGAGTCCTAACATACTTGTACTCACTCATATTTCAGCCTGGTCCATAAAAATCTTTACTTAGATATTATATAGGTATCAGCCATCCAAAAACACACCCCAAAAAACCTAGCAAAAGAAATGATAAATTAAATGTTGGGTATCAAATCTGCTTGTGCAAGTTTACTTCAATACCATTAAGAGGATCTGTCCCCTGCTCTCTATTTCAATAATTTCTCTTCATTAATATCTCTAAAGAAGTTTAAAGCTTCTGCCTCTTTTTTTCTTGTCTTCATTAAGTGTAATTTTCAAATGAAACTGATATCTGGAGCCAACACATATTTTTGGTAGAAGACAGAATTACTTCCATTTTTCCCCTCATCCCTGCATCCTCCTCCTGTCGTGCTCATACTTTACCCCTGACTCCTACACGTATATTAATAAGAGCTATGGGACAGAAAGCCCCAAAAAGGATTTCTAGAAGAAACTCCTCCTTATGAAATTAAAATACTAAGAAAAAAAAAAAAAAAAAAAAAAAAAAGAAAGAAAAAAAAAACACAAAAAAAAAAAAAAAAACCACCAAAAAAAACCACTTCCATCCTTTAAAGGTAATGATGCTAGGAGGGAATTATTTTTTATCATTTTTCAGTAAGGCTGACTACTTACATATGATTTGCAGAATTCTTCTTGCCCTGCAAACACAAATAGAGGATGTAAATTCATATTTTTCAGCCACCATGAGATGGCGTAATGCCAGATGCTTCACAAAGTCCACAGCCATATCTCCAAGCAGCCTGTAAATGAAAATGAAGGTTTAATTCACCTGGTGACACTTCTTACAACAACACCGTGATTTATTTTCTTTAACTTTGGGCTAATAATAAACAGGAAATAGAAATTAATTTAGAAAATACAGTGGTTGCTCAGTGGTTGTATAAAACCCATATATCAGTGGTAGAATGGGATGAGTGCAGAAGGATGAACTTTATTCAGTGCAGCTGAGAAAAGCAATAGAAAACTTCAGCCCAGAGGAAAGGGAGCCTTGATGGTTTCCATTACTCCCTCAGTCTTTTCCAACCTGCTGTCCCTGAGCCATAACTCACCTGCAGACGGATCAGTGGGACTTAATTGTCACATCTTTATCTGTGCAAAGAAACAAAAGCAAAGAGAGAGAGCCTCACAGAGAAGGAAAAAAAGAAAAAACACACAAAAAATCCCCCACCTAAATTATATATACAGCAAGGCTGTAAATCAGCCTTCGCTTCTGTTTCCTACAGACTTCCACCACAGGACAGGTCACAGACAGGTTAGTACTGTGAAGAGACACAGCTTCTTCCCTTGGCTCAAAACCTGAGCTGTATGTTGGCTTAATTTAGCCACTTCATTATTAAAAAAATCCAAAAGGAAACCTTGGTGTATGGCACACTGTAACTTTAATTTCCTCCAATAAAAAATGTAAAAGCTTATTAAAATTTCTCATTCTGCTCCAGAGCCCTGAAACTAAATCATTGATTTCATAATCTTTAAATTTTAATTAAAACTAAACTCTCTCAAAACAAATTAGAAATACATAAATATCATGTGTTAAGAATACCAAAGGATTGTTCTGACAAGGTACAATGTCAGTCCCCCTGTCTCTGTGGATGCAGCATGGTACATAAATGTGTTTTGAGGTTTCCTCAGTCCCAGCTTCAGTTCCTGATCAAAGGAGCTTGTCAAGTAAATGTCACAAAATTGTCACTGCATTAAAAATGAACATAACGTTTCCTTATTTATTTTTTTTTAATTGGCTGAGGTTATTACTATTAGAAACTATTAAATGTTCCAGAATCCACCAGAGAATGAATAAGGAAGCCCTGTTACCCTGTGAGCTGTGTTGGTTTTTGTGGGGAGGATAATGGCTCTAGGGTGCTCCACCATGACAAATGCCAGGGGAGTCTGTCTGGGAATAATGAGAGCAACAAAAACACCTTTTCCCCTCATAGACCATTCATTAAGTTTTAATTCTTATCTGACACATACAATAACAAAACAAAAAAAACCCCAAAAAACCAAAACAACAACAACAACCATAACAACAAAAATACAAACAAAAAAACCCCACAGACCTGAACATTATTTTAAGTGTAAACTCTTTGCACCAGTACATGTATTTCCCAACATTTTTGCACTCATAGTGGTAACAGTTTTTGAATTGTTTTACAGAATGACAAGGAATAACATTAGAAAATTTGTAAATTTGAATTTTAGGTTACCAGAAAACTTGGAGAAGACTGAAGGTTCAGTGAAAATTGCCACTGCAAACTGTTATACACCTGGAGTATGCAGCTTTGTGGAGACAAGAAACCTGAATGATTTTCATGGACTTTTCCCCAACAACAGCTTGGCATGCTGAGAACCCATGCAAGTTTTAACCTCTGGAAATGATGCTTTGCATTTATTGTCTTGTTTTCCTATATTGGCAAAGTCTGGATGTAAACAAAACATATTTTGGTGAAGATTTAGCTGTAACGGTACAGAAGAAAATAATTGTGAACACAGTAAGTATGGGTTCAACAAGAAATATCCAAAGGAAATCCTCATCAGCCCTCTTTAGTATTAGAAAATAAAATATTTTAAAATTCTTCTAGTACCTGCTCAAACATTTTCTATTTTCTATATGGAGGGCTCATTCCATTCAGTCGTCAATATTTACTTGGGAGAATTCACTGGGTGTTGATTATCCTTGAAATATTTTTTGGAATGCTCTAGGAAAAAAGCTCTTAAACTATTTCCAAGGCTAAAGCAGGGTGAAACACTGTTTCAAATACACAAACAATCTTGCAGGCAGTGCCTTGAAAAGCTCAAGCATTTCTCAAAGAATTTAGCGGAGAAGACAAAGCGCAGAATTTAGCATTTAGTGGAGAAGCCCAGACCTGAAACTCGGGATTGCCTCTCACTACAAGGACTCATTTTTGCTGGACAGGGGAAAAAACAAAGACTAAGGCCATGCTAAGGCTTTGATCACGCTTTCCACAGGCTCAGGTTTTGGCAGGTGATCTCTCTGAGAGCCCATCTGCAGTGACCCTCCTGCCAGCGGGGCTGTGCGGATCCGTCCGCGGCTGCGGCAGCTAGATGCCACTGTGGCACAGAGCACTGCAGCTGCCAGGGAAGAGCCTTCCTCCCTCCCTTCTCCCTTCCTGCCAGGCACACAGGAGAGAGCTGGAGGCAGCCAAGCTTCCACACAGACAGGAGCAGCAACCGGACAGGTTCAGAAACCTCCGTGCAGGGAAAGGTCAGGATTCAAGAGGGGATCGCGCTGTGAAGACATGAGGGAAGGAATCAATAAAATACTGGAAAAAAATAAGCTAGGATTATGATTTTGAATTAGAATATAAAGTGAAGAGGAGCCAGGGAGTGGCTCAAGATACTGTGATTGCATACTGCAAAGTACACAGGCAGAAAAGGAAAGAGAAACCAGGTCTGGGTTCAACATTCTTATTTTTATACAGCGCAGAATAGAAACCGAGAAATTTGGTGCCAAGTATTTGTCTCCTGAGAGTCTGCTACCTTAATGACAGAGAGATACATCCTGTGGATCTTGATTAGACACAATTGTTTTGTTTACTACTCAAATATTCAAAAACTGAATGAAGAATGGGAGTGTGAAAAAGAAAAAGCAAGGCAAATCTCAGGCTCCTGTTTGTTCCATGCCTGGTAAAAAATGATTCCTTCACTTGCATTTTCCTCTTTTTATTTCAAAGAAACATTTGTATCATTAATCTGTGTAATGTTTCACACAATTATTTAAATGAACAATGAAAGTCTTATGCCTGAAGTGATAAAGTTTTGAGTAGCTTATTCTACATGTGGGGGACAACGAAGAAATAAATTGTACGATATATCTTACCTCTGTGAAACACTAAGTTGTGGCATAAAGACAACTGAAAAGAGTCTGAAAATCTGCCTTTACTCTATGCAAAAAAAAAAAAAAAGTTAACCTCAGATAAATGTGCCCCTGAAGAGAAATTAAACATCTTGCCTTGGAGTTGCTGTCATAGCCTGAACTTCTTGTAAATACTATTTGTTTGAGGGAGAGAGCTCCAGTTGCTTTATAAAGCTAAGCCACTCAGCAGTAGTACTCCTCCAGTTGTCCTTGACAGCTATATTTTTTCATGACACTTATTTACTTGGATTTAGAAGTTTCAATGTTTTGATCCTTATTACTGCAGATCTGTAAAAATGACAAAAATACCACAATATAAATTACCAGAAACTGAAGAGATGGAGTCTGATGACTTCTGCTGAATTTAAATTTGCAACACTGCTCTGAAAATATAGGAGAAGCGTTTGGTGAGTCCTCCCTTCTGCACAAGGGACTGTACAGATGAGGCAATGGAAGATGTGCTGGAAAGTTTTGTTGATCACTGGTGGGAACTTCATTTGAAGGTAAAAACCCCAAAATTGCCCTATGCTTCACCGTAGTAGGTGAAAATATACATACCCAAACAGGAAAGCCACACCTCAACCCTTCCTTATTGACAATTGACAGCGAGCTAGGAAGGCTGATTTGGTGATCAGAACTTGATTTTACTCAGATTTCCCAAAAGCTTATATATCATTTCAGCAAGGTTAATAATTTTCCATTACACTAATTAGGTTAAAGATCATACAGAAAACCTGCAGAAGTTTTGATTGAATCTCCTCTCTTCCCATAAGCAGGTTTAATCCCATCTTCTGTAATCTCCAAAGCTCTGTTTGTTCCTGCCATGGCATCTTGGTTACCAAACCAGCTATGCTAATTAGGTCTGTTTTACTCTCTGTCCTGTGTATTCCCACTTCCTTTTTCTCCCTATCCCTTTAGGTTTAATACATCCCCTTCTCTTGCAGCAGTTTCACAGCATTTAAAATGTTCCCACATTGATTTTCTTCATGTGTTTCAAGAACCAAAGCAGCAGCAGAGCAGGAGCAGGCTGGCTCACTGACACAGGGCTCGTTCTCCATCACCAGGGGACACACAGCTCCTGCTGTGACACCAGGACAGTGCCACAGTGCCACAGTGCCCCTTCAGGAGCAGCTCCAGCCCTGCTGGGTCCCTTCTGCAGTGGAAGAAGGGGTGGTAACCCCTTGATGTTCCTGGGGAGCAGAGAACCCCACGCACACAGCACTGCAGACAGAACAGCTCACCCTGGAGGTGCAGAAGGTGCCTCAGTTCCTTGCTGCAGCCATGCAGGGAGCATGAACTTCCCCAGTCTTGGAGAAACCCAGGAAAGCTGGCTGACCAGCACTCTGCTCCCCGACCCCGTACTCTCCCTCAGGAGGAAAGTTGACTAGCAGGAGATTTCTTCTGGAAAAAGCACTGTCAAACAAACCTTCAGGGAAAGGAGCTGAATCTCTTTTTTTAGGTTTGTTCCAAGAATTTCTTGCTGCAGAACATGTTATGCTGTCCACATTAGACAGCCTCAAAGTTTTTAATGCATTGCAGGGACCTTGAAATCTCCATCTGATATACGGCTCCTTCAGTCTGTGCTTCTTCCTACATCATTATAAACTTGACCTTAATTAACCCTCTTAGTGACATGCAGTTTGTTGATTCTCAAGGACAGTCTTATTGAAAAACAATGTTGCAATATCACTCAAAAGTTAAAGTAAGGCTGCTTTATAAAGGGATTTGTACTAATAATCCTTGAATATTAACAGCTTCTTATGCTATGTGGTTTATATAAACTTATCCGTATAAGCTAGGATTGGGCTCTTTCTCAGCCTTAGAAAAAGTCTACATTTCCTTTGGCAAAAACTAGTTCTCTTTGGCAAACACTACATTGCCTTTGTGAAACAAACAAACAAAAAAAATGCAGATTATACATCAAACCAGGATATCCAGTAAAAACAGTAAATTCTATTGTGACTTACCGATAACAATGTTTGTCCCTTCACACTTTCAGTAGTTTTATAGAGAAAAAAAAATATATGGAGAAGACCCTTAGGGTGGATAATTTAAATTAAAAAACCTCAGTGGAAGAGTTGAGTGTCCCAATATTGGCTGCCCTGCATCATTTGAAGCTCTTGGAATATATTCAGGGCTGATGGGGAGAAAGGTCTGTGTTAGCATCCAAGCTGTATGCCACAAATAGGACATAAGATAACAGCTGCTAATCTTCCACAATTCACATTAAAGGCAGCATATCCTTTCTTATGGAAATAACTGAGACCACTCAAAACTAAATTACTTTCTTTGTCCAAAGTTTAAAAGTACAGGCTTCAGAGCTGATGCTCCCAATTCTCTCTGTCCTTACTCATCTCTGAGCCTGTCCCCACTTTAAAGAGTTATAACAAACTGTAATTATTTCTCAGACTATTTAGAGACTAAACAGAGATTCTGAGTTAGTTTAGCAGTGAAAATATTCATACAGAGCATGTACGTACCTGAAGTTACAAAAAAATCCAGCCGATATTTTCTGAATGGTAAAAACATTAATGATTTTATCCCCATAAATTACAAACTATTTTATGGATGTACAATGCACTTACCACCTTGCCATGAGGTACACTTTATCCTCTTGGTTCTGAATAACAGTATGCATATATGGTACAGATACAGCATAGTATGCATATATGATAAACAAGGAAGTTTAAGACTTTTACATCCTGGAAACCACAAATAAAAGCTGTCATTTACCAGTGGGTTACTGTGCAAGCATTTCTTGGTTGGTATTGTACCTGAAATTCACAGAACCTTACATTTGCATCAAGGTATAGAGTATTTCTCATTCCACTCTTTTTACTGCTATTGTGCTTAAGTATCTAAATAAAAACGTGAATATTTAAATATTGTGTCCACTACAGAGCATGTGCTATCAGGGACCTCAGTGGGTGATGAGGGAGGCACTCTGCAGCACCTGAGCAGATGGTTCAGAGGGTGATGCTTTGTATCAGAAGTTTCCAGTCTTCCACCAAAGCCCAGTGCTGGGGAGGATGGCCAAAACTCCACATTAAGGGGGAGCTCAGAGCACATAACCTGTCCTCTGCCAGTGTTCCTGCACCACTAACTGCATGGACTGCCAACTTTGGTTCATCCAAAACTCTCACCTGCCCCTTTGCAGAAACTCCTTTGCCTTATGGGTACAGCAGAGAGAAAGGAAATTTGTGTCATTCTTTTGGGTAAGACTCAGCAGGGTAAGGAGACCTTTGTGCTCTGCAGTGCACCCAGGGACCACCATCAATGGCCAGTCCCTGTTCCCTTCACTTCTATTTTCTGTCATTAGAGTGTTCACTTGCTGATGGTCACAATATTGGAGGTTTCTCTTATATGCCTACTAATATTAGCTAATTTACTTGAAAATTAGAAAAAAGGCATTAGACCTTAACTTGCTGATGTTAACAAAGACAGAACTGTGTTGTTCAAAGGGGAATAAATCTAAAACATAAAATTAAATGCTGCAATTAGCTTACAGTCAAATGCTAGGCCTGTTTACAAGCATCACTGTTTGTACCTGTCACTATAAAATTAGTAATCCTTTGGCCAAGTAAAAGGTGTAAAGCCATGTTAGCACAGAATCCGAGTAATTTCTCTCACACCAAAGATGCACACAATGACTGTGACACACAGAACTCAAGTGTCTTGGTTTGGAAAGACAGGTGTCTGTCAGGGAAAGTTGGAGCTCTCCTTGGAATGGAGAATGTAAACCCCTTCCCTCTAAATTATTATAATTTTGAAATTAGGGGCTGTCAGGTTAAAATATGGGAATAGGAATAACAGTTCTCAAATAGGAATACTAAAAATACAAATGTAGTAGCACAAAAAACAAGCAAGCAAGCAAACAAAAGTCCTAGAAAACCCTGACAGAGTCAGAGATACAACCTGACACCCTGTTCAGAGTGTTGGAAGCAGTCCCAATAAATCCTCCTGCAGTGACAGATGTGGTTCTGTTGGAGCAGAGATGATCCTGCAGACAGGTTCAGTGGTGCTGAGATGAGTCCAATCTTCCTCTGGGAATCCAGTGGAAAAGAGGCTCCCTGGGGTCCCTGTGTCCCCATTTTTATCTGGGTAGGAATGGTTGGCTCCTCCCCACTGGGTGCAGCATCTCCCAATGGATGATGGAATGTGTGATGGCACTGGTGAGCCTCAATGGCCCATGAACAGAAGATATCCCCGAGGGTGGGCAGTGGTGACAGAGATCACAAACACTGCCCCACCTGGTTTAACAGCTGGGCTGTGATCAGAAGGCCTCCACCCTCCTCCCCCTGGAGTTACAAGAGATAAAGAAAAACATCTTCACAACTGCTTTCTACTCATGAAATAAAATACACTTATTTTTGCTTACCTAACCCAAGAAATCAGGTAGAAAAGCTTCAGTGTTCCTTTTTGTCTCTCACAAAGCTCTTCCAGATTTTGTGTGCTCACAGTAGCCTGGTGAAATTATTTAGAATAAAATAATAAATTTATCTACAGCATAGGAAATACTCCGCTTTCCAGATACATTATTGCAAAGACTTAGGGAATGGAATTATTTTAATCATAACAAGTCTCCTTGACTGCTCTTACCAGCTGTTAAGGCCTGCCACATATTTGATTTTTTTTTAAATACTGTAGAAAAGGAGAAGTCAAGGCATGCTTTAACTTAATTATCAGGCCTTTGAAAAGAAAGAGAAAACAAAAAACACAGAACAAAAAAAAAAAAAAAAATCCCCCAATGCCAAATTAATTAATTGCTGAAAGGATTTAGCATAGTGAGCATTCAAAATCTATTCTATCCCACTGGTTTCCTTCTCCACCCTTCTCTTCACCCTGGGCACTGATCTACTGACCACCACTTCCCTCTTGTATACACTTATGTGTCAGAAAAGGCCAGACCAAACCACAACTGAGTGTGATGAAGCTGGGGACTATGAATCTGAGTACCTTGTTTCCAACTCCACATTTATCATCTTTATTTGCCATTCTGGCACAGACAGAGCATATTTCCTCTTTCTCCTATGACATATAACCTTTAGGACCTAGGACTCAATTTTTCAAATATGTCAAAGTGTTTAGCAATGTTTAGAAAGGTAACATTTTTCTATGTGGAATGCGAAACTTTTTGATTGATGGCATTTTTCTGGAATATTTAACCAAAACAAGAAATCCTAACACTGTTGGAAATGGTTACCTTTTGTTTTTCATTCCCTGTAATATCATATAAATTGTTCAAGCTAATTCTATTTACTTTCTCAGATAGCCTAATGTAAATACATTCAAGAAAACATTCACTTTTTCTATTTACTTTGTATAAATTTTAAAAGAAGACAGCTGCTTTAAAATCAAAGTGATGAAATACACAATAAATATGGGTAAACAGCTGAGTGTATCTTTCCTATTTTTGCTATTCTAAGATGGAAGAACTTGAGAATTTTCCTTAGGTAACAAAGTTTTGACATGATTTATTTTAACCCAACTCTATTTATTTTTGCATGCTTGTAGCTAAGAAAACTTGGGGTTTTTTTCAATTCTAATATCTGTAAGAATTCCATCTGATCTATCCAGCACTAAATATACATTTAATTGCATCCAAAAATGATACATTTCCTTTTTAGAACGTTCTAAACATGCAGAGACTGGCAGACTGAAAATAACACTTACAAATTAGAAGCCCATGCTGTGCTTTCATTTTTTTTTAGTAGGAAAAAGAATGACTCCCTGAAAACTGGCAAAATGCAAGAGCACCTTGCTTGCTAAAGGTATGAGAATTTCAGCTGGTCATTTCCTGAATGATACCTGACTATTAATTTTTTAGCTGAAAGATTATTGAGTAAATATTTTACAGAGGGAGAGCACATTTATCATCCTGCACGTGGTGAAGGATTTCTCTTGAATAAATATGACCAGTGAAACAAATGAGTCAAACATTAACTCGTTTAACAGCATTAAAAGGACAGGCAGCACATTTAAAAACTTCTGTGGGAATGAGCCTATCCTTATGAAAGCATCTCATGAAGAAAAATGAAGGGGAAAAAAAAAAAAGAAGAGTGATTTCTATTAACTATTAATTTCTATTAATTATTTTTCTATTAAAAAGGAGTTATATTCTATTAATTTATATTCTATTTCTCAGCATCTTCTCACTGGACTTCTCAAGCCTGATGCTGACCCTGAGAGGAACCTGAGAATTAGGACTGACACTATGTGTCCTACAGGTGTGGGTTCAAATATGTGCACACACACTGGAATGTTGCATTCCAAACAAATCTAAATTTCTGTCTTTGTTCAAGAAAGCCTTTCCTACTTTATTTTTGAGTAAGTGTTGTAGATACAGATACTTAGCAAAGACTAAGTTTCATGTTTTCAGATTAAAATTACTAAAATCATGTCAGACATTTCAGAAATTCCAGACAATGCTTATTAATCCATTATTAGAATAAGAAATGCATTATTAATAAGGATTTCCTTCTTGTTAAATAATACACTTCCATCTGTGATACATGGCCACCTAGTGACTAATTTAAATTGATTGAAACATTTATGTGATACATACTGCTAATTACATTTCACCTTCAACACTTTAACATATTCTGGAACAACTGTCATGGATGCAGCACTAACTGGTGACTGGTGGCAGTGAAATGATAAAGACTTGGTGAAAAACTGGGCATGTGATTATACTAAAACATTATAAAAAAGTCAAGACAGCTCAATTATTCTTTTAAAAGAGGTCATGCATTTTTGTTTGGAAAAAAAATTATGTAACATACCTAATGAGGAACATGTTTGCATGCTTTTTTTAAAATTTAAATCTAAGTTCAAGGAGAAACTGGGGTGTTTTGTTTGTTTGTTTGATTTTTTTTTAATGCTCCAATTGTCAAAAAAGTATAAACCTCTTTGCTAAAATTCAGCTGAAACCAAATAGTTTTCAGAGGTTGAGAAATTAGATGCTTTTGGGTTTGACTTCTGGGAGGCTAGATAAAAGAGATTATTATTTTTACATCTCAGCAATTCCAGGTTTTATCCTAAACTACAAATACTTACATGATCCTAACACACATCCCTATTACTGATACTGCCACTTCATGTGTTCTTATTTTTTTCTGATGCCTTGCACCACATTTCCAAAAAAGGAAAAAAAAAAAAAAACCAAAACAAAACAAAACAAAACAAAAAAAAAAAAAAAAAAAAAAAAAACAAAAAAAACACCAAAAAAAAAACCAACAAAAAAAACCCACCACAAAATCTATCCCCCACCAAACCACCACCAAAATAGTATTTGAAGTTGCAAATAGGAATTTGAATTCTGCACATTAAGCTGTCAAGTTATTACATCCATACTGAATGCTCACAGATCTCTATTCAAACACAGATTAAAATCCAGGCTGCTTATTTTCAATCCTATAATCTTAATTATAGATGCACATTGCTAGCAAATTTTGTTTACTCATACCATTTCTTCAGAGTGTATTGTGAAATGCACACAACTGCTACTAACCTTCATGAGTCAAATAAGCAACAGAAATGGGAAACTTATTTATTACCTTTCCCTAGCTGATTTTATTGCTGTAATTCCCCTGTTCTCATTAGATTCAAGAACTACACATTTGTACTTGCTAGTGAGCTGAACATGGACCAGAGAGGTAATTTGAAAAGTGATGATGACATATGGATTGGTGGCCTCTTGGAGTCCTGCTTCCAATAAAATAACCATACAGCAGGAAAATATGAAGAAGGAGAAGCGTCCAAGACCTCCAGGTGGAGACGATGGAGAAGGAAGATTAAACAAGCACACAACCCCGACAGTTCTTTTTTCATTCCTGGCAGTTCATGGCATTTGAAGGCTTCTGGATCATTAGTCATGACACAGTGCACTTCCCCTCTCTCTCAAGCTTTCTGTGCATTTTCAAGCTCTTTTCCCTTGTAAAGTTTAAATTTACAATTGTTTTAGCATTGGGGGGTATTTTTGGGTTTTAAATTATGCTTGAGTTTTCTCTCACTGTGAAGTCAGTTCATTTCTGGGCTAGTTATGAATGAAACTTTGACAGAGCGTAAGAAACAAGATTTGTTACTACAGAGTAAAAGATTGATTCCACTATGTATCAAATTTTCACTGGTGGTACATTCTGTAACATTACACA
The DNA here is from genome assembly GCF_021018805.1 of Prinia subflava. Lineage (NCBI taxonomy): Eukaryota > Metazoa > Chordata > Aves > Passeriformes > Cisticolidae > Prinia > Prinia subflava. The sequence continues at coordinate 8,719,180 of NC_086264.1, read as the reverse complement.
TCCTCTGTTCATAATTACAAGTTTAAAAAAGCTCTGGCGAGGATGAAAACAAACACCAACTTTCCCCAGCTAATTATATTTGACCTTTACTTGCAGTGCAGTTTGCAGCATAAAAGTGCTGAAAGTAGCAGGAGTAATCTCAGATAATGGGTGTTTTTCAACAAAGAAAATTCTTCAGAAGTGGTAACAAAAGAAAGCAGTGTTTTCTGTCACACTGCTTGTACCAGTTGTTATTTGAATCCCTACCAAGCTGGGGCCAGTTCCTGGTGTTTTTCTGCATTTCTGGTGCATTCCTTCTCTGACTCTGACACCTGTAACCAGCCTAGGCACATCAGTGATCACCACAATTCATTTCTTCTCTTCTTGGAAAACTTCTCTTCTTATCCATCTATGTTGAATAATAAAATGAAAAATAAACTAAAATAGGTGATCTTTAAGGTCCCTTCGAACCCAAGCCATCCTTGGTTTGGGTTGGAAGGGACCTTAAAAATCATCTATTTCCCATGCCCTGCCATAGGCAGGGACATCTTTCACTAGACCGGGTTGAAATGAGAAATTTTATTTCCTCCTCAAAATATGTAACTTCAGTACTACACAAGAAAAGAGCATTACTTACGTGATTCTTATATTCAGACTGGATGTTTCATAACTCATATTGTTAGACCAATTATCAATCCATCCAGCTTGTGGCAGCCAGGGACAAAAGGAGGAAAAAGGCTTCATTCTCACCTGGTCATGTCTGGAGAGGTGATGGTCCTGCCCTCTCTGCAAAGGAGAAAGGATGGGGCTAACAGAATCCTTGATGTGAAGCTCCAAAAGCATCATCAATCCAGCAGCTGAAATAATTTAGATTATAAAGATTTATAATTTACAGCACACGCTCCTCAGGTCTGATTTGCATTGGCAGAGTATTTTTAAACACAAATTATACAGAAAATGCTACTGGGAATAGAGAGAGTATTGGAGGAGACTGGCCATGATCTTTTTGCTTTTGATAAAAGGATTCCGGAGTTGAACACATCAGATTATCAGGAACTCAAGAGTCCTTTTCTGGTCAGAAGACCTCTTGACAGTCATTTGGACAAATTTGTAGAAGAAAACAGACTTTTTGATTAACGTCCACTGTTCTTTTGGATTAGTTTTAGGGCAGTGAGCATCCCCAGAATACTCCAAAATATAATGTCAAGCTCACTAATCACTAGACATTTATACATATTATCCTTCAGTGAACTCATCTAATATCTTTGCATAAACCTACTTCTGCAAATATTTGTATTTATTCTTTGCTAATGGAATTAATTGCAATATGCATTCCCTATTGTAAACAGCTTATATGTTCCTTAACATTGCCTTTTCCATCTTTAAGTGCCAAAGAAGGAAAATATTCACAGTCACATAGGTCAGACTCAAGATCACCATGAAATGTTTCATCTTCCCAGTAAAAAAGCCAAGTAACAGTTATTGATAGAAGTGGGAATACAATCTGAAGCACAAAAATGGAAATATGAAAATATAAGCATCTAGTCAAATTCCATTCTATTTTAAAAATTCTATCACCCCTACAGTCCAGGCCACAAGATATTGACTTGTTTATGTAAAAGTAGAAGAATATTAATTGTTTCTAATGAAGTTTTTTAAATTCCTGAGCACAAGAAAACCTTGCTCTGGTTACACAAATTCCTTGCATTAAATGCATATTTATTTAGTGTCTGACATGTAAATTATTCTAATGGGACAATGTTGTTTCAATGCAGTGTGTTGAACATTCCAGCTTTCTGAAAGTGAAATGCCATTTCTGTTCCTAATTAAGCTATTTTCCTTTTAAGTTTTCCAGAAGATGATATGAAGGATGGAAATATTGATGAAGATTAATTGGACTGAAACTAACAGCGATACAGCTTTAGATAAGGTTATTCTACTGGGTAGCAAATGAAAATTACAGCCATTTAAGAGCTGAATACTTAAAGTCTTCACATTCTTAGCATTAAAATGGTGTACAATGGAAAAAAAAATCAGGAAATACAGATATTTCAGATATTGGATATGTTGGCACTCCACTCAATGAAAGAACAAAGTGAAAATGCAATGTCAAATCCTAAATGAATAAATAAAACACATATGTTAATGGATTATTTTGCTTTGTCTTGGAACTTGATAGACCTATGTAGCTAATATCATTTTAAAAATATGGTGAACAAGGACACCAAACAACTCCAGTTACCTCAAAAAGACAATTTTCTTAATAGCTGAAGACACTTTCTTGGATTCTTGAGGCCAGTGGACTTCTTCACTTACACAAAACTTAAGGCTTGTCAAAATTCAGCTGACAGCAGGATTGATAAAAGGCTATGAAAAACAACCAAGAAATATCTCAGCCCAGATGATGCTACATTTTAGAGTAAATAATTCAAAACCCATCAAACAAATTGATTTTCCAGGTGCTGATTTGTATTTCATTAAGAGAAAAACAAAAGTCTACTCACAATTCACTTGTTATGTATTTCTTTACACAACTCTTGGTCAACAGCAACTGTAACACAATATTGCCACGTCCTAAAACCTGGCTAGCAAGCTCTTCAAATATTATCTTCTCAACACCAGGCAAAAACCACACTGGATTTGTATCAAGAGATTTAGAAACAAACACAAAGCTGTGTAAGCAATAAAGATACAATTTTCTCAGAAGTCAGAGTAAGTCTATTCTGCCATCCTGTGAAGTCATAACTATACACACATCCAGGGGCACAAATAAGGATATAAAGAAAAGAAGCAGCTGAAAACTCAAAGTATTTATGTTTCACAATTACTTAACTGAGCAACTCATTTTCCTGAGTGTAACCTCATGGTGCAACAGGAGCAAAACCAGCAGCAAACTAAAACGAGGGCAGTTACCTGGAAAGAAATTAAACAATTACAAAGATTTTGTACAAGCATTTTACAGTGACAATGCAGAAACAAAGGTACCAGGCACATCTGCTGGTGGAACCTTTACCTTTAGGTATGAATTATAGCACACATTTCCTCCATTAACTAACTCAGATGGGATTGAACTGTATATAAGTCAGTATTGCAACTTCATTAACCTCCTCTTGCTCCAACAGTCTCACAGTCTGACCAGTTAAATAAATTTAGTTTCACTTTTGCAACAGTTCTGTAGAGCTTTGGCTTTAGTGTTTATTTCCTCCATATGCACAGGGGTGGAACCTAATCAATCAAGTGACACATAGATCTATACATATTTATATACACATTATGTTTATATTCATTTTATACTCAGGTTCAAATATTATGAAAATCAATAAAATCATTTGTTGTGTATACTTCCTTGTGAGCAGTGAGAATACTGTGACTACAAATCCTCATATACTGTGAATAGATGCAGTTCATAATGCAGAGATATTATTTACTACCCAGAAATAAAAGAAAAATCTTTACAGCCACATTTTTATTATGCAGACATACAATGCAGCCTGTAAAATTGTAATGCCTGCCTATATTCATTAATAAAAAAAAGTCTGTGAGTGTCATGTCCAGCAAATCTTAAAATACAAAACCTGTTGTTGTCTCCTTATATAGATTTTTTTTTGTTGTTGTTTAATGTACACAAATAAGGGAGATCCTTACTTAACTTGTTAAATAAGCTAAACCCAGTAAGAGAACGTTCAATGGAATTCCTAGGAAAGAAGAATATTTCCTGAATATCATTAAGCAGAGCACAGAAATACAGAAGCAGACATTTAGCATAATAAAGCTCCAACTCTGTTAAGCCTCTTGAGACTTACAATTTTCAAACAAAAAGATTTCTCCACTCTCATAAAATCCCAAGCCAGAATACAAACAAAACAAACAGCAGACATCCATCCATTCAGATCTCCCTCAGATACTTGTCATTTACAATTTACATGCTATTGAAATTCATGCAAGAAAATGAAATGGTGATTTAGGATGTTTGCAAGTCAAAGGAGAAAAGCTTTTTTTTTCCCTATCTGCCCACTTTTCCTTTCTCAAGTGTTCCAGAATCCTACTGGAAACCATGTGTATGCCTTAAGCCTCTGTGAGGAATTGGCTTTCATGAGCTGCTATGGTTTGGAAAGCATCTTTAGTTTTGAGGAGCTGGAATCTTCCCTAGTCCACACCACACTAGCAACCAGATACAATAGACATTATCCATGAAAAAGAATCAGAAAAGGCAGAAATTTAACTACACTTCAAATTAAATAACTTCACATGTTTTATAGTCCATACTTGTGGATGAATAAGAAGCTGCTTTAATTTTGAAAGTCCTCCACGTCACTGTGCTCTCTGACTTTCAAACACAAATGAATCATGTAATCTTTGGCACCAAAGACATCAAGATATAATCTTTGACACTAAGAAATCCCTTGGTGCAGTGTTCACTTTGGTAAATTTTCTTTCTAACACAACAGGTAGGTAGTAATCAGATGAAATGTGAGTTGTGAGTTGTGGTCCAGCTGCCTACATTTTCCCCAAGGCCACAGTTCATGTTAAAAGCCATATTTAAATTGCTATTTATCCGTGTTCTCCACATGTTTCAAAGTCTTTGGCTCAAGTCCAACTCTCATGAGATGCTGCAATGTCATTATGAATGTTTTCTTATTAAATGAAAGAGCAATTTTAAATGAAGATCCTTTTTATAAAAAATAGGGCTATCCAAGCCCTCACTTCACATTATTAACCAATTTCAACACCACACTTTCCATCAGGTCTGCAGGACAGAGAAATTCCTGCATCTTTATTTTCAGGGGAAATTCAGCTACCCCTTCACAATTTAGCAATACTAAAGTGTTTCTATTATGATTACCAGGACAAGACACACAGGGAAGCCTCTTTCTCTTTCTTTTTTTACTTTAGGCTGCAGAGCTCCCTTTGACAGAGGTGCTGGCCAGTGATGCTCCACAAGACAAAAACCCAGAGTGCCAAGGAGCTGCACACACAGATCTCATTTGTATTGATGGAATCACAAGCTGAAAATGCCTCCAGCTCAGCTTTGGTAATTTACCTCTGCTGATGCAATTTAGTTGACTATCAGTACTGCCTTGACTTTTTTTTTTCCATGTAAACAATGTAATTACTCCACAAAATAGAAAATATGTAAATGCCATGATTTAACTTTACCCAGCAATTCTGTACTAAGCTATACTCTGTCCCAGAAGGTTTTGCCACTAGATCATTATTTACTGATGGGCTGTAGGGGAGCCAAAGAATATAACCTCCAAAGGCACAAAGATGAATATTTAATCCAGGGTTTCTGCCCATTAATATTTTATTAAAGCCCGGCTATTTTCCACCATCCTGAAAATATTCTGTTCCATTAATGATAATTGTGAATCTCCATGGATTCAGATTTTAGCAGCTTCTGGATATTGCAGTGAAATAACTCCTATGCTGGTCATTAACAGCAAAGATGGTCCTATTTGCAGCTTCAAACCCCAATACTCATTTGTGAATAACTTTCTTTTAACCCATTACAACGTAGGACTTGGGTTCAGAGGTCACGATGATAATGGTTTTATTTATATTTTTTTCTTTTTTTCAAACACCAGAAGCAGCACTTAAGTTTCAGTTGCCTTAAATTAAGAGAAGTAAGGTTCAGGCCCTTCCTCTGTTGTGAACTGAGCCAACTTGTACAAATGATAGCTGCTCACTCACCCAGGTAACACTAACTGGACATCAAACCCTGTTTCTCCTGGCTCTGTGCAAAACAAGGTACATGATGATAACACTAGCAACAAAGGAATGGGCACTAAATTTAATTTCCTAGTTCAAGCTCAGTAGAAAAACCTTTCCCTGTGCTTTTCTATGACTGGAAGACTGATCACAAATGACTTTATTGAATGTCTTTCACAGATATTTGATTATCTAAAACATTAAAACAAAACAAGGCAGATTATTGCCTTGGGAACAACACATTTCCTTCATTACAGAGGTAACACAAACAGAAATGTACTTTTTGCCAGTACTGCCTGTAGGAACCAGTATACACACAAAAAAACCAAATCAAACCAAACCAAATCAAACCAACCAACCAAATGAAAAAAAACCAAAAACACAAAAACAAAACAAACCACAAAACCCCCCCAAAAACAAACAAAAAACCCCTCCTTAAGCCATTAAGCTGCAGAAGAAATTGCATTAAGAAGTTTTTTGCTATTCTTTTAATAGCACTTCTATACAGTGTAGGGAGATGTTTAATGATTGCAATGGACTAACCAAGATCTGTCTGAGAGATGCAAACCCAGCTCCACGTGCTGCCTAAAAACCTGAAACCTTTTCAAAGAGACAGACACATCCTCTAAACTCCAAAGGATCCAGTGTGGTCCTTTAACTCCTTGCAGGACCAGTTTAATTTACAGTTTCACTCACTGGTATAAACTGCAGACACATGCAAGCTACATTTGATGAGCAAATGTTTATCATCCCTGGCAGCTTTTGATCTAAAAATATATGTTAAAAACAAACAAACAAAAAAGTTCTATTTCATTTACATTCATGCTTACCTGTCACTTGGAAGGTTATTAATGCACATAAAATCAAACACATTTTGTTTTGAAGGCTAAATCTTCAAAACTGTAATGAGTGCAGAAGTTACATAATTGATACACATGTTCATTAACAAGCTTATTTTAGCAGCAGATTTTACCATATAATGCTTTCAATCCAAATAACAGAAACAGAATTTATTACTTTCTTTTCCTGTGAGAATATTATTATTCAAAACATGTTTTTAATGAAATATATACATTTATATATCAGCATCTTTTGACTATTATGTGTGTCTACAAAATAAAAATTAATACATGTATCTAATTTCTATATGCAAAGGGACCCCCATGTACTTCTCACTTTGCACCATATGGTCCATTTATGTGCAAGATTAATCCCATTCTAAAGGTGTATAATAACACATTTGTCACCACTCTAATGTTTCATAGACGTTTGCAATGCTTTGGTTCTATTCCATTGCTAAATATGTTCATTTTATTTTTTTTACTGCAGTTTTAAGTTCCACCTGACAGTACAGATGTTCAGGCCTTGGTACCATGCTCACTTCAATAAATAAAAGCTTTCATCTACCTAAAAGAACTAGGTATGTCCATTTCCATCATCCTTCAGACTGCAAACCATCCCTCCCTCACTACAATTTTGAGTTCCTGTTTGTGTTTCAGCATGTGGTGAGAAGGAGCTTTACTTCAGAAAGCTTTCACTTTAACATTAACTTCTGTGAAAATATTTTCACTTTGCAATTAAAGCATTCATACATTTTCCTTGAGAAATTCTTCCATGTAAAACCCATTTTCTTAATATTTTTCTTCATTATTCTTGCACTATCTCTACATCTAATCCCAATTAGTAGTCAGTAGTCAGCAAAATGAAGATTTTTGTTGCAGAACAAATAAAATATTCCTTTTCCCTTCTCAGTCACACAGAGATACAAAAATAAACTGACAAGTTGTTCTCAAAAAGCAACAAGTGACAAAGTCATTTACTTTATTTTTTTTTTAACCTAAGTACATCAGCAAGGGAAGAGAAGATAGAGAATGAGCTGGTATGTATTCTGTCTCATTTCAGGTTTCAAAATGTTTTGAGAACAGTGGCTACGACCAGAAGAGTGTCAGCAAGTCAGGTTGAAAGAGGTAGGTGGAAAATTGAAAAGGTACAAAAATAAATCAAACATGCAGGGACTTTTGTGTACTTTCATCACAAATCTTGCTATATTCAGCACAAAATGGTCCTAAACAGCAGTTCTGATGTAATGGCTGATCAGTTTAATAGATGGTAAGCATTTTGCCCTGTTGTGATGAGTGACATGCAGGGTCTTTTATTCCAGATGAGAGCTGTATTTTTGCCCACAAAAAAAGACTTGCACAAAGCCCTGTGTTTAGGCAGACTCTTAAATGTGATGGTCTATTAATTATTTAGACAAGGTAGGAAGTTATTGAGGGCTGCATTAAATACTGTCACCATGCAAGTGTGAGCAAAAACATACTCAGAGCATTTGACTGATGATAGGTGGCAAAGGCCCCACATATCCTCACCAAGAACAGACTTGATAATGGCAAAAATGATCATTAATTAAGGCACAGAACTGAAAGATGCCTATCTGGAATGTCATTAGCTGCAAAGCCTGCACGGGGTGAAGTTGAAGGATATGCATATATCTAGAGCTAATGGTCTATTGCTGGCTTCTAAAGATCTCCCTGATAAGGATTTTGCTTCTCAAAGATAAAGAGTGGGAAGAGATAACTCACTTGATGGGGCACTTCTCAATTTGCATTCTGACTTGGACTACAGCAGAAAATAAATGGGGAAAATGTTTAACAGATTTGGGGATGCATCTAAATGCTTTCCTATTCAGAGATTTCTTTAAACACTCAGATTAGTGAGTGCCATTATTTCCATAAGTGAACATGTTCTGCACTGTCTATAATACTCAGTTATTTCTGTCATTTTGTGTGTTCTGGCTTGAAATGTTACAGATTTGTGAGGAGAAGTCTCCTCCACTGAAAAAAAGTGCAAGTTTACCACTTATTTTACAGAGATGAGAATATCAAGTGTTATAGATACGTGATAATAGTGAGAATGTGTCTATATATGTGTAGCTGAGTTGTGGTTGAAGAGTAGCCTAACATTAATAAAAGCAGTGTTTTATACTAAAATGCCCTCATGTAAAAGCACACTCACCTCAAAGACAGACTTATTAGTCCCAAAAATCTTGTCATATGGTCATATTACCTTTATATTTTTATGTGTTTTCATCTACTTTTTCAGAATAATGACATAGAACTTTATTAAGTAGTTGCCCAAAGCTTATATATTACTGGGCAGAATAATGCATATTCAAGAGAGAAGAAAACACTTATTTAAAGAGCTAACTGTTAAAAAACCCCAAACAAACAAGAAATCACCCAAAGCCCCACCTATCGTGTCATGCTTTCCTGAGACAAAATCCCTTTTTTGTAATAATTTACTTATGTATCTTAAAGAAAGAAAAATGTGCAAGACAATGATGAAATAAGCAGTCTTTTGTATGACTGCTATAATCTACATATATATAATGACATGGTGTAATCTATGAAAAAAAAGTTAATTTCTAACTCACAGATCTAGGTCTAGTAGGAAAATAAGCAAATCCTCCCACATTTTTTCTACCAAGCTGTAATATCCTTCTTACTCCTCTGCAAACTCTCAGCATTTACATTAACACCCCTCAAGATTGTTACAATGGTTAAGAAGCAGAATATGTATGTCCACACACAATTATGTACTCCTAATTTCTTTAGGTTAAATTCGAATTAATAAAATTAGAAAAAAAATGTGGAAAAAACAAACAAACAAACAACCCAAAAAACCAAGGAAACAAAGAAAAAGACCAAAAACTCAAAAACTCAAAAAAAAAAACAAAACCCACCAAAAACACCCAAAAAACCCTCAAAAAAACCCCCACAACAAAACAACCAGAAAAAACCAAACACCCCCCCCCAAAAAAACCCCAAACCACCAAAATCAAAACAAAACACACAAAAAAACCCCCAAACCAAACCAACCAACCAACCAACAAATAACAAAAAAAAAAAAAAAAAAACAAAAACCAAAAAAAAAAAAAAAAAAAAAAACCAAAAAAAAAAAACACCACACCAAAATAGTGTTGTGTTTGGAAACCAAAACCCATTGTGTTTGGAAAAAGTTACTCATGCTTTAAGAGAAATTTCAAAAATAGAGAAATATTTCTATAACTAATTATTAGTGTTTTTAAAATTTCTTGTTTGTTTCATATTATTTTTAAAGCTTTTTCTAGATAGTTACAGTGACACCTTAACCTTTCAAATAAAGAATTTTAAATATAAACAAGCATAAAGGTAAACATAAAAAAGAACAGGTGTTTCAAATGTTAAAGCCAACAAAATTCCCAGTCCTCCCTCCAGAAAACTGTATCCATAAAGAAAATTATGTTTGTTTAAAATAAACAAGATCAAATTGGACTCATAGTCCAATTGACTGATGGTGACAAAAGTATCTTTATCTGAACCTGGAAAAATACAAATTCTTGCAGTCATCACCAAAAGAGATACCAAAATTGAGGCATGATTATAGGTTTAGATGAATGCACAAGGAAGTATTTTCTCCCTGCCCTCCTCCCTAGGAATTCAATGGGGAACAAAAAACCTCAAAACCTACAAACAAACCCAATCCCAAACGAAAAATGTGCTAAAATCCCTGAACTGCTGTAAGAATGCAAGCACTGAACTTCTCTAACAGTTCCAACATTACGCAGAAGCAAAGAATAAATACAAACCACTGAAGACAACTTCTTTTAATATGACTAAAAACGAGGTACAAAATGTAGAAGGACTAAACTGACACTATAAAATAAAATTAGAAACAGGTTACCATGTCCCTCTCCACAATGCACATTTCTTTAAACAGCAAATAAGAATCAGTGATTTTTTTTCCCTCACAAATCTTGGGAGCAGAGAGGGACAGAGCTCTTTTTACACCACTCATCATCGATATGAAGTTGGCTTGTTGGGACAGAATATTACTTTTTACCTGCCCTGGATATGCATATGTGTGGATCTGCTGCCCTCTCCCATCTCAGCCTAGTTCAGGAATAAGGAACACTGACTTTTCCATTAGCAGTGGAGCTTTGAGTGGCCTGCTGAACAGTTGTGGAGCACAAGATAAAATCTAATTAATTTCCTAGAGAAATTACCAATAGGAATTCTACCAGCTACAGACAACACATTTCAACACTCCCAGGAAAAGGTGTTTAATAAACCAGAGAATGCAGATTCACATGCACCCCTCCCAGCCAGAGCGAGGAACATGCATCCATTCCTTGCTGACAGAGACCACCAGAAACAGAGGAGAGAATCATTAAGGTAGCTCCTGCCAGAGACATGCCATGAAATGAAAAGCTAGCCCATATCAGAACCGGACAATTTGCATCAAAATAAATATATGGAGAATTATTCTTTCACTTTTTAAATCAAAACTCTTGCACAGTAAAAAAAAAAAAAAAAAAATCCCAAGTGGGCAGAGGTTTCAATGAACCATCAGGGATCATTTGTATTTGCTTTCACATTTGAAAGCTATATAAAGCAAAATATTTGAAATATCAAGTCTTAATCAAAACATTCCCACTCAGTTTTATCAGAGAAATTTGGGTACAGAGATATCCTTTTTCAAGGAAAAATGAGTATTTTGACCTCAAACTGCAACGCCGTAACCAAAAGAATTCAAGAACAGACATGTAAAGATTTTATCAGTCTCATATTCTGTATGAACAGCCAGTGATATGAATGGTGACATCACTCAACTGTAAAAGATAAAAACAAAATGAGAGACCAGGCAATGTTTTTCTCCAGGTGCACACACAGGGCACAGTGCAGCGTGAACTGCTGCTCCCACTGCAGTTCCCCCAGGACGAGGGCCCTTTCTGTGGTTTCACAAACCTGAGCATAGCTTGACCCCTGGCACCAGTGTGGGTCCCCAGGCACCCCCAGGAGCTCGTGGAGCAGGCTGTGACACTCCCTGGCCACAGCCCAGGGGACAGGCTGGCCCTGACCCTGCCCGGTGGCACACGGCTGCTGCCTCCCACCTGCTCTCACCTTCAGCTGCCAGCCATGCACCAAGAGAAAATTTTCAGTGCAAGGAGACAGAGAGCAGGATCCAAGCAGCAAAACACAAGGGTCAGAGGAATTTCTTTGTCTTACCTATGAGGCTGGAGTCAAGAGATCAGCCACCCCTTCCACTCGGCACAAACTTTCCGTAGCTGCTGAGAAAAAGAAGCAGCTGTGCAGCTGCTGCTTCACAGTCCTGGCTGCAGACACACAAGCCAAGCCATAACACAGCTAAAGGGATGCTTAACATTTGCCAGCTTGGCTAGAGAGTACATTATTGACCCCCTCTGGTGCTTCCTGAAGCTGAAATACAGTTATGTACCCGCAGATGTATACAAATGGCTGGTTCAGCCAACAATTTATTTGAAAATGTTCTGTTTTAGGCTAATAGAGAAGTAAAAACTGTGCAGTCAGTTCCTTCCCTACTTATTCAAGCACTATGGAAATATAATACATTACCAGCCTGCTCTAAGCATAAAAAAATTTCTTGGATTCATGCTGGCAGTAAGTGGCCCTTTGAGGATTTGGGTGTTCCCCCTCCAGATACTCTCCTTATTCTTCTGGTTGATCTAAATCCTATCAATTTCTACCTCCTCAAGTAAAAAGCAGTCCAACTCTCAGACAGCCTGTGGTTTGCAAGATTGAGGTGGAGGGAGGATGACAGTCTGTCTGTCTGAAAATCTATTTCTGAATTCATTTATGAGCCCTCATAAAAGATGTAAGAGAATTATGAAGGCAGAGAAATAATGAAATAGATGTCTTTTCCAAACTGGCCTCACTATCCCACCAGGTTCAGATATCTGATTTCCATTGTGACACACTTCTTCCGCACTGATGAATTTTAATTTCTGTTGCTCAAGGGTAACACTTCAGCAGCAGTGCGAGTGGTCATTATATCACACACATATTAGAGTCCACCTCTCTTTAAACTAGATGCCTGAATTAATAAGGTCCTTTTCCTGTACTGTGCTGCCACACTGGCAAATACTTTCTGACTGAGTAAAACTAAAGTGAAAAAAGTGCTTTCCCAGCTGTCTTGTGAAGTCAAGATCAGAGAACAGCGTGCAGTCTTTTGATATTTCGTGTCGGCATGTGCATTCTCCACAGCTTTCCATAGTGCCAGTGGAGACCTCGTTCCTTGACAGCCTTCAACTTGACAAGGGGGCAGAAAAAACTCCTGCTTCTCCCCCAGCACATCCCTCCCCAAACAAATCTCAAAGCACCACCATAACAGTATTAAAAAATGTGTTATTTCTGCCAAGTACAGATTTAGCCTAGTGAGGGCCCATTTGCCCTGCTTGATATACACAAACAAACATTTGGAATGATGCTTCAGCATTCATAACTGCACTCACTAATGTTTTGACCCCTACAATTTTATCTGCCCTCTGCTTTGAAGGTAGGGTATAATCAACTCTAAATACGGGACCTGATTTATTATTACTGGTTTTGAAAGATAGGTTGAAGTACAATGATGTTTATCTTTGGCTGAAGAAGGAAAACTGGATGTCTACCGAAACAATGCATGAATTACTGACAAAAATTTAGTTTTGTTTTTTACTGCAGAGTAATAATTTTGCCATATGCTGAAAATGTTGCAGTACAAAAGATATAAAACACCTTGGAGAGGTTTTTAAGAGCAAAAAAAAGTGACACGGTTTCTTTACTAGAAATGAGCTTATTTTATATCATACTTCTTATTTTGTATCAAGGAATCAAAAGGCATAATAGTGCTACAGAGCTGAATGCTGTCTGAACACTATCCCAACACATGAACTAAAACTTCAGTGCAAAAAAAATAAAAAAGGATGCATGCCCATTTCATTATGGTACAGTGATATCTCCATGAGTTGTCAAGAGCAAAACTGTCAGTCAACATCACTGAGGTATTCAAAGGACTCATTTGCTTGGGTAAAATGCTGCTCTACAGTTTTCTGAAGCACCTTTTCAAAATATAGCTTTGGTATTCCAGCCCAGCAATGAGTTTCTACATAAAAGTACATAAACTGTGCAGAAGCAGCCAGCAATTTTGCTTTCTAAGTGCTCAGTCAATACTGTCTGATAAGATCACATCAGCAACACGGCCAGCTTTTCAATATGAACCAATTCTATATCTTATCTTTTCCCAGGTGTCTGGCTGTGATGCCAAGAGAAAGGGTGATGAAGACCTCAGAACATGACATAAATGATAGATGCCTGCAAATTCAATTAGCAATCAAAAGTCCATGGATAGCGAGTTAGTGGAAATATGTAAGACCTGGCAAGATATCCTCCTATTTTAACATAACAAGAGACACATTGGGAAGGGGAAAGGAAGATCTAGTTTCTAATTTTTTTTCCCAAATTTGGCGAAAAACTCTACCCTACCCCATTGCTGGTTTGCCAGACTGGTCTGCGCTTGCAGCTACTGCTCTGTTCCAGCCATCTCAAAAAATCGCTTGATTTTTTTAAATGTCTACACAACATTGGGGGTTTTTATTTATTTTTAATAATATCTTAACAGTATCTAATTGTAGCAGTGCTTTAAATTTTATTCCTTTCCAGGTGACAGCAAGCAGCAACCAAAAAAGGAGGAAGTTGTGTTTGAATAATCTATTTACCCTGCTGTTATTTGCATTTTCCATTTCTCTCAGAACTGGAACTGTTGGCTGCTTTCTGGAAAAAGAGTTTTGTAGTGTGCAGCAAATGGTAGAAAGACAGAAATGCATTAAGATTTGAGATTGACTGACGGCTGGCTGGATTTATAGGGAAAGTAAGTACAGTGGTGGTAGCATCTATGTGAACTTAATAGCAGGAAAGTGAGAGTCGTGGGACATCTGGGATCAGATCAGGTTCTGTCAACCAGAAGATGATATTACACCTTTAAAGCCATCAGGGCTCCCAGACTGGTAAAGGAGACAGAGGATTTAAAAATGAATCTGTCTAGCGTTAAGGGAGCCCAAAGGAGTTTGAGCAGGCAGAAGGATTTGTAAAATTGCATCAGTTTAGGATGAAGTTCAGCCTGCTCTTCCTGGCTAGTTGAGAAATAGAGGAAAGCAGTGAGAACATGCAAGTTCTTTTCTCTTTATTATTTTCCATTTGTTGATCACTGGCTTTCAGTTTGCACACACTTAGTATGTATTGGCATGCCTATGGCTTTTTAAAGTCATTCATATTCTTTGTAGTCATAGTTTTATTTTTCCTTACTGAACACCAAAAAAAAAAAAAAAAAAAAAAAAAAAAAAAAAAAAAAAAAAGGATCACTCCAAAGTCACCCAAAGAAAAAAGGACACAAGTGCAAAACATCCTCTTGCAGTGGCTGATATTAAAGTGTTCTGAGGAACAGAGGTTTTCATACTAATGATGTCACCTCATTTACTTTATCATGGAGTCATTGCTACACTGGGTCAGTTTCATTACACCAATAATTTTAATTGCAGTTGCCAAGGTGTGAACAAAGTATTCCTCTTCTTAGGGATTTACATTTCAGGGAACAGGTGAGTTATATAAAACACAGAAAAAGGAAAGCTGATAGAATTAATAAAACAGATTACCCCTGGAATATAGTCTCCAAATAATTAATTCTACAACTTTAATATTAGAATTCATTATCTTACATGACCCTCCAAAATTATCTTCATTTTTTGACCCTCACAGAGACTGAAAAGCCCTTCCTTTCTGTCATATATTTGAGAAGGTCCTTTAGGATATTGGGATTTGCATAGATTCCACATAATTTTTTCTTGCCAACTAGTTGGTTAAAATTTAAGTGTTACTGATGGCTTTAAACATTATTTTTTAACGTTTCCCTTGCGGAGAGTTTGCATTCATGGACAAGATATTCTCAGATATTTTGCTATTTCTTTAATGATTTCTTGCTATCAGTAAATTTCACAGCACATTCATTTTCCTTAGAGCACCTAATTTAATATCAGTAAACAGCATCTAGCAAGTGCAGTGATGACTGCAGGTCTCTATTTCAAGTGGTCCCACTGCTGCTCCTTGCCCCTCCATCACACTCCAGTTCCTCTGCAGGTAGCATAATCTGGCAAAAGTAAAAGAGAAATGCTGAAAGAGTTCTTCTACTTCTCTGTGAAGCAGGGTAGGAACTGCTTAAGTGTCAGAACTTTCCCTACAAAGGTACTGGAGTTATTGGGAAGCCTAATAAGTAAATTTCAAAATGACCCAAACATGAGGCATCACTAAGAATGACAGAATGAAGATAACGCCAGGTATGATCCCAAAACCAGGTAAATGTTTTTCTGTAATTAACACAGAGGCAAGGACATTGCTGATTATCAAAGGTAAGAGAGCCAGGTGAAATACCTGACAGTGAATCTATATCCTGAGACAAGAAAAAAAATTCCACAAATTAAAGCTGAGCAAAGAAGGATCAGGGAATGTTCTTACAGGAAATTATACTGAGAAGAGAACTATATCAAGAAACAGCAGGAGAATCATCACATAAAACAACAGGAAAACTATAGATATTGCACTTTGCTTGAAGAATGAAAAGAAAAAAGCAACACTAGATGAAGCAAATTAAAGAGCATTAGTTTTATCCCAGTTCAGCAAAACATTATACCTCAAAACTTGTGTGTAAAAGGCAGAAATAAAAGTTAATTGAAGTTTGGTAAATTTGTATTGGAGTTTACTGAAAATAGATTGTTCCAGAGTAATGCAATAATTGTTTTAATAAACAAGATAAATTTACTCAACTCAAATATATTTAATCTAAACTCAAATAAACTATTCCATGTCCAATATTGTCCTATAACACAAAGGATGAGTTGAGGTGTAAAAGACAGGTTGTAGTAAAAGAATTGCAAACTGTGTAAAGCATCAACTAAAGAAAAATAACAGTAATTTGCACTGGACAAAAGTTGTTCAAGTATTCCCACAAGGATGAGTCTCAGAAGTAAAAATTTGTTAACAGTAACAATTTTGTGGGAGAAAAATCGAATGGACCTGTGAACTGTGTTGGTCAGGAGAAACCACCAAATAAAATCAGGTGTAATAATGAGTAACTCATAGGAATGATAGGAGCAGTAATATTGTGATGATACTCAGAGAAAGTGCAGGATCTTTTATTCACCAATAAAAAGAATTTCTAGTTTGAGATATGAATTATTTGGATGTGACAAAAGAAGACAGACTTGGATTTCTTTTTCAGACTGATTGACTGAGCTATTAATTCAGTGTAACTGTGGGAGAAACAAATATAGTCTTGAGAGGTGGCAGGTGATGTATTTCCATTTTATAAAGTATCATTAATGTCATGGTACAAAAGTCCTTGTGAATCAAAACAGCTTAAAACAGTGACATCTACCCTGCCCATAGCACTGAGATAATGAAAATGTGCTCTTAGAAAGCAGAGAACTTCAGCAACTACTGCAGTGTCACTTTTCAATCAGTAACAAACTCATTAAAACTAAAGATGATAATGCAATACATTCCTGTGCCTGAAGAAATTCCTCTCACCCACTGGAGATCCTAAACAAGGCAATTATTATGAAGAAACAGAACCTTCAACCAGTTGGAGGCAACTGGACAAAGGAAACCCATGGGGCTGCTGCTCAGTGCCTTGTGTATAGAATTAAGGCAGAATTTTTAATGAAGCACCTCTACCTGAATGGAAATCCATCGTCAGCTAACACATCTGATGGCCCAGAGCAGGCTTCAGCAGTTCACCTCTACAATCTCAACTGGTCCTTTTATGGCCCTTTTTTACTGCTGTCATTGTATAAAGCTCTTGTTGCATTTTTGAAGACTGCATGAAGGACTACAAGATTATAAATGCAAGGTACCTAATTAGGTATTTCTTTGTTCCAATGTTCCACGTGTAAACAGATCTCTCTGTATTTTCATTGCATGTTCCCTGGTCTGCAGGGCTGTGTGATCTGTTAACTCAAAACTCCAAAGGATGAAGAGCAGAAGCCAGTTAGAATGCTACATCACAGCAAAAAAAACAGGGTTATAATAACCACCACAATCAACCTCTGCCATTTAAGGTACAGCTTCTTAATAGCTCATATGACAGTAAAGATTAATCCATTTCTGTTTTTCTAATAAAATACCCTTTTGGAAAGGATAAAACTTCACATTGCCAAGAAATGTGCATATTCTTTCTACTTAGCAAAAGAAAAAAAGCACAGTATTTTCTGATTTTACACAAATGTTTTGAAGCCTTTCTCTCTGCAGCACCATGACAGCAGCTCCTTCTTGTTCAGCACCTACTACCTCACGATGGGAAACAAACGCACTAACACAATTTCATGGTTTGGATTTTCACTGCTATCCTCCCCTATGTGCATTTCTCAACAAGCTCTCAGCACTCAAGCCTTTTGCCAAAAGCTACCAGACTGAACAAACTTTGTCTCAGTCACCACAACCAAACAGGGAATTGTCCCAGTCCAGGAACACGTCCTGAGCCACACAATGGGCTGGGGAAGAGTTTTCCCAGAGTGAGATTAAGACACAAGTGTGGTCAAATGTTGGTAACCAAAATGATAATCCACTTTTACTTACTGTCAAGGAATAGAGCGAGGAGGAAAGACAGGAAAGGAGAAAAAAGCAAAGAATTACAGAAAGCAAGAAAGGCAATCACCACCAGGAACCTGCAGCATCCCACGAGGAGACTTTTTTCTTTTGTATTTCAGTGGGGATAGCTCTGCCAGGACCCAACCAGTGGCAAGACAAGTTGTCTTCTAGCACTTCTCCACAGGGATCAAAGTACAAAAAACTGCAAAGTTGCAGCCACAGGCTTGACTTTCAATAGATTCTGCACATTTTTCTGGATCCTCTGTCAGAATCCAGCTGGGACAGGCTGACCTGAAGCCACCTGTGGTGCTGGGGTACCATTTTTCAAAAGTCAGTCAAAAACCCCTTCTGTAACAGCAGCAAGAAGCACAAGCTCAGCTTGCAAAGTCCTAACACCCATCATGCATGATCTCTTCATCTGATTCTGTGTAATTAGAACACACTCTTCCCAAATATGTCTCCTTAGCTAATTATAGCACTGAAAAGGAAATCTCACAGCAGTCCAGAATCAGGCAGGGGAAAAGGAACTGAGGGTTTAATCACCAACCTAAAGGCAAAGGCAGTACATTATGCAGCATGATTTTGAAAGTAGTTCTACTGATTCCCTATCAAGGGTTGGATACCTGCAGTCACGTTTATCTATGGCATAAATCAGTATAGTTCAATAGAGACACCCTTGGGAAGAATTGGCCTGTTTTAAGACATAATTTAAAATTGAAAATTCATCCTGGAGTGGTTCAGAGAGAGAATTTCAGTTTCTATAATTTTAATATTGTTTTTTTTTCTGTAAGATGTGAAGGTAATGGCCAACCTCAAAAGATGTGCAAAACCATCACTATTCTAAAAACAAGGACATGTACATAGGGCTGTATGGTTCTGTACGAATTTTTTCTCTGACAATGTCTTTTAAAGCTTTGGAAAATACATCATTACTCACCAGTTAAATCAGTATATTGATTGCAGAAGTACTTCTTGCACAATTTTACCTGCACATTTAAAGTAATCACACTATTATTTTTCATTTCAAGATATTTGACATATTGGGTGTCATATGTGATTTGTGGAAAATTTTGACTGAAAGAGGATGGAACAAAGAATGATATTTTTTTTTACATGGTATTTTCACATCAACTTTCCTATTAAAAAAAAAAAAAAAAAAAGGATGCACAGAGGTTTTAAGGAAAAATAAATAAACCATAGCACAAATATTTAACAACATCAGCTGGAGACCTTTTATGTGCTTGCTTGTTACTCCTCAGAGATACACAGTAGATACTCCAAAACTACTGTGAGCAGCAGAATAAAGAATTTAAGCTTCAGTAAAAAGTTAGGGCATAATCTTAGTCTCAGTAATGTCCAAGTGAGCAGATGTGATGGTGTGGGAGGTATTGAGATGCTGTGCAGGAAAAATCTTTTGTGTAATTATGTGCATGAAAAAGTAAATTCCCAATTTTTGCCTGAAAGCACTTGGAACTGAGAAGAACTTTTCCTAATTCATCATTGCCACAAGTGTTTTTAGCCTTTCCTCCTCTCTCTGCCACAGCAATTGCTACTTAATCTCCATCTGCAGCTGTTGGGCTGCTCTACCGTCCAAACAACTGTCTGCAGGCCCCAGAAATAGCCTTTTTGCTGATGACCTGGCTTTAATCCTCTTCATCCTACTCCCACCAAAAATAAGCAAATGCCTGCAGCTGAAATAAAACCAACTTTGCCTGATGAGAAGCAGGAGAAGAGTCCAGCCCAGCAGTTTGGGGCTCACCCCCCAGTGCACGTTATTAAATGTGCACCTGGAGGGAAGGAGGGCTGCGGGTGAGAAACACAGACACACACAGCAGAACCTTTTTCCACAGTGCTGGAAAGGAGAGAGTTCCTTAATTCCTGGTCACAGGTCCCCTCTGACCTCCTCCTGGGAGCATTAATGATAAAGGTGATAACACTCAATGAATGCCTCGTAACCCTGAGCATAACCTATAGATTTAATTCAGCCATTCTTGCCTCTTCAACTTTCTGCCAGAGTCTTGTTCAAGAGTTATGTTGTCTTGGCTTATAACTGTGACCTCTGAAGGCTAAGGGCATGGAGTCAATCAATTTTTCATACTAGAGACCTATGTGGAAAGCTGTTTCATTATGTCTTGGTATTCACTTTTTGAAAAACTCGCTTTGAATATTGCAAAAGTGTTTTACTCAAAAGCATTATGGAAAAAATGGAGCTTTTCCAGCTGTAGCCATGATTTAATCTTCCTTATTTTAGCTGAGGGGGTGAGTGGGGCTGTGTGTGGTGTAGTATGTGGGGAAAAACAAAACAAAACTTCTGACACATTCAATAGTAAAAACATAAGTGTGCTGGTATATACAAATGAAGATTTTTTTTACTTTTTTGCTTCCAAATGGCAAAACTAATGCTGTGTTCTATTTTTATTCTCACATTTCATGTTTTACTTGAAGTCAAAGGCAACAGAATAAGGAGGAGAAAAAGGCACCTAACAATTCATGTTTGCCTATCCCTCTCACAAGTCTCTCATTATGAGCAGCCCTTATTTCCGCTGTATGTATTGTTATAGGTATGAATTAGTTTAAATATCAAAGAAGGCCATTAAATAGGTAGCCAATTAGATAATCTCCGTTAGAGGAAAATTCAGCTGTTTAATTAGCTTGTTAAAAAACACCCCCATACACATACCCTGAGGATAAAACCTCCTGTAAAAGAAAAAAAAGGTATTTTGCCCTGCCAGATTTCACAGGTATACAAATGCCTTTCTCAGAAAGAACACGTAGAGTGCATTGAGAGTTTTACTCCTCTTGAAGCCACAGGATGCAAAAGTGCCTGACACCTCCTGGCCAGTATGGCTGGGTGCAAGAGAGCAGATTCTGGCCAGATGTGAATTTGAGGAGAAGAAATCCCTCTTAGCCCTCTCCAAAACAAGACACTCAAAACACCTCTGAGCAGCCTGCAGAGAATCCAGCTTACCTGGCACACTTGCAGCTGTTCCAGTTGCTTCCTTGTCCCCACCTTCCCAAGGTGCACATCTGCCTTTCCATCTCCTACATTCATTATTTTCAAAGGTAGATTTCAATTTTCTCCTAATGAGGAAAACTATGCAGAAGGATTCGTTGACCCTTAGAAGAGCCTGTTCACTTTCAAGCCCGGAGTCAATGCTTGGATGCAAAATTTATTTCTCACTATGTTTGAGCTGTTGCTAAATCCAGAGGAAACACCAAAAGACATCATTACTCTGCAAATAATAATAATTTAAAAAAGCTAAATTTATGTAGAACCTGGATATTCTTGCAAATGCTCCTGTAAATTTATATTACCTTAGTAGCAGAAACAACTTTTCCTACTTTTTCATGTTACCTGTAAAATACAGTTTTATGAAGATAGAGACATCATGCAGTAAGAAATCTCAACTAGGCTATAAACTTTCCAGACAAAAGGGAAACCTACAATCATAGAATATCCTGAATTGGAAGGCACCCACAAGGATCATCAAGTCCAGCTCCTGACCCTGCACAGGACAATCCCCAAAAATCACCCCATTGTGATTCAAATACAGATTATGTGAACTAAGTTTTGTCACAAATTTTGATGGGATGAAAAGATATTTGGAGTCTGAACTGCACTTCATAAAGCAAACAATTAGCTGAATCAGCCCCTATCAGTAAGGATATTTCCAGAACACAACTTCATAAAATCAATATACTTAGTTTTCAAACACAAAAGAATAAGATTAATAATGATAATGTTACAAAACTTTAAACACAAACCTATTTTTTTTCAGCTACCAAAACCACTACAATTAATAATTTCAGTGTTACAATTCAGGCATCATATGTAGGATTCAGTGCAAACATAGGTGCTTGTCATAATTTTCAATGTGAAATAGCAACTTAGCTGCCCTCCTGCTTTTCCAAATTGTGCGCCTTGTTTCATCTGTCAGCTCTGCAGTGATTTCTTGAACACTCAAAGCCTTCTATCTATTTAGGCAACTGAATTCCAAATGGCACCAAGCTCATATCCACCAACCATCAGCTGAAATCTAACATGTGTGAGTTTGATTTTGAGCCAACAGACATTACTTACAATCTCATCTGCAGTAAAACATTATCACCATATATTTTCCATAGGCTGAAAGCATCCCCAAAACCTGATCTTCCAAGGATAAAAAAATACTAAGCCTGAAAGACCTTAAAGGCTGCATTCTCAGCTTTGTTTTTTAGGAAATAAAATTTTGCTTCAACACTTGCTTGAAGACCTACAGTAAATCTTATCTGTAAATCTCACAAGTGACTAGAAGGAATTGCCTTTGAAACTGAGGCATAGCTCATACCCTACTTTGCAATTCCATCCTATAAAATTGCATCAGGATGGCTCATTACAGGCAGTCTTTCAGCTGCATGCAAATATGGTCTTGGCTTCCACAGTGCCTGACAAGCTTCACAGTGCTACACACCACTCTACCAAAAAGGGCACACTCCCAGCACTTGGTGAGGAAAGAGCCTCCAGGCAGAATGCTTGATACAGACATTCTGCTTCTCCACAAGCATATTTTCTTAATTAATCATGGCATATATAATTACCATATAAAAGGTAAATAAGCTCACACCATCTTCCTGATCAATGCTGATGTATTGGAATTCAGCTTGACAGAAGTCTAAGATGATAATTTTGGCTTGGCACCAGCCATGGACAGTCAGAGCCACCCAGCCCAGCTGCAGTGAGAGATGTGTGACACTGCTGGGAGTGCCAGGGGCACTGCAGAGGGGAGTAGAGAGGGATGGCAGTGCAGGGGTGTGCACCTTGACATCATGGGCAAGCCTACAGCATTTGGGTAGAGAAATCAGCTTTATTGGAGGTTCCAACATAAAATGGCATGTTACACCTCTGTCAGACTAGTGGTGAAGGCCAGCATCGGGGGATAAAGGCAGGCTGGGGCCTGCACTGTGGGAACAAAACCAACTCTTGGGTCAGGGCAAGGTGCTGTGAGACCTCACTGAACATCTGTCTGTGAGATGGAGTTTGGAGGAGCAGCTCCTCTCTGCCCAGCTGTCAGCGTGGCTGCCCTCACCCAGCTCACTCCAAACAGCAGCTCTGACTTTTCTGGGGTACTGGGACTCCCAGCTTGTCACTGTAGGACACAAAATAAACCACACTGACTTGGTGAAATTTCAGAAGGCAAGAAAGAGAGACTTATTCAAAATACAATTTCTTTACATATTATTTACAGAAAGCAATATGATTGGATGGCAAAGTTAACACATCTTCAACCACATTGGCTAAACCAGAGGGCCATCAAGAAGTCCCTCCTCTAAAAGGAATGAATAACATAGATATACTCAAGAAAACATCTCCTTTTGTTTACAGAAAATCACCTGGGAAAGAAATTTCACAAACCAAAACATCTCAGGCATGAAATCATGAAATCAGGGCTACACCTCTCAGAGAAGTCAGAGTGAGTCGCTGCCTGCTCATGACCATATTGTGGTCCAGTTATTTGTACCCAGGTATCTCCCCAACACAAAGATAAAGCAACCTGCATTTTGTGTAAGAGATACCTGCATATTATCCGCCTTAACCATATCATATGAAGCAAAACCAAACCAAACCAAACCAAACCCCAAAAAAAACCCCAAAAAACAAAAAACAAAAAAA
Organism: Prinia subflava; assembly: GCF_021018805.1. Classification (NCBI taxonomy): domain Eukaryota; kingdom Metazoa; phylum Chordata; class Aves; order Passeriformes; family Cisticolidae; genus Prinia; species Prinia subflava. Next base: position 8,695,369 of record NC_086264.1, on the reverse strand, counting down.
AAAAAAAAAAAAAAAAAAAAAAAAAAAAAACACCAAAAAAACAAAACAAAACCCACAAAAAACCAAACCAAACCAAACAAACAACCAACCAAAAAAACCACACACACACAAAAAAAGAGGGATGATATTTCTCCCTCCTTCCTCACCTTACAGGAAACACAAATGAGTGGTGTTAGGCTACACAGGCAGGAGATTTTCCTCTGCCTAGCAACTGCTGTTTTCCCCTCACGGCATATGGTCCTGTTTAGTTTTTCTCTCCTAGCAGTGAACTAATATACAAGAGGAAGGACTCTGTCTTTTCACCACGGGAAAAGCAGAAATGTACTTCTAACAAAAGGTAGACACTCATTTTGGTGCCATGAAAAAGTGTTCATGGCCCATTAAACAGAAGGTAGATTCCTCTCTCTCCAGTTCTTATGTTTGTTGCCTCAGATTGTTAAACAGAGCAGGGGCACTCCTACTTCCAAGCACCTGCATTTAATTGCAGCTCATTGCATTCCCCACAGGGAAACAGGAACAGCTGCAAAGGAACACTGTACTGATGCAAGAGCAGAAAATATTGGAGTTTTTTTCCTGAGCAGGAAATGTGCTCCTTTCTACAAAAAGCACATCACTCTAGAGAGAAATCATTAGGAAAAAAAGTCTAGTATTGCTTGGTTTCCCTATTTTATTTCTTTGTTTTCATTCAAACAAAGGTTTTCATTAAAAACCTGCTACTATAAAAGAAAATTTTAAAAAATTAAGACTCTTTAAAGAATATTTAAGACTCACTTTTCAGGAAAAAGAATGGTTTTGGCTGAGCAACCTTCTTTTTTTTAATTGAAAGATTTTCCATCATGCCTTGGCAGGCCATTGAGAATTAAATTGAAATGAATATAATTCAGTAAAACTAATGAATAAACTAAGTTTAGAACTATATTCTAAAAAAACAAAAAAAACAAAAAAAAACAAATAAGGGTTTCTCCCCTACCTGTTTGTTAATTAATAGCTCACCTATGGAGGACTGTGTAATGAAACTCTGGGAGACCATGTACATTTTTACCTTTGCTGCATTCAGACCCTTTTCAGCATTTGTTCCATTTATTTGTGCTGTGAAATAAGTATTTTTAGTACAATATTTAATAGATAGTGTATTATAAAATAGTCCAGGTGGCTATCTTTATCTGCTATTTTTGTGGATTTTTTTTCCTTTGACTTTTTAAGGAACTACCTGGAATGAAGAAGAATGCTGAAAACCTTTATAATTATGCCAAGCCCCAAATGCAGAGGCTGGCTGGCAGCTCCTGCTTTGAACTGGGGTGTTCTCCATCAGCTGACAGAACAACAAGAAATTCTTCAGGAGACACAGGGCTGGCTTGAGAGCTCCTCCAGCTCAGGAAAGCAGAGAAAATCCTGACAAATCCTGAAAACCCTGTCCTCTGTCTTGATGAAAGCCAGCAGAAAACAAGACACTGATGGGAGGAAGAGCCCATGCTCACCTCATGTGGAAAAGTCAGCAGGAAAGCTTTTCCTTGTCCATTAAATTCAGGGCTTCCTGGCCTAACTAGGTCACCTCTTCAAAAATCAAATGGAAACAATAATCCTAGAGTTTGGGAGCCCTAGGGCCTCCCAACATGGTAACAACAGCTTTTTTAGATTGCAAATCCTTCCCAGGCCCAGGTTTTAGAAGAGATATTTGCTTTCTCTAGATCAGCCGCTGTACCCAGAGGTGGCACAATAAACAGTAAAGTCACAGCATTGCTCTCTGTCTGAGCCTCCTAAAACAATAGATGGGAAAGAACAATTATTTCTTTGCATGCCCCTCTCTTGAACATTGAATTAAAAAGTGATAATATTCCCTTTTTGTTCCCCCAAATTACTAAAGAAATAGAATATTTAACCTCTCACCTGCTTACTGAAAATAAAAAGAAGAAAAATGGGAATGTTTTCTTATTCTCTTTGAAGTTCATTGGATTTAAGCAGACTGTAATACTGAGGTTTGGTTAGTTGCATGCACTGCATGCTTTGTGTTATGCTCCAACCTCCTTATTTATTTATTTTAGACAACTGAAACAGACTTGTTTTTAGTCTAAACTATAGACTAAAAAAGTCAAAAAAAGAGAGCCAGTTTGACAGCCTCAGTGTGTGATGATGCCTCTGACAGAATAGGCACAAGCCAAAAGCAGCAATCTTTCCCTACCTTGTTTATTTGCATCAGCCTTAACTTTGAGGTGCTTCTTTTGGACTGAAGAGCAGCTCAGCTTTAGCAACCCTTCTAGACCTTGCCTTAGGTCTTGTGAAAACAAGGAATTCTGAGATGGGAGGAGTGGAGTTTTCCTTTGGAAAGAACACAGAACACTCTGCCACTCATGCAGGTTAAGAGAAGGCGGAGACAAAGGCATGGAAACTGAAATATCTCAGGCAATCTCATCTCCTCCTTCTTCCCATCTACTGTCCTCCAGCCAACAGAAGACACAGCAAACTCCACAGCAAAGGACCTGTGAAGGGGTGGCTGCTGCCTGTGCTCCCCCCTTGGACCCATATCCACATTGCAGATGAGGAGCAGAAACCACAAGATTGCCCTAAATACATGAGAACAGCACCTGCACATCCCTGAACATCTCAGAAACCACCTCAGTCCAGTAGGGTCTGTGTCCTCATCCCTGCAGGGACACTGAGACACTCCTGCACACTCTGGCTCCGTTTGCTCTGATTTCTGCCTCACATTCCCTTGCTCCCCAGCTAAAAAGGCAAAGCTCCAGAGATCAGAAGTTCAAGCATGATGGCCCAGATAATTTTTTACAGCGGAAAAAATATTCTATGGGACGAAAATGAATACAAGTTTCTAAGTTACTTTCTTCACAACAACTTTCTAAGGATTTAGTTGAGAGGTACTAGTCAGTATTTCAGTCTCTGGTGACGAGTAAACATGGATGCTAGATAACAGGCTCCAGCTCTCAAGGAAAAGTAGAAAACCTTGGAAAACAGTAAGGAAACTGTAGATGAAGAGCAGTGGTTAGTACTGGAAGGATATTTATTAGTACCACCAACTCTGAATTAAGCTGTACTGTTCCTTTCATTTGCTGGACCTGCCTCAGGTTGATTCATTTTCTGCCAGACCAGGCTTTGGTCTCACAGTCACCAGCAGTGATGACAGGCAGCAGGCTGTGACAGATGAAGCTGTTCTCAGGTGCCAAACATAGACTGACATCACATTTGCTTCCTGCCCAGGAGTATTTCCCTTTACCTTGAAAGGTAAAGCAGCTTCCAGGCACTGGTGGGCAGGAGCAGGGAGAGCAGCAGTTCCCTCTGAAGCTGCTCACTCTTCCCATGCTCACATCTGCACTTCTCCTCTGCTGAAGTTTCTAAAGCCTCAGTCATTCATTTGCTCGTAAATCTGAGGTAATAACTCTCCACACTTATAAAGGCGTGATAATAATGTAATTGTATGAATATTTAATATTTTGATGGTAATATGGTGCCATCGTTTACTCTGTGGCTATATCTCATCAGCATCCTCAAAAGCAAGATCTAGGAGAAAATATAACATAGAACTAACAGGATTTCAGACTGGGTTTTTATCTTAATTATCACAATCAAGAGCAAGACTTCTTAATTGTTACAACACTAACTCCAAATTAGAATATTCCCAGAGTTCTGAGGGGCATTTAAGTAAAATCATTGTATAAATACCATTTTTTACAATTACCTATATACTGAGAATTAGATGAGAGCCCTACCAGTTCCATTCATCACATGTGTATTTGTAATTGAAAGGTGACACTTGGCATCTCTCCTGCTTATTTCCTATTTGTCATGTTATTTTTCATATTGACAAGCCAGGTCTTGTCAGAGCTTGTGACTATTCTCTACACTGCTTAAACAAACTGAAAATTTAGAATAATTATTCATAAATCATCCTTTCTGCTGTTAGTCAACTAGTTAGTCTCCTTTGTTCCCAACTCCTTTCCTAGTATCTGAGTCTAAACCTTTGAGATTACCTGAAGAAAACACTTTTATTTGGCACTCAAACAGTGCATTCTGCTTGTGTATGTTGGAGGCAGCAACTCCATACCCAAGGATTTTTTTTTTTAGGGCAAATTAAATGAATTTGTGTATATGCACACATCATTAAAGTACAACATTTAGAATTTATCCAAGATCTAATTGCCTGTACACCAAATGGAGTTTTTATTGCTCTCTGTAATAGGAAATCTAGATAACTATTTTTGTTTGCTTGTATGCCTGCCAATATAGAAGTTGACATAATTCAATCTTTCAGATTCAAAGCAACCAAGATGATTAAATTACTTGCATATTATTATATCTTGACAGAAACTCCCTCTCCTGAAATATCATTAAATCTGAGGGGGTTTGTTTGTTTTTAAGAATATTGAGTTGAAACAGAAAACAGTCAAGGCAAATTTGCAGTCTACATAAAACCAGGGAAATCTACAATATATTTAAGACATGTGAAAAATGAATGGCAAAAATTTCTTGGCAACTAGAGAGGATGAAAGAAAAGAAGCAGGTGCAAGGAGGCCTTTTCTGACAAACATATATAAACCTTTATTAAAGATGTGTTAATTTGAAAAATATTTGGTGTTATTAGTAGACATATGCATCACGATTTTAGGAATTGTTTCAAGGTTATTTGAATATTTTCCTGATTATCTTATATGTTAAGGTTTTACTGAAATTGGTCACATCAAGCAGCTACTAATTCCTGTATTTCTTGTAAACGTGAAAAGCTAAAACATTTCTATTACTGTCTCATTTAATAATAATTTAGTGTATTCAAGTTTCTTGTATACAGCTGCACACTTATAGACCCTTCTGATGCCAGAATGTAAAAGTAATGCCAAAATACATAACACTTCCCCCTGGATACCTCCTGATCATGCCATCTATATTCAAGCCCTGAAAAGAATGAGGAATTTACCTAAATGAAGGTCCGGTAAACCCAGCAGAGATCCTCTTAACTTAGTTGATAGAAAGCCTGGCCTGAATATGAAATAAAATATTCTGTTTTCAGTGAAAATTGTCAAATTTGCCCGACTCTACTGAAAAAAATCAACAGAAAAAATTTTTTCTTTAAAAAATAGTATCTTCTGCAAACAAAGGAAATTTTTCATCAGTTTCTCTCCACAGCCAGAGGCTGAGGAGTACAAAGGAGCCAAGAAAATACAGTGTTTTACAAACATCCTTAAAGGTTTTAGTAAACCCTAATATAATACATTTTTAGCTGACTAAGATAGAATCACTCCCTCTTCCTTCTAGAAGAGTCAGGACACTCAGTTCCCATGCTGGCTGAACCTCACCCACATCTCATTGATTATCAGCAAAACAGAGAACACTTTAAAGAAGGTCTTTCCTTCTGGCCCCCTCAATCACTACTTTACAGAAAGCTTTACAATTATTTACAACACTTTACAATTCTTTTACTAGAGAGAGCTGGGTGATTTTCTACATGTGGCATATATCAGCAGTACTGTGCCAAGTTACAGAGCTGTAGGAAGCAAATCTAAAGAGATTAAAGAAAACCCATATTCTTCCCACTTAATCTTCACACAACCTGATTTACAAAACTGTTTACTTTTTTTTTTATTATTATTATTTTAAATTTTATTTTTATTTTTTTAAATTCAGTGCAGATGCATAAAAGTTCCTTATTTTACAATCACAGGATCACAGAATTGTTTGGGTTGGAAGGGACTTTAAGTTACCTGGTTCCAACTCCCAAGCCATGGGCAAAGACAGCTTCCACTAGAGCAGGTTTCTTAAAGCCCCATTCCACCAAGTTACTTTCATTTAAAAATATAGTATGTGTTTTAAAAAACATTTAGACAGTGTGTGAATAGCAAACTGAACACCCACGAAACACACCATAAAACTTCTCAGAGAGCTCAGAACCTTAGGCTAACTTTGTAAATATTGGTGTAAAACAAAATAAAAACACTAACAGGTACAAATCCAGTGACAGCTCCATTAAATTCACAATAATGTCATTCCCTGGCGATTAGTGCTTTCACTGATCTTTCACAGATACTTCAACAATAATCCCTTTACACAGGCATGCAGATTCAGTTTACAGATAAAGTATCCTCCCAGAGCCTCAGCTTGGGGCTGTCTTTTCAGAAGCCAAAGGGCAGTATTTCAGATTACTTCAACGAAAGTAAGACAGTGATTAGCAACTTCATTTATACAGTTACTGAGATATACACATTTTAGCTGCATCAGGGGCTTACACATACGCATTGCCATTTTCCCTTTTCTTCATATTGACTGCAGTCTGTTTGCCTTCTCTTTCATTTTTTTACCCTGACTTTTCCATCTGTTGGCTCCTTTATCTCCATCTAACTAATGAAGGCTTGCCCACTTCATTTTAGAAGTTTCTGCTATGACAGTTGTGCATGTTCATTTCAAGCACTTCTTATTATTCTGACTTTGCTGTGCAAGGACTTGGGACTAGAACTACTCAGGATTTTATAAAATGGACCTCCACTAAAAACTCTTCTCACCAGCTCACAATAATTACTGGATACACATGAGATTCAGATAAAATGAATTTTCAAATAGATGTGATATTGCTGGGTTGGGTTTCTATTTAACTAGTTTCCTAACAGCATTAGGCTATTTAGAATGTTTGGATTTATTTTACCAGAACTGTGTTTAAAGCACCACACAAGCCTCTCATAATTATCACCTGTAGCTCACCATAGAGGTCAGCAAAAAAAGTTTCCCTCATGTGTTATTTTGAATAAAGGCATCAGCAGGATTGATAGGGCCAGTTTTAGCAAGTCTGTATAAAAAAAAAAAAAAATGTCTAGCATCCACAAATATGAAGAAATTTAAGAAATTGTATTTAGGAAGTACAGTGTGCTACCCCTGTTATGGAGAATCTATGTTGTTTTTAATGTGCAGGAAGAAAGGATGTTAAACATTTCATATATTAAGGAAGATTAACAGAATCATTTTTATCTAGCAGTAAAATAGAAAAGCACATTTATGTTTAGAAACAGAATTAACCCATATGCATTCTCTACACACACATAATTAAGACAGTACCAAATTTAGGTAATCACAGGCACGTTTGGTCATTTACAGCAGAGTTTTTTCCTTTGTTTACCAAGGGCACTGCTTACGTGAAAAGAATTAAATCAGACTGCAAATACAATCTATCACATAATTCATTCTCACATTCCATATGGTTTGAGCATAACATCACAACACCTATTTCTTTTATAAAGGTCCTTCACATTTTATGTCTTGGCTCTCTTTTTATATTTTACTATATCAAACCTTGGTGATTGGTTACTTTGTTCTCATCCCACTGGGCCTGTTATCTGTAATTAAATATAAGCCTTCTTGATATTAGTAGTGTGCTGATGGATTGTTGCTTACCTACCAGGCAGCACTTAGAGAAATGGAGGTCCTTGAAAGCAAACAGCATCAGAGCATAAATCAGCTCGAATGAAGACAGGAGGGAATATAGATTTTTGTGGTAGGAACGCTCAGGAGATTGTTCTTCGAAGTCCACAGATTGGAGATTACATTCATATTGATTTATAGTCAGACATTTATTGATCATTGGCTAAATGACTCTACAGATAAACATATGTATCTTTCCACTTCTGCCACTAAACCTCACCTTACTGACGATGCAAAGCTAAAAGCATAATCCTCTCAAACCTGAAGTGTTGATTAAATGCTGCATGAAATTCTGTGTGATACAATGCACCTGAAACAAATTACAAAACCCAGCCTCACCTCCTACTCCCTTTAGAACAAATTAAACCCGACTAAAATCTTCCAGATTTACTTTGAACATTTTAAGTAAACTATCCTATGACTGTCCCTGGAATTTTGAAATCTCTTCACAGCTTTTCTTGTAACACCACATATACATTAAAATTAAAAAAAAAAAAAAGAGAGACCTCTGCAAATTTACAGCTACTTCGAATTTTCAAATGAGCTGTCAGCAAATTCCTAAAATTATTTTCAGCTAGTCTTATCAATTCACACCATAGATCATAGAACAGATCATATATTCTATGTATTCTATGGACCCAAGGCAATTTGCTATAGTTCTGAAGATTTTTTTACGTAAGGTCAGATTTTTTTTATTCTGGGTAAAAAAAACCCCTTTTTTTCCATTTGCATGTTGCACTTGGAAATATGAAATTCCAATGTGATCACACCACAGATCTTTTTTTGCAACATGTGCAAATCTAACATTTCAGACATACAAGTCTCCAAACTTGCTCTTCAGTGTTGTCTGCCATTTGCAACACATTGATTTCTGAAATCCCTGTGATGCTGCACTCACTCAATTCTTGTATTTACTCAAGAGCAACCAAAGCACCAGCAAATTTGACAACAATTACCTGGCTACAAGCCTGCATAAGCCAAAATGAAATGGAGAGGGAATACTCAAAGAAAGACCCAGTTAGACACAAAGATGAAACCAGAATCCAGGCAGTGAACTGCCAGCCTAGTTTTATATGAGCTCATGAGTTTTGCTCTGGACATCTGCAAAGACTTTCACATGTTAATAAACAGAGAGGGTCCACTGAGCTCAGCCTTTGCTAATCAACCCTTTTTCCCACCCAGACTGGAAACAGACATTTAGCACTGCTCCAGTGCCTCAGCAGTGTCCCTCTCCCCAGCAGCAAAGCATTTGGTGTGAAGAGACTTCTGAACCCTCTGCAAGTTCCAGGACATTCTCCCTCCCTATCCACCTCCAAAGCTGCTTGTTAGGAGTGCCTGAATGTAATCACTGCACCTTAAAAAAGCCCAGGACAAACCCATGAGAACTACTTTCTGCTTCATGCACAGCCTCTCTCACCAGGAGTTTTTGGTTCTCATATGCCATGGTAATTTTTCCCAGATCACGGAGGAACTACTTTGAAACCTGTTGCTGGAAGAAAATCCCTTGCACTTCTCCAAACCATCTGCTCTCCTGATCTTTCTCTCTCTTTCTGCTACAGGCTGTAATTAGTCCCAACTGTGCAGGTAGGTAATCTCCTTTAAGAGCCAGAATCACCTGGGGCACATATATTTATATACATTTCATTGCAGAGTCTGGACCAATATTTACAGATTAAAAGCAGTGTCCTGTTATCTTCCTTTCCTTGTCTTCAGAATCCACACAAATAAGATGGGATTGGAAGTCCATAGATAAGAAAATTATTCCTCACATTTTATAATACAGATAGAAATTAAGAAAGTACATATTATTAATTCAAAATTCAAATTGACATATGCTAGAGCTTTCCCACTGGAAAAATAAATCATTAATTGAGAAGATAAAGTACTTATTTGCAAATAGAAAGTATAGGTTTTGTAGAAAATTATGTCAGAAGACAAGGGTTAGAATTTACTGCCACAAGGAAGATTTTATATTAGGAAGAGTTAAGTCAAAGAAATTGTGCAGAGCTGGAACTCTGAAAATGCACCTAGTGATATTTAAGGTTAACTTATGTATAATACACCACTAGAATGAAGATGTCTGGATAACTACACTATCAGAAAGGCTTTTAGAGAACTGCAGGAACTGAAATACCAAAAAATAATGAGCACTTTGGAACAGAAAAGCCTATTGCTTACACTTTATTTTATGAAAAGAAAAAAAAAAAAAAAAAGAAAATTAACGAGACAGTATAAAACTATTTTTTCATTTCATGGTTATAGCTCCAGTGAAATGTCTAAACCAAAACAAATTTTCTTCATTGTTGTTCATTATTTATGTTGTTATGAGAAGCCAGCAACAAACTTGACTTACAAGAGTTAATGCAAATTGCTCTTACCACATCCATATGTTCATAGTATTAGAAGAGTGGAAAACTCATAATGAATAATGGGACTTTTTTTCATATTTGGTTCAGTACCACCATGAAGTTATAACATATATCAGTTTGAGTGGGAAGGGAAAAGGGGGGAGAAGGGGAAAAAAAGGGGGGAGAAGGGGAAAAAAAGGGGGGAGAAGGGGAAAAAAAGGGGGGAGAAGGGGAAAAAAAGGGGGGAGAAGGGGAAAAAAAGGGGGGAGAAGGGGAAAAAAAGGGGGGAGAAGGGGAAAAAAAGGGGGGAGAAGGGGAAAAAGGGGGGAGAAGGGAAAAAAGGGGGGAGAAGGGAAAAAAAGGGGGGAGAAGGGAAAAAAAGGGGGGAGAAGGGAAAAAAAGGGGGGAGAAGGGAAAAAAAGGGGAGAGAAGGGAAAAAAAGGGGGGAGAAGGGAAAAAAAGGGGGGAGAAGGGGAAAAAAAGGGGGAGAAGGGAAGATGCAATCCTGAAGGAAGAAAAAAATGTAAATGGCAGGCATTGCCTGATTTACCATGATTAGGCTACACTCATCCATATACTTTTCCCTACTTCTTCCCTCTGTCCATAAGAGCACGTACATATTTTGGGTTGAATTTCACATTATTTATGTTGCAATTACCATGATCTATGGTGGACACTTACAGACTCTTGGGTGAACCCCCACCATTCTCAGACTGGCAATTATCACTCTGCAGCAGCAGAAATAGTGAAACGCATCAAACGCCCTGGAAAACAGTGCTGTGCCATCACCTAGGATAAATAAGAACTGGGTTTTTTTGGTGGCTGCCTTACAGTCTTCCTTCATTGACAGCTTCAAATACCATCATCACTCAGAGGCATCTGAATTAAGCACCCTAGAGTGGTGCTGTGAGTGCACAGTGCTCATTTGGGTCGATAACTGCACGTCTGCAGTTCCACAGTGTACCAAGATTCACACACCCATAGCTGGATCTAAACCCCCTGCCCCAAAAACTCGCTTATTTTAAATGTTGCTGTTGATATTCACAAAGAATAACACAGCACTACACATGGCAGGAAGGGGTGTTTGATGAAAATACTGATTGGCAGCCATGTGTCCCTACTTCTGCTCCTGATTTTGCAGCTGACCTGCAGTGAAGACAAAATGAACACTTTCTATCACTTTTTGCCTTCATTTACCTATCCAACAGATAAGGTAACTGAAACTTGCTTTTTCTTTGAAAGCAATTGGAGATGGATGTGGGAACAGCAAAATGATTGAGTACAAAAAACCCCAAAAGCAGGGGCACAAAAGGCCTTGATGAATGCCTTCTTGAATAGCATCTTGATACCATTTCCTCATTCCTCTAAATAATTGTAATAAAAATAATGTAATTCTTCTATAGAATTTGATGATACTGTTTGGTTCTGCAAATTTTGTGAAGACCTGAATAATATCATATGAATTCTGTCTTTGACAAGATGAAGCCAATAATGACCAATCAATCAATTCTGCTCAGAGTTTCTAAAAAAGAGCTATAGAGATACATTACAAAAAGGCACAAATACTAGTGGGTGGGTATTAGTAAGAAAAACATTTTACTGTGAAGACCTCCTAGGCCCAATTTAACAAAGAGCTACACCTGACAATGTGTTTCATATTGGAAAAAATGTTTGTGTGGTAAGAGCTGCTCTTCTACAGTCTATACCCCATGTGCTATCATGTAGATAAGTAGTTTTCTCAGCCTTAATTTCTTCTTTTCCCTTCTTATTTGAATAACAGCTGGGAATGCTGGCATATTATAAACTGCCAATCTCTTCAGAAGCTGCACTTACAAGCATTAAGTAAACATCAGTTATTAAAATTAAGTCTTCGACATGCTGAGAAGCATGCATTTTTATCTCAGATTACAAGTAAATGTGTTAAAAATGAGGACAGTGAGCTCTTTTTCTGCCTACCCCTCCTGCCAAGGGTAAAATGCACTGATTTTATTTAGGTTATCCACCCTATTGTGATGATCAGAATAGTTTGTTGTGACCAAGAAATACACCTGGACAAAGGATGAGTTTTTGTAAGATATCTTCTCCATGCTAGTTACATTCTACATGATTTACAGGCAATAATGTCTTATATAAATACCTTAGCTATATAAATATCTGTGATGAAATGCTTTGGAGTTGGCACAGAGAGAGGTATATCTAGATACCTCAGAGAGGGAAAAGCCATACTAATTCTAGAAGCTGTGTTTGACACCTTGACAAAGTTTATGATTAAGGAAAGACACAAAGCAAGAATAAGAGCTGAGTGTAATTAAAATATAGAAAAGAAGATAAAAGGAACAAAGCCAAACTTAGGTGGACAAACTACAGAAGGACATGTCTTATATTAGTGAAGGAAAAAGTGAGTGGAATATGACTCTCCATCATGTCCTGGGATTGGAAGGGAGTCTGGCCAAAATTAAAGGAACTGTAAGTAATCCAGCTATAATCAGTCAAGGGGTATTAAGTGAATGGATTGCCAGTCTCATTTGTTCAACAAAGAGATTAATCTCTGAGTAAAGAAAATCTGCATGAAAATTGTTAGAAGGAACCACCAAGTTTTGGCTCCTACCCTCTAACACCACAGGAGCCCTGTTCCCTCATCTCATCCTTATACACTCAATGACTGACCCAAGGATCACTTTAAAGCCACAGAAAACACTGTTGAGGGTAATTCCCCTCCTGTTTCTGTGCAGTTTTTTATGTTTATACATGTACAGCAGTATTATGTACATAGCAGTAGTGCATACATACATAACAGATAGAAAGTGGCAATATTCAGTGTGAATCTATTTGCAGCCTAATAAAACCACAGACCTGTATTGTTTACCTGTCCTATATGATGTCCTTCAGAAACTGCCAAGCCTTCCTTGCCCAGCATTTGTGCTTCAAAGCATTGCCCAAAATAACAGAAAAATAGGCATTGCAGGTTTGCCTCCACACAACTTGCTTTATCCAGTTGCTTTTTTCTTCTGTATTCCTTTTGTTTTTATTTTTTCTCCTTCCCCAACACATGTACAAAGTGAATCTGATGCCTGGTATATGTGGTACAGCTGAAAGTCTTGTTGTGCCTCAAGAAAACCTTGTTGATCAATATCAATTCTATGTAACTTACCGTGCATTCTTTGATCCTTCTTGACTAGTTATTAAAAAACCATGTCCTTGTGTTACTCATCTACACACAGCATTGCTGGCTTTTCCTTCAATAGTGGTATGGGCAAACGCAGAAAACACTGAAAGGAAAACATAATTCCATCTGGACAAACAACACTGATTGACAGAGTTATTTTTAAGAACACTTATCACTTAGGTTTGTATGTGTAAAATGAGATAACAGTTTGTTTTTCTTTCTTTTTTTTTTTTTTTTTTAACTGAGAAAGACTCTCCAAGTCCAAGGAGATTGTGTTTCACCAAGGATTCTCGAGTGATGTATCTGCACTGTGATTATTCACAATAATTCATGTTTTTGCCAGCTATGCATTGCAGAGAATACATGAACAAAAAACAGATCATAGAGTATCAACAAAAATAAAAAAATATGTTTATCTTGAGAGTTTTCACTAGATATGTTTGCTAACACATTCACACTGGAAGCAGAGGACGTTAAGGATGAGCTTGGAGCTCTCTTTGTATTTCACTGATCCAACATAGAGTGAATGAGAACCTGGCCCTGGAAGCTCTACTAAAACCAGCTACATTTCTACACAACACACCAGAACCTATCAATCAGAAAGTCCTAAAGAAACAGTGGACATCATTTCCAGTGTAACTTTTTCCCCCTACTTCCTTCAAGTAGGAAATCCTTCTCACGTGGACAAGTGAATTTTAATGTTCCCCCTAACGGTAAATCTGCATCTAAAATAGGATAATAGGTCCTGTATCGACGACTACAGTCCTGTTATGTTTTTGACATTTATTTGGACAGTAATGTGGTTGCCAAGCAAATCTCAGTCATCTAAAGCTTATGTTTCTGCAAACTTTGTATTTGTTAATGGTACTCCAGAGTACCTGTGGAGCTCCTTGGAGTTAGCTATTGTAAAAACCCCAAAAAGCAAACAAGCAAGGAAAGCATCCCAAGAAATGCCTCAAAACCTAAAAAAATTCCTTTATTCTAAGGAGCTTATGTTCCAAACAGAGTAAGAAAAGTAACAAAAAAACAGCAGCTAAACTATTGTGAATGAGTTTCCTGATCAGCTAGGAAGGAAGTTAAATCTTATGATTCCTACAGTCACTGGTCATTCCTACCTTTCATTGGATAAACTGAAAAATGTATTTATTTATATGCATTTTAAATCTGTCAGCTAGAGAGCCTGCTAAAAATCAGCATTTAACAGAGAGAAGTTTGAGGAGAACCTGAATAACTATATCACACTGAAGAAAAAAGCTCAGAATATATCTATGTTAGCTCATCAGATATACCGTGAATCACTTACAAAAGAAACCTTCATATTGCTGCTAGGATATTTTCTATCAAACATCCACCAGCTCTGACATAATTTTTGTAAATTCTTCTAATTCACATGAAGAAAGTATATGAAATCACTGTAGATATTGTTGTTTATTTTTAATTTTCTATGGGTTATAAAACGCACGCTTAGAACTAAATGCCAGTCGTTTCCTCTTCAATGTTGCTGAACAAGATATCAGATTCCTAATGAGGAAAAACCAGAACATCAGTTTGTTATGCATCTTATGCATGAGTACATCCCGAAAGGATGAATAGATGACTGGCTGTAATAAGGAATAGCTAATGACACACAGCACAGTAGACATTTTTCATTATACATCACTTCTCTCCAGTTACCAAAAGTGTGGGTTAGCAACGATGCTGGGGAAAGGAACACACCTGACATTTTGGTGCTTCAGTCAGCTCATACAAATGAGCTAATTTTCAACACATTGTTGCAAACTCAACAGAACTTCCTGAACATCTTATATTTTCAAATTAGAGATACAGGGAGCGAAATTATAGATTCCTCTCTTTTGCATTTAGTCGACAAAGATAAAAGGCAGTGAAAATACTTGTATATGTATCTCTCAAATAAGTGAAATATGATGAACGAAGGAAAAAGACAACACCAATAAGAAACATATTTGCTCTTAATGACTATAATTTGTGTTTCTGCTTTTTTGCCTCCTGCAGTCTTAACAAAGGCCCTGCCATAGCACAGCAACACTTCCAGGACAATGGAAAAACCAGTGAAGAGGGTTTGTTTTTAACCTGTGTGAAAGAAAAGCACGTTTGCATAAAGTAGACGCATCCAGGCTTGTGTTTCTAAGAGTTGTTCCTATCACAGAATTTGACTGAGTTTTAATGTTTATTTATAAAGTATCATGACCACAAGAAGACTTTTTCTAACCTTGAACAGAAGTTACATCTCAGCCACAGTGATTGCTCTAATGTAGGGGGGTGGGTATTCCTAAACATGAAAGTTAGAGACAAACTGCTTGTGCTAAATATGCAAAAGGGTTTCTTAACCACAGAAGTCTGCTCCTTCCTACCTGTCAGAGACCTTTTCTGTTCCTGCTCTCACATCAAATATGACCAATGTCAAACACACAATATGCACAGGGTCATGCAGCCTTGTCTTTGCTGACCTTTGCAAAACTGCTTTGTAGTCTCTCATAGGAGACTGAAATTAATCCACTGGGAAAGAGAAATATTTGGGGTCAGAATATGCTTTCCTTCCTGCAGAAAGCATGTTTTATAACTATGTGAGAAATACTTCAAAAGGAGATGGTTGTCTTTTCTTCCACTGTCTTGTTACTATAACCAGAGTTTGGAAAGATCATTATTCCACATATTTCTGAGGTATATTTTATTGGAATAGGAAATATCTCAAGGAAATACCTGTAAATGGAAACCTTATGATTGAGAAAAAATAATAGAAATTTTGTGCTTTTAGTCAGGACTTGGGATTTTTTTTTTCTCTGATAGCACACCAAATTATAACAAAAATAAGCTGTTTCAGCCTTCTTATGTAAGTGAGGATTTTTAGTGCACCTAACAGAAAAAAATCTATTCAGGTATTAAAAAAAAAAAATCTAATTGAATAGCAAGCTGTTAAAAATTATTTCACATCATGTTCTAAAAGAAAAATAGCATGGATACCTTATTCTATAATTTCTTTAATTTGAGAGATACACTTCATCCATAGAAATAAGAAACAGGAAAGAAAATCCAAAGTTTTGGAGTAAAGCTCTTATACATAGCCAGAAACACTACTGAGGATGATGCACTTGCTTGTTATTTCAGAATGACTAATTAGAAAGCTGGGTAGACTCCTGTAGAAGCTAAAGAGGAAGAGACCAAACATCAGATTTCCATACTTCCAAACGGATGGTGAGGTGAGATTTGACAAAATTCAGTATCTCTGAGCAGTGGGGTTGCTGTCTCATTAATTCTGTTTTACTGCATAATGATGTTTTGGGATTAGCAAATACGGTTTGTCATGCAACTTTAAAAATATACAAACCTGTACAGCTTTATTTTCTGTTCTAGCCTCTCTTTTCTCTACATGTAATACCTTTGAGAACAAAACTCTGTTAATGTTCTAATAAATTTTTAATGAAGAATAACAAACTGTTAAACCACACATTAATTATTTTACTACATCCTTAATGCAATAAATAAGTAAACTCTTTGACAGTACTGCTCTTAGAATATGAGTAGAAAGTTGGCAAAGCAAGGCTGAAAAGTGAAAAAGACACCTTCCACATACCAGAGAACATCTATAGACATGTGGTTACTGTCTAGCTACTAAATAAACTATAACCATCCATGGTTTCAGGAATATACAAGCACAACCCCATAACAGACATAAAAAACCAAGGGAATATCATGAGATACTGCACTGAGATACAGCTGTCAGATGTATTTTGAAAAGATCATAATTTTCTAAATATGCCAGTGTATGTCAGGCAGTTGTTTTTGTTTGTTTGCTTGTTTTTAATGTGCATGCTTTACAACAATCAAGAAAATGAGAACCCAAAACCAGGACATGATATCTAGCTTCCTTCTAAAGTCAGGACTTAAAAACCATCTCTCTTATGACTGCTAGGAACCAGATCTATTCCTACCTGCCAAACTAGAACCTCAAAACAAAGATCCCTAGGAATAAAAAAAATATTAGCCTTAATCTAAATCTAACCATAGAGCCTGCAACCTCATTTTCAAAGCTCAGTTCTCAGTGCTAAGCAGCCCATAAATTGATATAAGAAGTGTCAAACTTTGCAATCAGAAAACCAAAGGAGGTAAACCTGCTCTGCATGCCTGAAGGGCAGACCTGACAAGCCCAGCATGAGAATAAGGGTTTCCTTCATGGTGGAACCCACCTTAGGCTAGTATTCAAAGTCAGATGAAATCTTAACTGGGGATTCATAAATACAACACCTAAGATAAATATTAGAGGCATTATTGTGCTTTCTAATTAAACTATTGGGTAAAACTCAAGGCATTTGCTAATACTGCTCATGTATCTGATTCCAATCAACCCTATCAGCAGGCGGCTGCTTTTTCTCTGTGAGAAGTCTTCTTTAATGTTCTTAAGATCACAAGCAATTTTTTTTTGAGTTCTTCTCAATGGATTATTGCTGCTAATGAAAGAGTCAATGGGAGCTAACTACATTAAAATTGGAACTGCATTTAGCGACAGCGAACTGCTTTAAAAAAATGTCATTTTCACATATAAGAACATGTGGTCATACCTGTAACATTCAAACCTCAAGATCTTCATTGCAGCAGGCAACCCAGGCTTAGGCAGAAGTGGGCAGAGGGTCCAAATTCTCAGTGTCAGCTCAAGGGCCATGAACTGCAGCTCCTCAGAGGAACAGGCTTCCAAACTTCTCATGCTGGAAAAGAGGATGAGTTCTTTGTGAAACAGGATACATTTTTCCATCATGATTATAGGTGTTTTTGCTAGAAATGAAATACATGAATATTAACCTCAGCTTGAGAGAAATCTTGGTAGTCAGGAGAGCTCAGGCTCTGTGGAAGTTTCTCATCCTTGTCAAGAGGAAGAGACCTTGCAATGATCTACCTATGCCCGATGGTAACTCAGAGAGAAAAGGTCCACAGGTTGCTTCAGGTGGGATCTGAACATCAGCTGGACTGTCAAATCAATTGAAATTTGACCCTCTTGAAGGAATTCTTCTTTGCCTTTATGTTTGCAATACTCTTCAGCAATAGTTTTTCATATACAATACATACATACATATGTATAAGTAACACATGCACAATCTAAAAGTAATAGTAATTAACATTTTTGGGGCTTTTTTTCCATCAGAGAATCTGGCCTTGGTATCTTGGGTATGAACTGTTGAGGGTACAGAAACAAGGAGATAAAAATTGATCATCTTTTTCCTTAGCAAGATCTTCATAAGGCAATGAACCTCTGTCATTAAAAACCCTGCATAATTAAGGGGACTACAGATTCATTACAGACGTGCTTTGTGCACAAAAGCTTCTGCACAGAGCAGAGGTCAGCTAAGCCATGACCCGTGTCTGTGTAGTTCTGTTTCTGTCATAAGCTAGTGAAGGTAAAACTCAAGAGACAAGAGAAAGCAGAGTGGTTTCTGCCTCCCCAAAAAGGAGTGAGTGATAACACAATAAAAGTAGTCTGCAAATAGTAATACAATGAATATGAAGAGCATCAAAGTTAGGAAAAACTGTGATTCACAGCCTGGAAAAAATTTGGAGCCCAAGTGACAAATATTTAGTTAGTCCATTGTATAGTGGCACTTTCAGTGTTGAAATACTTTACCTGTTTCAATTTATGGCAGTCTCTTAAAATATTAATCCAACTCTTTTCTTTGCCTGCTCTTCCCCAGTCCTGATCACAGTCAAAGTCAAACACTGTCCCAGCTATAGGCATAGCTCTGGATCTGCAGTTCCATTTCCACCCAGGTCACCAGTCAGCTCTTTGCAGCCTGCAAAGAAAAGGCACCTGCAGAGGTGCTCTGGAACTGAGACATGGCTCCAGCTGGTATTCTTCTGCCTTACAGTTTATATGGCCAGGGGCTTGTTAGGGCTCACTGCCCTTCCTGGTGCTTTGTGCAGCCTGTACAAACCACCTGGAGTAGTTCAGCACCAGCTTTTGCAGATATGCATCCCTCAGTTAGAATATATAGAAAGGACTGTAACAACTTTGGAAGGATTGTCCTTGCATCCACTTCATCTGCAGAGTGTGGCACCACCAGCAGACACACACCTTGGGTGCCCTGTGCATCTTTGGCCACCAAAACACTCCCAGAGGCTGTTTCCAAGCTGACTGCACTGAAGGCACACCAGGTCCCCCACTGGATGTGGCTGGATCCAGGGTCACACACACATTTCCATCCTCTGGTTGCTCTGGGGGGACTGGGACCCTGGCAGAGAGCCCAGGAAGACACTGTCTTGGATCCCAGTCCATGGGAGAAACTGCCAACTTGCAAGAAGAGCTATGGACCCCAAGAATGTGACTGAATAGTAGTTTAGTCTGTCACAGGGTGAAAATGTAGAGTTTGGGAATATTAGAAAAGAAGTTGAGAAGCCAAGATGGAAGAACCTGGGCGTTTGTCTCTCCCTTCTCCTTCTCCTTCTTCTGCTGTGACAGTTGCACAAAGGGTTGGTGGGACGAAATCAAGGCAGAACTTACATGTCTAGAACAGGTGAGAATTAATTGGTGTATAATTGTAAATAAAAACACGTTGTGGAAGGTGGTTGGGTCAGAAACTGGTAGAAAAGGTCTGGAACCTGCTGACCTTGGGGAGAGTCTGCTTGTGCTCTGCTGTGCAGGGGGAAGCTTGGCAAGGCAGAGAGAGAACTGAGAGATAAGAAAGAATAAACCAAGTTGGAAACCTGATCTAGCAGACTCTGTCCATCCATTTGCTCTGGTGCAGGACTCCTAGAGAAGAAAAACCCAAAAATCACACATCTTGGGGAAAAACCTCCCTGACACACTGTATTTATGCGCTTCATCCCACAGTTCAGATGTCTCCTCTCTTTTTAATTTTATGCATGCAGAAGAAAGGGTTCTTGAACACTAGATAAATCTTGTACCTCACTGAAGAGAAAGGGCAAAAAGAGATTATAAATTACATTTTCTAGTTTTCCAATCTGCTTACCAAATCCTTCTTTTTTTAACATGTGCAAGTAGCAAGAGCCTATTGGGTCAACTAGCTTATAATTAATTATTGATTAGATATTAAAGCCATATGCTGAGACTCACTTGGAAACCAAAGTGCTTCCTTGGTACTTATGTTAGCATTTATTAAATATTCATTATTAATCTGAATTACGTTGTGTTCAAATGTAAGCCCTTAGAGCAAAGATAATGATCACAGCATTAGTATTTGTAAAACAGAATTGATTTTCCAACTTCACCAAATTGGCTGAAATATGGGATAGGTTGCAGGTGTTGAAGAATGAATACAACTAGAGTAAGTTGGCACACTTGTTTTTTTCTGTATACCGCAATAAAAGTAATTAAAAAACCCCCTAAACCTAATTTATTCTCCTAAATAGTGTAGGCATAAAAAAGATCTAAAGGTCTTTAAAAAAATAATTAAGAAACCTTATTCATACATCATGGTTCACACATTTTTGTTCTACATGCAAGCCTTGCAACATCAAAAAAAATTAGTTTTCCATATGCAGCTATTTCACAGAAAACTGGTAAAACTTCAGTGAAGTAAAAGGTTCAACATTTCACTACATATTTTGAAATAAATTATTTTCTTTTTCTTGTGACTAAATATATTTATGTAGGAAAGAAGTAATAGTGATTAATGAGATGTATGACAATATTTATGACAGTTGTTTGGGCACATCTTGAAAGTCGACCATGAAATTCACACCTTAGTAACAATCTTAAAGAAAAAAAGCAAGGAACCAAAACCTGACCCAGTGGTGTGAAAGATTAATGTTGGTTTTTATATAACAACATTACAGGATAATTTCATTTGGTAGCACTTTTATCTAATGACTAGTTTACTTTTTCTCTGTAGCCAAAATGGTCTGTGATTTGCATGAAGAATTTCCATATTTATATTCATATTGCTTTCACTCAGTAAAAGGAATTCAAAAAGAAATGTACTGACATGGTTATAAGCTTCACAAAAATTTCTAGGGTACTGGGTGGGAGATACAGGATTTAAAAATACCCTTTTTTCTGTTTTTTTCTTTGTAATACTTCAAAATTATGGTTAAAAGCAGAGAAGAAAGAGGAAGTGGATTTACTCTCTGGTAATTATGCAGGGTGCAGTTTCTCTGACAAGACTCTGCAGTGCTTGGAAGGTACAGGCAGTTCAAGAAGAGGCTTTTGCCTCATGATTTAAAATTCTAGGAAAAAAACCCTCAACAACAACAACACAGTTAAAGTCATTTCACTTTCTTGTTGTTGTGGGATTTTTTGTTTTGCCACAGACAGTGGCTGGTATTTCATTTATACCTTGGCTACTAAACCTGAACTATAAAGGGAATTCTGTAACAGAGAAGACAGTGGATACTTGGAGTTAAGTTGTTTGTTATACCTACTAACCTACTTACCACTTTGCATGAATAAAATATTGACACAAAACAACAAGAAAACCCCATCACTTTTGGGTATACTCGTATTTAGAATTTAAATAAGGACAAGAGCATAACACTGTTTTGATGTTTGATTGCACTAAGGGAAAAAAGGAATATTAACCTAGTGCAGCAGGTTTAAGCCGTGTCTGTATGAACACATGCCCACACACAAATTACAAATAAAGAGCAGAGCAGGGAAAGAGAACACATTTTTTTATTACAGTTAACACTGGTTTTATAGTCACTGCTCAGTTCATGTCTGCATTGTGCTTTTGTTGCTTTATTCTCCCTTTGCTACAATTACATTTAAGCTCAGGTATATTTAATTTCTATTTCTACTCAAAATTTGATAAGAATCAATTTGCAACTGCACTAGTCAGAACAAATGAAGAGAAATAAAAATAGGAACTTGATGCAGAGTACGATCAAAAAATAAATTAAAAGTATTTTGATCTTTAAGGTGCAAGGCAGTTTATGAGAATGTTTTCCCCCATTTGTATCCATCAGTATTAACAGGTATTAAATTAGATACTGAAGACCTTACCCATTCTTCCCCAATGAAGTACAGCAAACAAGGAAGGAAATAAAGCACCTGAAATATAAAAGAGAAAATTTGTATAATAGACTGCACCCTGTTGGTTCACAGCTTCCAAATTCAGCCAAATTATTTTAAAGTTAAAACCACCTTTCACATGCCTACAATTATTTCTTCACATAGACTTCATTTCTGATATAAAGTTAATACAACGGAATACAACAAATTATTGGACTTATTCCCCCTTATTATTGCTCAAGTGACAACTACATTTTATTTAAATAAAGAAGTTGCTACTATTTCCATTTCAATATATCAGAAAATTGATGTATTTTATATATTAATTCTTAATTATATTCAAAATATAATTCTTATATTTTTAATGTACCTGCAGTTTTACATGCTTCAGGAATGGAAATGCATGCATTTGTTTTCACAGATTTTGTGCATATGGAATGGACTGTTTGAAGGGTACAAAACTAAAATGACCTTTTATGGTAAAAAAAAATTAAAAAAGAGCTTTCGAGGTTTCTCACCCCACTTTGCACAACAAACACCATATTAATACTCTAAACAGACTCCACATAGGTGCATGTGTGGTCTGGGAATATTTGTACACTGCATCACCCAAGGTGCTCCCAAGTGTGCACGTTCTATGCTGTGCCACTAAACTTTTAGTAGAACCAGGAACACACAAATGTTTTCTGTCTTGTTTTTCTCAAGAATTTATTACAGCAGTATGAGCTTAACAGTTTAACAATTCTCATATTGGATCATAGAGGAGCAGCAAAAGGAAAAATGGAGATGTTGAGTGGAAAAAGGAGGTGAGGCAAGAACAATTATGGCTCCAAAATTACTGTTCAGTCGTTTGGCAGGTTATTACCAGCCAGAATTGGTAATAATTGCTAATTACTGCTGGGGGTAATTACCATCGCTACTGGGGCAAACCTGCTGGAGGCTGTGGCTTAGCTGATTTAAAGATACAGAATTTTTGGGGTTAATAAAACGTGTGAATTTACTCCCTGGTCTTTGACAAAGGTTGGATAAAATACAGAGTTTCCATTCTCAAGGAAACTAAAAATCTGGTTTTCACTCTGATTTAAAAGAAGAAAATTGACAGCTTGTATTTCCTGTAAAATGAAAACCTTTCCAAAATCTGTCTGCTTGAGAAAGGAGGGAGAAAATAAAAATAAATAAACAAACAAGTAAATAAATGGGAAAGTTGTTGCTGGGTTAGATGACTAAATGTGTTACATACCCGAAGGTGGCCTAACCCATAGAGATTGGTTTGCTTTAACATTGATAAGTGACTGAAATGTTACAGATTTTTCATTTTAAAAAGTACGGAAAACAAATATTTCTGATTTGACTTGGCTTTCAAGTCTATAGCTTCCTGTGCTCAGTTGTTAACTAGGATTGTACCTATCTATCAAACATTATATTTGGAGATAATGAGGAGATTCTTTGTGGTATTTTGTTTTATTATTATTTTATCTGTCACCCACCATGATTACTTAAATCTAATTGAAAATAAATGAATTGGTACAGTCCCCATGCCCTTACTCGGGCAGAAGATGATTCTGGGCCATGTGCAGGCTTTGCAACCTCCAGATGCTGAAACCAGAGGAGAAGAAGATGGGTTTAAGTTGCAGTCAATATGTCCCTGAATGAATCTTCCAGTTTCTTCTTTTAAAATCTGAGTTTCATTTCTAGGCCTGTATGACCCACTTATTTCAGACCACACTTACTCAATACCTAAATGAGTGAATTTATTATGGCAATTAATTATTAATAAGTATACACTTAGGATGACGTTCTAACAAAAATAGAGAGACTACATGGAAATTGTGCCTTGAAACAGAGAGGCAAGTAATTTAAAATTTAATTTTAATATTGCCCAGAATTAGTTTGTAGAATAGAAATCATCATTCCTCTAAGCTAAACTTAGTGGCTTACACATATTTTACCTAGTTGTGAAAATAAAAGAACATACCTCAAGAGTGAGCATCCTTGGAAACAAAATAAAGGATAAAAGTGGTAGTTCTCTGTCATTAGATATCCTTAAGAATGATTAGAGAAACATCTTTTTGGGAACACATTTTATGTTCTATCATATTCCTCTGATTCCAATTATTTGTGGTTATATTTCTGTGTATGACATATATACATATATATTTCATTGGTCCTCATGCAAAAAAAGGTATTATGAGCATGAGTGATTGCACTTTGTATTTCAGTATAAGAACTCAGAGTCTTCTAGAAGCCTTCACACAGTTCTTGTGATTCACAAGGTCCCTATGAGATTACTTTAATAGATAAATGAATTTGGAAATGTGCTTTGTATGCCTGCCTTTTTAAGCTGCTGTGAGCTGCTCTATCCTTTCCTCTCCCAGAAGCTAATTTTCATTTCTAATTTCAGGAACAGAAATCTGATATACAGCAACAATTATGTGGATGTGAACATCAAAGCAGAAATATCCGACAAATGTAGCCAAGAAAACTTCACCCAGGGAAGATGTTGATCAGTGTCAGTGCTTGTTGGTAAACAGTCTCTAAGAGATCCAAAATCTCCCTTTCCTGCCTCAGCTAACCCTGTGAGTGCATGAGTGAGGCATCAGAGCAGCTTCATGGATCAGCTGATGAGACCTGCTGCCAGCCAGCTAAAAATGATGAATGAGAACAGAAGAAAAAACAATAATTAAGCTTTTCTGTTTTCTGGATTTTGGAGATGAGCTATCATTAGATGTAAAAAAAATCACCCAACCAATTCTTCAAATTCTGCCAGTAATAACAAAAAGAGCTTGTGAAGAGGATGTTCAGTTAATCATTGTTTACCAGATCCCATTTGGTAACAGTTAAATAATGCATGCAAACTTGGAAAGGTCCAGAAAGTCCTACTCAAAGTTCATTCCAGGTCTCAAACTTTGAGGAGAAATGTTAAAACCCTGCATCCAGTGAGAGAATTGCTCATCATCGATGTACAATACATGGTTCACTGACTGACTTACCATTCTGAGAAGGAAATCCATTTGTAGGCTGTAAATTACTAAGATGAAACTTCCATGTTAGTAGCTTTCAATGCACTTTGTTTCAGGAATGTACAAAAAAAAAATCCAGGGCGATGCATCTTCTTTTACTATAAAATATGTGTTACAATTTAGAAATATTGATGAAAAGTGAAAATCAATTTCCTCTGTCATACCTTTGTGCAGATGCCATTTGAAAGGTGATATGCTGCAGTTCTAATCTCTCTTCCATTTTGCAGCACCTATGGAAAAAAAAATCAAGTAGGTAAAGCGTAATGGTCAAAGGAAAAAAAAGAAGGGGAAAAAAAAAAGAGAACAGAAATTTAAAAATAAGATCTTGTGGTGTCACTATACACTTCTCCAGCAAGAAGTCTGGCATAGTCCTTTTATTTGGTGCCAGATCCATCATCCACTTAAGTGGAGATACAGGCTATTACTTGCTTCAGTAGGAGCTGGAACAAACCTGCAAATTGCAATTGTCAGGGTCTTTCTTGCCTTGTGGTATCCAATATCAGCAGGTATTAAAGGGATTCAGCACTTGCAAGGCATTTTTACAGCATGCAGATAAAAATAAATCACCAAACACTCACTGAATAGGGCAACGTTGCCCTATAATTGCATATCCTGATAAACATACATTTCACCACAGAACATTTGAAGACCTTTAAGAGTATTTGGAATTTAATCCCAAAGAATTCACAAAAATATACACAAGTATATTGAGGCTAGAAAGATGTAAAAAGAGCCTAATGTCAATGGATGAATAAATAGTAAATTCTACTCTTAATTTATGCATTTTAAGAAACATCTAATTTTGGGAGAATAAATTTATCATGTCCTATTTTTGATGTGGTTAAGTTCAACAGTCTATTTCCTTTGGATGTATTTTAGTTTGATTGCTTTCAGAAGATGCACAATATTTTATGAATGTTTTCAACATGAATCATTTCAACTTTCTATTTTAAATTTGAAAAAAAAAAAAATCCTCAAATAATAGAGATGGAGTAGAAGAGGCTGAAACACATACAGGTATCATCTGCCTTTGATCATTTTCCAGCTTTACACAGGAAGCCATCAAAAATAAAACAAACTCAACCAATTCCCCTTCCTTGTTTTTATCTATCTATTTTTCATCCCACAAACTAAAGCTGTCTTTCTTGTCTGCTTTAAAGTCCTACTTATGTGCAGTGAGAAAAATCCAGTGTTTCATTCAGAGATTTTAAAATGTAAATCCCAAAATATGCCACAGTTCCAGCTGTGCTTGTTGTCCATCTCCTCAATGATTCATATCAATCATGCACAAAAGGAAGTGGCCCTGATCTTTTACTTTTTGGGGGCAAAATGTCCCAGTATTTCCTCTACAAATCATCAGGAAAAATGCCAGAAAGCCCACTAGGACTCCCCAGATTAGATGCTTTGCTGGTCTGTCTTCTCTAATCATCACCAGTGTGTCTCTGTATACTGATTCAGATGCCTTAAATCAGCCACATCTCTCCTCAAAGGTATATCTATCTTTTTATTATTATTATTATTTTTTTTTTTTTACAGTTTACATCCCCAAGACCACAGATTTTTATTTGATATTTGTTTATCTTCAGGCAGCAGCAAGCACAGCTGGACTCCCACACTGATCTCCAGATTCCAGATACATTTAAGCAAGGCAGTGTTTACAGAAAAAGAAGGAAAGACATGAAGATTTTTTTCATCATTTTTGTTCACCTGAACATGTGTAAGCTTGTTTAAGCTGTTGTTTAGGATCTCACAGCTGAAGTTTTCAGTTTAGAGATCAGTAGCTACAGTCTCCTGTTTTATTGGCTTTCATTCTGTTTGCAGCCATTTCTTGTCACCCTTTTCACTCCTCTCCCATAAGTGCTCTCTAATATCCAGAAGGGGTGTTTTATGCAACTCTTAGAATATATCCACTGCCTCTCCTACATGTCTCTCTCTTCCTAAGGTAAAATACTTTGAGCCTCAGACCCCAGAATGTATCTTAAAGTTTCTGTACTGTGTAAAAATCACATGAAGGATAAAATCATGAAAATTCTGCTTTTTCCAGTCAAAGAAATATGAAACTAAAGGCCATGAAGTGGAACTTTCAAGGAACGTTTTTGAAGTCTTCCAGGGAATATTTCAATACCTACCACACTCAAGGAAACTGGTTTCTTACAGCACTGTCCTGTCAGCCCTTGGCTCCTCAGGCTGCCTCTCATTCCAAGGTCACAGCAGCATACAACAAATCCCACGTAAAGATCTTCATGGAGGAGAAAGGCCGTGTGCCTGTGGGGAAGAGGAAGGTGGAATGGTAGAAAGAACACTTTTCTCTTCTCTAGAACAACACAACATTGACCATGTTTACTATTTCCAAGTGTGACAGCACCCAAAGCCAGGAAATTTTCTCCTCAACTGTCCTACGACGTTACAACATGAAAGCAAAACCTCAACAAATTAAGGAAAGACTCAAGAGCTGTCATACAGTTCCATTTAAAGTGCTTTTTAATAAAGAATCTAGAAAGGGAAATCATGTCCCAAAAGGTGGCTAGATCTTGAACTATTTATTTTTTCTTTCCCCCTCTCTATCATTTTTTGCTTCAGCTTGTCTGATTTACTGTCCTGCTTGAACAATAAAACAGGGTCATTGGTTTGAAGTGTTTTCATTATTATTTTGTTTTATTTTTGCATTTATCCCCACAAGCCTAATTAACTCCTGCTTTGTTGGAAAGCCAGCTGTACTTACAAAGTAGGTTACAAACATTTTAATAATCACTCAGTGGCTTCAAGAGGTATTTATTTAAAATTCTGTCTTATATAATACATGTTCATGTTCTGATAGCAGAGAAGAACATGTGCTTTGAACAAAAGATTAAATTCCTACTTATAACCCAACACTTTTAGCCCAATTAAATTCTTACTTATAACTATTTACCTCACATATAATATTTAATTGTACCCTTTTTTCCCTAATCATGGATCTCAAGTAATCTTTCCTCAGGTGATCTGTGCCAAAGAAAGTTACAAAGCTGCAGGCTGAGAAACAAATTTGCTGTTATGATTCTTCAAAATGTAAGTAAATGGGCTCAGGAATTGTTACAAAAGGGAAAAAAAAAGGTCAAAAGTCAAAAAAAAGGAGTGAAATTTGTTTACTGGAAGGAGGTTTGGATTCTTAAGTTGGAAGATCACAAAGAGATAAATTGAGGCCTTAAATTTTGAGGAATATAAAGTAGGAGAGAGATCTCTCACAACATTTTGTTCTTGCTGGATCTGTGTCATTCAGGAACAACAAAGCCTACAAAGAAATTATAAAATTAATAAAACCACACTTACAACTTCAGATTCATAAAAAAACTTTTCAAAATCCACAAGAGCTCTGACTTTGCTTCTGTGGTTTCAATTAGATTATGTACTTCAAATTGATACTAGAGAAGATTAGAACAACGCTCCCAAGCTCAGAAGCCCATTTCCCTAAGAGCAATTATTTTAAGATTTATGACTATGGTTATATATTTCTGATACTTCTGTGTGAAAAAAATGCAAATATTATCTAACCTTAAATATTAGCACCTTAATAACAAAATAAAATACTGCATTTCAGCATTTATTTATAATAAATATAAATTTATAATTAGTTCATAAAATTGGTAAACTGTACCTACAATGTAAGTCATTAACTCCTTTTATTGGGAAAATAAGGTGTTTTAAAATTAGTGCATTTGAGTGAGGGATGCACAGCACTCCCCTGTCCATATTCTGTGTGCTGCAGCTAATGCACTTTTCCAATGTCATGGGGCATGCATGAACTAAATTCCATGTCCCTTTGCTCTCTCTTTATTACTTTAAATCTTATTATGCCATTGATTTTTCAAACAGAACTCCCCACAGAAACCAACAGGACTCTGCTTGGAAATCAATGCTATCATATGGCCTTGAGTATTCCATTATTCAGCTGCAGAGATGGACTGAAAACGTTAAAAAGGGTGAAAACATCAGCAGGTAGGCTTCAAATAGACAAAAAAAACCCCAAAAAATCTCCTTTCAACCAATGATTTCTGGCAGTAAAAGGTGAAGCAGGTTTTGTCCTGCTTCTCCAAGAGGAACACAATTCAAGTAAGGAGAAACTGAAACCACATCCCCATGGCCCAAAGGGACTGCTGCACTCCTATCCCCCTTCTGAAAAAAGAAAGGGATTTATTATCCCACTAATACACCCCTTTGCTGCCCCTTCACTAAGACAGCACACATGCCTCTCTGCTAGTTTCTGGGAAAATAATGGACATTTCAAATATGCAAGTGCATGTGTGCATTTATATTTTTTGTGCTTGGCACTTATATAGCCGGAATCTTGCACACAATTAAGAAATACCTAGGAACCAGAAACTTCAGAAATCTTTAAAAGTGTGGCATTGGTTGGTACAGAATTAACAGGAATAAAATCAGCTTTGAGCCACTTCAGACACAGATCATGAATGGCAAGGGGCACTATCAGTTTATCCACATTTGCAATGCAGGTTTGCAAACTTCAGTAAAAGAAAGCTTGAAAAAATGCTTACAAGCACTGGTCTTTTATAAGTAAAAGAGAACACAAATAATACAACTTCTCTGTAATGGTCATAAATTGCATATCAGTGACTAGACATGAATCTAACAGAAGCCAATTTTTTAAATGGATTGAGTGGGGTAATTTATATTTAAAGGGAGGAAAAGATACATTGTGTACTACCTCTGTCTCCCAGACCAATTTCAAACACCGCCAAACTCATTTCCCTCCCCAGAAAATTGTCCAAACCTCATCACATCACTCTTGCTCTCCCATCATCCATATAACTGCAGCTCAAAGGAGCATTAATTTGTACAGAAGAGATCACATTTAACATATAAAATCCAGTGAAAATAAAGCTAATGTACAATCCTTTATACAAGTAGCAGTTCTGGGAGGCTAAGGGGACTGGATGTGGAAGAGCAAACATCATGTGTGGGGAAAAAAAAAAGCATTAGTCTAAACTAAAATAAAATTTTCCACTGTGCCCTCATATGGTTCCTCTCTGATTAGAACAAGTTTCTTTTTAATATTAGGTGCTTAGTAACAGAAAAGAATTTGTAATAACGTTTCTCACAGATGAAGCATCCGCTCTTTCCTTTCAGGAAGAAACATTTTCTTTTACCCAGCACACATTTTAATTGCCTGAGATGCAATTTCCCTTATGAATAATTTGAATACAGCTGACTTTTTGACTAAGCAAATTTCCTTCAGAGCTCAAATGATGTGTGCACTGTAAAATATGGAAAACCATGTGGCAGGGTAGCAGAAGCAAAGTGATGAAGTATAGCATTAATTTTAATGTCATTTAAGAAGTCACCAAGGTTCATACTCTGTCAGTGACACGTGCCTCTGACCAGATGTGTAGCCTACATTTTAGTTCAGGGCCACAAAACATTCCTCCACAAAGCTCCCTTCACAGTGTCCCATTTCATGTCAGCTTTGCCATTACAGACCCTCCTCTCAGTATCTCATAAGGGCTCTAAAAATAAAAAAAAAAGATCCACAGGAAAGTGGAGTTAGGCTCTAAAATTTTGTCTCTTCATCAGAGAATTTGTTACTGTCTTCCCCTAAAATACAGAAATACAGCCCTCATGGGGCTGTGTGCTTCCAACTTAACATATGAATAACTTATTGAAATTACTATGTCCTGAAGTGGGAAAGCAAAATTTAGCAGCTAGATTTTTTTCTTTTTTTTCTTTTTTTTCTTTTTTTTTTTAAACATAATAAACCAGAAAGAAAAATTTTGATGTATCTAAAGGAACATTCTTTTCTAGTGCAAGTTACAGGTGTGAACTTTCAATAAATCATGCAAGAGACTTAGATATTGTCTGAGAGTCATAGATAACTCGTAACAACTGGAAATTAGATCACCATTTCCGCTAAGAGAATCAAGCTGTAGTCAAATGTTGGGTTTAATGATACCACAGAGCCCAAACAGGACTAATAAAGCAGCTCTGTTGATATTGTCAGTGTACATAATTTGGAAATCCATTATCTCATCCTAAAAATGCACTCGATGAATACTTTGTAGAAGCTTTATTAGCTGCCTAGTCTAGTAAATAAACTGAAATACTAATTACTCTTTCTTTGGAAAGAGGCTTTGTTGTTTATTTTAATGTTGGAATTATTTCAGTAAGAGGAATTTTATTTTACAAGGACTGTGTTGGGAAAATTTGTCTGCTAAGGGAAATAAACAAGTTTCTTTTGTACCAACATAAACTACCTCAGAAGATGAGTAACCACTAACCATAACATAATATAATTTCAGATTATTTGCATTTTCACTTGTCCATAGCAGCTAAGCCATCTGTTACACCTTTTATTTTTTCTAGTCTCTTTAAAAATAGCAAAAGTAAACACTCTCTATCTGTGCTTTTTTAGTGCTAAAACAGTGTTCAGCTAAACTGTACCAATGAGTAAGAACTAAAAAATTCAGCAGTTTCTGATGTCTCTTCCAATATTTTAGTTCACTGGACCAGATGCAAACACAAACTAAACTCTTGCAGATGAACATAAATTCCATGAAGTTCATCTCCAGTGTGTTTTAAAATATTCAGCTTTTTTTTTTTCCTAATCAGATACAAGTAAAATCAACTGAGCCTGCTAAAACTTCATACTGAGCTCCTTTTTATAACAATAACTTATGATTAATGTACTCTTCAGTAGGAAAGGTCTTGCTTAATAGAAAAAAACCCCAGCAAAACCCCAATCTGCTTTGATATCTAAAATAACCATGTTGTTTAAACAGAAATACTCCCTTCCTTTAGCAAGTAGCAAAGCCCTTGTCAGAAAATGAGCTCTCAGCTTTCAGTCATTTAACCCCAGGTAACACTGAGCATGGTGAGTTTTTCCAAAGAGGCCTTTGCTGATTTTGTGTGATGTGCATGTCTTAAGGCAGAAAGTAAAACAAGAAAAAACAACACAAACCAAAGAGAACCAAAGAGAACCAAAGGAAAGAGAACCAAAGAGAACCAAAGGAAAGAGAACCAAAGAGAACCAAAGGAAAGAGAACCAAAGAGAACCAAAGGAAAGAGAACCAAAGGAAAGAGAACCAAAGGAAAGAGAACCAAAGGAAAGAGAACCAAAGGAAAGAGAACCAAAGGAAAGAGAACCAAAGGAAAGAGAACCAAAGGAAAGAGAACCAAAGGAAAGAGAACCAAAGGAAAGAGAACCAAAGGAAAGAGAACCAAAGGAAAGAGAACCAAAGGAAAGAGAACCAAAGAGAACCAAAGGAAAGAGAACCAAAGAGAACCAAAGGAAAGAGAACCAAAGAGAACCAAAGGAAAGAGAACCAACGAGAACCAAAGGAAAGAGAACCAACGAGAACCAAAGGAAAGAGAACCAACGAGAACCAAAGGAAAGAGAACCAACGAGAACCAAAGGAAAGAGAACCAACGAGAACCAAGGGAACGGGAACCAAAGAGAACCAAGGGAACGGGAACCAATGGAACGGGAACCAATGGAACGGGAACCAATGGAACGGGAACCAATGGAACGGGAACCAAAGAAAACACCCTAAACCCCACAAAACCACCAAAGACCTCTTACCTTTCTGCCTACCTTTCATTTTTCTAGTGACATTGCGCTGCTTGATTGGCTCAGTCTCATTCCATGATGTTTAGTGGATGAGTTAGGCCATGGATGTCTGCATCTGGACTTTATCAAACATCTGGCACCGTTTTCTGCAGCTCCCTCCTGGAGAAACTGGACTCCCAGCACGAGGGCAGGTGCCCTCTTTGCTGGATGAAAGATCTGCTGGTTGGTCATTCACAGAGAGCAGTGGTGAAAGGTGCTGCATCCAGCTGTCCCCAGGTCACCTGTGGTGTCCCCAGAGGCTCAGTTTTGTTTAACATCTTTATTGACAACCTGGACCCTCAGCAAATTTGCAGCAGGTTGGGCAGGGATGCTGATCTTCTTGAGGGTAGGAAGGCACTCGACAGTGCTGGGTTAATGTTTGGGTTTGGTTGTCCTCAAGGTCTTTTCCAGCCTAAATGCCTCAACGGGAGTTGGGTCATGGGATTTCAAAGAGATACATGCATGAAAACTTGGAAAATGTTTCCCCTCTGGAGAGCAGCACTAATTAATTCATTAGTGATGAAATGTATTAGTGATGAAAAATGTCTATGTATTTAGGTCTGTCTTCTGGTTAGGGAAATCTTCGCTGGGTGTTGGAGAGCAAACTATTCCCAGAAATTGATACATAAAAGCATCTCTCTGTAGGGAGGAAGTTTAGCAAAACTCTGAGGGAGAAAAAATTAAATGAATTCCTAAACTGTTTCTCAGTGTAGACAGTTTTCAATATTTAATGGGCACATTGAAGTTGAAAAGAGGACATAATCTCTTTTTCTTTCTTTTTTGTCCTTTAAAATTGTAATGATGAGGTATTTTTGTTTTATTTTTACTGAAAAAAAAATAATCCTGCAATCTATTTAGAACAAAAAATATTGTACCTCTACCATTGGAATCTAAATGTAAGTAATTTTGTTAACATTTAGGGTGTGCTATGATCAGGGAACACCCATGAAAACTGAAATTACTCAAGTAAAAGCTTGAGGACCACAAAAAAAATCTGTTAAAATACCAGACTGAAGTAAAAACATTAGAGGGAAATCTCTCCACTCCCAATATTAATTTGACTTGAGGGAGTGGGAAGTGGTGTGGAAATCACCAGGGATCACTTGAGTCCAGGCCCATGAAAGCAGATTCCTAGGACACAGATCCTATACTGACAAATTCCAGTCCAGGAGCTGTCAGTTTAGCAGCAAGGCTGCACGGAGCTGCAGCAGCCTCCACAGATATCCCAAACCTCCCAAAAAGAGTCCAACCCTCAGTGCAGTGTCTGAGAGGCACAAGAGTGGATAAACTCACCACCCAGGACTCC
The DNA here is from genome assembly GCF_021018805.1 of Prinia subflava. Lineage (NCBI taxonomy): Eukaryota > Metazoa > Chordata > Aves > Passeriformes > Cisticolidae > Prinia > Prinia subflava. The sequence continues at coordinate 8,661,548 of NC_086264.1, read as the reverse complement.
CGATGCCCTGAGGCACCAACAATTTCATGGAGATGCAAGTTCACATCTAATAGCTTATGGCAGGCTGGGCAGCCTGCTTGCCTTCCTGAATAAGGTACAGTAAGTATAATTTACCCCCTTAAAAATCTCAAGAAACTTTCATTGAGTTTTCCAAGGGGAAACCCTTCCAAGTATAAAATATATCAGATTTGCAGTTATTTAGCAATATCTTATTCTTTTCTCCTTTACAGAACAAACTGACTCCTCTATCCCAGACTGAGACACACTGACTGGTATGTGTGTGTCCCTTGGAAAATTAGATCAGCACTTGGAGCTCTCCATTAGCGTGTTATCCAAGCATTGCTCCTTTCATTGCTTTGTTTCTTAATGTTATTATTTTTATCTCTGAAGAGCATTTTATGCCACCCTGGGTGAGTTACAATGTTACAGTGGGGCACAGTGTTTGTCTTGGTTTGGTTTGAAACCATCCCATTAAAGGCTGACAATACACCTGAACTAAATCTACTTGAAAACACAATTATACAAGAAAATAACTGTAGAATTTCAAAGCACCACCAAAGAGGAAGAGACAACTTTTGCCTGAAACATAGTCTATCAGTAATAAAAAGAAAATGAAATTTGTTGTAGCCATGTACAGTGAAATAGTGTGGAAATGTTATTCAAAAAAAGCAGATATTTGATGAAGTATACATTTCAACCCCAATAAGTATTAAAAAAAAATCCACCTGCAATTTCCAAGCTGTTATTTCTCAAAGCTAAGGAAAAAGTCTTTATGTGTTCAGATTTTTTTCCTTTATTTTTTCACCGTTTCTGCAGATGTTTGCTTTTAACTAGCCTAACCAAACCGGCTTAGATAATTCCTAATTTACAGAACTATAAGCCTTTCCCCTGAACACCATCTGGTTTTTTTACAGGCAGAAGTTCCCTTTATAGTGTGATTTATTCTCAAATCTGAAACTTTGAAAAACATCAAATCTTTGCCTCAAACCTGGAAGTTCTTTTTTCCCCACACTCTGGCTCCTAACAGAGTTTCTCTGTTCCAAAGGAAATCAAAAGTAGTGTCTGTGAAATATCAGTTTCTAAAATTTCTCATTCCAAATCTATATAAGATCTCTACACTGATTTTATCAATATTATATTGGCTTGTTCATGATTGTGACTGTCACTACGTTTCATTTTCTAGTCCCTTCTCACGTACATATAATTGCATGAAAAATATAAGTCTAGGCCAAGTAAAATTAACATTAAAAAATTACCTTATGTTATCCTGTAATGCTATTGGAACTTTAAGAAAACCAGATTCCAAGTATGAAACGAAAAACAGAAGAACATTTTTGCTTAAAAACCTGCAGAATAGACAGGTAAAACCAAGAGATATAAGGGAACAAAGAAAAAAATTTTCCAGAATAGTATTTTAAGACCTCATTAAGAGAAATTCTAGGTCCAAGCAGTGTATTCTGATTATCACAGGGATGACTTTAGAGTTGGCAGTTGAAATTCAAGAGAGGATTATTGGTTGTCTTCTGGTTTTCTTCTTAGTTTAGATGGCATTGCACATTGAAATCAAGTTTTACTGCAGGATAGTCAATCCATCAGTCAGAACTGGCTGAATATAAGTTGGATGGGACTCCAGGAGGACCCAACCTTCCCCCATGACATGGGTCTGATTGCCCACATCCTCCCCCAGCAGCTTATCGAGCATCTAGCAGGACAAAGATGACATTTCCACATCTCTAATCAGTTTCCTTTGTTGTTATAACTTTGGAGAGCAGCTCATGACTGTCTTTCATTTCTTTTCTCACAACATTTACGTTCCCAAATTCTGGTCTTTTTTTAAGCAAATGAGAAGATTCCATCAGCAAAATGAGAAGATTTCAATGTCAACAGCCAGTAAATTAAATCCTGTGCCTGAGCATGGATGCAGACAGTTCATGTACAGAGGCAGATGTGGTCACAGTGTGGAACAAAAGGTGACAAACAGCCTGTTGGGAAAAGTCCAGGCTGGAAGAAGTCTGAGTGGGCTGGTCAAGTGGAAGGTGTCTCTGTCCATGGTGGGGGGATTGGAACTAAGGGCCTTTCAGGTTTCTTCTAACCTGAGCCATTCTATGGTTCTACGACAAACCACAGCCGCCACCAACCACAGCCGCCACCAACCACAGCCGCCACCAACCACAGCCGCCACCAACCACAGCCGCCACCAACCACAGCCACCACCAACCACAGCCACGCATCCCCCATGTGCTCCCAGCCAGACCTTTGGAAGATGAAACATGCTCCCTAAAGTGTGTGGATCCAATCCTTCACAGTCTGGACAAATTGAAAACATGTTAAGACCTTTCTGGAAGCCAACATGGTGAGGCACTGTTAGTCAGCATTATTCTCCTACAGCAACCTAACTCTCCTCTACACAAACTTTCAAGCTTAACTGGATTTTCTGTTTACATTAACTGGCTTGTTCAGAGCTATGTATTAATTTTGAATTATCAGACTTTGACTTCATGAGACAGCTGTCTGCAGTGACATGAGCTTTATCAAAATAGTAAAACGTGTCTGGAGCATCAAACCAGCCCCATCCTGTAAAATGGCAGGTACAGGACACCTCCAGTGGTGCTTCTTTCATGAGTGTCCCTCCTAACGATGAGAAGGTGAAATTGCTTGGACAATATGCCTTAACTCCCTGTTCTAGCTCTGTGACTGAAGAACTAGCTTCTTACTCTTGAAAGTCTTATATCACAAGTGTAAATATATACTGGCAGGAGACAGGAGCAAATTTACCCCATGAAAATTCACACATTTCCATGGCTTCAGCACACTCTACCAAATACTTGCTACCAGGAAAAACAAAACAAAACAAAACAAAACAAAACAAAAAACCAAAAAAAAAAAACACACCCCCCCAACACACACAAAAAAACCCCAACAGAACAAAACAAAAAACATAGAGAACACTTTGAACTGGTAGAGGTTTTAGAGCATTAGAGGGAAAAAAAATCACTTTACAAAAGACATAAACTATTTCTCCTAAAGGACTGATGACAACAGTGATTGGAATGGGCCCAAATTTGAGAAATACATTTTCTAATCTAAGAAAGAGGGCAAAGTTGCACAACAAAGTGACAAAGTGACATCTTATTGCTTATTTGAATTAATTCCAGAGGAATATTGATATTTTAGAAAGAAAGATTTATAGAACGGCATAAATAAGAAATGAAAAGTAAGAGCCACTAAACAGGTATAAATAAAATGCAGCAAGATTAAATATAAAGCAAATAAAGACATATTTAATAAGAAGTATTCTCTTTTCCTTAATAGAAGCAGAGCAATAAATTACATAAATCCAAGACCAGCTTAAATCCAAAGTATGTTCAGTATATTTACAATGACTTAACTTGCAAACATTGATAGAAATCAAGATACTAACCTTGTACATCCCAATTACAGAAAACTGACTCAGGCGCATCATACATGAAAGATATCTGCATGTAGCCCAAATATTGTGACTTACCACAATTTGCAGCAGCTCTAACATCCAGCCAAGGTAAAGCCATTATTACAGATAACACCTGGAGAGCCCAGCCATGGCGGAGCTCTCCTGCCACCATCCCCGTTTCTATCTGAGAAGCAATTTCTGTTACAGCAACAAATGCCTCCTGGAACTAATTGGCACTCATTGTCAATCTCAGAGCAGAGCATAATGAAGTGCCTTTTGAGCCTGAGAGGTTCTGAAGAGGTGATCTCTCCAGCACAGAACAGAGACTCTGTAATGAGGCAGGATAAGGATGATTCCTCTGCTAATGCTCAGTCCTTACCTGTCCTTACTGTAAAAAAAAAAAATAAATTGGAATTCATCCATATGTTTAAGGAATCCAGGGAGCCCCTGTGTAAAACAAAAAGTGATATTGGTGCAGTTCACTGCTCATGGGGACAAGGATCACAAAGAAAGTTTGCAGTAAGAGCATCTTTGTTCCCTATCTCCCACTTCATGCATTTCATTGCTCTGAAAAAATATTTGTGATCTAGCAGGGAATAAGTCTGAACAGTGGTAACAGCAGAAGACTGATTCCTGGTACTCATCACCAATATTTTATCCTAAAAAAGATAATATCTTTCTAATTCTCAAACGCAATCTGGGGGACTGTCACCTTTATTATACCTGCTAAACCTTGAGATACAATTTATGTAAACAGAGAAATTCTTACTGCAAAGCTTTCCCCAGTCAGTCAAGCTGCTATTTGGAAAGTAACAGCACAATAGAACAGATAAATTAACTAGGGTCTTTATCAAGCATTGGTATATTCATATCAGATTACTTCTTTTTACATGGACTGCAAATAAAAACACATCAATTCAAGTTGACAGGCTCCTTTAAAACTGAGGGAATGCTTTGAGTGCTGAGTCTTCACCTATGCTACGTGTTGAAGTGCTTAAAATACAGGACAAAGCCTTTAAACAACAAATCCACAAAAGTAAGGGACCTAGGCAGTCCGGAGGCAGTTATTGGGCTTCAGACAGAGTTCTTCAGCAAAAGAGGTTTATAAAGGATGTATTCTTGAACATGAGGCTATCACTGCAGTCCATCTACTTTTTAAATGTTTTCAGACATAATACTTTGTTCCATCAGTTAGCTGGAAAAATGGAATTAGATATCCCATAGTTATTTTGGATAATCCCAACAAGTATGTTCAGCACTTTGCTTTGTATTAAGTGTTGGTCTAGGATTAGGCACTTGTTGGCAACCTGGTATTAAAACTCTGCTGCTGTAAAATTTTTGCTGCAATGAATAATAGTTATGTTAATAATTATTATGATTACTGTGTTATAACACAGTTCCTTTTCTTTTCCCCTCTGTTTATTAAAAAAATACCCAGCAGAGCTTTAAAAAAGAGCAAGGTAGTGGCATACATAACTCTCCCTGAAAAAATGACAAAGAATTTGTCATCCAAGTGGTCAAAGGGCAGACCTCCAAATTAAAACACTTTGGAGACACACTGGGAAAATGCCATTTACCAAAAGCCAAATTGTCATTTTGGCACACGTGGATCCATGACAAAGGGAGAAAAATCTGTGCCAGTTCCTGCTGCAGCTTCTGACACGGGTTTATCTCCCTTTCTCCTGAGATGCTGTGCAGCTTGGCAGCTCATGGAATCTCATTGACAACGTTTTCATGGCAATTGCAGCTGTCATTTAGGGACATACCCTACCTACCTGCTGCCTCCATCGAGTGCAAAAACAAGGAAAAACCTCTCTGAATTCTTCTTTGAGAACTCTTCTGGATCTCTAGGATTCCATGTGTTGCTTTTTTCTTGTTCTAACAGTAAAGATAATTATAACCGTTTCTGAATTGTGAGATCAACCAATATCTTCCTCTCCTATACTCCACTTTCCCCTTTCATTCCTTTTAGCATCTTCTACAATACCTCTAGACTAAGGTACATTTGAGTCTGCAGCCCATCAATACTGCTCTGTACTGAACATTTCCAGAATAAGATGAGATTAATCACAAAATTACATCTACATCTTGGCAAGAAAAGCTGAAAACATCCTGGTCTTAGGGCCTCACAACTCAGCTACATCATATTAGTTGGTCTAACCACATGTTTTCATACGAGTAATAATATGTCAGGTTTCCTCACAAAGACAGAGGCAAGGATTTTTAGGTAAGAGTACTTTTCTACAAGAGCTGAACTTCATTACAGATAACTTTAATCCACTTAAGTCTATATCACAAATGACATTTCCAGTGTTCAAATTTCAGAATATGGAAGAACTGGAAAAGGTCAGAACTCTCTTAGCACCCCTCAAAAAATACACTGTTTAACAGACTGTTAGTACAGAGAAATATATGTAAAATGTTCAGGATGTGAAAATGCAGGTAAAACAGACTCAGTACCGAAACAACAGGTTGTGCATGTGTGTATAGTTAAGGAACAACGTAAAATTTTGAACACTTTTGCTGTAGTGGAACACAAGGAAGCAGGTAAATTCCAAGCTGTCTTTCCAGCCTGGGAAAAGGTGATTATTGTCATTGATGCTCTATGGAATACATTTACCACCAATACAAATACATGTTTGATAAACCTTTGACAATTAGTTAAGATGTATAAACTCCTACAAACAACACACTTTAAGATAGCATCTCCTGCAAGAAAGATCTAGCCAAAATGTTTAAGCCTCTCCTTTTTTAGATTATCTTCTGATCATTATCTACAATTTGCCCAAGCAACCCAAAGTAAACTATGCTGGGAACAAAATGCAAGAAAGAATATTTCTGTCTTAATAATTTGATACTCCAGCTCTGCAGAGGAGAAGTTGGACTCTCAATGACAAAGTATTGCATGAAGTCTACCTCAATCTATTCTTCATAAATATCTTGAGGTAAAGAAAATCACTGTCTGTCAAACAGACAATATATACCACATGTCTAATTCTTGCTACAAATCAGTGTTTCCAATGTCAGAGTCTAATGTCCAGCTCAGTCTGATTATTATTTCCCTATGTTAGAGGAATTGACTTATTTGTGGCAGAAAAAGAGTTGATTCCATCGTGGATAGATCATATTCTATTCAATCCATATCCTGCTGGACCAACAAAGGCTTTTCTGAAAAACTTTTCTTTCTGAATATAGCATTTATCTGTTAATCAGCTTTCCCTTTCATATTTATTTTGGTAACTCCAGCTTTCAAATACAGTTCCAGAGCTCTGTCAATACCAACTCCTGTGTACTGTGATTTCAAGGCAGCTTTAAACTCATACACAGTAATGCTCTTAGTTTAACAAAGTATATCACATATACATGTATGCTCATATGCCATATATATAAATATATATGCATATAGCACACTGTAGTACATTTTAAAGATATTAAGAGAGGCACTGAATTAACATTTTATATAAGAAACTTTTCATAACGCATTATCAGTTTCTTGAAACAGTACGTACTTGACAATTATAACTTAGTTTCTTAGAAACAGAATTCCATAGGTAATTTCTGTCTATTATGCTGATAAGTTTCGTGGGAACATCTGCACTTAAAATATGTGTCTCATTTAAGAATAATGTGATTATTGCATTCATAGATTAGTGAAAAGACAATCTAGCATTGAGAACAAAAATCAGCACCATCAAATATCTGCAAAAGCGCTCAATCTGTCTGTCTTGCACAGAGTCAGATTGAAGCACAGAATTTTGAAAGGAAAACAAAAAATACAGCTTATAAGCAAACAAAAACTTCCTTTTAGGAGAAATTCCTAAAAGGAATTACGTTTTAATACAGACTAACAGAGGAGGAACCAGCTTGACCAAATGTGCAGATTTTTTTCCCTTCTAAATTTAAATTAAATTGTTGGGAGGTTATAGAAACTTATCTATTCGTTACATATAATTGTGTTATTAGATTTCATGAAAAAATTCACAATACCTTTAAATTCACAACCTTTAAATCTCTTCTTTTGTGATTTTTAACAAGGATTGTCCTGCTTTTAAGATGGCTGCTCTCTCTTTTGATATGAAATTCTAAACATGCATGGAATATGAAATGACTGACAGAATACTAATATTATCTTACTCATAAGAAATCATATTCTGATTAATATCTACTGCTTCAATATATACATAAGAATTTATCAAATTCATTCATTGATTATTCAGGCTTTGGTCATGACAGCCAAAAGCAGATTATCAAAGATTCAACATCAGTTGCTGAAGTACAGAAAGTGCATATGTTTAGGAAAGGAACAAAAATAAAAATGAAGCAGCTAACTATGCAAGATAAACTGGGGTCTAAAGTTTCTAAGCAAACAGAAGTTGTTAAGAAGAGTGTGCAGATATGATATGTGATATGTGCTTGCTCTTGTGGATTCACATGGAAAAAATATTCATTATTATTTGTTTTTATTCACTTATTTCCCCATCCTCTCACCCTCTGCCATTTATATTTAAACAATCACATAGCTGGGAACTAGGACCTGGGGTGGGCATTTGTGGAGATTTTTAAGTCTTGTAGGCATAGCTGACCCGTCACAGGCCACAAAAATTATGTAATATCAAACAACAGCATAAACATTCAACAACAAGCTGGAAACCTCAGGTTCCTTCCTTAAGCTCATACCTCTGTCTAAATCTTGCTAAATCTAAATTCATTTCCAAATCCCACCATCATGTAAGAGCAAATGTGATTTTTTTTTCAGTATCTGAAAGACATTTGTTTCTGACTTATCTGCCTGACATTGATAAATGTATAAAATACCATTCATCTGTAAACGTCTTTCATTATTAACCTTTGATATATTACATATATATATAGGGTTTCCTCTTCTAACACTGGCAACTGATGGCCTAAGGCAGCAAACTTCACCTACCAGGGAGTGTGGGTTGATCAGCAAGAGCAGGACACAAAATCAGAATGCAATGCCACATAGTCATTATCCACACGGGGCTGTTAATGTTTAAAGTATATCATTCTGATCATTTAGAAGCATCTCAACTAGAGGAAAAAATCCTTACTCTTCTCCCCAGGAAACAAAAAGATAATCACAACAGAAGGCAGGCTTTCACTATCTAGAAGACAAGATCTTTATTTCAGCCAAGTAGAGCCTTTTGCCTATAACACAGATTAACAAGGGTCCCACAAATTCACGGTGAGATTCTTGTGGGTAGAGAAAATAACAGATCTGGTGGCAATTAGGAAGCAAGATATTCCACAGAGGCCTCACAGTAATTTAACAAGCAGAAGGATTCTTTTCCTTAACACATCTTTTGTCCTAAACCTTCTTAAATATTTTCTACCAGACACTGGCTGCTTATCCTGCCCCTTAAGAACCAGACATCCAAGTAGCTTTCCAAGTTTTATTATTCTTCCATTTTTTTAAAGCTCTGTTTTCCTGATGTCAAGTCTACCTCCCCTCCTGACTAGCAAAAGCTTCCTAATAGCAGCAAAACTACTGGAAGCCCTGCATGGAGCTCAGGCTCCTCTTGGAGCTGACAGCACAACAGCCTTCTATGCACTTACTCTCTTTTCTTCAAGGCAGACAAAAAGGAAGGAAACTTCATCGGGAGGTAGCAGTTTAGAAACCTGACATTTCACTGCTTGATGCTCCCTTTCATCAGCAATGAGATCTTGACTTCACTACTGAAAAATAATGAAGAATAGTGAAATCAAAACTGACACTGTGTCTGCTTAGACTCATAGTGCCTGTACACTACCACAGAGAACAATAATGGCATTCTCTTTGAAAGAGTTTTGCTATTGAATGAGAAGCACCTTTAGCTTTAGCTGCACATTGCCTACAGCTGTCGAGTCAGTCTTTAAAAAAGAGAATTCAAACATGATTCAGGTGCAATATTTGTACTCTAAGAATTAGTATAGAATCAAACATTGGGTTTGATTGAAAAAGACCTCTAAGATCAAGTCCAGCCATTAACCCAACACTACCAAACCCATCACTAAACCTTGTCTCTAAGTGCCACATCTACAGGTCAATTAGATATCCCCATGGACAGTCACTCAACCATTCCCAGCACAGCCTCTGCCAACACCTGCTAATCCTTTTGGTGGAGATTTTTTTCCTGATATTCAATCTAAACCTCCCTTGGTGCCACCTGAGCCCATTATCTGAGTGAACAGGCCAACCCCCACGTGGCTACAACCTCCTTTCAGCTACTTACAAAGGCCAAGAAAGTCCTTTATGAGCTTCTTTTTCTCCAGGATAAACATCCTCCACTACTTCAACCATTCCATGTAAGACTTGTGCTCCTGATCCTTTACTAGTTTTATTGCCCCACACATTTTTCAGTACCTCAATGTATTTCTTGTAGTGAGATGACAGCACAAAGCACCCTGCAACATTAAATAAACCAGAGGAAAATTCATATTGTGACACACTGCAACAAACCACTCCAGCCTACTATGCTCATATGAAAGGAATCACAGTGCCTTTTGGAAATAAATATTTTTTTTTCCATTTTGTAATTTAAAAGTGCACTAACACTACCAAATAATTTGTTTGAAGTTCTTCAAGGCTTATGGAAGATGAACTCTATCAGGTTTTAGCTTTGTGTTATTTTTATTGCTCCTTCTCCATTCTCCCTTTTTCATTTCATTCACCAATAAAGAACTAAAAGCTGTGTGAAAATGAGAGGAGATATTTTTCCACTTACTACAGGTGTTTATATATACTGCCACACTTATATTCAGATGTACAGATAAACATGTTTTCCATCTCACACCAGTTACTGCTGTTTCTCTCTATTTATTTCTTTCAGTGCATCAGGGTAAGGATATATTTTTAGAAGAAATGGAAACAAAGCAAAGGAGAGCAAAACAACACTATTCCAGAACAGAAAAATGGCTAAAATGTTGTCTGGTAGTTGGAAGACCTGAGGCAGATAGTCAGACATGGATAATTGGACTTGAGTCTCTGCCAGTCTAGCTGCATGCCAAGTCCACCCTGTTTGTTTTTTTAAGAAAAGGGGAGTTGTCAAAATCTTTCCATTTAACATGAAAATGCATCATAAAACTTTATCAGCCAAAAATGACATACTACAGAAAGCTTGCTTCAAACACTTTTTATCCACAAAATGAAAGTGTTTAAATAAAAATTTCCACCACTCCTACATACCTTTTTAGAAGGTGGCAAAATAATTCCTCCTGATGCTATTACAAATCCAAGTGAAAATACAGTATACTTGTGACATGGTATTACAAAAAAGCACAGAAATTGTTCTTGAAGAGCCTCCATGAAATGGTCATTCGTGCTCACAAAAACTGCAAGAGAATTCTGAACACTTTGAGGCTGTGATTTAAAAATCAGTTGCACTGGTTAAGGTAGAATGCAAAAAATGCAAGGCAAACTCCACCCCCTGGGAGTTTGTGTTTTCCCAGAGCTCCAACAGGAGTGTTTGCAAGGCCCAGATGTTGCACAAATTATAAAAGCCTCCTGCAGGGCTGCGTCAGGGGCAGCCCTGTTCTGGCACTGCAGCCTGCAGCTAAAGAATTGCTGCCCTAGGATGCTGAGCAAACTGTGAGCAAGCCAAAAATCACAATGTTGATCACACTCATTACTTCACATGTAGCTGCTCTTGGTTTTAAGGGGATTTTTAGAGTATATTTTATTCAGATTCTCATTTCAGTTGTTCTTTGTTAGTCTGTGCTTGTCTGTACATGTTTCTCTCCAACCCTGGTTCAAGAGCCAGCTTCTATTATCCATTAATTTTCCCACCTTTAAAAGAATTCTATGGCCTTTCCTTTTTTCAACATCTTTTCTGTTAATAACCTGTTTGATACAGGTGCATCTTTTACATACAACTTTTTGATTTTTTTTTTTCCCAAAAATATTAAAGGGGTTTTTTGCCTCCGAATGAATACAGGTATTTTTTTGCCTACAGTGTAGATGACTTAATCTACATTGTGGTTTAGTCATGGGTAGGAAGCAAAACAAAAACCTTTGGAAAATCTTTATTACTTATATATTATTTTATTAGGAAGTGATCTCTGTCTTTGTTTTCTAATTACAATTTTCTGCTCTAACTATTGAGGTTCCCAGACAGAAGTTTACTGCACTCTCTGTTCATTGTGACTTATCCAACTGCTTAAAATGTTACAAGAAACACAGAAGGCAAATCCAGGACCTAGAACTTATGGATAATATTCAACAAGAACTTTAGCAGAAGATATCAATGATAGCAGCATTATCTGGGGCCCCTGTAGTATTGGGGAAAACCAACCAAAATAAACTCCTATATTTCACATCTCCACTGTCTCTGGAAAAGAAAATATCTCTCTAACTGCAAAACATGACAGACACCCAAAGAGAAGGCAAATCACTGAAATTACTGTGACTACCTAAGAGTGCAGGGAAACATTTCTGACTCAGATTTAGGAGAATTTGCTGAGCCTGTGCAAGGTGACAAGGTAACAGAGCAAAGGCCTCTACAGCCAAATTCTAGCAAGGAACGACGGTTTTTAAAGGCAACAAATAAACACATAAAATTTTGTGATCTAATTATGAAACAGCATGTGGTAGGTAAATATTTTTTCCTTTCATTTTCACCACAGATAGCTAACAGAAACCTTTCAGCACACATTATCCCTTACTATAAGCAGTTCCTCTTCCTCCTCAGTACTTACACTCAAATGTAATTTTAAGGTTCATATTTTCTTACTCAGCCTAGTGGAAATAGCACCATGTCAGAACAGATAAGAGGAACAGATAGAGGACATAAAATTGTTAACTTAGTGTGCAATGAAGTCCATTCCTCTTGTTTGCTACTTTTCCAGGCAAAGTGATAATAGAAAGAATATTTCAATTGTGATAGAGCATCACTGAAAGACCTTGCAGAGGCTTTGCAAACTCCTGCCAACCATTACTGCATCATCAGTCTAATTACAGCCACATATCTAAGCTGGAGGTGGGGGAATAAATTACCAGGTCTAATGTCAGTGGAATATTTTAATTATGCCTCGGGCAGTGAACTTTTGGAAAAAAAATAATAGATCATAAAGAAAGCCCTTCTCTGCAACCATTTCCTAAAACATCAATAAGCCATTATGTCTCTCATTTCTTCATGTCTACCTTGGTCTTTTAAAACATATATGGCAGATATATTGGTTTTGTGCCAATAAACATCTTCAAGTGAAATCAAGTCAGCCGGGGAATGAAATTTTAACAGCCATAAGATCTACAAAGATTGCACACTGCACATTTTTATGTTGGCCAATAGAGATTTTACTTTTTGTTTCCTCTCACTGAACTTCAGAATTCTGAATTTAAAAAGTATAAAATTTCCAAGCCAAGCAGTATTATGTCATATTTCTAACACACTTTTCTAACATAAATCATCCTCAAACCATACTTCAATTTATTGATTTGTCTCACTATAACTAGTTTCACTCAGTTTCATCACCAAAATACTTCACACAAATGAAAACAATTAGAACAGGAGGAGGTTTTCCACACAGTATATAAAAATTAAGAAAAATATTTTGTATTATTGCTAATGACTTCTGTCCTTAAAAGCTTCTAAAGCTGAATTACATCTAGACTTGAACACAAATTAATTGCCTAGAGAAAGGGCTTGTTGTCTAATCTACAAAATATTAGAGGGATCTATGTCTGATTGATAGGCACTGCCCAGTAGTCTTATTCTCTTTTTCCCTTTGAAATAAAGCCAATCCAAAAGTGACATCTAGGAATTACTGGGTTACCTGAAGGTTAAGCCACTTGAGGGAAGAAAAAAAAAAAATCATTTACAAGTTGAAAATCTTTTTTTGCAAATCCTACTTTCATTCTAGGTTGAATGCATGTAATGATATCAGAGGAGCCCTGCAGAGAAGTAAGATCATGAATAAGGATTTGATGCTCCAGTGTTCCATTGCCTGGATAAGAAGGATGCTGCCATTACTGCAAGCACATAAACTTTGATTACACTTCTTAAAGTCATTTGCTAAACTGTAAAATAAAGTGCAGGAGGCTACATTAAGATGCTTCATTGAGTTTTAATCAAAGGGAGAAATGATATTTCTATTTACTATTTATCTTCAAAATGTGACTGATTTTTCCAGTGATAATTGCTGAATTTCTGTAATGGTTAGTGTTAAGTGCATCTAGATATTAATACAATTTAGTTTTAATGATGTGCCAGTTAATTAGAAAAATTTACTCACATACCCATGCAAACCCAGCAGTTCTGATACAGTTTTTAGAAGGTAAACTCACTTCTGCTGACATATGCTTTAGCAAGTAAAATATCAACAGAGTTAATGTTGTATTGAAGTCCCGTTTTCTCTCTCACAATAATGCTGTAATATTTCTTATTGCATTAACTATGTCTTTCAACGTGTTGGTACAATACACACAAAATACTGAATTGTGGAGCAGACAAAAAAGGTAAAGGGCAACATATAATACAAATGTACATTTTACAATGTGAAGAAAAACCAAAAAACTCAAATTTTAACTAATAAATGTTTGAAAAAAACCCCAGACTGATTCAGTGTTATCAGGCAAAGCATTGAACAGATTGAAAAAAATCAAAGCTTGGTGTTCCAAACACAAAATACATTAAAATACATTTCAAAATACATTAATAGTGAAAAAGAGAATAGAACCCCCCCCCCCTTTTTTTACTAACAGCCAAACATACTTTAATGTGAAGGTTTCTAATCAAATAGGAGCCCTCTCGAATGACAAAAGATTGACTGTACCAGTTGAAATTTAATCAAATTGCTTTAATATGGCTCTTATTTCTAGGGTAATCATTCACATTTTGCCAAGGTAGCTTAACCACTGAAATTTAGAGGCTTTCCATGAAATGAAATTTTGAACACCTTTTATCTGTAGAAAACCTCTGAAAATTTCTAGAACTTCTCTCTTCCCTTGGTGGTGGCATTTGCACTGCCTCCAGTTTCCAGCAACAACACTGAAAGGATCCCATGAAAACACAAAAAACTGACTCAAGAGGGTAAAGAACTCCCAGTGATTTTGTGAGCAAGGTTCCTCTCTCTGGAGTAAATCAACCCTGACTTTTATGGAGTTACACTAGTCCATGCCAGATGGGAGCCTGAATTTCATCAAAAAAGACTTAACCATAGGAGGGAACAACAAGGAAACTAAGTTCCTCTGTCACTAATTAGACATTAAAAATAATAATAGCAACTCTAATCAAGAAAAAGAGGCTCCAGCGTAAGTTTTAGCCAAAGCCATGCTGAGCTACAACAAGATTAGAGAACACAATGCCAGAGACAATTCATAAACTGGGAGAAGAAAGGCTAATGACAGTGCTGTCCAAATCATACCTGGCAGGAGCACTGCAAAAAAACAGCTGTGGTTGGGAATGCACTCTCCTCTTCCATGAGGAGAGCTACTCTAGGCTATTTCTTGTGGCTGTCCTGAAATGAAATATTAAAAAAAAAAAAAAAGTTATAATACTATTATATTCCAAATCCAGAGTCTGTCCTCAAAGTATTTCCTGGTTATAAGGATACAAAATTCCTTTGTATATTATGAATACAAGATAAACAGACTTGCTGTACTGAAAGCTTCAAGGTGTGGATTTTTAACCTTCAGGATTTAACCACAACTGCTCACTTCCAGCAAATAAACTGAAATAGTACAACTGGGGGAGTTTTAACATCAACTTACATAACTTTACATAAACGCAGCACTTTATGTTTGTTATCAAAATAAATCGGAACATTTCTATTTGTTCAGAAATATTGTACCAGGATCTCAGGATAGAAAAAGCTGTATCTAATTCCTGCATCACAAAAAACAAACAAACAAACAAAACCAAACCAACAAAAAACAAAAAAACAAAAAAAACAAAAACAAACAAACAAAGAACCAAAACCAAAACCACCAAAAAAACCCCCAAAAAACCCAAAAAAAGCAAAAACAAAAGGAAAAAAAGATGCAAGACTTCCTGCATGACCATTTCAGGTGTGTTCCACTGGTATATTCCAGACACAAAGTAATGCAATCACCAGAGCCGTCAGGGAATCACCAGCAATGCCTCCCTCACTGACAAGTTGCACTTAACAGAAGTTGTTTTAATAACTTCCAAAAAGCAGTCATATAAACAAATCACAAACTGTAAAAACAAACTCAATGAAAAAAACTTAAAAGGGACTCCTGACATTTTATTTAGTAAATTATAAGGTTTATGGGCTTTAGAAACTGCATGGAAAGGAAGGCCAAATTACTGTGTGCTTCTTGAATAGTTTCAGAGGTAAAACAACTCTCTCTTTGAAAGATAATCCTCAGAGCTCAAGGATGAAGATTTACTGCATACCTGTGTTTCAAATCTTGCATATTCTGCTGACAGTGACTGCCTTTACCTGACTCAACAGTACAATTTATACTCCAGGTATGCCTCCAACATGTCCATTTTAATAAACACCTCAGTTTCCCATATTCTGCTGTCAATGATTTTGTTGCAGTGTTTCATCCATCAGCAATTTCCACTTTTCTATGGGGTCATGACAGAAGATCACTCAGCCCTCCACAGTTCAGCTAAGTGTTCCTTTGTTTTTTTTTTTAATTTTGTCACACTTTATAGCCATCTTAAATCAAGGCAAGGCTCCAGTGCTGTAGCTTCTTGTTACACGAAGGCAGTAGGAGTTAGAGCTCCCAGCAAAGTATCCATTGTTAGGTTTGGTAGAACATATTCTATGAGGTTCTTGTTATTTAAGAATAACATACAGACTGTGCTTCCTACCCACAGAGTAGCAAAAACAAACAAACAAACAACAAAACAAACCAAAACAACAACAACAAAACACAACAACAACAAAAAAAAAACCAAATATGCACACACAAAAAACCCCACAAACCTCAAACAAACAAACCCAAAAAAACCCCAGGCAAGCCCAAACTCCATCCATCACCTTTTTCCAGTGAACTACTAAAATGAAGCTGAGTCCCTACAGTCAGTGTAAAGGGCTCATAAAGACTTGGGGAACACAGTTTTCACTGTTTAGAAACAAAAGTGGAAACCCTCAAGGCTAAAGCAGGGATTTCTGGACCATTTGTCTTGGCTCCACAGCAGCCTGGACAGAAGAGTTCAGTGCTGAGCTCTTGAGACATAAACTGAAGAGCAGCAGCACATCAGGTAACACCTTTAGTGCTCTCAATATCCACTCAAGCAAAGAGAATACAATGAAATAGAATGAAAAATAATTAAAATAATTCCCACCCAAGAAACTTCACATAAGTCATCAAACAGTCCTGTCAGATGCAATTCTACCCTCCTATAGAGATTAACCAGGATTTACTCACCTCCACAGCACATTATGCTGTAGTTGTGAGGCAAAAGGGCAAATAAGAAACACTCACACACTCTCCAACTTCTCCCCGTAATTTGTAGGTCTGAGATGCAGAAAAAGGTTGGGTTTTAGCCAACAGAAACTTCACACCCAACAATACCTACCCTACCTTCAATGAGCAGAAATGCATCCTTCAACTCCTGGAACACAGTCCCACAGAGAATACAGACATCCCACCTGCCATATCCTTTTGATACAAAAAGATGTAAAAAACATCAGCAGATAAATAAACCCCACCCATCTGTAAAAGTCACCTGACAGATGCTTTTTTCAGCTGCCTCTAATGAACTCTGGTGTTTTCTTAAACACAAGTCATGTGGAGACAAATTATTTGGTTCCTTTCCTGGTAGCAGTGATATGGTTAACTACTTTTAGGTGGTAAAAAAATGGAAACTGCTGCCAAACAAGTCTCTAAATTTCCAGTTCTCCTAAATCCTTCTTCAAGAGTTATTGCTTTTCTCAGTAACATCAGGTCTTGGAGTCCATGATTTTATTTTAGCTTGTTTTAGATTCTTTTTTTTTTTTTTTTAACTGGATAGCTCACTGAAGAGCAAGCCATAGTTTCCTCAGCTTAAAAAAATGTGCCTTTGCAAATGATGTGCTAATGATCTTTCTCAGCTTCATGCTTAACTCACTGAGATCTATAAATCACTCTCAGATACTGTCTCATGAAAGATGATAACTCAAAATAGAAATCTCATTTTATTCCACTGCAATTAAACCAATTAATATATCATGTATCTTTTCAGACACCACAAGAAGTTTTTTCCACCTTCCCCAGTAGTTTGTACTGCACTCTGTCTTGTACCTGATCCTGGAGCAGAAACAAGTTCTTTCTGTGAAATCTCATGCCTTCCTGCACTGTTTTTTCTTCTTTTTTTTAATTTTTCCTCAGGGCTGTGTCTTTCCCCTGTTTGAAACCACTGCAATTTGCAGAGCAACAAACTTTAACCTTGCTCTCTGCCCTTCTCCACTCTAAGAAACACATTTTAATTTCCTTTTACAGCTGAGGGTGAATGTCTTTCCCACTGAATGCGTGGATAGTTGAGTGATTTTGAACATACAGTATACACAGAAATAGTAAAAAAAAAATGATCAACAGTAATCAGAAGAATGCATAAGACAAAATACGAGTTTGCAAAACCCACACATTTTCTGATTTATTATCTTCACTCATTAAATCTCTATTATGTAGCAAATATGAACCATATTATAAGTCATGGAGCCAAACTGATAATTAAGTCCAAATTTGTCAGGATGCAAATTTGCTGAAGAATATAGATTTATGTGGTTACAAAAATAATAACAAATGCATCAAATATTCTTCCAAGAATACAGATGGCTCTGTCATACTGAGTGCATCTATACTGCTTTTGAGCTGCTGTGACATGGCCAAGCACAGCCACTACTCTTTTTTTTCTGACAATGAACTGATTTCTAGAACAGTGTTTTATTTGAACTCTCTCAAAAATCCTTTTTAATGATCAGGGAGACCATGCTGGAATGTTTAATGGTCAGATTTTAAAATGAAAACTGTCTTGGTTAGTTAGAAGATTGTGTATACCATGTCTGGTGTACTCTTGTTCTGTCATTAGACTATCCCTGTTTTTAAATCAGGAAGAAGGATTAACATGAATAATGTGGTTCAGATTTATTTCCTCTCAAAATTTAAGTTTAAGATGATGACAAACAGTGTAACAGATCTTTGGAAATTACAAACTATTCTAGTTTCTTAAACATGTATGCCTTTTCTTGAAGTAGCATTATAATGAAGAAAAAGATGTTATATCCTTCTTTTAACCTTCCAAATTATTTTAGGTAACATTCACAGAGATAACTGCTCAAAATTTTATTTGACCATGACTCCTGAAGGACTTTAGTATCCAATTCCATAGGGAAACTCAGAACATCAAAAGTAAAGAAATGCATGTCTAAATTTTCAGTCTTGGATAACCTGCTCTGATCAAAGCCTTTTTCTATAAGATCATGACATTTAAAACTGCTCCCCTGGGCCTCTCTGAATGAACTTCTTGCCTAGTAGTCTCCTTCCCAACAGCAGAAATGTGGGAATTTCCAACAAAAAGCACCCCTGTGCATAACCAAATAACACTGTGGTGGCAACAATTTCAAATATTCACTGGCTCATGATTTTCCCAGCACAAGCTGCTGGGTTTGTATGAAATGATGCTATTAAAAAAACCCCAAAAACCCTAAAACCAAAACCAACAAAAAACCCAAAACACAACTAGATATCCACTGCTCCACTGACAGTAGCCTTCACAGAAGTAACCAGAAGTAACCTTCACAATCAGAGGGTGCACAGAGACAAAACCTGTGTTACTGAACAATTCTTTTCTCCCAAAGGCTGGTTCCATCCTCTGATCACACTCTGACTTTATAAAGAGGTAAGTTTGGGGCATGTATCATGCCTAACCCTCATTTTCTGTCTGCAGCCAAAAGGGAAATTAGGCATGTTTTCCAAGTGGGAATTGTGCATGCCCTAGCACAGCTAGTTTGGGTTATTTCACTACAATCAGATTTCTGTAATGCACTAACTGCTCTGACCTATGTACAAAATCAGGATTCTATATTATATACACATGCACATTCAAGTAAATTTTTTTGAAATGACTATTATTTACAACTGCAGTTCTAACAACCATGAATCTGTCACAAGCCAGCTAGTTTTAAACTCACCAATATTAATCTTATCAACACATTAAGTACATAGCAGTGTCTACAAGTCCTTTATGAAAAATAAATTCATTCCAAGAGGTACAAACAAAAAAAAATAAATCTACCTTAGTTGAATTCCTCATGATATATCCCTCAGTATGGTCACTGCATTTGTATTTTAGTAAGAATCTGGCAGTTCTTGACTCTCAGCATAGAAGTGAGTGATTCCACTTGGTGCCCACTTGTGGTATGAAGTCATTTACACAAATCACTTTGCTGGGGGTAAAAAGGAAGGGGGCAGAAGGGAAAAAAATATTTTGCTGTTGTGACCCTCATTATATTTAATAAACTTAATTGTTTCAAAACAGATCCTAACTCAAGTTTCCTTCAGAGATTCACTTTAAGTAATTTTTAATAGTGAAACTGTAAGCTGATTTTTGAAGAACTTAGTCCTAAGTAAATAACCACAAGTTTTCTTCACTTTGAATTGTATTAAAAATTTCAATGCCTAAGTGCTAGTTTCTGTTTCATTATGTTGAAATGATATTAGACTTGATTTCTGTGTTGAAGTAGAATGTCAAATATCTTACATATGCACTTCATATGTAAAAGTTGGCAGGATAAGAGGAGGGTCATATGGACTACAAATGGGTATCTCACAAGACACTAAGCATTAGATATAGGTAGGAAAATACATGGCTTACAGTGAATGCCAAGCTTTTAAACAGATGTTGAACATCTATTCCTATTTTTTTACTCCTCAGAGAACTGAGTTCTTTGTATATCTGCAAAGAATATATGCAAATATATCTGTGTATTTAAACTTGCAAGTTTAACTCTCTGCTTTAATTTCAGTGGTGTTTCACAATATTGTTTCTATTTAGCCAAGCAGATGCTCAGCACTTCTGAAAATAAAATCAATATTTTGATGCCTCAGTGTAGACTGGAGCAGTTTTTGAGTGACAAATTTCATTCCATATTACCACTCCATCCCACATCTCTATGAGGATTTCCCACAGAGAATGCTTCAGAAGAACTGCAGCCTTAATGCCCAAATTTCACTGAGTCAATGTGTGATTTCATCCACCACTAGTCTCTCTGTGTGTTGGCAGCTCACCCTCATAAGCTACACAGCAGATCTCTGTAAACTTTATGTTCTAGGCTAAGAGGCAGTAATGTGGTACTTCATTCTCTTTGAATTCTGCATTTTTCATGAGCTTGACATTATTTCTTATTCGTGACACGCCCATTGTGTAATTTATAGAGGGGTGGAGTCTTTACGGCAGTATTTTTGTATCCTGGGGTTTTAGTCACTCATGTCAAAAGCAGCAGGTACAGAATAATGCAAAATAAGAGAGTCGTTTACCTGAGATCATCAGGAGTTTGGGAAAGGTCACAAAGACTGAATACAAAGGCTGTGTCAGGCCTTGCAAACAAAGCAAGTAGTGTTTACCTTACCTTCATGTGGCAAGCAAACATAGCTCATAGCATTTCAACTTGCCTTTTTGAAACGTCATTTTTTTTTAATTACAGCAGTGAGCTGGAGGAGTTAAGTAGCTCCTCATTTCTTTTTTCAATAAGCCCTTCAGACTGAGGGGAAAAGCCTTCCTAAGCCTGAGGCACAACAGTGCTTCCAGCAAGGCTGTACCTGAATTAGCAAACCAGCCCCAACTCCCATTGATGGGACTTGATGGGACTTGGACATGGAGAGAATAGAGGACTGTTCTTGGTATGTCTCAGAGAAAAAGGTGATAAAAAAAAGGGCGTGAAAGTAAAACATTTAAATTTATCCATACAAGCCAGGATTTTTTAAAAGTTTTTCTTACTTGACACTACGAGTGTCAAATAATTGCACCTGTATTATAAAATATGAAGTGAGTGTTTATGCTGTACTGGGTTTGCAAGGCAAGGTTTCTGTACCTGGAGGGGTGCTGGAGGGGTGGCTGCTGTGAGATGCTGCCAGAAGCCCTCCCTGTGCCTGATGGAGCCAATGTCCATCTGTCCAGCCAGTGTCCATCTGTCCAGCCAGTGTCCATCTGTCCAGCCAGTGTCCATCTGTCCAGCCAATGTCCAGCTGCCACTGGACAAGGCCAAGCCCATCAAGAACAGTGGTAGTGCCTCTATCTGAACAGTGCCACACTCGAGACATGACTCATTTGTAAATATAATTTATTATAGTTAGGTGTTACTGTCCTTGAATGATGGTGCACTGCATCCTTAGATTTTAATTTACTCACCTTTTTTTTTTTAACTTTGAACTTCATTATTCTGTAATAATTACCAATGGCAATGTCCATATCCCCTAACCAGAAGAGAAACATGATTCAAGCAGACTCCTGTGCTCATGAATAGTTTTACATCTTATAACCCGAAGTTAAAACAAAAATCTGCTTCTCACTTTTCTGTGGTCCAAATTTTACCAAATACAAACTGGTCCAACCAGGGGCCGTGGTATTGCAATTGCAACAGATTTTCAATACTTAGAGGTTTCAGCATTTTTGTTATGAAGTAGATGCTTCTGCCATATCAAATCTAAGGAAAAGAACAGGGAAGAATTTCTTTATTTAAGTTACAGTCATTGCAAGGAAAGCTATCAACTCCTAGAGTCTTTTGTCATTTTGGAAACACATTTGTGTTTCTAAAATGAGTTTTACAGTATTTATTGCAAAATACTTGTGGTATGGATATTTAAATTCTAATTCACTATTTAAATACTTAAATAAGCAAATGAATTATAAGGCAGCTTTCTACAAACTGCACTGTTTATTTCTTCTCTAAAATAGTACTATCAGTTTTTTCAAACTCTTTTCATAAAAGAGAATGCTTCAGTGAGTCAAATAATTTTCAATATTTAGAGAGACGAGCACTATAACTCAAATAAACCTTCACCACTCATTTACAAACATATATTATACCATCTTCCTCAATATTTACTTTCATTCTGCCTTTATGCATTCTAATATTTTAAATGGGGTTTTTTTCTTGAAGCTGTTTTCAGCAAAGGATTTTTTCCTTAGGTTTCCACAACAACAGCAAGCTAACTGAGCTGAGTCAGTGTGCAAACCTAGGAGTTGTTCTCTAGCTTTGTACCTTGTGTACATTACTTTACATTCAGACCCTCTTTTCCTTTGTGTTATCCTCTCTAGTTGCAAAAACAGCTCTTTTAAATTTCAGTTGTCTTCCCTGGGCTTGGTTCACCTTGATACCTTCACTGCCTAACCCTTCACACCTTGTGACCTGTCTTCTTCTTGAACAAACATCTTGTTTTTCCTGTTGTTTACATCTTAAATCAATTACTACTGCACAAGAGTGCATGTATAAATATATGTGTGTGTGTGTATATATATATATATATTTGCAGGAAATGTCTTCTGTTTGGTTTGCTTACTTGAGAGCATTTCTCAGATTTGTCATGGTCATTTAAAATTGTAGGTCTTCAGACATTCCATAGCTGAGTTCAGTCAGAATAACTTTAGGCTTTGCACCAGTCTTCTCTGATCTTTGGTTTTGCCTTTTATCTGGGAATCTCTGATAATTGTTTACCTTTACTAGCAAAACAGCATTTTATGCATAAATTCTAATGTATCTACTTATTTTAATATCTATATTTATAGATCGGCTTAATTTCTATTCATTAGTTACTTTGAAAATATGTTTTTATTTGTCTTGTGTTTCTCACAACTCCTACTGTTATTTTATTTTCCTGTTGGCTACAGTGAGTCAGATTTTTGAATAATCTCTTCTCAGTTCAGTTGCCTGAAATCTGTTATTTAGCTATGTAAGTTTTTTCCTATTCTCATTTTGTTCACCCCCTGAGACACCACTACTGTTTCCTCAAGTAGAAGAAATGCCATATCCAAGGAGTTTACTTTTCCTTAGGGCTTTCCTCTGAGCTCCCTCATTTCCTTAAATCTGCCTTTCTCAAGTTTATCATCACTCCAATGCTTTTGTGTACATGACTTCCACATGATACTGATTGCAATATTATTGTGATCATCCTTGTTTTGCAGTTTAAATGAACATCTAGGTTCTGCTTCTGTGAGTGCAAGAGGTTTCACACTGCCCAGCTCCAGACAGTCAGCTAAGCTCAGTCACAATTTCCCCAGGTTCCCTACGCTGTCAATAAAGACAAAAAGCACATCTACAGGAGGTGATTCAGGAGAAATACCAATTGTCATAACCTGAGGTATGAAGTAAAATATTCTGGCTTCCAGAATATTATATTTATTTAACTCACCTGGCTTGCTGCTTTGGGCTTTGTGTTGTGTACGTAGCACTCGACAGCAATGATCTGCTTCCTCTGAGTGTGTGCGCATCCCATGGAGCTGAAAGGGAAACAGGCACTCCTCATGCAGCTAGAAGGGAAGAAAAATGTATCTATTCTAATTAGATGATATTAAATAATAATGTTCTTATTTTAATTAGGCTGTCACTTAAAAAAAACCAATTTGCCTGAGTCACATCTTTATATCTTCACGTAGTCTTCATAATGACAAAACAAAACCTTAGTGTTGTCTGGGAGTCAAATTACTCAAGTGCCTCTGAAAAGGAACAATCTTTCATTGAACAGGGTGTTTTTTCTCCACAATTACCAGAAAAGCTACAATACACACCAAGAGATTTGAAATTAATGTGTCAAGTAAGTTTTTAAAATATTAAAAAATATATACACACATATAAAATCTTCTTGTCTGCTTCTTTTAGAGACTCTCCAAGGCTTAAATATTAAGAGGAATTAGCATTTGTGTCAACTGTAGTTGTGTGAGCTGTACGTCATACAATAAAACAATTCTGCAGCTAATGTTCCTCTCACTGAGGAACCAGAGCTATCCATTACTATCCAAAGACAGATGTGTAAGCTTTGACTCATAAAAACTGGGTGAAGGAAACTAATGGGACACTAATCTCCTGGTATCTCATGGGACAAAGAGAAAGTGAATAAGATGTTTAAAGGCTACAAAATTTGTCTCCTCTGCAAACGCCTTGTGAAATGTTACAGACAAAACATCAATTCCATCATGGTTTGACTTTTGGGACTGTCACCACGACAGAATGAAAAGTCTTGGAACCCTGGGACTGCACAGGCATCTATTCATCTGTGACCAAATTCTTGTCTGCAGACACGAGCTTCTGGGAACAGGTATTTCATCAGCTACCCATTGATGACAATTATGTGATATTTACAATTTCAAAACAATGCAGATAGAGCTCTCTCGCTATAAAACTTTAACGAGCAGCATGTTTTTTTGGAAGTGTCATAAAACTTTCATCAAAGTTCAAAATATTCCCAAGAAAACAGCTCTGTCTTTGACAAGAAGATCAGAAATTTTCAGTTTAGATCAAACACTGTGAAGAGGAAGAGAAATGTCGTCTGTTATAATTATTAGGATACGATAATTATACTTTTACAAGCTCAGAAAAATTTTAAAAAGCAACTCAGTAAACATTGTAAAATCTAGTATTTAGATTAGCTTCTATAGTTTTCCTCATAAGGAAGATGAACAAAGTCATAGTAGCTAAAACCAAACAACAATGGTAGGAAAGAGAATGTTGATTTATTTTTACCCTAATTCAGAGAGACTACTCTGAAAAACTGACCACTAGGGAAAATGAAATAAAATAAAATACAAAAACTCAATTATTTCTTTCCTTTATTCTGGAACAGTTCCTTTTTTCCCACTAGATAAAATTCTTCTGCTCCTTTCCCATAGCTGATGTCATAGGTAATCTTACAGAAGCAGCAGGTACTGAGTTCACTGGACTTTACAGCAGTTCCTAATTGTTAAATTGCAGCTTCCTTACCCAGTGGTTCCATGAATAATAAAATAATGAACCTTATGACCTTTGAGGCATTAAGAATTAAAATAAATCACAGCAGAAACAAGAACTAAGTATTACAGTATGACAAAAGTTAGGATGTAGTTAAAGAAAGGGTGAAAAACTCCTCAAACAATAGAACAGAGAGTGGGTGAAAGCAAAAATACATCCTACAGAGTCACATACACATTATGGAAATATAAAAGGAATTAGTTGTTTTCAGTACAACTCACAGGCTCACCATGATTCCATGAACCATCTGGGTGGACAAATCACAGCAACAGGGCTTGTCTTTTGTTTCTGCTTCAGTTTTCTGTGGCTAGCTCCAGCACAGGCCATAAGGAGATTGTTTGCTGCACTCCATCATCCATGCCTAGCCTTGTTTTCCATACCCAGTGTTGCCTCCACAGCACAGATCAGGGTGCTCTGCCTGTTCATGGAGCCTGTTCAGGGCTGTCCTCCCCCAAATCCTGTAAAATTTTTAGCCTGTTCTGAAGCAGTTCTTGATTCCTGAATTTTTATACCGTTGGCATTAGCCTGCCAATGGATTGAGATGGAAATAATGGTGACAGACTCCCCCATTTCTCTAAAACAGACCTCCTGCCTCTTCTTTCCCTGGAGAGAGCAGCCCATACACCATAGTTTTGTCAGCCTCTCTAACAGCAGGTAGAAAGGTTCAAACTTGGTAATACAAGCCCAGGTCCCCAGGCCTTTACTTGAACACATCCCTCAAACTAAAGTCAAGCAATGGTGACAGCACGTCCGTTCCCTGTTAAAAGAAAACACAGACCTGCCCCCAGATTTCAAATGCACAGCAACAACTTCATGTTTCCCTCCAGTCACCTACTTTAGATCCTAAAATCCAGATGTGAATCACACTTTATGTGTAAGTCCTTAGTTCTTTAGTCTACAAGAGACATGAAGGCAAATATTACTGTTTTAATAACGAGGTGGCATGCAGTACTGTTCAGAGCTGCAAATGTGACCCTGAAAGCCCCCAGATGCCATTACAATTCTAGGTACTCATCTATTCAAACCAGGCTGCTTCTTAGCACACCTGAAAGTCAAGGAATTTTGCTGTCAGAAGTGAAACTACCAATTAGGTTAGATAATTCCAGGAAGTACCTTTGGCAATTAGCCAGACTCCTGGTCTTTGGCAATTTGCAAGTAAAATTGGAGACCTGCCTTCCTAAATGTGGAAATGAGGTAGAATTAGGAGAGGCTTAAATTCAAGCTATGCCTCTGTGTGCATTGTGTATTGACCAGTGGACACAGTTACAAACTCATCAGAACTTGCTGCTAGAAATGAAGATTTACTGCTCATCTCATTCATGCCCAGGGTATCACAGTCTGTGCTGGCTCTGGTCTCTGGATCAGATTATTTTAAAAGCAGTTGCCAAACTGGAACTGAAACAGCATCTAGATTTTGGTTTCAGGTACTACCCTTGGCCTCCAGTTCACCTTTATTAGCTGTAGCTATTCATGCTACACTTTCTGGAGAGCCATGAGTCACATATCCAAAATTACTTTCCATCCCAAAAGGCTAGGTAGTGAAATAATGAAATGCTCTTTGAGCTGCAGAGTAATTAAAGCAGGTCTTAGCTTCCCACTACGACTCAGGAGGGCAGAGGAATATTGGTGACAGTCATAAGATGCCCAAATTCACCTCATGTTCCCATTGCCAGGATGGGAATGCAGAATGGGTGCTGTAGGAGGGGGTGGGATTGCTCCTCTTCCATCTGTTTCATTCCATCATTGCCCCAGTGTAGATGACTGGAACATTTTTTTTCTATCTGGTAAATAAATAGAGATATTCCACCACACACCTGTAGCTGGCCTGCCTCTCCAGTCTTTCTTTGCAATCATCTCACTTCTCTTCCTCTGCCAGGACTGCATTTTTAACAGCTCATTCCTTTTCACTCGTGTTTGTGAGTCACAGACCTACGTTTATTCACTATGTATTTATGTAGATATGATGTTCAAAATACCTGGGTTAACAGAAAAAAGCAAGCAATGTAAATATTTACCTCATTATATATATTCAGCACACAAATTAAAGTAACCAAAGTTTTTTTGAATGGTGTTGGGGACTCGAAAAAAACCAACAGGGGCAAGATAGCAACAGTGCAAGGTTTTCAATAAAAATAGTAGGGGTCATTGAGTTAAAGACTTGCAGAAAACTACTCACTAAATTAAGAGAGAGAGATAAAAATGAATTCATTTAATTATGCACTTGGGTATATAAAAATGCTTAACACAAAGAAGTTAAGTTATGCCATTTAAAAGTTTATCTCCCTTTCCAGAGAT
Organism: Prinia subflava; assembly: GCF_021018805.1. Classification (NCBI taxonomy): domain Eukaryota; kingdom Metazoa; phylum Chordata; class Aves; order Passeriformes; family Cisticolidae; genus Prinia; species Prinia subflava. Next base: position 8,633,929 of record NC_086264.1, on the reverse strand, counting down.
CTCCACGCTTTCACACAACAAAGACATTGCCATGGATGCTGGAAATATACTTGGCTGAATAATAAAAAATAATGTATTCATGAGTAAATTATTCAGAGATTGACAGGAAAAATGTTGAATAAATTATTCACTGAACATTATTTAATAATCTAGAGAGCTGGTCAAATAATAGAAATATATATTTCAGATAATTTATTCAGAGAGTAATGTCAAAATCTTTTGGCTAGGATTTTAGCAGCCCATTAGTAATAAATAATTTGACAAGTTATTGATTATAGCTCATTTCTGCATTAAAACAAAATTCAGCAGGAATGCAGCTAGGCAGAAAGATACATAATTGACAATAAAGTGTCATCATCCTGACGACGAAAATCTTTTATCGTGCATGCAAACACAGGCTGTGTTCAAGAATTGCTTCAAACAGTGCTTACATACCACACAGGCTCATGCTTTTGGGGGGTTTAAGGTATGTAATTCTGTGTTAATAGGTGTTATCAGAATCCTGCCAGCCAGCACAGTGGGGATGGACAGGTTCTCTCTCCTTTCCTTTTAAAAGATTGTGGTTAATTTTCCTCAATGTCAGTAAATCAGTAAACTTTGATATTGGAGTACAAAAGCAAGGAGCATCTTTCTGCATGTGTTTTAGCCTAGGTTTCAAGGTATTTGTGCTCAAACAGCTGAAGTGAGAACAAGGAATAGACCTCTTTATAAACCTTCACAAAGGCATTTCCTAACACGTTTCATAACAGAAGATTTTCCCAGGAGCAAATCAGTGAAGAAGGGGAAAGGCCATGGTTTGTATGGGGAGTGCTCACAGTGTCACTGCCACCCCAAGGTACCCAAAAGGCACTTAGGAGTCTGGCTTTTTCTGAGTGATTTTCTTGTGGGAATGTGCATCAGCACCATATCCTGTATGGCACTGTTGTATGAAGCCACAGTTCAACTTTGAAAGATAGAGAATTGAAAAATTCAGTGTTTTCTTCATCACAAGCTCTCCTCATCCTAAGAAAGCCAGCTGAACATCTGCAGGGAGGGGCAGTCTGCTTCCTCCACACTAAATGCATGTAATTTTTTGTTTTCCTCAATTCTCCTGGCCAAAAAAACTCAGCCAGTGAGTACACCTCCATTAAATGTCCTATGCATTGTCTTCCTGTCACACTGGACATTAGATACATTTATACCATAAAGACTGCAATTTCTTGTTATTGAAACACTGGCAGAGTGGATTGAGAAACTCTGTGTATGAAAAAGTAAAATACAATGCAAAAAAGTTAATATCTGAATTCTTGTCACTACAAAAAGGCATCTGGGAGAAGGATCCTCTTCACTTGTTATTATTTTTGAAAGTGAAATTGTAGCAATTGTAATTAGAAGTGAAACAGAAAGCAGGAGTTCTGTGAAATTTTTGCACCCAGAATTAAATCTCATGCAGACATTACATGCATTGCTGCTGGCAATATTTTAGAGCTGTTAGGTGCAGTTTCCTTCAACTTCCACCCGCCCTCTCAGGGACAGTCTTGTATTCCCAACTATTACTATACTCACTCTAGTTGACATCCATCTTCATACCATTCATCCCTCCTCCACAGATTCTTCTTCCAGTCATGATTAGCTTTTTCTCCTTCTCATATTTTGAGGGTGGGAGAGAGAGAGAAGATGCATTTCACAATGTAGCTTTATGCTTCATTAACAATAACATGCTAAAATCTATCAGCCTTCAATTAGTCAGTTCACCATGTGTTTAGCCAGCCTGACACCTGAAGATGTCTCTGCCTGTTCTCTTGATATTGTTATGTATTCTCTTTTCCATCAGTTCATTTTTATACTTACCATATATAGTTTCCATCCATTTTGTATGTGAAGATTGTGAAAGTTTCTGCAACACTGGCAATTACAGAAATAGATGTAATTAAAACAATTTTGATGCTTGTTGTTTTGCAACACATAACTCACCCTTCTCCCATCAGAATGGGATTTACAATGCATGCCATAAAAGCTTGCATAATATTTACTTTGCAGCATCTGCTTGAAGTATGAGGAAGCCAAGCTGACCCTGAACACATGGTGAATGTAAATAGGAAAGATTCAAACTACTCATCCACTCCACTGGTTTAAGATGGAAAACATCTTTTTTTTCCCCATGTTCTTAATGATCTTGAACTGTAAAGGGGGATGGACTGTAGTATTGTGCATTCATTCAGGTGGATAATCCAACTCTTTATTTATATCTGTCATCAGCTGTCCAACCCACTGTATCTACAAATATCCAAACTTTAAAGCTTCATACCACCTCAAGTGTATTAATCTTATTCAGGTTTTAAACATCTTAGCTTCAAGTCCACATAGAGCACTAAATTATTAATGCTGACACATGAAATTGGCTCATTATACATTTCCAAATGTCTGAAGAAATATTTTTAATATAAACTAAACCACTGTTTTATGCTGGTGAGCTGAGAGGCTCTAAGGAAGGACTGATTGTTCCACATTAAACTACTTTTAGGTTTTTTTGTTTCTTCTCTCAAATTTTCTAAAATTTAAAAGAAAAATAGTAATGATCCCCAATTAAATAAACAGCAAATTAAATCCTTTCCTGTCCTTGACTAGATTAAGAAGATCTCTCACAATGTATTTATTATACATGTAACTGGAGAATGGCATTGACTTTTGTGTGGATAATTATTGATAGTTTTGAGGGTTTTTTATAGGTAAGTCCTAAGGCTGTTCCTGGAAGAACATAATTAATGATATTAATTCTCTCCCTATTCTCTAATTTCCCTTTCAACAAAAGCTAATGCTGTCTCTAATTTTTTACCCATAATAAAGCTATTTCCATAACAACCTTTTCCTCCAGGTTAACTAATAATTTACCATATAGGTACCAAATTAGAAACTTTATTAAGGTCAGAATGAGATCAGAGTAGGTGGTATCTACAGGTGGTATCTACAGCACCTTAGTAAACCAACCACCATTAAAGAAAGGTGTCATTTCATAAACGGAGGAGAATTTTATCTCACTTTACTGTAAAGTTTTGCACACTTTTGAGGTCAAATTTGAAGCCTTCATCTGGCAGGACTATGCTTTCTCCTTTCTGCAAATAAAGAAATCAGTTATTTTTATTAGAAATTCTGGTTATAACATGTATTTTTTATGTTATAGTTGTCCAGATGTTTGAATCTGATTTATATTTGTGTTGAATACTGCTGCCCTACTGTTTTTCAATTAACCATTTTCCATTAACTACTTTAGCAAATTGCAGGTATTATTGTCTCCCTGGAAAACATTTCAGCTTGAACCAATACATAAATTAACTTTGACTTTTTTTTCATTCGTACAAAGGCTTTAGTGCTTCTTTACTTGTTCTGGTTACATATTAATTTGATAATTTTGTCCTCCTCACAGCACAGCCAGCAAACCCCACCTCCCTCTCAGCCAGCCAACCAACCCACTCTTTTATGACACCCCTTCTCCCTGGACACAGGCTGTGACCTCATGAAGGGCAAGGCTGTTCCCACTGTTTGGCAATCAGCAGAGTTTATTCATTGGGGGAGATTGCCTTCAGTGCTGTCCCTGTGTCTTGGGTTATGTAACCAAAAAATGTGTATTCTATTTCACCTGTAGAAAGCAGTTGGGGGATGGTTTCTTTTTTCTTTATCTCTGTAACTCCAGGGGAGGAGGGTGGATGCCTTCTGATCACAGCCCAGCTGTTAAACCAGGTGGGGCAGTGTTTGTGATCTCTGTCACCACTGCCCACCCTCGGGGATATCTTCTGTTCATGGGCCATTGAGGCTCACCAGTGCCATCACACATTCCATCATCCATTGGGAGATGCTGCACCCAGTGGGGAGGAGCCAACCATTCCTACCCAGATAAAAATGGGGACACAGGGACCCCAGGGATCCTCTTTTCCACTGGATTCCCAGAGGAAGGCTGGACTCATCTCAGCACCACTGAACCTGTCTGCAGGATCATCTCTGCTCCAACAGAACCACATCTGTCACTGCAGGAGGATTTATTGGGACTGCTCCCAACACCCTGGGTACCAGGGTGTCAGGTCGTATTCCTGACTCTGTCAGGGTTTTCTAGGACTCCTGTTTGTTTGCTTGGGTTTTTTTTGTATTACTGCATTTGTATTTTTTAGTATTCTTAGTAAAGAACTGTTATTCCTATTTCCATATTTTTGCCTGAAAGCTCCTAATTTCAAAATTGTAATGATTTGGAGGGTGGGGGTATTAGCTTCTCCATTCCAAAGGAAATTCCAGTTTTCCCTGATAGATATCTGTCTTTCCAAACCCAGACACCCTATTCTCTCACAATCCGTCCTCCCACACCTGACCGTGCTCCTTTTTGGGCACATCCTGTGTTAGACCGAGGGCTTGAGCAGAGAGTGCTGCTGGGTCTCCAGTCCAAGGAATACACACCCTTAGAAGGAAAAGGAGAAAAAACAGGGATGAAAAAGCATCATGTAAACCCAGATATCCCAGCAATTCAAAGCCAATTTCATTCTCAATTTCTTTTCCCTCCTGAAACTGTGGTGGTGCAGTCTTTAAAAAAATAAGACAATACAGGGACACCATGATAAGGATGAAGCCTAACAAACAGCTCCAAATGGATACTAAAAAAGCTATGTAGGCATCGACGTGAAAAAAATAAAGATGCTTTGATGTGTGTCATCTTTGCATTTTAGCAATTAAAATGGCTTTTGAAGCTCTCTGGCATTTAATTTAAGCCCATAGAGTATAAAATTATGCCGTCCCTTGCAGATAGTCCCATATTTAGCACAAACAAGGTCATAAAGATCAACAGACTTAGAAAAAATGGTAATTTGAGTTTTCAAATATATAAACTTAATTCTCTATTTAGGAGCTTGCCAAAACTCTGGCATACAACTGTCCTTTTTTTTTAGTGTGCTTTTTTTTTTTTTTTTTAAGCTGCATAATCAAGGGGTGCTTGGTGTTCGTTAACATCTTTTTACATAAACACAAGCTGTGAGACAGAGTAACTCTTTTTTTACCTGTGAAAAAACATGAACAGGAATCCTATATTCTGTTCTGAAAGAGCTCCATCTAATATGTTGTTTGAAGGATTCCCCAGAAGAAACATTTTCTTATTTAAAAAAGAAGTGGTATTACAGTCTTTCTAATAATTATTCTGACATCTCTGCATTCAAATGACATCTGCTTATATGTCTTAAATATGTGACAACTCAGGATGAATGATGTTAAATTTTTCATTCAAGCATGAAAATTTAGAGGAACTTAACAGAAAGGATCTTGAATTATATAAAACCCCTTTGAACTATATTATGAAATTACACCAGTAATTACACTGTGGATATGTTATGAAGCAGCAAATGAAATTATTCCAGTTGTACATAGTAATCTTTAAAAATATTTACCATTGAAACTTTCAAAATGCAGGTTTCATAGAAGGTGCTAGATGTAATAATAATCCAAGTGTTGGATGCAGTTTGACACAAGAGTGTAGCATGCATCTGTGGGCTCTCACAGAATAATTGATGTTATTCTAACATTTCCTTTCCATGGAAAGATTTGTGCTATAAACTGCATGCAAACCAAGAATGAATCCTTGTATCTTTGCCACATACAGAGTGAGACTTGCAATAGGAGAAAAGAATATCATCAATGTGTACTATTGTAAAAATCTCACACTTTCATATAGAAATGCAAATCAACTTCTTACTTTTCTTCCTAACTGCTTTATACAGTACTCTTTTTTACCAGTGGTAGCAGCATTGCACTAAATCAGATTTCGCTAACAGGTGCTCTCCAGGCTATGGACAATTACATAATAAAAATGTATTACAGTGCTCACTCTCGAGAGTAAAAACTTTTGCTACAATAGTGAAAATGCATTACATGAAGTGGAATTTCTAATGGACTTCAAGAGAACTGGTGGCTTGGATGCTTGGTGATACATCAGGGGTAGTGCCATAAAAGAAAACCTCACAGGAAGAAGGTAATTTATGTACTAGAAACACTTATGCTTTCCATTGCATGTGTTTGCAACAATAAATCAAATGGACAACAGGTTTTCCTATTTGCATTTGCAATAAGCATTTGTAGCTGTTAAGATTGTGGATTTTTTTTTTTTCCATTATGTAGTTTCATTATCCACTCATACTTCTGAAAAATGAGAAAACAGAGGAACACACAGAGCTGGCAGATTTAAATGGCTCTTAGAGAAGTACTTCAACATCACAAATGATCAAGGGCAAAGTGTTTATACAACCTTTGATTTCACCACCTTCCCTAACAAATAGTGTTAGTAAATGAATCATGTAAAACCACTTAAATCCAATTCTGGAAATGAGGGGAAGAGTTTCCTTACAAATTCATATTCTATCAATAACTACCTTTTTAGCTAAGCTGTCATATTAAGGAACATAGATTTTGGATTTTGTTTTTAAACCAAGTGTTCTGAATGAATAAAGTGATATTTTCAGGAGATCAGCAATATTATTTCCATTCCTCAGATTTATTCTCTTAAACAAGAATTTTAAATACTTAAAATTTCTTTAAACAATATCTTAGGCCTCTTGTAAAAATACTCAAAATTCCTTTAACTAAAGTGAATAATTTTAGCAAGCATAATCACATTTTCCTTGCTTTTCAATAATGCCATACTTTGTACATGACCGCATTAAACCTTAAGATTGCATTGATCTTAAAAATTAGGTCTTATGTCAAAAGGTGATTAAAAACATTTTCTCAGTAGCTCTCAGTGAAATACCTCATTTGTCAAATTGTTGCTTTAGCTAAGGTCTAGTCTATGATGTCCCTTTCTAATCCTCTGCTTATTGCACTCACCTTATGTCATTTTTTCCATAATGAAATCCCACTGTGTCCTTTGTGTTGTATTCACTGGAAATTCTGCATTTCCCCTTATCCTTATCCATTGGATTAGTCTGTGAGAACTGTGGGAAACAGTATTTCCATTTGTTATATAAGTTATGTCAGGACTTCTAATGTATGTAACTGACAATAACAAAGGAATTTTCTCCTATACTTCTACTTGTGCTATAACAGCATAAATAAACTAATAACAATCATTCATAGATATGAAGGCTCTAGTAATGTTGTCTTTTACTTTATTAAAGGTGCTTCAGAAATTGCCATTTATGTCCAATGGTAAATAAATTATTGACAAGCACTAACCAAGACTCAGGACAGCTTTGGGTGGTACAGAAGAAATACAACATCTGATTTTCAGAAATGTGAATTAAAAGTCAGGTAGGTAAGATGAGTTGTATAAGAAAATCAGTGGTGCTAGCCCTTCATCTAGCCCCTCACACCACAATGCAAACAGCAAATCAGAAATCCTCAAGCTTTTAAGCATGACCTGCCTCTCAACAGGGGATTTGTGAATAGAAATATTTCTATGTTTCCTCTCAGTCATTTGACATTTAAAGTGAATGATCAGTTTAAGGAATTCAACAATAGCAACACAAAAAGTATAAGGAGTAATGGCAAGTAGAAACAAGGCAGAACACCAACCCAAAATGAGAGTCTCCTCAGCTCAGCCCAGCCCAGCTTTTGGGGTACTCTCCCTCCTGGTAGACAGAGTTTAACCAGACCTGCTTAAAAGCTTTTTCATTAGAAACCATAATTTACATACATTCTCAATTACATTCAGAGAATCCTTGCCTGTTTCACCAAGACCTGTAATTTTTCTACATTTTTCTGATATTCATGGATTTCTAAATAAGCTCCACCTAGCCTGAGGCTCTCCATCAGCCATTCATGACTCACGTACAGCAGAAGAAATCCACCCATCGACCAAAATTATCATTTACAACTCACTTTAATTTGGGAATCACTCAGGCATCCAGCAGCTCCGTTACACCAAGATCCAGTTTCTCACTTCAGCTGATGTTCTGGTAAGTGCAGTCTCTGAAATAGCATAATCATAATTTTTCAGGTAAAATTTGAATAAGTTTTGCCTGAAAATAACCCCAAGGCTCATCTTGATTTATGAACCGTTCATCGCCCATGTAATCGTTTGCCATATTCCCACTATTTCTTGATTAGTTAATGAAAGGCAAATAAAAAAAAAAAAAAATTGCTCAATGTGCTTCAGGAGTCTTGCTATGTGAAATTTACTTGCTTTACGTTATTGCCTGGATAAGAATCTCAGCACACGACTTTGTAAAGAAAACCCAGTTTAAAAAATCTGTGTCTGCTGGGTAGGTGGCAACACAGATGTTGCTACTGCAGTACAGATTTAGCAGTTTGGTTGTCTGATCTATACATAATATATATTTTCTAAAGACAGCACTTGTGGCAGTAAAAAATGGATTAACATCACTGAGCCAGTCTGATTAGTAAAAAAAGAAAGACCTGTCCAGTGTTTTGGAAAGGGGTGAACTAATGGTCACTAGAACATTTTAAACACATAAGTTTTAGAAAGAAGAAGAAGAAAAAAAAACAGCATTATGCAAAACAATGTTACAGGATTCAATGTACTTTTGTGCTTTTCTTTTACTTAAATTTTTTACCATTACTCTATTCATTCCCTTTACTAGCAAATTTCAGTATCAGTATTTAATGCTTACCACAATAATAAAAAAAAAAAAGTAATTTTGAGAAGAGATTAAAGACAGAAAACGTCAAAGTTGCAGAAAAGTGAAAACAATGTCAGAAAAGAAGCTGCTACAGAGTTTTAATTACATTTTCTTTCTGCTGCTTTTTCTATAGTGGCTTGATTCTTCTTGTTAGAACTGCATATTTTTTTTCTAATGAAGCATTGGCTGTCTTAACATTTTTAAGTATTGAATATGCTTTTCATTTCTGCTTTCTACGTTTCATTCAGCCATGTGCCAAAAACCTTAGCAGTTACAGCATAATACAAGAAAGGTCACTGCAGTGGATGGGGACATTCCTTTGCAGCCTCCAGTTTCTGGAAAAGGAGAAGGCATTATGCAGCTGGGAATCTTCCTGCCTCCCAGAAACCAACTACTACTACTACCATAGCATACACCAGCAGGAATTTTTTAACCACTCAATGCTGACTTACAGTAATTAAAAAAAAATACCAGAGGAACATATAATTTTCATTAATAATATTAGGCAGTGTAGGAGGGAAGTTTTCTGCCTTCCCCATTTTTCCTTGCAGCCTGAAGGTTGTCTGGTTCAAGAGCTGCCTTTGGAGGAAGAATGGAATCTCTCTGTGGATAATTCATGGCTACAACAATTTCACAACATTCTACAGAAAAATATATTAAATTTAATATTTTGATTATTATTCTCCAGCATGGGAGATTATAATATTTACCATGCATTACCATACAGAAATTATCATAATTTCCATATTTACCCACATTTACTCGATATCTGCTTTCTCAAGTAGAAACAGTTTTCACTTATTTTGCCATGAAAATCTCACTAGTGGTTTGTCTTTAAATCCTAAATCACAACTGTGTGTCAGTCTTTTTAGATGCTCAGGTTCCTTATGACATTTTAAGCCAACCTGCGTTAGACAACAATAGGTCTAACACTATTCATAATGAAAATAAATGAAAACTGTAAAATATTTACCACTTGATAATAACTTCATCTGAAGTACATACATCATTTAAAAAACCCACTGCTGGGAAATTTACAGGTCTGGCTGTTCCATGTGTCTCAGAAAACACTAGCAAAGTTCAAAATAAAAATCAGAATTTCTTTAGCAATAACATGTACCTGGGACTAAAAGAAGAGTAACTACTCTTACTCTGACTTAAATATGTGCATGAAGATACCACATCAGTAAATTCTGCCTGGCTCAAGGGGCACTAATTCCTTTCGTGTGATTCAGAAACTCACCCATTGTGCTTTAAAATACTCCTCTTCTGGAGCTAAAGCTCAACACCAGATGGCACCTAAAGGTCACACAGTGGTCTGCATTCTAAAAGTAGAAAATTAAATTTTAGTTTGAAGAAAGATGATTACAGAAATAATCATTGAATGGAGTCAGATCCGTGTAAAGTAACTTTAAAAGTTCTTATCAAAATCAAAACACATCTGAACAATTTCAACACTAAATTTTTGGGGAAAAAAAATAGGTGGAAAACCAAAGCATTAACATTTCCAACATGAAGAAATCTCCAAAATGCTTGAACAGTTAAACCCCACAGATGAAAGTTATTAAAGGGTCATTGCAACTCTTCTCTTGACACTGTCATCAAGAGGAGGAATGACTGAGCATGAGTAGAAAACAGTGGTGCATTTTTGCCTGCTGTCTCCTGTGTGTTGCAAAATCCATGTCATGAGAATCATATCATGAGAATAAATATTAAAATGCACTTCTCAGTAATCAAATCTAAGTTTGAAAAAGGAATAAATAAATAAATGTTAGCTCAGTCAAGTAATGGCCGTCATTCCACAGATGTCTTCCAATTCCACTAGAGAAACTCAGAAGACAGGCTATGCAGAATGTCTTGGGATCTTTAATTTACTATGTTAATATTTTACATATCTTCTAGAGAAAGGAATCTTCCTGTTTCCAGTGGTCAAAATCTAATAGTCAGGTCAGGTTTCACAGCAGAGAAGAAGTAGCAGCCTCTTAAGTACGCATGTCTATCACCATAAAAGTTAAGTATAAGTTAAAATCAATACCAAGAATTACACTTGGAAGCAAATGAAGCACTGGGAGCAAATTAAGTTTATAGAGTTCTAATTTAACGTTCACCACGCAATGAGCTCTGCAGAAAGTACTTCAGGGCCCTGCGTGGAGGTGACAAAGATACAACAGATTTTGGTGAAGTTTATATTCAAGACAAATGACCAAGACTCCCTGGAGACTCCACGATGAAAGTCTGGGCACTTGGCTGCTACTGCTGCTCTTCAGATAGATACAGAGATCCCTGGAAGGGTGGAGGAGAGAGATAAACGTTGCTCTCATCCTTTATGCAACAATAATGGACATAATCTTTCACAACCTGATCGGTCAAATCAATATGTCAGAAATATTTTCACACAGGATTTTTAAAAAATGGGTTTTTTTGCAAAACTGCAGGAAGCATTTCTTGTCTGCTGCAGGCTGTTGCCTTCTAAGGAGTTTAGTCTCATGATCTACAACTGTAAGCCAGCACCTGCCACAGGGTCAAGCCTTCCCTGTCTCTCCAGACTTATTCCACAGAGGAAAAACACAATACAGAAGATAAAATTACTTTTTGTTCATTTTCTTCACCAGGTATACAAACAGAGCACCTGGCCCAGAGGAATCACTTTATAGGTAAGCTGGAAAAACCCATACAAAACTCACCAATATGGTTTAAAATTATGTACCCATGTGGGTACTGGGGTGGCTTCTACTGGAAAGGTAGCACACATGAAATCAGGCTCCCCTCAGTTTGCTTTTCTTTTTAAGCAAAAGAAAACAGAACCCAAACCTTAGATGACAGCTAGTAACTAGAAGTTCTGGTCACAAAAGGCCTAAGAAATTCAGGGATCACCTGAATTCTGAGTTTTGTAGGAAGTCATAATTAGCATGCCATCAACATTCTACATACATCAGAGGGAGAAATTCCATCCAACATGTTGGCATTTCAGTTTTCTGTGAGACGCAGGGGGAATAAAGATAAGGTTGTTTTGATCTTGCTGCTGTTGAATTTCTACTGTCTGCCTTCATCACCCTTTCTTTCTACAGAAGAACTAATGAAAAAGAACAGAAACCCTGTCCTGGATTGTATATGATTCTCCATTTATTTCTGGAGTTTAGGGACAAGCCATGGGATGAAATTTCTGTCACATCCAAATACCAGGCTTTGAAGGGCTGTTTCAATTGAACAGCTTGTCTTATGTTCTTTTCATTTTTTTTCTAATTTGTTCTGTGTGTGTATGTGTGCCCCAATACATAAAATGAAAATATAGGAGAAGAACACAATACTCTAAGAGCTGATTTTTATTCAATTTGTCATGTAATCTAAATATGTCACTTACCTGCCAAGGGAAAAAAACCCCTAAATCTTACTGAAGTTTGTGTTCTTTTTCCATGGCTGCTGGGGGCACGTGCAAGGTGCTCTCATTGTGTGCACATGAGGCATCTCAGTCATTAAAAACACACCATCAGCATGATTAAGTAGTTGCATTTGAGGCTTCAAAAGCCCTTCTGTTTCAAATTGTTAATAACATACTGGGGATTGGAGGCACTCTGAAAAGCAATTCACAGAAAGTCAAACAGCCTGGATAATGGTGAAGAGGAAGCTAACACATAAATAAATTACTTGGGCAGGCAAAGAGCAAATTCACAGAGAGAGGTGGTAGCATATTGTCAGAAGACAGCTTCAGGCAAAATAGGTGAAAATCACAAAGAGAAGACGTGAAACACAGAAAAGGAAACAAAATTGCAGAGGAGTAGGAAAAGCAAAGGCCTAATAGTTATTCTGACTAGGACAAGTTGACAGCATGCCAAAAGAATTAGGATCTAATCAGTCTGCAGGCTGAAGACTGTTTGGAAGAAGGAGAATCAAATAAATGGAATATTTGAAAAAAAGGCAAAGCAACAAACTGGTTTTGAAGTGAATATTATGTTCCTGTCAAAAGTCTCTTGACAGAGAAAGGGTGAGACAGACAATTTCTACAGCTGGGTCATTGTGGCCTCCTGATGCACAGGTAAGGTTACAGCCTTGCTCAAGACAACTTATTGAAGATAAAGGACAGTGTTTGTCCATCTGCAGCAAGCAGGCTAAATGATCCATGGATACACGGGTAGCTCAGCAGGAAATGCAAATGATTTTGTAAAATGTGTGTCAGCATTTTAACGACAGGAGGTTGAAAAAGTGTATTGGCTCCATTGTATTGGTCACTACAATGGAGTTTTGCTTCTCAATATATCTACATAGTTTTCCCACTGTTTTTTAATACTAAATTCTCCTAAAACCATCAAAGAAAAATTATTGTCTTTAATTAGCTTCAGTGGTTGTTCTCATTCAGCTCTGAATCCACTGCCCACTTCAAAATGACTTGTTTTTCTCCTTGGAAACTAGTCTCAGTCCTTCAAAATAGCCCAAGAGTAATTGCAAAAGCAATTACTTAGAGACTTGCATAACCTCTGGACAGGAATGTTATCATTAATGGGCAAGTCAGGATCCACAACTGAGAACAGAGTTATTGGTCATGACACAAAATAAGCCCAGAGTCATTTAAGACACTGAGATGGGTATCACAGGAGCAGCCTGTACTCAGGCTCTGAAGATCGTGCTACTTTCATTAGGGTGCTTAACTGTAAATCTAAATTTACATGCCCAGATTCTTTACTAAAATGTAAAACCACCTCCAAACCAGAGGTTACTTTGATCGTGTCTGTTTTGAAACCAAATGATCAAAACATTGAGACACGTCAATTATTTCCTATAGCATATAAGTTTTATAACATCTCAGATATTACCGTGTGGCAAAATTAACTTAAAAATAACATTTCAGAAGCAACAACAAAAGAATGTCAGCAGTAAATAAAGTACCTTGCTGCAGTAGCCACACAGCCCTGCAGCACATAATGTCTGTATCTAGAAAGAGGATAGAGCACAAACACTTCACACCCATAAACAACTCCTCCATGGCTCCCTATAGAGACACAGCCAGCCCTGAGCTGGAAAAAATCTGGTTTTAGGGCCAACAAAGAGAATGAAGAACTAGTACCTAACAAAGGTACAAGGCCGTATATGTAGCAAATTCAAAAGTTACATGGAGCTGCTGATCAAAGAAGAAAGAAGAAGGTGTAAAAGCACATTAACAAGCATTAAAATGACCCTGAATGGGTCCTGGAGGGAAGAAGAAGAAACTGTTGATATAAACAACCCAGCATTCCTCCTTGTAAAGGACTCCACGTGCTGCCAGCTCACCGTGATACCCTCACTGCCAGCACCAGCAGGGATCCCCTGGCCTTGGGTCCCAGGAGATGAAGAGGAGGGATCACAGCACCAGCAAAAGGGTTAGAAACAAAGAAACTTTCATCCAAATTCCTAACTGCATTATTATACTTCTTCTGGACTAAAAATGATTAAACTCTCATTATTTCAACTGTGCTAACAAGAAATTCTTGGCCTTACCTACCACACACATTTTGAATGCAATATTGCATAAGTGATGCAAAATTCATACTTAAAGTTACTTTTCTTGTAATTAAAAAATATTGATTTCACTGTATTCCCTCTACAAATTTACATAAACTGCCAAACTTTCAAAGAACAACCCTGTGGATTTGTAGTGGTGTCATGAGTTCTGGAAGGGAGCCTGTGGGCAGATTTCAAGGAAGGTTGTGTTCACCAGCTGTGTGCTGTAACTGCCTTGTCTAGGAGGAGAAGGAATGACCTGTAAAGGTGAAAAACTTTCATTGATCTACTCATCCTTCTTGTTACCTGTAATAAAAGTGAATATCTCCAAAAATGAATCTTCAAGGAACACTCAACAATATAAGAAAGTTAAGCAAATACTTATATGTTAAAATTTTAAAAAATATGCTTTTTTATCCTAAATGTGCAGCTGAAGAATTGTCAGAGCTGTACATGTAATTTACAGCTGGAAGCAGAGGGTTGTTCCAATGGGAAGTGCTGAGGTGTCAACAGTAAATGAAAAAAAAATCCTCATTTTTCTCAGAAAGGATTTGGGCAGAGGGGAAGGAGAAAATAATTTTGAGTTTGGGCTTTATTTTTATTTATTTGTGTTTGGTTTTGTTTTTTCTCTAAAGGTATTATTTGAAATCCTGAAAATTATGTTATAAAATCTGGAGCACGTCACTTTGAAAATCACTGATCTTTAAGATTATTAGTCAGAGAGTGTTCTTAAAAGACATCGTGGTTCTTCTTTCAATAATAACTTTTAAAAATAGGGTAGCCTGAAGGAGCCCACAATACCCACTGCAGTTGAAGGTTGGGATTCTAATCCAACTTTCATTTCATTGACACTTTTCAATTTCATATATCCATGACAGAAAAAAATAAATCAGATATTTGAAACACTATGAAAGAAAAAAATTCCCATTCAACCACCATTGCTTTACATAGAGCAAATAATCGGTGAGAATATGAGAATATACACAACATTTTCATGTTAGAGTCAAAGATCTGATTCAAAAAATTCTATATTATTTTTTTCATATTTGATTTTTAATTAACATCAGTCAAAATTGATGTTCCAAAACACAGATGCCGCTCAGCAGCAGCCTGTGAGAAGAGGTGGGCAAGGCAGGTTTTATTTGCTGGTGATGGCATTACCTTATATATCAAATAGGGTGGCTGTAGACCAAAGCTGAGTGGATCACCAGCTTGATTTAAAATCATTTTAAATTATCTTTGATCATTTGTGGATCGCTGGGTTTTTCTGGGAATTTTTTGGGAAATTTTACAGGAATTTTCCATAGCCAGGCAGTCTGCCCACATCTATGGATTAGTACAGATTCTGAAAAATATTAAAATTAAGCCCTGGTTATGCAATTTTTCTACTTTTCCTTCATATTTCCCTCTTTTCCCCAAATCTACAAGTGCTTGGATTTTATAATTTCTTCACGTATATATCATGCTGTGATCAAAAGTAATTTAATGTAGTGCTACTGTTTATGCAAAAGGCTATTTGAGGCCACTTTGATGTTATGTCCTGCATAACATCTTCCTGAAATTCTTCTGCCCAGTTTCAGAGCTAACAGCAATTTAAAAGAAAAGAAGAAATAAATGCTAAAACACACTTAAAACAACATTGAGAGTAGGGTTTATCTAAATAACTTTAGAGAAAAATAGAGAGGATGTCTACACCTTTGCTGAATTTGACCCATAGAGTTAAGGCTGCAGTCACTTTGAGATATTTAATCTAACCTATTTCCTCAGTGTAAAGTAAATCGTGTCATGGGGCTGCTTAGTTCTGCCTTTCTGCTCTAGGAGATCTCTGCAGACAGCTAAAAACCTGAGGACATGAATCCCACCTCAGATATTTAAACTGAAATAATAAAATTATTTGTATATGAAACAATAGGAGAAAACAAAAAGTATAAAATGTGTTGCTACTAGAGTAAAACCAAATTACTGCATTTGCTTTCTACCGTAAATTATTGGAAAGCAACATTTTTGAAAAAAATATCCTATGATTATCATTTTTGAATTATTTAGTTTCAATTTTGAGGTCTTCCAGTAAAATTGATTTACTGTGTAATATTTATTTCCAATCCCTTTTTTTTTTTCATTAGTCATGTCCTATATGTAACTCTATGGCTATTATTTTCAGTTGCTTTAAAACCAAAACCATATGAAACATATTTTTAAAGTTATAATACTAGTGCATTCCTGTTCCATACTACAAGAGGAATCACAGATTAAGATTTTTAAGAATTTTTAAGATTAATATTTCCCTGCTCTGAACATCAGTTCTGCTCCACAAAAAGCAGAGCCAGTCCAAGGCAGCGTTATAACATTTTGGTTCTTTAGCTGCTACCTGAGGGTTACTGTAATGCATTGGACTGTGAATCTCACCTGACAAACAATGAGGAAAGATTGACTGAAACCAGACTGTATCACTGCATTCAGAGTGTGGAATCACAGAGCCATTGTACTTGGAAAAGACATCCACATTCATCAAGTCCAACCATCAGCATAACGTTTCTACTAAACCGTGTCCCCAGGCACCACACTTACAGGTTTAACACTTCCGGGGATGGTGACTGCAGCACTTCCCTGGACAGCTTGTTCCAGTCTCTGACCACCTTCTTGAAGGATTTTTTTTCTGATATTCAGCCCTCATGTTCCTACAACCTTTTTCAAGTGGTTGTGGAGGGAGATGAGGTCTGCCCTGAGCCTGTTTTTCTTCTCAGCAAACTCCCTCAGCTGCTCTCACAAGGGCTTGTGCTCCAGACTTCCATCAGCTCCATTGCCTTTCTCTGGGCACACTCCAGGTAGGTCCTCATATCTGAAGAAATCTTTTAGGCAGTGAGACTTTCAGGCATTATTTCCCGCCAATTTTTGTGTGGCCAGGACACAAAGCCAAGGTTAGCTCTGTGTCTGAACTGCAGTGTTCATAGCCATGAACACTGTACTGCAATGTGTTTAACAATTAAGTGCACTGCAAGAAGGGACATGGTGGTTTGCAGGCACATCTCTACATTTTTTCCATGAATTCTCAGTTTATTCAGTAAACTTTTCATAATTGTCACAAACAGGGTATTTATCTGATCCTGGATGCTCATCAGGAGGTATGAATAGCAGCTTCAAGTATTCCAAAAATATACCAACAACAAAAATAATGCTAGAAGATGGGTTTTCAACTTGCAATGCTAAAATGAGTTACTTTGCAATTAAAGTTGCTAACCTAATTTCCTCACCCATAAAATGCTGAGGCCCTTCATTACAGGACAATGATGACAAGGAAAACAAGGGATATTTTTGGACCATTTTGACCCAAACTGTGATAGGGAAAAAAAAGGGGAAGTAACAGCCATGATGATTTTGGGCAAGCACACAAAGTGCTCCTAAGTCATGCCCAAAACACACAGCTAGCCCTCCAAGGGAAAAAAAAAGAGAAATGGAAAGCTGAAATAAACATGTCCTGAGTCTTAGTAACCGTGCCCTAAAATGGCAAATCAGAGGCTTACACATGCACAAGAACAGGGTTGGGATAAATCATGAGGTAATACAGTGGATACTTGCTGTATATACTGCTATGTACTATATATATATAAATACTTTATTCAGTTTTCCGTAGTCCACTCAGAATTCTGGATGTCAAGGATCAAGAGGAAACACTATGTTGCATTCATACTCCCACAAGTAAGATGCATCTTAGATAAACTTTGAATAGTAGATTTTAGTTCTTATATTTTGTAGAATCTGTGAGTTTGACTTTGTGCTGCAGTGCTCTTTTACCCATATTTCTGTATGTAAAATCTATCTACCTATCTACATCCCAAAACCTTGTTCAGTCTTTTATAAAACAAACCCAGAAATATAAATGTGTGCACTCTTCTCTGTGGAAGAATGACACATTTTTGGAACTCAGTGAAGGGTTTTTAATGTCTAATGTTCTAAAATACTCTAAAACACTGCAGTTCAATATTACTTTTTTTTTTTTAAGAATAGATTATGAAGGCAATATAAAAATTGGGGGTTTCTATAGCTGTAATTCTCTCTATTTATATGTCAGTTATGGATGTCTCTGATTTTTTTAAGTCATCCACAAACCACATACTGTCACATACCTGCCATCCATCGAGGGAAATGCTACATGCATATCTGGGCTGGGGAAAAGCCCAAACCCCTCAAGGTCCACCACCAACAGGAGAGAGTCCAAAAGAGAATTTGAGAGCTGCTGTTTTAGCACTGCTGCCTGCAGAGCTGCCAGGCTGTGTGAGTGGATGCAGGGAGATGTTACAGTTGGCTTACTGTGACAGAGCACTGATATTTTCACTCTGCTGGATCATCCTGGGATCACACTCCTGAGGATGTGCTGGGCTAGGCTGAACCAGGCAGACCTGTTGCAGGAAAGAACCTGCTTTAACTAATGAGGGGAAGAGCAAAAAGAAAACAAGATCTGACAGTTCCTTGATACTAAACTGTGTGACCTAAGCCCATAGCTGTCAAGGTTTTTACACTGCCTGAAGGGAGATTTTGGGGGTTTTCAGCAAGAGAAACAACTGTGATGATTTAGGTTTAACCTCAGCAGTGCCCTGAACCACTATTTAATGATGACTCACCTTGGAGGATGCTAGTTAAATATTTTGATAAATGGAAGAAATAAAAGTTACTGGTCCCAATAGTTCCATTGTGCATAAATAAATGAAAGAGTTGATAAAACAGTGTGAAAAGGCAGATAGGTAGCATATAATTATTCCCTAGGTCACACGAAGTAAAATGGGTAATGTAAATCTACTAAAGAGTGTAATTATCTCCAGGTACCAGGTCCACACGAGACATTATCTAACACCTGCAAAAGCCAGCAGACTGTTAATTTCCACCTGTTGCATCCATAGGAAATACTGCAGCAAGAAACTAAAAGCAGTAGGCAGCTACATCACACGAATGAAAATTAAGGACAAAACAGAACTAATGCCTGAGATTTGTGTTAAGGGCACTGAATAAGAGCCAATATGACATGCTAGGCTCACAGGGTGAGGATTAAATATTATTAAATTAAATATGCATGGTATCCTTGGTGTGCTACATCTTCTGTGCCTTCAGAGGTACAATGAAAATGTTCTGCTGTGTTGTTGACAACCAACAAGTTACCCAGGGCCTTTACACAGCTGCCCAGCTGTCCTCTGTAGCTCTGCAGGGAGGATGATGATGGTGACATCCTGCACACCATCAGGCCTGGCACTTCTCCCATCCCCTCAGCTCAGGAGGTGTCCCACAGGCAGACAGACACCTTGCATGTTGCCTGATTTTTAATATGTATATTTATATATTAAGGTGTGGTGCTGCAAAGGAAAAGCCATAAAGTAAATGAGGTTTTGTCCTGGTTTTGTGTATAAATGTGAAAATGGAGACGTGATGCTAAATGACATCTGTCAAAGGCTGCAGATGGCATAGGGCATGCATCTCCTATCAGAGAACAGGACTCTGCTGGTGGATCCTATACAATCAAAAGCATTTACATAATCTGTAGAAAGAGGAGCTCTCAGGAACAAATGCTAGAAAATAGCCTAAAGAGTGCTTCAAATGCAGAAAAAATAATGTTTACGATTTAAAAAAAAGTTTTCTTCTGACTTCCATTAAAATACAAAAATCTAATGAGCCAAGAATTTTACTGCATGATACGAAATTTCAAAACTGACATCTGCATTTAACTTTTAGACTCCTCCAGTGGATGCAAACTGAAGTATCCTAAAGCAAACTACTTCCAGTGTTCCTGAACAGTCACCTTCCCTTACTAATGTGGCATCATCTGGAATGAAGTCTCCCAAAAGAAGTTTGCAAAGCATTTGATATTGCAAGGACCTCTTGCTTGGCTCAATATTTGGAGGGATTTTGATTTTCTGTTATTATACAATGTATTTTACAAACAGAAAGGATGTGTGTGTTTAGAACTCTACAAAGGATAATCCTGTACACTATGGTCTTAGTGAAAAGATGGATATTAATCTGTAAAAGAACTAGTACTTTCAAGATTTCAAAATTCAACACTTAACTATTACAATCTTTTAAATATGAGGGTTCCAAAGCATTAGTTACTACTCAGAACCTTAACTGCAATTAAGACCATCACATTACAAATCTAGAATATGTATTTCAATACTGTTAATGAAGTGGGTAAGTAACCAACCCCCTAATGGTACAGTAAAAAATAAAGATATCATATTTATGTGACACCAATTAACAGAGTGTTTTTGAAGAATGCACACTTGACAAGTCACTGACAAGTACTGGAAACTTAAGCCTCAAGAATATATGAGACATGACAGAGGCAGCATGAGTTCTCCCACCCTTCTTTCCCAATACTCCTCAGCCCTGACTTGCCATATTCTGTGGGAAAAATCAATTTGCTCTGCCTGCTCCACAGTTGTTATCTGTGAGTGACCACCAGCAGGCCTGCTGGCTAGTGCCAGCTCTGACAGCGGATTATGTCGTGAAATGACATTTGGGTTTTGTCCTTGCACAATGGCAAACAGTGGCAAGGAAGTAGGTCACAAGATAACTTCCTAGGATAGGAAGGTGGCAGAGTTTTTATGGCAAACAACTTTAATCTGTTTTTTTCTTTCAGGTTATGTTTGGTTACCAGGGGGAAATAAGGGGGAGAAGAAAGTTTACCTGCCTGAAAGGAAAGAGCTTATGTACAGAGCAGAAAAAGATTTGATTGCCTGAAAGTAAAAGTGCCTATTAGAAAGAAAATAAACATTCCCTGAGAGAGGAGCTTACCCACTTACTTCAAAAAGCCTGACTTCTTCCAAAAAAAAAAAAAGAGAATTCACCTGCTAGGATTCAGCTCACTGGCTTTTCTGCCATGTGCTGGAAAGCAAAACGCTGAAGCAAGGTCTATACTCATTACTTCTGCTGCTATAGCACAGTCAAAACAAGGCCATCAATTAATTTCTGCACAATAGCTTCTTTAGTTTTCAAATCTACTGTGCTTTGCTCACTGCTTTCAAAGCAATCTTGGAAAGTAAGGGTGCTATGAAAAGTGCTAATCTTTTCATCTTTTTTGTATGGGTTTAAGAAGGGAACAGAGTCTAGAAGTTATTCATCACTTACAAGGCATAACATGAAATTTTCTTGTGCTTTTGAAGTGATTCCCCTGCATATAATTGACTAAACTGATTAAAGCAACTGTTGAGTTGAAAGTCTTCCAGCCAAGGTCTGAAAAATGCCTTCCTGTGAAATGTTTAATATTTCTTTTTGTATGATCTCCTTATTAGGCTGTTCGACTATGTATCCTGGGAAAATTATGATTTTTCAGGAAATTGGATTCTATCTCCTCACTCTTTCTGTAGCTGACACCATTTGCTTGGGGTTTTGTTTTTTTAGAACTGACCATTCAGACATTTTGTTTTTTAGAAAACACATTTCTTCTGCAGCATAGCACATTACTTAATTATTACATGCTTTGATTTTTAGTGCCCACCCCTCCTAATTTTTATGCAAAATGAAGAATTTATGTTTAAAATAATATCATTATCAAGAAGCCAAGTCTAAGTTTAAGGGTTTTGGCATAATGAGAGCCAAACATAAGACATTTTTAAGTACTGTATTTCTCCGACTAAAGCATTTTTTTATCATTTATGAGAATGTCACAGCATCACAGAATGGCTGAGGTTGGAAGAGACACCTGGAGAGCACTGGGTTCAAGCAGGGTGGCCCAGAGCAGAACCATACCCAGATGGGTTTTGAACATCACCAGTGGTGGAGACTTCACAGCTTCCCCAGATAACATTTGTCAGTGTTCAGTCACCTCTCTGTGTACACATATGTACACTTCTATTTTATGGATATTTTATATCTACAGATATCTATTTAACCTACACACTTATGATAAAATACATGTTTTATCTGTGTGTGTTTGCAACATACACTATATACTCTTTTTCATGCCCTCTCATTAAAAACAAATAACCACAAGCCACCTTACACTGAACCCTGAACCTTATTAATCTTTAACAAATCCTTTTTGGGAAAAGAAAAAGCAAATACAAATGAGCATCCATTTTGTGTTCACATATTAAGACCCCAGTGCAGCTGATTTTGATTCCCATTTAGCTAGTTGGGTGTACCCGATGAGGTGGGTGCATTTCTGGATCCTCATGTGCATCCTTACCATCCACAAACCTGTGCTGCTGAAGGCATAACTCCAAACCAGATTGTGCAAGAAGCAGCAATGTAAGCTTTAAAATAACTCTTAAAGCCTTCAAATATTTTTTTTTAAAAGCATCTAGACTACTTTCTACTTTGTTATATTTGTCTATATATTTTTAGACACTACATTATCTATTCATAGTTCAGCAGGTATGCCACGCTCATCAGTTTCCAAATTATTTGCTGGCTTCCTGGCACACCTCTTAGTTATTTTTATCTGATATTTCAAATAAATTACAAAATGCCTTGAATTGCATGATTAGTCCATTATGTATTCTGTTTATTACAATTATATGAACTTTTGATTAACCTTCATAAGTTTCATGAATAAATTACCTGGATCGAGGAAACTGCCAGTTAATGTTACAATGTTCCAGTGAGGAGTTTCCAAGAGATTAGTCTGCCTTTTTTTAGCTGCAACTTTTTTTTCTCCCTGCTTCTTTTAAAAAGGAATACATGCTGCAGTTGCTCAGGTTTTATGAAGAACATGTGAAACTATTTGCAATCCCCTCAAAAGGAGTGGGTGCAAAATTTACTCACAGAGTCACATCTCTGGAGGATGATTTGTGCCCTTTCAGATATTGATGGCACAGCCATTTTAGCATGATGAGGACAAATTGTGCTAATCATCACAAGGCTTCTAAGCTGTACTAAATTATAGCCCAGAGATTTCTTCCCTGTGTCTTCTGTGAGTGGTGTTGAACATTTTCTTGTTGAGAAATAAAAAAAAAAAAACAAAAAACAAAAAAACCAACAAAAAAAAACTTCTCTACATTCCACAGTGCATTTACCATGAGGAAGAATCATAAAACTAGATGTTTGCCAAAGACTTGGCTCTGCTTTTTTGCAAAGATCCTTTTAAATCCATTTCAGAGAGTTTTATTTCTTTGATGGCAAGTTCCATTCACTTTATAAAAGTGATCAAGGAAACAGAAGAAGAAAAAATGGGGAATGTAGCCTTTGAGTTCATGCTAAAGTCAGGAGGGAATGAGATGACCAAGACAGCATCTTGCCTCAAGACAGCAACCAAATTGGCTACACTCAACACCTGCTGTGTGCTGTAGGATTGAGATGGGATAAGAAGTGGGAGAGGCTTTCTACTGATCTGTTAAGAACAAGTAATAAACCTCCAGAGACAACCTGCTGGCAAAAGAAAACCTGATTTCATAGGCATGGATTAGGCAGAGAGAGGCAAGGCACAGGAGAAGGGTGTGGTGTCTCTCTGACTAACTGTACAGAAGACTTTTTAATACAGAATAAAAGTATGAACGATGAACATTAATCACAATGACATAGGGTCTGTCTGCAAGAGTTGAGTAACACAGAGATGTCCACAGGAGCATCTCAACAATCAAACAGCTCAAAAAATAAGAGAGTTTGTGCAGTAGACCACCAAGATGTGCCCAGGAAGCACAAGGAGGTTTGGGAGGTCCTGAAAGAGCAATGGTGAGACTGAAAGGGGGCTGGACGAGCCATCAGAACCCACTGGGGCAGTCTGCAGACCTGGCTCAGCAGTGTGCAGCTCTTCCAAATGGATGTTGATATAGAAAAGGCAGGATATGTCACCCCTGCCTTTGTGAATCTTTAGACTGATCCTACAAGACAAAATTTGCTAAGTATTTCTTAAATAAATACATGAGGTCCCGTAAGGTCAGAATAATCTGTGGGCTGAGTTCAGATTTGATGGAAAACTACTGGGAATGATCATCTAATGAGCCTCAGCTATAAATATTATTATTAACATACTGATTATATCTTTTTCTATGCTGCTTTTTTCATAGGAGATAGACAGAGATGGTGCCAACTGCTCTCAGCAACTGGCAGAAACAGAGCTGGCTGAAAACCAGCTTGTTGCAGCTCAGATTGGTTAGATAGATGGCATCCAGGAAAGGTATTTCAGACACAGACTATTGCAAAATATTTCCTGAAAAGTTATTATATTAGACTTAAATTTCTGTGGGATTCACAGATCTGTTTGGGGTTAGCTTTCCAGGGAGAAATCCAACACTGCTGATCATACATGTTTTCTCTTGTGGAAGGCTTTACTCACAGAAAATGTATTCCCTTTTCTGTGATCTGTAATCACAAAAGTCCCAAGATGTTTACAGGAGAGGAAAAAGTGCTAAGGCCAAGCACCCCAATGACAGAACCCTTCTCAGTGAGTACCAGAGTGCCAGCTGAGTGAAGGAAAGTGAGAGCCAGGAGACCCAAATGATAATAAAGGAATAGGGACTGAAATGAAAAGCATTATTCTAACGATCAATACAGATGCTAGAAAGCAAACAAAAGAGATAATGAAGGGAACATTTTAGGTGTTAAAAGATGATTTTTTTATTTTTTTTAAAACTAAATGTGAGAGCACAGGTAAGTCTGTAAAATATATTCTTCCTACAGAATAAAGTCAGGAGCATTAGAGGTGTAAAGAGGCATGAATTTAAGTAAGAGAGCTATTTATTACAAAAACTAACAATGCGTGCAGTTGAAGTTCAATGATATTTCTTTACAGCAAGCCCACCAAATGGTGTTAGAATTACATAGAATTCTATGAACTTTTTGGTGTAATTTCCTTCTGTTTCCCAGAAACAATAAAATAATATACAGGAGTCCTTTTGCTTTCCTCAGCGCAGTGACATTTTACAAAAGGTAAAGTAATGCTGCACCTACCGACTCCCCTTGTCTATTTACAAGAGGAAATGTCATCAAGCATTCAAAATGTCACCACCTACTGGGATGATGTCATGGAAATATCCCTTCCCCTTCAGACGCCGGTGTTTGGAGCAATAAACCATAATCTGCTTAAGGAGATGATGGTTTGGTAGGAAAATGGGACTGAGCTTAATACCTCCAAAATGAATTGTGGAGCAGATACATTTGCCAAGGCTGAAGACATTTTCCGAGGAGCTCAGACAAATGTTCACTACTGTTGTCTGCCTCTTAAGCCAATTACTGCTGCAGTGCAGACAAAGAGGTGCTGTGCCTGCTACTTAGCCATCCTGTTACAGTCCTTTAAAAGTGTCATGTACACAGAGAAGCATATTTGTAATCTTTACACTAAGTACACTTCACCTTAATTGCATCACCTCATGAAATTGTATAAACAAGACTTTTGTGTTTGTGCTAGAGATTTTTCTTGAGCTGTAGAAATAAGAGTTGCTTCTAAATCTCTCAGGATACAGTTAGTGGGTTTAGGACACACAGTTTTGGTGTATTTATTATTTATGTAAAATAAACATAATTCTGACATTTCTGTCATTAAGTGTCTACCAGATCCATATCCTGCTGTTTATTTCTTGTTTGTACTGAGACTTTTTTTGATCCCTAATAAAACATAAGCCTTAAAACTAAATAGTTTTCAGAAATAAGTTACTTGATATGCATTATCTGTTTAATTCCTCCATTATCAAATATGGCAATAAATATTTATGACAAAGAAAAGGTCTTTAAACAAAGACTAACCTTATGTCCCTTTTCCATTTTAGCCTGTTTTATCCAAGAGAGACATGCACTGGTTCTTGTAGCCTAAGGACTTGCAGGCATAAGCATAAATCTCAAAGTGAATCCTAAATTGAATCTACACTATGATGTTAAAAAAACCCACTTGTGTTTTTTGTTTTGTTGTCTGTTTGTTAGGTTTGGTTGTTTTTAACAATTCTTCAACTCTTGATTAAACTGAAGCTAAAACTTAAATAAATATATGTAGTACAGAGATGGTTCCTCTAATCACTCATAACCTGCTATTTCTGACCTCAGCACCATTATTATGTCTGTCAGTCTCAGAGGCTTTTGAGTATTGAAGAGCAGCTGTGTAAATCTTTATGATAGCCACCAGTTTGAGATTTCTACTCCCTAAAATTAACTACGTACTGAGTTTTTCAGTCCCTACCACCAGGCTAGCAGTTTGGGTTATTTTATGAAAATTTATGAAATAATTTATGAAAATTCTCTGGTAAAAACACTGATTTCCATTAGCTTGCAAAAGAAAAAAAGGTGACCACAAATGATAAATAATTTCTACTCACATAAATAATTTTTAACCTGAACATCTGAACACTTACCCAAGGTCATTCAATGAGTCAATAGCAGCAGTGATTGCAAGATTTCCTCCATCTTCTCTGCTTTCACCATCAGAGAGAGCTTTTGGCTTGCTCACATTTTTATAGAACTTTCCAGCCTGGCGAGATTCACTGGGGTTCCGATGAGTTGAGAGCCAGTGCACAGCTTATCTGAATCTCCTAAGTTTCTGAAAATATCCTATCACAAGATTACACATTTATTTTTAGTAGCTGTACAACTCCTAATGCGAGCACAAACCCCCAGTCAAACTAAGTTTATAAAATTGTCAGATAAACCTAAGATTCTCAGACCTCCAAGTGATTCCATTAGCGACAATGAGTAGGATGCATTTTGTGGAGATATAGTTGCACACAATTTAAAACCCATCTGAATATTCCAAAATTAAATGAAAGAGCTGTTCTCTGGAGATTAACTGAGAAACCATATTCTTACTTGGTTCAGCTAAATCTTTAACTTTTTTTTAAACATTTTTGCTTCTCATGCTATTTATAGGGCTCACTTATTAATGTCTCTGTTCAAATTACTGTGAGGATGCAAGTGGCTTCATCCCAAAAATTCTTTCAATTTTATCAGCTGAAATAGAATTATATATAATATTAAATAGTAAGGTTGCATCTATATTGTTCAGACATCAGAGATGCAGTCACAGACACTGGAAAAGAAAAAAAAAAACAAAAAACAAGACATCAAAATACAGACAAACCCCAGTACTCTCCAAATGTTGTTATAACAGGGTTTAGGATTCATACCATTATAATCCTCTTTTCAATTACTTCCATGGATCTGAAATACTTTATATTACAGCAAATGAAACCTGCATGTCTTATCTTCTTGCAAAAATAAATGAAAAAAAATACTAAAAATATTTACGTTAAAGTCAACTTCTGGACTACAAATAAATAGCCTGGAGTTGTTGTACATGTGAAACACCGTTGTAGTAGCTTACAGGTTAGCTTTCCAAAAAAGAAGAATTTAAGGAAACTGGACAAAATATCTTTTCCAGTTTTCAAATATTTATTTCTTCATTTAGAAAATAATTTAGATTTAGAATGAATCTAATTAATAGATTCTAATGAATGAATAGATTTAGAAATTCTGTGTTTATGACTTCTGAACTAAACTGATTAGGAAAGAAGTGAACTGTTACCTCCTACAGACTTCTAGATACAAATATTTGAATCCAAAAGCAAAGAGATGACCTCAAATCATTCAATGAAAAAAAAAGTCCTGTTGGCATTAGAAATTGAGGAAATAACTACAGATATTTCTGTATTATGGTTCCCAGGAAAAAATTGTTCTGTCACAATTTGGGTGAACCTCAGTTTCTCTTAAGAAAGGTCCAAGCACACATCCCTCTGTCACACTATTTCCATACAGAGACATTAAAAACCTTCCCATCTCCTCCAGGGTGAGCAGTTAGCAGGCCAGGTAGACAGGGTGTAGCAGCAGGTCTGCAGATCTGTCCTGAAATACGACCCTAATCCAAAAGAATTGAGAATACATCATTAAAAATTCATGCTATTAAACAAATAGTTATGTTTCAGCTACCTTATTTTCTCCTGGATAATTGCTTTTACATTTGCTTGTAATTTGACATTTTTGAATGAACCTGTGTCAAAAGAGATATTTGGCTTTCCATTGGAACTGTTGAAAGAAAAGGGCCTGATGGAAGCCACAGAGCCCTACCTCAATCACCCTCTGGTAGGACACAGCAGCCCATGGGCTGGGAGGAGAATGATCTCTGCAAGTCCTGCCTCATGAATTGGACTTGTCTAGAACACACAGCTGGGCACAGAGATGGTTTAAATCCCCTGAGCTGACACTCTCTTCGGGTGGACAGGTCTCCCTTGTGCAATCAGTTCGAGGCAGTATTTGGCAGTGCTTCATGGTTTCCTAGGCAGAGTGCTCTGGTCTGGGCTCTGTCCTGAATGACAAACTCCAAAGAGGATGTTCAATTTTTCAGCCACCTGAACACTGACTTTAAAGAGCTCTTTCTGACATCCTGCTTTTGGCTTTGCTTGCTCCCCTGTTGCTCCTTTGTCATGCCCATGAGGCTGTACACGAAGCACCTGAAGGATGGCTGTGAAGGTACAAACCAAACAAATATCCCTCACATCTGGGCACATCCTGCCTGCTGGAGCACACCATGGCTCAGGGAAGGTTGTAAAAACACTGAAAGAGAATCTGCATTTTATTTTTACACTCTCCTTTTCCATTTTGAGGACTGTAAGAGAGCAATGCATGCATACCCAGGTTCTCCAGCCCTGTGACACAAAATTCTGCAAGTGTAAAAAAATTAAAAACTAGTAGATTATCAAGATCACCCAAACACAGGAATCTATGAAATAAATTAACTCTCCAGGCACAGATAAAAAAAATTGCTGCTCTTTAGCACCTCCCATTTAATAATGTTAAAGCTCATTACAAATAGTAATAAGCCATGCCTCGTGATGGATAGTAATATTAATAGTATCTTTTTTGGCCAGCAGTCTGATTTTCATGACGTGCCTGTTCATCCATTCATATATTTTATGAGTATAATTACAACAACTGTGTGTTTCTGTTGGCCTGTAACATGCATAAGTAGCTATTTGCATCTGCAAATATCTCATTTACGTGTATGGTCACTGTTATGGCTATGTGCATAATTTAGATATGCAATTGCAAACATCATAATGTTCACGTATTTATATGAAAAAGCGTCCATGAGCTAAGCCATACATCCTGCAATGTCAACTTTGTGGCAGAAATGTGAATGCAGCACAAATTGTCAGACTCCCAAGTCTGCAATTTAATCACAGAGTCTCACACAGGAGAAGAAGAATGAGAGACATGAAAAAGCTGGAGGAAACAGCCCAGTAAGGATAATGGGGATCCACCTCAGTCTCCCTTTTTGACTTTGTTAGATTGTTAAGGCTAAGGGATGAGCCCTGCTGTTTCATGGAATAGATCACCCTGACTAATGTCTTGTGAAATAATCCCGTGGGTGTAATAAAGCAGCAGAGATTCAGCACCTATCTTTGCCAAGATTGATCAACATGCTTCTTTTTTCTTCTGTTCTCTAATTTGTAATCTATTAAATTGGAGGATTTTACGTTGCTGGACATTTTCCAAACAGATCTGTTACCTGGCTACAGAGATTTGTAATCCAGCCTTCTAGGAACATTAAAATAAACCACAAATGGGATTCTCTGATTCCAAATTATATTTTTGTTAAAGTAAAAATAATTAATTAATTGAGCTATCCAAAGTAACAATCCTTTCTGACAGCAGGTAGGGATACCAAAGCTGACTTTTGCCCATGGACATTGAGTACATCACCTGTATCAAACAAATTAGACACCCTTTTGCCTGATTGTATGAGTAAGTAGGTAACTATTTGAAAATATTCATTAAATGGTTTAATTATTTTTCATATTAATTTAAGATCATTAACATATTGGGTCAAATGATGATCTTAGTTACAGAGGGGTAAATGTGCGGTAATTACATGAGCACAGAATATGATAAAAATCTGGTGCAAAATAATTAGAACCTTTCAGTTGCTCTTGGTGAAACTTCACTGGTGGAATTATATAAATGAATAAAGACCACCAAGATGTATGATGTTAGAAAATTCACAGATATATCGATAATGAAAATGAAGTCTCCATTTGCATTGTCCACAGGATACACATCTAGTAAAGAAAATAAAGCCCTGAGGTCCGGGTAATCAGTGTTAGAAGTATTTATAATCTTCACCCTTTTGGGTGGGAACATGACTAATCCACTTGATAAACTGAGCATCAATGACCTTCGTTAAAAATTCATTGAAACCTCACTGGATAAAGGATAACTATTAACCTTAAATTATATGGACATATAATTTTCTAGATTGGATTCTCTGTGTGCCTACTACAGGGGCACAGCCTGTCTCACCCAGCAGCCCCTTGCCCATCCACACATTAGCAAGTTCTTATTTTAAACTCATTTACAGACACAAAAACATTAAACAAACTTTTCACTGTTGAGAAAAAAAGTCAATATGCTACGAGATAGGAAACATCAGAGTTAGAATTGCACATGAACATATTCCCATCTCTGCTAACACACATGTATGGATTTCAGATTTGGGCTTCACTTGCGTTCTATGGAAACCCTCTCCTTCTGCACAGAGGAAGGATTGTGCACACCCAGAGAAGCCTTTTCATTTTCTTTTTTTTCCTATTCAACACTGTTTTTCATATCTGAACTACTACAGAAATAAGGATGGTAAATTCCTTCTTCTGTAGCATTCAACCGTTTCATCAACATTAATGCGTGTTGTTCTTCCAACAACATTTGTTAATGACATGGGGAAATTCCTGTCCTATAGGAGGCCCATATAACTGGAAAAATGTGATCAAAAGATGGTCAAGGCAAACGTTGAGAGGAAGGAAATACAGAAATAGACAACACAATCCTTTAAAAGTATCTGCACAACACCTCAATTTCAGAGGTACCGCACTGTGCATCATTGCACTCACAGACTGCAGAGACTTGAACAGCTGGAGCATTTCCTCATCATCTCGGAGAGCCTGGAGAAGCAGCTGCCAGCTCCAGAAGATTTCTTACCTACCCCGGGGTGACACAAAAGGATCTGTTTGTTTGTTTGATTGTTTGTAAGTAAACTCCAGTGCAGGCAGGGTTACTCATTTTGGTGACAGCCTGCGTGGCAGGAGGCCAGGCTCCAGGATCTGGGGTGGACCTGGCGTTGGAGAGCTCAGGAGCTGGCTGGAGTTGCATTGGGAATGACGCCCCCACCACCTTAAAAACAATGAGCTACTGGGCAAAAAGATTAAAGTAAAAATGCTATTATTATGTGCGCCCCAAATAAGTGAAATAGGATAATTTCTTTCAGCATGTGTTATAATTTTCTATCCAGAAGTCATAAATCCAGTTCTCCTGGACACCAACCACAGTAGTGAAGGCTCAGCCATCCTCCCACAAAGGTTTCAGGTCTCCAAGGCAGGGAAAAAGCCTTTGTATCTGAGCCTGGTTCAGCATTTCCCAAGGAATCCATGACAGATGAAAGGATAGAATCTAATTTACCCAGCTTTCCTTGACAATACAGAAACAAAATAATTCAATTTTTTAAGGCAAATACAGTTCAATGTTAACAGAAATTACTGTTCTTTCTTAATAAGGGTAAAAATCCCCCTTTTCAGGTCAATCTTTTTTTTTTTTCCTATCTCCTCAGCTTGGTTTCATGCCCAAAATAAAAATAAGCTGATTTAACTCATAAAAATACATTTACAATATTTTGAAAGACTGTCTTTTCCAGCCCCTAAAATGGTTTAAAACAAATACTTAAACAACAAGCATTTCAAAAAGTCAGCCACTTGGATGTCTGAAAAGACCTTTGCCTTGTAATCACCATTATTATTTTTTTTTTACAGTAACCTTGAGTATTTTCATAACCTGCAAACTGCATTTTTGCAAGGTAAAATTTCCTGACTTGCTGATTTGACTGAGTGATCTCTGTAATTTTTCAGCATGTTGGTTTCCAGCCAAAATGATTGAATGTAGATAACTTATAAATGACTTAAACGAAGACCTACTGTGAAAATAGCCACCAATAGCGGTCAATACTGATCTTTATTTCTGTTGGTCCCAAGCTCCACAGTATTTCTTATTGTATTACTGGTTAAGTGTTTTCTCCCTCAGTCCAAATTAGAACAATGTATCACCAGAATTTTAGTAAACACAAACTTTAGGCCAAAATTATGGTTAAAAGACAATGTGACATTTCACTTGCATACAAGAAATTTTACACTTTTGATTAGCAGTGTCAATTCATCAGTGCTTTTTCACCATGCAGATATTGCTGATTCTGGTTTTTTTTTTTCATTTTTTAAAGTAAAAGGAATAAAAAACCCCAAAATGCTCACAGTATTGCATCAGTCAATGCCACCATTTTCTCCTCAGAGATACAGGATAGAAAAAAACCCCCACAATTTTACCCTCATTTTAGTTTTACACTGCACCTTTTTTTTCATTTTTATGTAAATCACTATCCAAAACCAATATGTCATCTTTCTGGAATGTCATCATGAATCTACAAGAGAAATGTATTTTTGGTTGTGGGAAAAAAAAGGTAGCAAGAGCTGTAAAGAGCTCTGTGCTTTATGAAAAATATCTGCCTAATGCACATCAAGGATGTATTAAGAGTTCTGAGGACAGAAAGTAGCAGAGCTCTAAGCAAAGACCCCGCTGGACTTGAATTTTAGCCACAAGTAGTGGGTGCCAAAGTAATTTTGGTGGTGTTCACCATCTTTTCTCAATCTAATGGTAGCACATATTTCTCACTTCTCACAGTAAAAGCCCAACCCTAATGTAAAGATTTTTAATTTTAAAAATCACATCTTCATAGAACTTTGAAATTAATGAGTTACCTCTCATTTTGCATCTAAAAAAAAAATGGAGGGAGAGAACGCTGGCATTTTCAGTCAAATAAAAGCTTGCTACAGAAGTCAAATTTAATATATCAAATAATGATCTCTTTATTGAAAACAATGTCTTTACTTCCTTCAGCGAATTTGTTTGCCAAACTACATGAGATCTCTGAGCATAGTGGACTCTCTAATTAAATATAAATTCTTTATATTTATTCCTGAAATTTAGAGTGTGTTAAGTTACAGTTGGAAATGACAAGATCTGTTACTTTTGGGAAATGGCTTGAGTTAGGAGGAAGAAACAGACTACAAAATGAAACTTTATATAGAATTCTTTCATCTCTAAGGTATTTCAAATTGCTTTCAGAAAAAAACCCAAACATTGCTACATCAATCATATAAACCCAGAGAACCTTTCAGAGATGGCAACATGAAGTCAACAACTGTTCACAACTCAGTTCAAAGTGCAGAAAGGTTTATAGAGGGTGCTACAATCCTGAGAGGGTACAGTATAAAAAGTAGAATTTCAAACTGCTTGGACAGGTCAGCTGGAGTGCTCATGCATGCAGCTCTGAATTGAACTATCAGCTTAAATTTGAGTCTTTGGGGGATGGTTTCTGCATGTTTTCTTATGTTTGCTACAACACCGCTTTTAAGAAACATCCTTATTTCCAAGGCAGTGCCATCACCTGTGGCCTTCAACATGACCAGTGTGATCAAGGTTTATCAACATGATACATTGGCCATGTAAGAACAGATTCCTGGGTTTCATGTTAATGCTTCTTATTTTGATCTTATTTACACACTGTGAATATATTGCAAGAAAAAAATTTAGATGAAATGTGCTTTGTAAGAAGAAAAAATAGATGAGAGCACTATTAATTCACACATATCTACTGTTTGTATATTGTAATGTTAGTTATAGTACAATATGTACATTAAGGCAAATGCCCTGTAATCCCAAGAACATAATTTTTACTTTCTTTTAGCAGTTTTACCCAAATAGATGACAGATATATAGCAACTAAATACATCTGAAAATTCCAAATGTACTGGAAATATGTTTTGATAGCATCAAAAGAAATAAACACGTTCTTAAGCAGAAAGAACACTCTAAGGTGACAAGCATGATTTGTTGAGGAGTTTCTACTGCTCAAAATTAATACTTTACATATATATGGGGATGATGCCCCATCTCTCAGTAGCAAAACAAGGAGGGAATCAGGGAATCACTGGTTCCATTTGCTTTTGAGGAGAGAGAGGGGGAAAACACAACACTAGCAAGAAGTAACTTTCTTGGGAAAATTGAGCTAGGTGAAAATTCCAATCTAGAGAGCACTTAGGTAAGCTTCATGTCTAAACCTGCAAATCTGAGCCCCTAATGCTGGCAGCACTGGGTGGAAACCCTGCTCATTTCCCATCTCTTTGTGTCTACCAGGGAGATGATAAAGACCAATGAAGTAAATATACAGCAATGACTGCAACACCTAAAGATATAATATTAGCAAGATAGTCAAGAATATGTTCAAAAAAAAGAATCCAAAAAACATTCCATTAAAGACAAGGAAATATTTCCTATTTCTTAGTACAAGTGAAGGAAACAACCAACCAAACAACAACCACTCTTGAAATTGTCTTCAGTTTCGGCCCTGTTTCCCAAAATGCCAGAAGATACCATTCCTACTGAAAAGGTAGACATTGACTAGACCTCTTTAAAATTTAATTTTTTAACTAGGAATCACTTTTGGGAAAAAAAAAAAAAAAAAAAAAAAAAAAAAAAAAAAAAAAAAAAAAAAAAAAAAGGCTCCAAAGCATGTACAAAGGACATGAAATTTGTGTTATTTGCCCTAAAAAGGCAAATAGCATTAAAATTCTGTAAAAACTGTGTTTAAAATGTCATTTTTTTCAATACATGGGAAAACCTATTCACATTTTTAATTTTGACCCAAGTCAATTGACATACTTATGCAAGTCTCATTTTTTATTCCAAGTAGCAAGCAGGGCAGCTTATGGACCTGTGCATGTGTGCACACACATTGTAACATGGAATGAACTGCAAAGAGCACAGGAGAGCTCCCTGGCATACACACAATTGCACCTTTTCACCTCCTGTGGAAACACACAGCCGAGTAATATACTGCTGCTCTGTAAACATAATTTTTGTTCCTTTCCACTAAGAATCACACAAATTGCTCTGATCTCTGTGAACTTCCAGAATACGTGATGGATAGATTACTTTTGTTTTCTTGACTATTTCTACCTTCCACTGAATTTTTAATTTTGTTATACATATATATGCAATTTCATTTCTTTTTTCGTTTCATTACCTTCATAATATCTGTTTCTCTTTTCTCATTGAAAGGGTTAAACTTGTTGCTCTTACCTAAGACCACAGTGTACAGTGTTTACAAAAGCTACTTTCTATTCTCAAACTAAGGCTGAGAAAATTACTTCTATTCAATGCTTCTGCTTTAAAAAGGATAATGATTTCATCTGGTTAGAGCTGTCTGTACCTACTTAGTTTATTGCAGGGAAGAAATTGCCTGTTCGCTCATGATAAGATAATTTGTCGCCTTGGAAATTAAATTATCCATTCCAGTTTACCTTGAGGAGGAATACTATATAATACCTATTTGTTCCATTACACCCTTTAAATCAGAAATACGCTTTACTCTACAAATGTGTTCCATGTAATCAGAGACATTAAGACAAGTTAAAATAGCCCCTGACTGCAACTTAATTAGCCTCCAAAATCGTCAATTGTGTAAGACTTGAATCCAGTGGAACTAAAAGGATATTGAATAAATAATTTCTTTTAAAGAATAAAACTAAGCCTGCAGTACATTTTTAAGATAGCTTTTTTTTTTTAATTTTTCATTCTAATAGTCACAGAAAGTCATATAGGGTACACATCTTCACCAAACCAGAACAACATTTCCAGGTACCATTACAAGATGGAAAAAGGAGGCTCAAAACTCATTTTTCACCTCATATTGTAGATTACAGAAGGGATTAAGGATTATAAATATGTGGCTAAAGTGGGGTTTTTCCTTCTTCTGTCACACTGTGCTTAAATACATAAATATAGCCTGTTTTTCAGAGACACTGGTTTGTGAAATTACCATTTCCCAATCAATTTTCAAGTCCGAGCTGAGTGAAGGGGTTTTAATATTTAAAACCTGCTATCACAAACCCACAGTAATTAGGAATGGCCATAGTTCTAGGCCAGGGAGGACACATCAGAAATGCAGGGTAGGGCATGGTAGGACACAGCTCTCAAGGCACTGTTTGACAATAGGCTCTGAAAACAGCTTCTGAATCCTCTACAAAGCTCATCTACAGAACCGCATAATCCAAGAGATTCATTAACTTCTTACAGACGGAAATTTGGAAGGGGAAAAAAAAAAAAAGAAAAAGAAAAAAGGCTGAGAAAATTAGATTTTTCCCATAGCATATTTTTTCCAGCCTTTGAGTAGTGATGAAGAGAAGCTGGTCTTGTGATGGTGATAATGGATTACGAAACAAAGCCCCGCGCCGCCGGCTCTGACACCGGCTCCGCGCGCGACCTTCAGTGATCGTTTAATCCCCGCGCCCCTGTTCCTCCTCTCTCCTCCTGTGAAACAAAATAATTCCTACCTACAGTGAGAAAACTGTTCAGGGGATTAACTGGATATTTACTGGATGCTTTA
Source organism: Prinia subflava (assembly GCF_021018805.1). Classification (NCBI taxonomy): domain Eukaryota; kingdom Metazoa; phylum Chordata; class Aves; order Passeriformes; family Cisticolidae; genus Prinia; species Prinia subflava. Next base: position 8,597,485 of record NC_086264.1, on the reverse strand, counting down.
GATGAGAAATGTATGTAAACGTCCACTTCATTTGAGGGTAAAATATACTTATTTTAAATCAAGCTCTAGAGATAAGTGTTTTTCAATGGAACATTTTTTTTCCTCCCCAAAATACTGGTTTGACACAGAGAATCCTTTTCATGGCAGCAAAGTGGCTGAAGAAGTTTAAATAAGGGAGCTTTTCAGGTTCTAGGGGAGATTTCTTAATGCATCCCCTAGAACAACTGGGAAATGCAACTTGGTTTTCCCACTGACACAGATGCTTACTAAGCTCATATTACAGCTAACAAAAAAATATATAATGGCCTTTACCATGACATTAACACTGAAATATCAAGACCTTCCTTTAATTTGTCATCTTGCTATCCCACTCTCTCACATATTAACAACTGCTGCATCAAATATATTTTTCAATTATATTTTTCCAGTTGTCTCCCCTTTCTAGTATATACAGCATTTTGGAAAAGTTGAAAAGAATTCAAAAATTTCAGTGATGGAAATCAACAGATATACATGGAATGGGGGCTGGAAATGGGATTTTAAGTAACAAAAAAAGAAAATTCCCCTCCATTTCTGGATCCACTTATTAGTAAATTAATTATATTATTTACTAAGTAGAGAAACATTTACTGAGAGAAAATTCTGCACGTGAATAAAACATGATTATATATTAGTAATTAAAATGGCAAAGTGTCTCCATTAAGCTTCAAAAGAGCACTTAAGCAAGCAGGATGCAAGCAGCAAAATTGCAAGAAATCTGAATTATTCCAACATCAAACAAATTGAATTCATTTAGTTCTGGATGGTGTAGTGTGTGCTCTCAGTAAACAAGAAGAATAAATTATTTGATTGAAAATCAGGAAAAAAATAAGTAAAATCTTCACATAGAAACTATTGGCCTGATGTATTTTGTACTTACCAGCTTTTGCATACTAGTGAGAAATAATGGTTGATCCAGGACTTACTCCAAATTTTCACTGGTTCATTAATAAAGGTGAGAGTCTTATAAAAATAACCACAAAATATATTTTTCATGCATTAGCACAATTGTTTTCAGCGGCATTCTTTTAAATAATGTAGACTCTATAGGCAATATTAATGAACCCTTTGCTCAGCTGCATTTTTCATTTTAAACTGGTAAATGTTGCTTTCCCTTGCCTTTTCTGGTAATCCTTCAATATTTGTAGCATTGCCACCAAAACTACAGTCCATTGACTTAGAACTCTTAAAAAGATAAAACAACAAAACACAATGATACCCAAAACCTATAACAAAATGTAGGACTTGACCTAAGTATTTTTTTTTCTTTTTTTCTTTTTTTCTTTTTTTTTTTTTTTTTTAATGTAATTTTAATTCCAGGAAAAGGTGCACAGATACAATACAGTTGAATTTCAGTTCCAAGTTGTGGCTTTAGCTGTCTGTACTGTTCAGATGTAATGGTTTGAAGTTTATTATTGTTTTTTGTTCTGAAGCCACCTTGCTGTTCTAACCAAAGATAACGCAGGTCAAAATCAAGATATTTAATTAGTTGAGAAGGTAGGTGATGCTTAAGCACGCTGCCTATCATTTTCTAACTATTTAAAATATTCCTTCAAGCACATATTGACGACAGAAATTCAAAACAACATGCAGAAAATAATAATTCATGAAAAAAATGACTGTGAGGAGTTAATTTTAGTAAAAGGGAAGGCTAGAAAATAATAGATTATAATTATTAAATATAAGAACACATCTCTGTTGTGTCTAAACACCACTCATATCTGTGAATTGAATAGAAACAAAGTAAACCAATAGACTCCAGCATTAAATAAAGGCCATTGATGAAACCTGAAATGACGGAAGCACATAAAGGAGCTCACTTGCACGTGCAATTTTTATTTTCCTGTGTGGTTCAGAGCTTGAATCAGGATTTGTGATTCCATCAAAACTCCACTTTTGTACATAGTGCAGGTCACTAAATTTTGCATGATTACCAGCAGAATAAAAGTTGTATTGTTTGTACTACTTTTAACTTTCAATAATGACATAAAATATAAATAACTCTCTGGTGGTTGTGTTTTTGTTTTGTTTTTTTTTTTATTTGCAATGCCCCTCTTTCAATACATCACACAAGCAGTTATACTCAGGGATATAATTTTTAATTTACTGCTCTTAGACTGAAGTATTCCTAATCTTAAGAACTTCGAGTGTCCCATCTGGAGCAAAGAGGGATAGAATATAACATCTTTTGGGGAATTCTAGGAGGAACTACCCTCAAGAAGGGCTCTGATAATCAGAAATCAGGTTCCTGAGGTGCTGTCACTTCACAAATTTAACAATTGGGCTCCCAAAGAAACAGAAGATTTGAAATACACCTGTTACCAAACACACCTAAACACTTCAGAGCAGTGGCCTCATGTCAAAGTAAACACCAGTGACTGCTGTGTTTTACCTGACACCCAAAGGAAACCATCCTTCATGGTGAAGACGGGAGCTGTCCCATGGCCTAAAGTATTTTGCAGTAAACAGAGTTTTGTTTTAATCAGGACAAAAAAATTAGTATCAGTGGTGCATTAACAGGAATGCTAAACCAGCCTTTTTCCTGTTATAAATGAAAATCTGTTAGCTAGCAACTGCATTAATGAAATTTTCACTGTTTATCTGCAAGGTTAAGAATCTTCCTAATAGGTGGCTCAGTAACCAGTGCTATTAAAGGAAGTACATAGAACCTTTATTTAAAACACTAATTACTCCTAAAATAGTGAGGATTACTTTGTAGGAGTAGGGACTCAGGGCACAATGGCCTTGTCTAAAAGAATTGAGAAGGGGCGAATCTGCTTGCCTTTAAAACCAAGATCAAAGGCAGCTCTTGTTTAGTTAATGAGTGAGGTGTTTGCTTCCACTGTTATCATAAGATCCCCAAAATAAATCAGGAAATTTGAGAAAAGAAATTTTGGCTTAAAAGCCAGTCCTCTGGAAGAGAGCCCTCACAAAGTTTAAAGGGTAAATCAGGCATTGCTTCTAATCTTATAAGGGAATAAAATTAATCAGGAGAGTACTAATGGAACATCTGGGTTATCAGATTCAGTAATTTTGATATTATGATAATTTATTTGATCCATTGATCTACAATGTTTTTATTCCATTGTGGAATCTCTTTTTTGAGTAAAGGTATGTTGTTCTACAGATTCCTGCATAAGATTCTGTTCTGCCACAAGAGAAATGAAATAGCTCTGAAAACCACTGGGGTTCCAGTCCTGAGTTGTTGAAATGTTATAAATTCACCCATAATACACATACAACTATAGAGATATGTCTTCAGTAAGATAACATTCATAGGAAACTAAAATATAAATTCTATTGGTTCTCATACACCTGCTCCATGTTAACTTTTGCCTTCAAATCACTTGATGATCACCAAGATATCCAACATTATAAATACAATTGAGTCTCTAGACTTTGAGAAAAATTTTGCGTAGCTTGAAATAAAATCTATCTTCTTAACGTAATAAATATTTGTTGGGGAGCTTTTCTTGTTATAATTGGTTTTAAATAACAAATATGGGGGAGAAATGTATCCCTTCCTTACCCAATCAAAGTCTGAAAGCTTCAAAGCTGCAAAGACACATGGTGTAAATCCAGAATAATCAAGATATTGTGACAAAGATCAAAATATCACATTAGGAGAGAATAAGGAACAATGCACCTGTTCATTAGGAAGGCATGAGAAACAAAACAGTAAAACCAAAACATGTTCTAGCATATTGCTTTCCAGATTTTGTTGATTGACCTCAGAGTTTTTTCATGCATTTGATACCCATCCCAACCATTTGCTTGGGTATACACTCTTCTTATACCCGTATCTGGTTTTGTTTCTACTAGATTAAAAATAAGTGTGTGCGTATATATATTTATAAATATATATATGTATAAGTCTCCATATAGAAAGATAAAATTCTTATATGTTGGCTCTGGGAATACAAAATAATAAAATATATTTTTGAGCATTCCAGAGAAGTAGTTCAAACAGCAGAACATCCCCTTTTGAAACTTAGCTTTAAAAAGTTTCTTAGGAAACACTAGACACCCTTCCTGACACCCTGTCTCCCCAAAGGTGGTCTCTGACACTCCAGGGTAAAACTAAAGAATTCTCACAGTGAACAGTTAAAAGCTATGCTTCCTATTAAAAAAAAAATAAATTAAAAAAAAAATCATATCTCCTATCATTGTCTTTTGCCTGAACATGACAGGTTATATCATTTCTAGATCCCTGATTATTTTTAAAACCCCAGTAACTCTGACCATTGTTATAATCTATATAAAGATCCACTTCCCTGTGTAATCTGACTGAACTCTTGACTCCAATAATATATTGTGGCAATGACTTTTGTTAGCTTATTGTTGGCCAAAAAAATAATGCTTTCTCTTGGTTTTAGATTTACTGTCTTTCAATTCTCTGATTATTGCCTTCCTCTGATATTATGTCAGGAGTTAAGTAGGAAGCCTGCACTAGCTTCTCTCCAAATTCATTTTTGCACACAGTCTTTTTTACTTGGTTATTTTTCATGTCTCATCTTGTTCATCTCTATTCTGAAGTAAACTGCTGCTGTCTTTTCAATCTTACTTCATATGGTAGTTTTTCCACTTCTCTAAGCATTCTTATTGCCAGTCTCTGAACCCCTTCTATTTTCCCTATAGCCTTTTTTGGAATAACATAAACAGAACTGAAAGCTGTGTTCCAGAGGCAGCCTAGGTTACAAATAGCATTATAATACCATCAATATCAATTTAATAAAAATCCTAACCCTAGATTTCTTTCCTTTGCTAGCCATTACTGCTGACTGATGAGGGTTTGCAGGTGTTTGAGTTTCTGATTTGGCAGTCACAGCCATAGTGCATTTCATTCCAGATGTGGTGTAATAACATTCATGGAATACATTTCCTAATACCTGCTGAACTCACTGAATAGAGTGGATATATTTTTCCCCCTTCCTACTTTGCAGCCAGAGAGCAACTGCACACACTGAACACGGAACAACTGTGTTTTCCATTCTCTCTTGGAAGTCTGTGATGCCTCAGGCACTTTTCAGGCAATATCCTTTCATTTCAAATAAAGAGAGCCGATGGATCTCCTGGAGTAAAATCAGCTCCCCAGAGAGCGTCCAAACCCCTCTTTTGACAGTGGGCAGTAAAATGTACTGGTATTGACCACCTTCACAGGATAACTCACAACTGTCATTGTCTTCTCTTTGTACATAGCAGCTCAGACTGAATACTGCAAATGTCACGGAAATTGTGCCCGAAGCACAACCTCTCACCAGAGAGCTGTACACTGCCTTTAGATCTTAGCACAGATCTTCCACTCATTTCTGTGTTCAGGAGTTCTGATTATCTTTCTTAAACCAACCATGCTGCATTGCTTTCTGACTATGGATGAAAATTTTCCACTAAGGTTCTTTGCATTGACACCTGAACGAAACTCCTGCAGCATCTTGGAGTACAGTTTGATATTAAGGGAAAACCTCTAACTTGTAGGATATTTATCTAACTCTCAGAAGCAAAAATATTCATGACTTGTTACCTGCTGATGGCAGACTGCTTTAAAACAGGCTTAATTATTTAATCAAAGGAGTTTAGGAAACAAAGCAAGGTCTATTAGAGTTTATTTTACTACTGAAGTCCAATAGTCACCTGAAGCCATTAATTTCAAAAAAACCCCTTGCACCTATTTTGCCAGTCTGACAGTTACTCCTCTCTAAATTTCTGGCTGTTGTATTATAGCATTTTGTTACAGTTCTTTATTTGGAATTGCAGATTCCTTCACAGCAATTCTCCACAGAACCTGGTGCCTGCCTGAAGCACATCAGAATCCTGCACAGGGGTAGGGGGATGCAGGTGACTGAAGGAGATTGCTTTGTGAAGCCAATTATTCATTCTCTGAATTCCTACCATCTTTGATGCATGAAGGAAAAACCAACCCTGTGTGTAGGCTGACTTGTTAGAGCTGAAGCACGAGTAAAAAGAGTCTGTGACCAAATAGGAATGACTATGATGAGTAATAGATTTGTCACTACAAAGGGGAAAAAAAAAGGAAAAAAGTTCCTGTAAAATTGAAATTATTGTACTGTTAGATGGGTGAAAATTCTGTATTCCTCCACTATAAAAGGTGACAGAAAGAGGGGCAACAACTATTTTTCTCCAACGTTCTTTGGAGTCTGCACTTTTTAATGTGCAGACATAAAACCATACTTTGACATCAACTTTGAAGTCCCTCTGGTTTATCTCGTATTTGAAGGCTCAAAGGTCCCAGTCCCTCCAAAGCCAGCCCCAGTAATCCCCTCAAGAGAAGGGAGACACATTTGACTTGCACAGTCCACCCAAATCATCCAAGTGACACAGTAAATGTCTTGAGATTGACACTTGTTTGATCCCATTGAGGGGTGGCACAGTCCAGGCAGGGAGTGGCAGTGAGTTCCCTAGTAATTTTTTGTTCCTCTTGTTCCTTTGTATCTGCCTTGTCTACAGGCAGATACAAAGGCAATGATTCCCATTCTATTACCCTAAATGCAACATAACTTGAAAGGAAAGAACGTAATTGCAGCCTATCAGCTTTGTTGAATGGAAATCAGAAATCTAAATTATAATCTACGTGTCATCTTTGCATTAGGAAGTTAACATTGCTCAAGCGCTTCACACTGGCTTCTGCCAACAGCTGGTGAAATGTTTTTTGTGGTGCTCCAGTATTTTGAACTAGATTTGGATTTTAAAATAAATAAATAAATAACTCCCACTTCTGGTTCATCTGTGGCCAGCAGTAAAACTCTTTGCTAAGCAGAATATTTGCTTCAAGATATAAAAATTATATAGAGCTGTTGGCATGCACATTTGTTCAGATTTGGTAAGATTGTCAATTACAGCAGGATCCAGTCTCATTTCACCACTGACCATGGCAACTCTTTGTCTTTATAACTGGAAAAAGCTTAAATTTGGCTGTACTGCACATCTATAACTTCTTTCTGTATTTTCTTTTTCCTTCCAGAAAGAGAAAACCTGTAATGTTAGAACTGCTATTTCTCATGATAGATGGTTTTTACATAAAGGCCCTCAAGACAGCACAAAATTCTTTATCTCCTTTTCTCGAGTATGCCTGAGCTTCTGAATATTTATGGCTCTGTGGCTTGTCTATCAGAAGTTTGAGACACCTGCCATAGACCAGAATGGAAGGAAGCCCAACCTTTAACAGTGTATTTTAATTCTTTCACAGTTTTGTGATGTTCATCACGTGATATTAGAAGAAAGCATCAAGCTCTCTCTTCCAAGTCAGTCACACTCATTAAAATCACTTTTCAACACAGGACTTCTTTTTTCCCCCTCCTGCCTTTCACTTTTTCTCACTCCTAAGCAGGTGTCTTATTATCACCCAACTCTTTTCACTGTAAAGCATTTAACAAGAGAGCAACTGCTACTGACGTGTTGCTAAATCTGTAAAAGCTTTTGTATGATGCTTAATAGCAGAAGAAATTTATAAGTGCTATTGAGCACTCAAACAAAAGTTCTGTGTCAAGTTAAATGATAGGAAACAAAGAAGAGGCACTTAGGCACTTCTCCACACCTTTGTAGCTTGTGCACCTGACATTTTACATCCTTGTTAACAAATCCAGAAAAACTTCTGGTGATACAAATTTCCATTCAGCTATGTGAAAATACAGATTCTAAGTCACAAATAGACCTATGTATCAATTTCACATTCATCCTATTGCATGTTTTATAGACCTACAGGGTTTCTTTCCCACTAAGCTTTTTCCTCACATTTCCATGGAGCATCTGATGCTCCATGTAAATGTGCATCATTACATTATGTAGCATTATATATTTTGTAGCATTAGAAAATAAGAGACTGATTCATCAATGCCTTGCACCATCTGTAGCCATTGTAGTTCTGCAAAATGAATGCAGATCATAGATCTTGCTTTACAGTTTTAAAGATTCATAAACTAATTCTGAAAAATGGCATTAATTTTAAAATACTAGCTTTTTTTATTTATTGATGTAAAGAAGGTAACATAGATACAGCAAACCTTTGTAGGTCAGTATGCACAGAAGCATTTAAAAGTGGTGGCAAAAGTCCTATTTGTCTCAGAACATATCAACAGATACAACTCCCTCTGCAAAATTTCATAGCCTTTCCATAAAACAAAACCAAAGCCCCAACAAGAAAATTGAAATTAACCTTCCCATTCCAACTCTTAAAAATGGTTTTCTCCAGACATAAAACAACACATTCATATTGAATTAAATACCTTGCCTTGTTCTTACATCTTTAGTTTTTAGAATGCTTACCAAAACCTAGAGCAAGAGTGCACAAGTGATGATGCAGTTGAAATTATACCCTTTCTGCAGGTTCACTGGAATCAGATATATTGGTAATTCTTCAGATAAACTTCAAAATATTTGTTTTATTGCTGAAGAGGTATTTCTTGTGGGAAGAGAGAGAAGGTGAATAATTTATCTGAGTGATAGGCAAGGGACAGGAACTGTTCCCTTAGTGATTAGCAGTCTCATCCTGTCTAGGACAGAAAAATAATCTGCTGCTGTGGATTGCCAGCCTCAGGCTTGTCATGGTCCACACCACACTGTCTGATGTAAATAGATTGCTCTAGAACAATGTGACAACATCATAAAATACAGGAGAGGTGACCAAGTTTCTAATATGCTGGGGTGTTATCCTTATGGGCTGGAATTTTCAAGCCCATCTCTTGAAGGCACCAGCCATTTCACAGGGGGCATGGAAGCATTAAACCAGCACTTAAAATTATCTCTGCTAAGGGCCTTCAAAAAGACTGTCCTAGAGTTTGCAACTTTTAAAATTATTATAATAAAATTACCTCGCCTGGAGATGTGCTCCAAGATCAGTTCAGTAAAATGTAGGTAGAGTATTTACCTGTAATGCAGGTAGCCAAGCCATACAATGAACACAACACCACATACGTGTGTCACTGAGCAATAAGATGTCAAAAGTGCAAACATCTATTATCATTTTAAATGCCCTGGAGACTCTACTGTCTTTTTCTCCAAGGGCCTAAGGTCCTATTTTGTAGCAGACCATACAGAAATCACATATACCATGGGGAATCTGGAAAGGCACTGGGTGCTTATTTAACTACCTCCATCACATCTTATGCAGCTACAACAACAGTTTTTGAAAGTTCATTTTAACAAAAAAGTTCTGTTCATATTTTCTTTTTCTTAATAGGTCAATTCTTTGTTAAATAGGAAATATTTATCAAAGGAGAACTGCAACGCAGTAAAACAAAGGCAAAAAACAACAACAACAACAACCCCTTTTAGTTTATGTCTGTAGCTTTCATGGTATTAGACAGACCAATCTCCCTGCAGACAGTGTGCCCAGAGAAGACCCACACAATAAAGAAAGGTGTCAAAAGTATCAGCTGGCAAAGAGGCATTAGCCTTCCTTTTGTGTCATCCAGTACCTAAAGGGGATATGAGAGAGCTGGAGGGAATTTTACACAGGCATGTAGAGATAGGGCATGGGAAAAATGGTTTTAAACTGAAAGAGAGAAGGTTTTAGATGAAATATTAGGTAGAAATTGTTCACTGTAAGAGTGGCAAAGCACTGCAACAGGTTACTCAGAAAAGCTGTGAATGCCTCATCCCTGGAAGTGTTCAAGACCAGGCTGGATGGGGCTTGGAGCAACCTGACCTAGTGAAAGATATCCCTGTCCCTTCCCTTTCCCAGGGAAGTTGATCTGTGAGGTCTCTTCCAAGCCAAATCATTCCACAACAAACAGCAATAACATGAAAAGCTTTGTCTATATGCTCTGTACATTTGTAATGAATTAATGAATTCAGGAAATGCAGCCTGGTCAGTAAGAAACCCCTGAGAGAGATGTTATTGTTGCAGCACTTGTCACTGCAGGTATGAGCACTTCATTGTCAATATTGGCTTCTTTCAGTGTAGCTTCACACAATTCTAACCTGTGAAAACAAAACAGCCCTGTCTGTCCTAAAGCATGTGCACAGATGAAGCAGCTCAGGGTGAAAAATACTCATACAGTCCAAGAATGTGTCTACATCTATAAATACATACATATATAATATGTATCTATTTAGCAATGATAATAGATTTCTTAGCCTGATCATGTATAAATTTAGTCAAGGAAATTACACCAAGGAAGTTATTGCATTTGTAATGAAGTTAATTATTCACAGATAGCGAAACAGTCTGTTTTAATGTAACTTTGACTTGATGGCTTGTAAAAAATACTGTAAGAAAAAGAACAGGAGGAAGAAAACTCCTAACCTGCACCTTATGATTTTCTCACAAAGACAATTATGAGGAAGCTTTTTGGAGTTTATTTTGCTTGTCTGAATTAAAGTGCATTTAAATATTAAGAAAAAAAAATTCTTCAGTCCTGCTTGTGCTGTGACATTTACCGCCAATGGCACTTTTGTATACATATACCCCAGGAGATGTAAAATCATATATTTGTTTTGTGAGTCAGAGCAGTAAGACACTGGTAAAACTCCATCTGGCAAGCAAGCAAAAGTTCATTTTTGTGTTTCTGTTATCACTAAACGTTATTCAAGATTCTCATTACACTTGTCATCCTAGTGCAAGGTTAATTAGAATTATTAAATGTTGTACTAATCCAAAAGGAAGAAAGGGCAAAGAGAGAAAAACATACTAATTATCATCCATCCAAAATAAAGTAATCTGACATAGGACACACTGCACAGATGGACCCATCTTGAGCTGAAGATGGAAAAAATCTGTTAAAAAACATAATAATTCTTTTAGGTTTTAATTTTAATGGCTTAATGACCAATTCTAAATAAAACAACTCACATAATGGATTCAGCACAGGATACAGGAAACTTTAATCCATTGTTGGCCTGCTTGCAATTTTTAGCAAGTAAATTTGTTGCAGCAGCCCTCTCATCAGAGGGTAGAAATGAGCCCAGACACAGACTCCTTGTTTATCACAGCATGAAAAGGGCCCTGGTTTATTCCTCTTTACAGCTCAGCCATCCTGACTCCAACCATTCCCTGACTCTGCCTGCAGCAAGCTCCTGCTGGAGGTTTCCCCTGCAGCCTCTGACTGCTGCTTATTTCCTGCTGAACTCTGACTGCAGGGATTGGTTTGCAGGCTCTGACTGCAGCTTTTACCCAGCCAGACTGTGACTGCAGGGATTGGTGTGCAGACCCTGACTGCAGCTTTTACCCAGCCAGACTGTGACTGCAGGGATTGGTTTGCAGGCTGTGACTGCAGGTTCCAACAGGCTCTGACTGCACACCCAGACTGACCTCACAGCAGTGATTCTCTCTCCCCAGGATCCTCCTTCTTCATGATCCTCTCATCCCCTCTGCCTCAACGTTCCTCCTCCTCCATGAACCCCCTCACAGCTCACCCACTCCCTTTTATCACACTTATCTTTATTGGATGTAGCTGTCACCCATCAGGGGCGAGGCTGTATTGGGTAATTCACACAGCTGTTACTCATCAGGGGCAAGGTCACCTGTATTCCCTTCTACACAAATTAATTTTTATGCTCCTTGATTTACTTGTCTATGGAACTGAAATAAATATTTTTATTCATAATGTAAAACATCCTAAAGTCTCTGGAACTTCCATTACAATGAGATGATATTTCTAGTCCTACCCAGCAAAGGACCACAAGAAAATTATGTAAACAAACAACCAAAACCAAAACAAAAAAAACTTCTCAAACCCAAAAATGAACAAACAAAACCAAAACACAACAAAAAACCCCCACAAAATAAAACTTTCTGAGAGCAAGCAGTACTACCTTGTGTTAACACCAACAAGAATTGCGTTCTTTGTTTGGGGATGTGTTATTTGCCTAGTTGGGGGTTTTTAGTATTTGGTATCCTATTAGTAAGGAATATTAGCTGATTTAAGCACTTAGCATGTTCCAAATATTCTAGACATTTTACTACAGGGTTGTCCAAAAGCACTTGAATATCCAAGAAGTGTTTTATTTGTAAAAAAGTGAAAATAAGAAGCTGATATTAAAGAAGTTTTCTTCAAAATCATAAAGAAGTACTTTACAAAGGCAAAATAAGAATGAGCTCATTTGCTCATCTTCTTTCATCTTCTTACCTCAAGGTAGTGTCTTACTATTACACTTTTGGACTTTGCCTTTTTTTTTTTTTTTTTTTTTGTAACCTCTATAACTCAAGGAACTTCATTCTTTGTTTTTCTCTCTCACTCTCATGTTAAAAATTTCTGATTTCTACCTGTAGTATGCACGATCAAAATTTAAATAAATCAAATTTCAAAAAGTCAAATATAAAGTAAGCTCTTGTACTTTTTTTACATACAGGTACATATATTAAAAGAAATACAGAATTTTAATATTTCCAAAGACAAAACTGGTTTTTCTAACTGTCCTTATTTAATTCTCCCATTCTCTTTGCCATGACATTTTATGCATAACTCTCTTGAAAAGTAAATTTAAAAATGGAGAAGTTTCTTTTCAATTAAACAGTTCCTAATCCTGCTCTATTCAAGGAGAAGTAGAAGAGCAAAGAGCCATTATGCTATTTCTGAAATATCATTGAAGTTTGTGCTAGACCAGTAGAAAACTAAAAAGTCCTTCTTGCTCTATCAATACATGACACTATTATTCTCCTGATTTTTTCTTTTCAAAACTGAACTTCTGCTAGAGCCACTGACAACACAGATTTGTTATCCCCTCTCTATATAGCACATTAGCATAGGTGGATGGCTGTATTTAATATTACTTACCTGTGGGACAACACAACATGCTCTGCTCTTTCCAAGTTCCTAATTTAGTGCTATGACACATCAATAAACCTGTCATTAAACATATTTTCTTCCTGATTGTTTTTTGTTTTGTTTTGTTATGCTTTTAGAAAAAAAAATGTACTTTATGCTATCTACCTTGTCAAGGAATGACTAATACACATTCACACTTGAAGTAATGGTTTGAGATAGTCAGTAAGACATGGAATTCTGGCAGTTTGTGTCTCTGTGACCCTCTTTAGAGAACATATTTCAACTCGATAAGTAACTTGAAGCTGAATTTATTTTATTTATTAGTGTTTGTGAGGCTGTGCTTTAGAATAAACAACAGAAAAATAAGAACATGCTGTCATTGTGAGATGCAATTTATGTTTTAATTTGTGATGTTCACAGTACTCTAAATCACATGCGCAAAGACCTTGCATTTCATGAAGCATCATTATTCCCCTCACCCCCAGAAACTGGAAATCCGAACATAAAGAAAAATTGTAAGAGATAAACATAAAAAAATGGTAAGAGACTGTAACAGTCTCCAGTCTTAATCAGCTACTCAGCTTCCTACACATTGCATACAAGAGATGCCTCAGATTACAAGTCACATAGAACTTTACCTTTGCATAAAATATTACTTAGCAATAATTTCTGCCTATTAGTCATGCCAAAAGAGCATGTCTTAGTATAAACCCTTTCCTTGGAGGCACCACACACTTTCCCTTTCTATCACATCAAAGTTTAGGAACATCATCTGAGCCAAGACCATTTGCAACCAGTGCTTTCCTTGCCATGCCCTTCACCCACACACGATTATCTTAGACACACAGAGGAGACCACATTAACTTGCCTCATCTTCGCAATGCCAGCCTCTCATATCAACATTTTAAATTTTCTCACATAAATATTAATGCTGACTCCTGTGTTAAACTAGCATGGAACAGAAATTCCCAATAACCATCTTCAAAAATATTTCTTAACCCATTATTTTTTCTGGGATGTATGCCATTAACTTTACAGCTTCATTTGCTGACCAAAACCAGCCAATACTTGTTTCTTGCTTTCCTCTAATTATTCTTTTTTCTTAGAGGGACTATCTACCCTCTGAGATGGAAATTGTCTTTTTGTTCAGTGTTTTGTCCAGTAGGTACGTAGCTATTAGCATCATGAATAAGAAATTATTTCTTAAAGTCTGCAGAGGGAGACAAAGATGTGGAAGATGTCTGATTGGAGAGATACTTGTACGGAGTTCAAATGTGTGAGTCATGCCTGGAATCACAACATAGCTATTTCTGTTCTTTTATTCTCTAGCTTCAAAAAATGCAAGTTGGTTTCAGATTTTATTCAATCTTGTATATAGCAAAAGCCCCCTATTTTTCCTTGCAATAAAACAACACAGTTTCAATTTTTTGGATATTTATCCCTTACCATATATTGAAATCAGCTTGCGTCTAAGCATTTGCTGTGTGCCACATCACGCAGAGAAGTTATCAGATGCATGGAGTTTAATTAAATATCACACGGCAGCCAAAAATTTTTGGCTTTTTGGAATTTTAGTAACAAGCTATGAAGCAATTTACTTCAGGTAATTTGGAGTTAGTTGGCTCCAGACTTCTGTCTAAAAGCCACATGGCTGATGTGAAATGAGCTAATCGGTGACTGAAGCCCTCTGGCTCAAGTCCTTTTCATTTCAGCCCCTTTGTCTGCTGCCTCAGGCTGTGGAATAGACGTGAGAAGGAACCCAGCCCATTCTGAACTCTCTTTCCAGCTGGGTGGAAAAGAGGCAATCTCATTGCTGGAGGTCTTGATGGCTGAGGCTCAGACCAAGGTCTCCTTCCAAATTTGGGAGTCCTTATGTTCTGAGTTGGGAGATCAGAGGCTGTCTGATTTCAAAGAGAGAGCAATAACCACTTTTCCCAGTGTTCTGTTCTCATTTCAAGGAACAGACATAGATAAAATATTTTTCAATATTATATGTACTATTATGAATAAAATTATGTTGAACATAGTAATGGCAATTGTTTTGCTGGACTGCAAGAAGTTGCAACAGTCAAAGACTTAGCAAAGAAGAAAATCATTCAAATAATCCCTATTAAACTCATTTTATTTGGGTCTCTGTCATGTAACTTTAATAACAAATGTCTTTTAATAATAGATTTAAACATTCAGCTTATCCCAGGATTTCAGTCTCTTCTTACTGGATTGTTTTGACATCTCTTCTACAGTGACAGGCAAACTTTGTCAACTGCCTGAAGTCAGAGATATGAGAGAATATGGTGTCTGAAACCCTTTTAAAGATCCTGTGAACCCAGCCAACACCAGTTCAAATGAAAACTCCCAACTCCTGGCCCTAACCTGCGGCAAAACAGATATAAACCATACAGATTGTGGGTCATGTAAAGCTTCTGTGCTACAGTACAGCTTCTATCTCTCCAAACCCCAGCATCTTAGAATCTTGGAATTTTCCTGAAAACTTGCTTAACTTCAGAGATAACTAAGGGTCAGTTTTAATACTAAATCTCCAGGAGACACTCACTTATTCCCTGTTCAGGTCTTCTGCTGTGTGCATGGGCTAACTATGGAAGAGCAGGATCATAATTGTCCATACTTTTAATAGTTCCTTCCTACAAAGATGTCCTCTCTTGAAATGTAAATTTCTCATTTTAACAGAAGGCCTAATTCAGCCAAATTAAACATAGAAGAAATCTACCTGTTATCATTCCCTAAAAGAAAAATTCAAGCAAATATCCATTTCAAACTTAGAGTTATGACCAGATTCAACTAACAGGGAAGTCTGCTGTCTCCCAGGGGCCTGGATAGGGGACATCACAGTAAAACTCTAAAGTCTACTAGGGCCCTCTGATTACTATCCACTACTGGTTGTTCAAACTTGTAATGATGAAATTACAACAAGAAGTCCATGGCCAATCAAAAGAGACTTCAGGGCCTTGGGACAATTGGTTGAAGTATTGGGAGCACAGGCAATGATTTCCTTGATCCTTCAGTAACAAGGAATGATATTTATAGGAGTAGGCAGATCCATCAGGTTAATGAGTGTCTTTGAGGCTGGTGTAATCAGAAAAAAATTGGATTTTTAGACATGGGATGGTTGTGGCCCTCTAGTCCAGTTTTTCAGACCTGCAGCACTACATCCGTGTGTGGGGACCCCAGCTGAAGAAGGACCTGGACCTGCCAGAATGAGTTCAGAGGAGAGCGGGGGAGATGCTCAGAGGGCTGGAGCACCTGTGCTGTGAGGACAGCTGGGCAGAGAACATGTTCCAGTCAGCTTAGGGAGAGAAGCCTGTCCCCGAATTGAGGCACAAATGAGACTGTATGATGACAACACCCAGATTTTATTTAATGTGGATTTTATTTCACAAGATCTGTGAGGGAGAGAGATAGAAAGAAATAGGAGCGAGGACTCAGAGAGAGAGAAAGGGTGCATAAGATAATCAGATGGAAGTAGATGATTTTTGAGGTCCTTCCCAACCCAAACTATACTGTGACTTTAGAACATGTGTGGATGTATATTTTAACCTGACATTATTAATATTCTCATCATCATAATTTTATTTTTTATTATAATTATTTACTACTACTATTCTTCTTCTTCTTCTGCCCATACTTATAATTCTTATTGCATTTACTGCTACTATTATTTCTTCTTTGTCTTCTTCTTCTTCTTCTTCTTCTTATTTTTCTTAATTTTCTTCATTTTCTTTTTACTATAACTATTTCTTCTTATGTGCTTGTTCTTGTTCTTCTACTTCAACTCTTTTTTTATTCTTCTCATTTTATTCACTACTACTGTTTCTTCTTCTACATCATCTTACTCTTATTCTTATCCTTTTTCCTTTTCTTATTCCTCTTCTTTTTCATGTTCTTATTCTTACTCCTTCTCTCATTCTTACACTTATTCTTTTTGGATTTTATCCTTATTCTTAATTCTTCTTTTTCCTCTTCTTTTTCTAAGTCTTCTTAACATTCTTATTCCTTTTTCAAATTCCTGTTCTTATTTACTGCTACTGTTTCTTCATCTTCTTCAACATCTTCTCCTTATTATTCCTATTCTATTTCTTTTTGTGTTCCTTTTGGCAGGTTTTGTGTCTTTTTTGGTGTGAGGTTTTGGGTTTTTTTATTAGTACTATTTTTTTTATGCCTCTCTCATTTGTTTAGGAAGGATCCCATGTCACGGTCCTGGAGTGGGGCCCTGATACGCCCTAATCCTCAGGGGATGGTGCCATGCAGAGGGAGGGGAACAGGCTGTGCAGCAGCCGCCTGAGGTGGGAGGGACGTTTCCTGTGGGGAGCCTGCTGCTGGCGGAGGGTGCTGGCCTCTGGCCCCTGCTCCTGGAAGGCACGAGAGGCCCTGCGTGCTCTGGGCACCGGGGAGTCCACACGGGGAGCTGAGGCACAGAGCCGCCCTCGGGAGCACTGCTCAGACGGCCCATGCTCAACCCAAGCCTTGCGAGGGACAGGCACGAGGAACCCGCCTCCCGCCAAACCTGCCAGTCTTTGCTCTCTGTCCTCCTCTTCAAAGAGCTCAAGGACGCTGATTTCGTCCCACTCATCTTCCTCTCGCAGCAAGGCCTTGGCCCTGATGCTCTGTTCCCAGGTGTCCTGCACGAGGTCTTGGTCATTGTCTTTTTCCCAGCTAGACTGCACAGAGGGACTCTGTCCATTCCCTCCAAACACCTTCTGGGCTAAAGAGTCTTTCTGCTGAGAAAGCTCTTGGCCAATGGAGTCTTCCCAATCCGACACTTCTCGGTAGCTGCTGACATCTCCATGGGACAGCTCATGCTCAGTGCATTCGTCCCAGTCAGAAAGACTGTGGGAGGTACCGACTTGTCCTTGGGAAAGGCCTTGCTCTGTGTGTTCTTCCCAGTCCAAAACTTCTTGGCGGCTCCCAACATCTCCATGGGACAGCTCCTCCTCGGTGCATTCATCCCAGTCAGAGAGCCCATGGTAGCTACTGACTTCTAGGGACAGCTCCTGCTCAGTGCTGGCTTCCCCTTGGGACCCTTCATGGTAGCTGCTGGTTTCTACTAGAGACAGCTCCTGCTCAGTGCTGGCTTCCCCTTGGGACCCTTCATGGTAGCTGCTGGTTTCTTCTAGAGATAGCTCCTGCTCAGTGCTGGTTTCCCCTTGGGACCCTTCATAGTAGCTACCAGATTCTGCTGGGGACAGCTCCTGCTCAGTGCTGGCTTCCCCTTGGGACCCTTCATAGTAGCTACCAGATTCTGCTGGGGACAGGTCAAGCTCAGTGCTGGCTTCCCATAGGGATCCTTCGTGGTAGCTGATGGTTTCTGCTGGGGACAGCTCCTGGTCAGAGCTTGCTTCCCCTTGCAAGCCTTCCTGGTATCTATCGGCTTCTGCCTGGCTCTCTTCCTCTGCCAGGACTGATGCCCTGTCTGCCTCCTCCTGCTGCTCACTGAGTGCCTTGGCTCCCAGTGCGCTGGGAGAGGGGCTAGGGGGGCAGCAGGGGCTGTGCAGGGCAGAGGTCGGGCTCTCTTCCCCTTCCACTGCAGCTGCTGCTTCCAGATCTGCAGCCATGCCTTGCTCCAGGACCCCCTGCTCCTGTGGCTGCTGGCCAGATGCCTGGGCCTCAAGCACAGCCTTGAGCACCGCTTCAGAGCTGATGTGCCTCACTAAGTCCAGCAGAGCCTGCCAGCAGCCTGGGGGGCTGTGTGGGGCAGGGACTGGGCTCTCTGTCCCTGCCCATGGCACCTCCTCACTGCAAGCAGGAGAACCTGGTGCATTTCCCACCTCGGGAGCCAGAGGCTCCAGGGGCTCCTCCACCTCCTCAGCAGCTCCAGCTGCAGCAGCAGCAGCTGCCAGCTCGTCCTCCATGGGACTCCCTGGGGCAGGAGAGGTGCTGGGCAGCTCACGGGCTGCCTCTCCTGCCCCCTGGGTGCCCACGCTGCTGGGAGAGCCTGGCCCCTGCTGGGCACAAGTCTGGGCATCCTCCTCCTTCTCTGTCAGATCTTCTTCCCACTGGGACAGTTCCTGGTAAGTGTCATCCTCTTCGTCCCATGGGGAGAGCTCCTGGGCTGTCTCCTCACTTTCTTCCTGCTGGTACAACTCCAGCTCTTGCTGTGGGCCATCTCCCCACTGGACTCTCTCCCATACCTCCCACAGATGCCACTCTTGGTGTCTCACAACTCTGCGTGGGGAATCTTCCTGGATTGTCACTTCTTGCTGTTGATAAAACTCTTGGACTGTCACCTCTTCCCAAAGACAAAGCTCTTGGCGGCTAACATGTCCCCACTGGGAGAGCTCTCGGTCCATGTCACGTTCCCGGTCTCCCTCCATGGTGGCAAAGGGCCCCTCCTGCTCAGGGTCCAACAGGGGCCAGCTCTGCAGGGCCGGGCAGGGAGCTGGGGTTCACCTCATCCTCCTCCGTGTCCGCTCTCCTGGAACACGGAGTGTGACCCCAGGAGCTGCTCCTTTCTTCCCTCCCTCCCTCCGAGCTCTGCTGGGGCTGGGCAGGGCCCCGTGCCCCTCGGATTCCCCCGCAGGGCGCGGCTCTGCCATGTCACAAGGGCCTGGGCACCGCCTGTCCCCATGGCCCGGGGGCTGGCACATGGGCCTGTGTCACAAAGGGCCACGCCCGGCACCCCCTCAGAGCCAGACCCACTGCAAGTGGCACAGAGAAGCCCCCGGAGAGGAGGGCTTTGAGCCCCTTGTCATGGTCTGGTAATTAAAATGGTCAGAAACGCCTCTGCCTGAATTAGGGTGCAAATGGGACCATATGCCAAAATCAATAGTATGGGTTTAATTTAACAAGAAATGAGAGACAAAGACAAAGAACTAGTAATGAAGTGGAGGGAGAGAAAGAGTGACAGAGACAGATTAAGTACAAAACTCCCCACTCTGTGGATGCCTACAGCATCCCATGGGTGCTCTCCAGCAGCCCTTGGTGCTGAGGCTCAGGGGCTCACACACCCCCGGGTCGGGGGAAGGCCCAGGTTCCTCCCCTGGCAGGGACAAGTTTGCCCCAGGCTGTGGCAGCAGCCTCCGGATCTGTGCCAGCCTTTGCATCCCCAGCAGTTCTCTGCTGCCAGGCCTCAGCAATGAGCCTGGGCAGCGCCCGGGGCTGGGGATGGGTTTGGGCACCTCCTCAGCTGCCCCTCACGGCAATGGCCGTGGATGTGCCTTCCCGAGGTGGGCATTTTACAGCTGGGCCAGTCTGTGTGAGGGGGACAGTGGAGAGTGTTACTTGAAAACTTAAAATGTTAGAACCACTGTTGGAGTCCAGGATATTCCTCTGGCCGCCCTGGAGGGTTTGGAGACTGTAGAGGGGGGTCTGGGATCTGTACAAGGGGCTCAGTTAGACCCACACAGATCCCAGGAGGACACTGACTCTGATTCCTGTCCATGGAAGTGAACACTCACATGCAGGAAGAATCACAAATCCTAAGAATTTAAAATAAGTAGTGGATGGTTTATTATAGAATATAAATATAGAAATTAGGATTCTTAGTATATGGGGCTGAAGAGGCAAGATGGAGGAATTGGGGAGTGGCCCCTGTGCTCCTTGTTCTTGCTCTCGTCCCCCATCTTGTGCTGAGTTGGGTTTTAGAGATTGGCTTAGAGTAGAATTGACATGTTAGTATAGGTAGTAGGTATTGGTAAAATTTTGTAAATGAAAAGTACATCTTGGACAGTGGTTGGGTCAAGGGTACCGTACATAAAGTGCGGGGCTCTCTGATCCACGCCAGTCCAGCCGCGTGTCTTGCTTTGCTGGGGACGCCTTGCAAAGCTGGACAAGAACTGATAGATAATTGAGCATAAACAGCTTGATAACACGAACTGCTGGACTCAACTTGTCATCTCTGGCTTCGGTGTGAAACACCCAGGGCAAAGAGAAGACTGAAAACCTGATTACCTCTGGGAACAGCAACCCAGAGGAAACTCCCAGGGAACAGCAACCCTGGGGGAACCCTTAGTACCTTGGGGAACACCAACCCCGAGGAGAATCTCAGGGAATCAACAACCCTGAGACACCTAAGGAAAAAGCACTCTGGATTACAATAAGTTTGTTTTTCTTATGCACGTTATTTACCACACATAAAATAACCAAAAGGCATTGTGGTTCTGTTTAAAGCAATGCTTACCTAATTGAAAGGTGTTCAATTTTACTGCACCATAGCAAAACTTAGCATTATGCTGAAAGTTTTTAAATGCTTCAGAAATGTGCAGTATTTAAGGTTCTGTCACCACTAATTAAGAAATATATTAATTAAGTTGATAACTGAACAAAGTGGTTAACATCAGAAGAAAGTAAGTTGCATAATAAATAAGAGGCAAAGAAAATTAGCAGTCTCAATGGAATTGTGAATCAGAAAAACATAAAAGAGGAAGAAAAAATATTTATTTTCCTCAGTAAACAAAAGGAAGTTTGAATGTAGGAGTGAAGTCAAGACCAAAATCATGATAATGAGCTGGAATGTTATGCACAATAATAAATTTCCTAAATTACTGATTTAACTAAAATAAACAGGTAAAATTCTTCCACAGTCTTTTCTTCCTTTTAATACTTCTGCGTTAAACATTCAAGCACCCCTTTGCCCCTTCATGCAGAACATGTTCCGAGTTTGCTCATACACTGGGAACAGACATTTACATTAGTACAGCCTTGTTTCTCCCACTGTTCTCTGACATGTGCCAAAGATGTTTAATGCAGAAACAAATCATCTTTTCCTCTCAGCTTCCCAAGCATCTTGTCTTTTAAACGACTGACAAACTAAACTAGTCATACTTTCAAATTGCAAATCCTCACCTTTTTTACATTCTGAGCCAACATGCGTGTGTAACACCTCCACTAAAACAGCAGAATTTAAAAGTCCTGAGAGCTTTTGCTTTCCTGAGAGAGAATATTTCGAGATGGAAACTATGAACAATGAGCTTGGCTCCTGTTGTGTCCTTTCAGCTCAGGCAATGGGCACTGAACTTAACCAGATTGAGCATACCCAGCTCTGCCTGTGCATTCCCTGAGCAGCACCTAGGACTGTAAAACAGGCTTGTAATATATTAAAGTATTTTAAAGTGAGCTTTTTTCCATTACTGCAAGAGTGACCTTCCCCTGAATAAAGATTTAGTTATAAGAGAATTAGGCTTTCTGAACTAATACAGCAGTTAATATAGGTCATGAGGAAATTTTTCGCAGGGTAGGCACTAGCAACCAGATTTCCAGCCTTATGTCAATTGTTGCTCCATAAAGGGATATGTTATAACAGTAATAATACAAAGTTTCAAAAAATCACTTTCCTCTTCAATATACCTAATTTTTAATCCAAACTCAACTAAATTTCCTTCCAGAACTGCTGTTTCCAAGCCTCTGCTTTTGAAACATGCTGAAGTCATGGCCTATGTTTCACTATTGCCTGACCCTGCTGCCCTAGAAAGAAATATTGAATTACTAATGTTAGAAGAGGACTTGCTTTCTAAAATTACTAAGGTTATTTGAAACAAACTATTCCCTCTTCTAATATTTTGAACCTTTCATGTCACTATTTATTTGAGACAAACTGGCTAAAAAGATTCAACCCACACCATCACTTAGGACATCAGTCAGTTTGGAGCCGTTTAATAAGGCTTCCTCTCTGTGCCAATCTCCATTATGCAAAGCATCTCTATAAACATTCAGCATTTATTGTCCTGATTTTTACAGTCCCACCATGCTCATCTGTACCCTGGAATAATGGAAAAGAATGGCATAAGAAATGCAAAATGGCAAAACCTCAGTATTTTTAAAATGTTTTCCACTTTGTCTACCTATTCCACAGATGCTTAAAAATTGCCACAGCATCTCTCCTATGCCTAAGCTGTCCAAGAGAAGGTCTTGGCAAAAGCAGCAAACACTGTTGAGCTGGACAGCTGGGTAGGTTTTCCACCACTATAACCATACACTCACTGCAAGCCAGGGGCAGTGACATGGATTGTTCCCAAATTCCTTCTGCAATACAAGGAAAGAGGTTTTCTCCCTGTGTTGTAACCTCCCAGGAAAAAAAAAAAAAATAGAAAATTTCAGTTTTTACTCTCAGAGCATCTCACAAGTGCAGCGAGTCATGCATTTAAAAGAAACAAAAGCAGATGATGTGTGGAAAAGAAATTTACTGATAACAGCACTTCTCCTTTAAGTCCCTAAGCCAGCAGTTTTGAAGGATGACTTACTGGTCCTCTCCTTAAACCTGCTGGTCATCATCAGGAAGGGCAGGTTTTGTCTCACCTCATTCAATTCAGCCGTAAAGCATTTATTGACATCAAGAAAATATTTGCTGCATACTCCAATAACCCTAAGGCTGCGTGAGCCACTGTAAGGTAAGTGCAAGATGATGAACATATTTCTCCTTATAAATTAATTTATTTCAGGCTGTCCTCCCTTTATTTAAGACAGTCCCTTCAGTTTTGCATTATATTAAAAATATATCACAATGCCAAACCAAGACTTGCCTCTGTCACATAGGTATTCTGAATATTTATCTCCCTGTGTTATATCATTTTCATCTATAAATTATATTGGATACTCTGCTCCTGTGTATGACAAATAAACATGCCTAGCAGCATTGATGTAAAATGCAGACTACAATTATACTTGACAATTTTTGTTAATTTAAAAAAAAAATGTTTCAGGCAATTGTGTTACTGGAATAATGGTAAATAGATTTTTGACACATTAGAGATTATATGTACCAAACAAACGAAACTTTCAATTGTCTAACACCACCTAGACTGGTTCAGGAAGGGAGCCCTTCCCCACAGTTCAATGTTTGCTCCATTTACAACACACAAAACTTAGAAAACACGGAGATGGGGATGAGGGATGAAATGGTGATGAAAGAAAATTGACACATAACTGTCAATTTACCAAAAAAGAAATTTCATTAACATAGATATATTTCAAGTGCTTGTTTTGCTATAATACCAGTACTTTCAGGTTGTGGAACAGTATTTAGTCTTGTATTAATGTAAATAATAGTCTTTAAATCAGGTTTTCTTCCATTTTACTGATACAGAGTACCACTTGCTTAAGTATTTTTAACACTTCCTTCTGTTCTCCCAATTTCTCCTTCAATTTGTCCATTAATTTGTAATCTATAATAATTGACATGATATATTATACTGAGGATACAGCTTTTGACCTTAAAATTATAGTCATTATTTCAGATAATGATTTATGGTTACAGTTTAGATAGACAGACATAGATAATTTAATTTTGGAGCACTTCCTAGTACTTCCTTAAAATTAAGGTACAAGATTGGGAAAAAAAAAAACCAACAACATATAAACGGAAAACTATTTTATTTAGAAAAGGCGAGAGTCTTAATGGAGATCATTCTGACTATAATCAATATATACATAAATAATAGAGATGGACTAATGAGGCAATTATTTGCTAGGAGAAAAATTGCTTTCTAAGGTATCATTTACCTTTATAATCTCTATAGATTTTTATGAAATCATTTTAACAACCAAATATCTTACATATGTGCAATTAGCAAAGTTCTAGAATGAAATATACATATTAAGAAGAGATAATGAAAGTAGATATGAAGACATAAATCAAACTGCACATCTGATTGCAAAATTTCTTTTTCTGAAAGACTGCCACAAGGATAACTTTTTCATAGTGTCATTGCCTGAATTAAATTAGCCATTTTGATTTATTTAAATGTGTAATGCTATTAAGAAAATTGTTTTTTAAGTATCTCAATTCTTCGGATTGAAATAATTATCATTTTTATTGTGATGCTAAGACAGTAATTAGACCTGACACCAGAAAGCTGAATATAGTGCAATGTTTTAATTTATTTGAAATCTGGGTAGATAAATATGGGCTGATATCAAGTCCTTCCTTTTTCTTTATGGAATCAGTGCAAATTCTGGTGCTGTTCATTTTTTTAAAGGGACTAGTGAGCTGAGTCCAGTCTTCTGGGGATTATGTGAAATGTGTTAACAGAGGAACAGAGCTGCATGGACTATGTACTCTTGGTGATTAGGCACCATTTCCTTCTGGAAGACAGATTTTTCATAATACATACAGAAGATGTAAAAGGGCACTGTGCTGTCCTTACAAGGGCAGTGTTTCCGATTGATATCTGCACAGAAGCCAGTTTTTGGGAATGGCAGGGAAAACAAGTTTATTTCTGATGCTGAAGATGGATCTGAGTAATGGACAGATGAGTAAGTAAAGGTAAAATAAAAAAATATTTCTTTCTCAGAAATGTGGTAAAGTCTCCTAATATTATTGAGGGAGCAAATAAATACTGACATTAAAGAAAACAACCACAAAAGGCATCTCTGACAGAATTCAGACGTCTTTTCACCTTCTATATATAACCTTCCTGAAAACCCCATTAACTATATTTTACTAAAAATTTTTACTCTGGCTCATTTATGACTGTTCAGCCAACAGAAGTAGCCTACAACAAACCTAACAGGTTTTCTGTAGGACTAACTCTCCTCATATTGTGAGAACAATGAAATAAATATGCCTAAGAGCTCCAGAGCTAATTTCATGTGCTGAAGAGAATTTTTAAAAGATGAAGAAATACTGGAGGAAATTATCCCAAAAGCATTAGTGAGATCAAAATTGGGTAATACTCTTCATCGTTTGGAACATATATTGAGTGTTTTGAAATTAGCAGTGAAGGCAGTTTTAAAAAAAGCCTACTCTCAACATCACACTGATCAGTGCCTCTAACATCCTTTGCCCTGACCAAGACAGAACTTTGAGGAACACTGGTAAATAAGTCTGCTGCAGCAAATCAATATTGACTTTACACTAGTTAAGGACTTTCCGCTCGGTTTCTCTCTGAGATGTCATTTTCAGTGTCTATATAAACTAACATATACAATCACCAGAGGATGTTTTTAACGCAGCATGAGTGAAAGACCAACAGAGATGTGAAATTGCATCTAAAATATGAGTTAATCTTCACTGTTTTCAATTATTCCAAGGAAAGGAGCAAGTTCAAGTTAATCCCAGACTCAGGAGTACCATCAGTGAAGGGCTGTCAGTTCAGCACAGGCACAAACCAAATAATTTTTCCTAAAATATTTCTCTAACTGTACCCATAAACAAAACCCCAGATAAACTAAAAATCACAGAGATGAGATCTGCTGTGTTATTTGGTTCAAACTAGTATTCAGTTCTTGCTGAACGCAAATACCAAGTAATTATCCACTGCCAAATATTTATGTAATGGACCTTATAGAGGAAACAGAATCTGGGAAAAAAATAATAGCTTTCCTCTCTAAGACCCAAAAATGGTCCATTCAGATGGCTGAGAGTGAAACACTTATTAAATTAAAAGAAGAATTCAAAACTCTGACATAGCAACTGCAGATTGAATAGCAGAATGCATGCCCAAAATTGTTACTCCAGACTGGAGGATGACAGCAAAGAGGAGACAAGATATAGCATTAAAGTAACTTGGATTGCAGCAAAACATACCTGGTGAAGATATTCAGAGCAGCAATGGAAGAAACAACTGCACTTTCGTCCCTCTCTGTCATTTGGGTGTCAAGAACCCTTTGGAGAGCCCAGAAGGCTTTTGCCTCTCAAGCACTCCCAAGAGGAAAGCCTGGGAGATGAGGATTTCCAAATCTAGAAAGTCCATGACATTGATATGAACAGAACATTTATGAATATTCCTATTTGAGGTGAAAGATCAAGCACTCCTGTTTGCAGTTTGACGTTAGGTTGACACTTCTCTCAAGGAACAGTTGTCTTGTGGGCCCAGTTAAGAGCTAAAGGTGAGGGTGGCAGGTGCCTGCAGTGCACAGGCACATCAGTGGGGTTCAACAGGATGCCGTGCTAGCCCTGGACTCTTCAGCACTGTCAGAGATCATAAAGAAAGGAGGAGCTCAGTTACATCACTAAGTTGGTTGACAATAATTAGCCTGATCATACAACAAACAAAAAGTGTTTACACTATTTGCAGAAGACTACAAAGTTGAATCACTGAAGAATAAATTCTAGGTAACATTTTCAGAAAAGGTTTCTACAAATTCACAGAAGATAAGATCCACTAAATATTCTCAAAAATGAAGGTGTCAGTATTCCAAGAATATCACAATGTGCTTCATGTATAAATATTTTGTCCCCTGATATCACTTAATGGGAGTTGTCAGCTACAACATGGTGGATCATCGTGTTGGCTCTGTACATGCAATTCCGTGCTCAGCTGTATTGAGAATAATCTACCAGAAACCTTCTCCCTTCAGGACAGCTGCAAGATGAGACACTTTTACACTCTGTCCAGAGTCTTTTTCTCCTTCAAATAGTATTTGTATGGGAAAATATTTCTTTCCTGAATACAAACATCCTTTCTGATCCAAAGATTTTCATGCAAGTGACACTACCTCCCAGCTGTAGAAAGATTATTTCTTCCCCTTCTGTCTCAGCAGTGAACTATCTTTAGTAGCTTTGACACTGATACATAGAAGTGTGACCTTATTTGACGAAGATATTAAGTTTGATTCAGTGAAAGTTTAATTAAGAGGGCACTTGGATCAGTAAGATCATAGGAGCCTGACTTTTTTTTTTTAAGATGGCAAGATTCCACTGAAAAGGATGAGAAATTCCCTTGTGTATATGCTAACTTAGACAATTTCACATACAGAATCAGCAAATGCATTAAACAGGTCACTAAATGTATTTAATTTAGGTCATCTATTAGCAAGAACTTTTCTATTGATTACAATAAACCCTAACATACACACATTTGGTGAGATAATGCAAACCACCACTGATTTTTTTTAAGAGGACTGCAATTCTCAATTACATACTAAACCATTAATCATTTACATGTGTACAGTAATCACTATTTGCTTGTATGAGTAGTCAATTTTTTTTTCCCCAAATTAAATGTCCTATTAAAAAGCAAATTTTGAGGATTTTATTCTCTTGTCCTCACTCTGGAAAAAACGTCAGCATAGCTCTTGCAGTCTCAGTGTTTTGAAATACCTTCAAGTCTTTTAGAGTGATATTTCAAGTTATTTTATACAACATAAATCATGAAAACAAGAATTAGGTTTTGTAGCAAACAAGGGTACATAGGAAATTTCAAATTCATGATCTTTCATGAGATTTACTGTTTTGTTTCCATCCAAGCCAGTTATCATTGGAGTAATTCCATTGTGAGATTTTTCCATGGTCTATCCCGACTCACTCCCAGAAAGGCTTTATTTCCTACTTTTTTTCCTACTTTTTTCACTTTTACCCTTAAGTCTCATTTTATTACTTAACAAAATGCAAGCAACACCTCAAAATTCCTCCTCCTGCAGAACATTAGTTGGTTTTATTTCCCTGCATGGTTTTCCATAGTTTTTTTTCTCTGCATGTTTCTGGAGATGCCATGCAAGACCTCCACGTGATACAGATTGCCAGAGTCCAATTGATTTTAGCAGAGATCTAACAGTTTGTATCAGTGGAATATCTGCCCCAACCTACATCTTCTGTTTATGACCACTGCTGAAGTCACACATTGAAAAAGAGATTTATTCCTCTAATCCATGACTTAGGAATAATATGAAACCACATCTCACCCTAAATTGCCACAAGTGCTGTATCCTGGCCTATCTATTTTGCTGCATTTCAAGTTTTAAGCCAATATTTTAATTTTCTTTTTTACTTTTTTTTAAGAATGGAAGTGAAGAAAGATTTTTTTCTTTGCAGGCCATCATAATACAGTACCAATTGCTCTTAATATTAAAAGGTTGTTTTAACCCTTGTGGTGGATCATTAATCATCAACTTGATCCAAGAAGTCTCCTTATTACATGAATAATGCAGTATCCCATTATATGTATCTCAAAACTGAAGAAAAACTAAGGATAACTGAAAGAAGTGAAAGAGAGGGAGGAGTAACAACACTAGAAAACTTTCCTAAACACCTTTACAAATAACAAATAAATTTATGTTGTGTGAGGGACTAAAGACTAAGTTTCAAACAGACACTTCCTTTCTCTTTAACCTATCTTCTCTCTCTTTTCCTACTTCCACAAAATCTAAATAATGAAGCAAGAACAAATTAAGCATTTTCATGTTAATTAAGCAAAGAAATTTCAATTCATTTTACAACTGTTTGGCCTTTGTGGAAGCCAAGTAAAGCATAGTTTTGATAATCTCTATGTTGTCTACTTATCACTTAAAAGAAAAATTAGTAGTTGTGATGGCTGATATTGTGTACGATTAGGATAATGTTCTAAGAGCATCATCCTGATGCAATTAACCTTTGACAGGGTGCTTTAGGTACACGGACCACTTCCATATTTTGCACACTCTAATGAAAGTTACAATAAATAAGACACACTTCTATTCCACGTTTATGTCCTTCCCACCTTCCACTACCTTTTTGGCGCTGTGATTTCAGTAGTCCAAAATAAAAGCTTAAAGAAACACTAGTACTGGTGAAAAAAACCAGTTTGGTCTGGCTGCTAAGCTGAAGGGATAAGAAAACATCAAATGAAGCAAGGCAGAACAAGTTCTGGGTAAGTTTTAAGAGATCATGCACACAGGCACTGGGCTGGAACATTGGCTGATGTTGACATTGACTACAAGGAATTCTACTTTACAATACATGAATCAGAAATATTTTTAAAATAAGAAAGTGCAACAAATCCTTTCAATTTAGCCAATTCTCTTTACCATCTATTAACATAATTAGTCATATTCTTCCATTATAAAAACTGTATTGAAAGATTTTATATTCTAAAGATGAAACTCTCACTTAGAAGAGCATATTAATACTCCAAAGAGACATCAGGGTACATTTTATGAGGCCATTAAAGGATAGCTTGTGCAGCTGAAGCCACTTGGCAGGAGCTAAAAAGTAGGTATTAACAGCCTGTAAACCACACCCTGGCCTCTCTGGTGTCTTTTGGAATTGGAGATAAAAAAGTTATCACTAGATGAGATCATGCAAAGTCCTGCATCACTCCTTTACAGACAGTCATGTTGATTCTGAGAAGAAAACACTTGGAAAAGAGTGGGTGTTTTTTGGTCTGGGGTTTTACTTTGTTGATTTTTTTTTTAAGTTGATTAAATTGATTTTCAAAAAAAGCTCACTCCCACACATCCAATTACACAATGCCACTTTCTCCTACAGCAATGTAACACCAAGGGCCTGCCTGCATTAACAATTCCTGGAAATGTGATAGACTAGAGAAAAGGGCAGGAGGAATAAGAAGAATCATTGCTTTTAATCTAAAGTTTTTTGAAAAATTACACAAGATGGCCTGAAGGTATTTTATTCTCTTTCAGTTTGTGTCCCTGTGTTTATGGCAGCACCCTCTCTTCCACAAGAGACCATCTCTTTGTTCGGGTCTGAGGAACTATTAACTGACAGGGTAAGATTTCTTTTCACTACCCCTAACCAAAACATATTCTTGTCAGAGCTGCTAAACCTCAGGCAATGAAATGTCCATGGGAAAGTTGCTCGGGGCACCACTTTCATTCGGATTGAATCCCACTTCCAAGCAGGGCAGCCATAAGAGAAACCAGCCATTGGCATTCTGCTCCAGATGACTGCCAAAACAGTTCCCCTACCTCATATAATCCATGTTGCTGGTAGGTTTCTCTTTGCAACATAGCATGCTGTAGAAATGATTGTTGGACTCTTAAAAACCAAAAATACCACCCCAAAACTGCTAGTCAGCGCTTTTCTGTTTAGGAATAGAATACATAACACATTCCTCCTTTTCTCATTTTATGACTGCCATTTTCCAGGCTTCTATGCAGTATATTCTCTGCTTGGAACTTGATGGCTGTATGAAAGTGGTTCAAAAATAAAACTATATTTCTAGTATCTTTATAAGCTATGTGCTAACATGCTTTATACCAGATGGCACTCTTAGGTATTACTATTTTCTTTTCTCAGCATTATATGCTTTAACATAAAAACATAACATTGTAAAACTGTGATCCAGTCTTGTCACTGTAATACAACTGGAGAGTGTGTAATCATCTCTAGCCACAGATGGAAAAGTCTATTTTTGTTGTTGTTGCTGTTGTTGTCAAGGTTATGAGATTGTCTAGTAGCACCAAAGAGCCCAAATTGATAGAAAGGCTACAGAATGATTTAATCTGAGAGCAGATGCCTCCTATAATGCAAGTTGCCTATAACAATTTTCCAAGACAGCATCTGAGTGGGAAGGAAATGTTTGATGATTAGCACTCTCACATTCAAAAAGGCCAGGATCCGGAAACCTAATGTGGAAGCACTTGTCAATTAATTGATGTTACTTACTGCAACAATAAAAGCTTTTACAACACCTTAGAATTCATTCAAAGAGGTGGCCCTGCAAGTTCAGTTCTAGCTGAAAACTTTCCTCTGAGTGTACCTTGGAAAAGTAGACAACAGGAGAAAGCTTGTGAAGTTTTTAGACACTTATTGGCTTGAAAAAATAGTGTCTCACACATATTATTTCTGTTGGTTCAAGTTTTGGTGAATTCTTATCAAAGGAGTTAAAAGGTTGCCAGAAACAACTTGTCCCTTTCTGCCTTCTGCTCTCTCACTAGATAAAACATTGGGTCAAAAGTGCAAGTGCTGTCTGTCCAACAATGGTGGTTCTGCACTTACTGGCTGGAAGCTGTCAGCTTTATTGAAAGAACATTTCTTTTCTCATTTTACATTTGACTGTAGCTATTGACTGGAGAAGAAGAAACTGCAGCACATCTTGTGCCACTGGTCTGTGAGGAGCAAACGGGGAGGGAAGGACCACAGCTTTTACCCCCCATGTTTCTTCCACCATACCCCCATCAAACTGCTCCTTCCTAGGGTTAATCCCACTCCAAACATTGCAATTTGTGCCCCATAGCAAAGATGATGTATGCACACCTGATCTACCTGAAATAACTACTGGGGGGACTAACAAAAGAAAGGTAATGATTCCCAAACTTTGGAAATAAATTTGTTTTCACTTGGGTAAATCACCTCCATGGTTTTGTTCTGAAATGTTTCACCTCAGTGTCACTATTACCTGGTTTTGGGGTTTTTTTCAGTGTTATGCAGTTTTTAAGGCATTCATTAAGTACTGTGTTTGTTTAACTTGTATGCAAGAATGAATATTGCTTTTAAGACCACTGATGTGTCTGGCAAAGCCTTTCAATCATAAAATGTTTCTTTGTAGATCCGGTCAAATTCAACTCTCCCATAAAATGTTGTACTATTTTAAATACTCTTCATGATTCCTGTGTTAATAAGACTGGGAAAGACTAAGGACAAGAGAGGGGAAACAAAATGAGACTGACAGACAATAACAATTAGCAGGGATCATCCTAGAAATAATTGTTACCAAGCAAACCAACATCTGGAAAACTTCACAATATCAAAAGCAAAATCAAAACATTAAACACATTAGAAACCTGTTTACAGGTATTGCACAGAAACAGACACTGGAGAGAAAACAGAGTAGCAGCAGCAGCAGAGTTGTCTCTGCAGCAGGTTTGCAGCCCTGAGCCCTGTTTCAGGTGAGGAGGGAAACAGAGTGTGATTTTTAGGTCCTTTTCCCTTTGCAATATCCCATTTTGTGCTGAGCCACCTGCACACACACTAACCAGGCTATAGCTGATAATCACCAGCATCTCAGTTATGTGGGAGAAGCAAAAGAATATTCCTGGCTGGGGAAACATCTAATTTTCTACTCAGATATGCAAAATTAATTAATTACACAAACTTACATTACAGAGTCATACCAGCTTTCCTTCTGTTACATTTGTTAAAGAAATCTAGAGATTCTTTCATCTGATTTCTTCAAAACCAGTGTTTAAGTCCAAAATTAATCTTTACCTAATTTCCCTTGGCAAGTTTCTGTTTCTTTAAGGCATTTGTGCAAAATATGGCTTTAAACAAAGCTAAAACCCTAAAAGAATTTTGCATTAGTGATTAATAACCATGTAAAATGTAAGGCAATGTGACAGTCCAAGTAAGACTGCATGTTAGGCCATGCTAAACAAGCACAAAGATTTCAGTCAGACAATTTCAGGTTTCTCCATTTTAGACTTGCTTCCCATTAGAATTCAGGATAAACAGAATGACAAAAGTAGGAAAGTATGTTAAATAGATGTGCAAAATGCATGACAGATGACTCTGATGTGGTAAATAAAATATAATATCCTCAATTGCTACAGATTACTTATTCCATGAATATATGAAATACAAAATAAGAGCAAAAAAAATCCCTTTCCAGAATGATATGCGTTTTATAAAATAACCATTAAAGGTGTGGGCAGGAAGGAAGAGGTTTATGTTACAACAGGAGCCTCTGAAGAAGAGGAGGTTCAACACATGGCTCTGAATTGATTTTTTACCACTGTATCCTGTCTCGAGTAGCAGCTGGTTCAGTGACATCCCAGAACTGTCCAGGCTGAGGGGGACAGAGGGCAGCTGACACAAACCAAGGCAGGCACGGCCAGAGCGGGTTGCTCAGGCTCTGCTCAGCCATAGCTTGAATCCTCCAAGGACAGACAGTCCACAGTTTTGCTGGGCAGCCTGGGTGGAGGTTGTAAGGAGGAACAAGGGGTAGGGGAGGGAGGAGGGAAGAAGAAAGAAATAAAAGGGGGAATGAAAAAGAATCCTAATAATTTCTCAAGGCTAGAGAGTAGTTTGTTTTATTCAGTTGTAACCTGATAACTGCCTGATAGAGGACAAACCAACTCTGCACAGACTGATGTACAGTTTCCTTTGCTTCCATATTTCTTCTATATAAGGTTTACAATATCTTATATTTACCTTTACCTACTTGTGCTACCACTCATTTTGTGACTGACAAATCACCTGGCAATTTATTTCCTTGGTGTTTTTTTAAATCAGGGATCAAAACAGCCTTATCCTACCCAGTATTTTGTACTAAGGCTAAGAGGGTGATCTTTCAGCATGGCTGAGGAACCACTCAGGGAGCTCTTTATTTGTGGAAGCAGTGTGTATTGAAGAAAACCTTTCAGAGATTAAAACCAGCAAAGTAGGTTCTCCATCACTGAAGTAGTCCAGAAGAAACCTTGCAGCATCTCGCCTTACTAATCTCCTCTGTACATAAAATCAGCAAATAACACAAGGCCAAGGCAGGACGTACAAAACCATGAGGACTTGAAGTCAAAAATGATGCAAGTGACCATAACTAAGATAATATACAAGGGAAAGACAAAGTGATGAGAATGAAGTAAAACTGCAGAGAAGGTAGAGAAGGTACTTGGCATTGTAATCCAGTCTGCAGCCCTTCAATGTCTCCTGCTCATGAAGCCAAGGCAGCAAACTTAAACGCTCACCAGATCTGTACTAACTAGTACCAGACATTAAAGCAGACCTGCCCAGGATATAAAAGCAAACACAAACTCACCATATGTAGTCCTTTTCAACCTAAGATGGCTACAAACAGAAAATGAAATTAAATCTAATGTCTTGGTTTCTGTGCTCAGGGTTTTTAATGACCACAGTACAAAATCATCCAGAGCAGTAGAAAGAACTGTGATAATCAGTTAACACAGTCCAGCACTGTGATTTTCTCCAGAGTAAAGCCAAGGTTTATCTTTTGGTAGAGATACAAATCTGGGAAGACTGGGGGCCAAATCCATGAAATAAACTCCCTCATTGGATGAGAAGACCATTTTCCACAAACACTCCTTCTTGGCTGTGTTTTCTCTAACAAATACAAGCAAGGAGCCCCAGAGCGGCTCTAAAGTCAAACCCGAGATATTTTGCTGCACACACTTTCACTGTGGGAAAGGAGCACGAGAGCTAACAGTGCCAGATGTTAGACACACGTGGAGAGCACTGGGATACTTTGGTGATGAATGACTGTAACCCCCTCTTTAGGACCCAGCAGACTGATTATTGCCTGAAGCACAAGATAGCGTTCCCCTTTCGTAACGACTGTGTACCGCACTATCATACCAATGAAGTTACAACTGGGGCATTGTTTACGAAATAATTTTCAAAAAGCTGTGAGATAAAAGATTGTTCAGCATACCAGTGAGGGCATTATTTTGCATAGTTTATAAAATGCATAATTATGCTAACATACCTAATTGTCAAGCCGTGCTTTTGGCAAGCTAATGTGCGAGTGGGTGCCAAACAGCAGGGAATACAAAATGGAGTGAGAAAGCAGTTGAGATTTGATGGTATTCTGTCTCCTATCAAAAGTGTTCTTCCATGAAAATATATAATATACATATGAGCAAGCATCGTAACTAAGACACTGAGAAGCGTTCAAAATCTGGTTTTTTTAAATTGTCCCTTATTTCTCTGGAGTTACTATTGGGAAAGAAATAGAATAGCAGGATTTGTTTAGCAGTGTTTCTTCATACTGAGCCAGATTTAGGAAACATGGATCCAAAAATGTCAGTGTTTCTTCTAAATCTTCATCCAAGACTGTTGCTACATGATTTCTGGTTTACATTACATATATATGCATATTTGATCTTATAACTTTATTTTTGTGCATACAGAGGTTGGTGACAGAGGTAAAAATCTTAGCCTTTGTCAGAAGCTATGCCAAGCCATCTCGATAGTCATATGTTAAGGCAACATATTATTTTAAAAGGAGTTATTTAAGCTTCTTGAAACACCTTACTGGAAACATCAAACCAGAACCACTCCAAGGAATATGGTAACCTTGAGACAGTTTGTCACAGGCTGGTTCAAACCTTGTGTGTTCTCCAACACATTAAGATGGATTTTGATGTTAAGGCTCTTGACCTCCAATCCAAATGTAACTAATAGTCTGAAGCCCCACATAAATTTGCAGATATTTATTAAAAAGAGTTACTGGCATGCACATCAGTTGCTGTAGGCCCAGATGTACATATGTGTGTGAGTGTTTATATATATAGGCATAAAGGAGCAGAAGCAGAGAGGTTTGGAGAGAGCAGGTAGGACTCAGGAGTCATGTATGTCACAAGCTTTGAGCCTTGTAAATCCCTGGTAGCATAAAAATTGAGACACTGAGAGGAGAACAAGTGAAATGTGCACTTCCAGTTCCCACCTCTCCTATCAGAGATCATGGCACTCAGACATTTACAAGTCTACTTGTTTCAGTCAAAGTTAAAAGTTTTCTCCATGTGCTCTATGTGTGCAGCGTGTATGTTTGCACATGTGTGAGTGAGCAGATACAATGAGTACAAGGCAGCAGCTCTTCTCTGTGTGTATCCTCTGCAGGTTCATTTCTGGTCCTCCAGAGCAACCTCCACTGCAGCAGTGTGGCTGTAAAATTCTGTGCCTAGCCAAATTCTACTAACTGCCCAAATATTCCAGTTCTGTGCCAAAGATGCCCAGACTGCAAAACAGCTCTCACCTATTGCAGCATTCTGTTTCCACAAAAATGCCAGTTCAGCCATTTTCAAAATTCAGAATTCATTACTTGCTAAACACCTGGTTTTTATTATTATATAGCCACTGATACAGCAATTTGTTTATAATTCTGGAGGAAAAAAAGTCTCCCTTTAACCCTTTCACCTTTTAGAAGTCTAATAAATTTCCCTATCTTTCTGTGCAAATGTCTGCTAGAACATACTGACTAGGAAGCAGAAATACATTTTACTTCTCTAACTTTTCAGAGATCTTGTTTTCAAATATCTTTATTGAAGCACTAAAGATGAACTCTATTAATGTTTGCATTCTTTGCAGCATTTTATAAGTATATAAGCAAGTATCCTCAGAATTAATTTCTACCAAAAATGCCACCTTACATACAGAATTGCTGCCATTAGTAACTGTTGGTTTACTAGGGAAAGGATAAAGATCCTGTTGAATACTGGAGTTTAGTGGTGTAGTTCAGCATTGCTTGGACTGGATCAGCCAGGAATAGGCTGGTTACTCTGTCATCTCCCAGAACTTGCAATTTGAATGGGCTTCATTAATTACTTATACACACATGCAGAAAAAAACCTCTTAGTTCTGTGAATCCACATATTTTGCCTATAACTGGTATTTGGTGTTACATCAGTTTCTGTTTATGAGGTTCTAATGCCAGGAGTGCTGGAAAACAGATTACATCTCCCAGATTTTTGGGGCTCTTTTAGGAAGTTTGAGTGGAGGCGTTTATGTTCAGTCCTCCTGGTTCTCATGTAGTAATGCCAGACTTGCTCAAGTATAATCTTTAAAAGACTTGAAACACATGTGTGTTCATCACTTAAGTAATATGTTTACAATCTATTATTTTGAAATTAAATTATAGCTTCATTACCAGCAGCTTTATTTTTGAACAAGCTACAAAATCCATGAAAGCAGAAAACACAACCTTCCTTCAATCCAGGTAAGAGCGATATGAACATATTCTGTCTTAAAATATTTTACTTCTATTTATAATTTGTATAAAGAAGTGAAGCAGATCAGAGTACAGTACTGATTTGTCCAGCAGGATTTTTTTTTTTAATGAGCATAACAGGCATGCTATGAGAAATAAACAATCAAATGTACAATACCAAATGTTGCAGAGGCAGCCTGTGTGAGTGCATCCCATCAGTCAGCTGCCTCAGATTGGTTTGATCTCTGCCCAGGCTCATAACGGAGTCTCAGGAGCTGACTCCGTGTCCTCAGAGTAATCCTGAGTCCTGAATAATCACCTCTGAGCCCTGTTAGCAGAAGGGTTGAGTTAAGCACAGCTTCAATTGCAAGCACAGAAGGAAATCCCCAGAAAAGCTGCTAAGCCAGAGGCAAGGCCCTCCAGGCAGAGGAACGCCTCCCGTGCCCACTCCGGGGCCTGGAGGAGCGCTCTGGCCACTGGAGAATTACACGGGAGGAAAACCTCTGCTCACCCTGCCTCCTTTGCAGGGGGAGGAAAAGCTGCCAGGGCACGTTGGGATTGGGTTTGATCTCACTGGAATGCCACGGGTGTGCTGTGGGAGCCCCTTCTGGACTGAGGAAACCTTAAGAGGCTTAGATGGAAACACATCTTTTGG
This sequence comes from Prinia subflava, assembly GCF_021018805.1. Lineage (NCBI taxonomy): Eukaryota > Metazoa > Chordata > Aves > Passeriformes > Cisticolidae > Prinia > Prinia subflava. The sequence goes on along the minus strand of NC_086264.1, from coordinate 8,559,803 downwards.
GGGGATTATAACTCAAGCAGACACAATGACCAGAAAGACTGATCTAAAAAGAAGGTGGCTGCTCCAGGAGTTTAGGATCCTACAAACTCAGGTAAGTAGGTGGGCAGGACTGTGCTGTCCTAACTTAGCTACTTTTTACCAGAGCCTTTTCTTCCTGTTTTTCCACAGTCATCTTTAAAGACACAGCTTTGGCTATTTGCAAGTGTAAAATGACTACATGCTTCTAACACAACAGAAAACAAAGTTGTTTTCATAATCATCGACAAAGAATAATTCCCATGGTGCAGTTTAGAGCTGACTACAACATTTAAGTTTACTGTTATTGAACTGCAGAAAAGATGCCAATGATTTTTCACACTTTCACCAGCATGGAAAAATAAAGCTCTTAACAGAATCACTCCTCAAATTCTTACCCCCACAGATGCAAGAGTTGTTATTTTTATTACAGTTAGTATACTTAATAAAAGAGAAATATACCCACATTCCTAACTGTACATTTGTATTTTGGGAATGTTTTGTTTTTTTCCATCAATACTCCTCAAGATCTCCTATTGCACAAATTGATATGCTTTTTTTTCATAGACTTATTTAGTTCAAAAACTCTGATTGATCAAATCCCCCCAAAATAATTGGCATAGTACAAAACTGTGTTCTAGAAGTCTTTACTTATTTTAAAACAAGTTTAGAGTTGTACCTCACTATTGCAAATGGGTAAATCTGCTTTAGCCAAAAAAATTTAAAAATACCCTGTGCTAGAGGGACTGTACTGAAAGGCTTTAGCAACCAGAGCACTGGCATCTTCTGGTTTAGCTGGCCTTTGAAGATCTCTCTGTTTTGGTGCTATGAGGACAGTCTGGCAGCTCTTTAGCAATAACTCTTCCTTTGGGAGCAGCATAGCTAGGATCTGGGTTTTGAAAACTGGAGTTCTGTTACACTAGGAACATCACAAGATGCTCAAGCAAAGGATGTTACTGAGCTTTAAGTTAAATCATACTTAGGAGAGAACAAAGAGGTGGATTAAAGCCTCTGGAGACACTTTAAATGATGAGGTTTGTTGATTTGTTTGAAAAGTTACTGTTTCACTAAGAAGAGGGTCCTCTCTGAAGAGGACTGATTTAAAGCAAGAGGTTTGACATAAATGTGCCTCCATTCAGTGATGTGAAAAAACCACAACACCCCTCAGCTCTTTCCCTGGTCTACATTATCCAAGGTATGTAGTGCAATACCTTGGCAAGTGTCCATCCTACAGCAAGTTACTCCAAAGTTACCTGAAGGTAACAGGGAAAGCTTCTGATAAAGCACAGCCAACTCTGCTCCCATGAACAGCAACAGCTGGGAAAACCCTGTGGCAGGAGATCACACACCTGCATCCCAGGAGCGGGGAGAAAAAGAACTTGTATTTATTTTTATAATAAATATTTTATAATAACTATTGTTTAAAAGGGGATTTTTTTTCCTTTTACTTTCGCCAACCAAGTCTTACAGTATTCAGACCTTCATCTTTTGATACACCAGCTTTCCTCTCACCCTGAGAAGGAAACAATTATTCATAATTTTACTGGAACTTCTTCTAAGCAAAGTCAGTGCTGAATCAGGCTGAAGGCAACACCTTCAGGAGTGGTTTGACTATGCATGATTCCTGATGAACTGCTTTCTTTCATGGTGAGCTGAAATCCAGGCTTTTCAACTGAGTTTCTAGCCATTTGCACACTCTCAGGTTCTAAATTGCACAATTTTGCTGCTTTTGATTTAGAAATAGAACAGCAACAGCAAGGCAGACACCTCCATCACAAGGTCACCTGTCACCCAGCATACCACACAAACTTTTTGTTATCAAGTTGTGAGTGTGAGGGGACTCTGTAAATAAAGTCTGACAAGTGGGGGTGGGAGGGAAAGTCCACCCAATACGTATTGACAGTTTCTGTTCCTCTTTTTGTCAGCAAGTTTTGTGGAATATACTCTTGCAGCAGACAAAGAAATTTTGTTGATGACTAGTATATATACCTACAACCAATTTGCTTTAAATTGATCTTAGCAGCTTACTAATTAGGCTATTTAAAATTTCTAAACACGTTGTATTTTTCAAGTTAAAAATTGGGACCTATGACAGGTTTTAAAATTGGATTGCAGGCTTTGAAAGGCATGTTCCTATGGCACTGAGAGAAAACAGGATGGACTTTGGGGAAAAAAAGGAGGCTTTTACATTTGAGATTCCAAAAGCTTTGATGAAATCAAAACTTCTCTTTCCCATTCTCATGTTTTGTTTTTTTTTTTTGGCCTATCCCTCTGTATTTACAATATTTAGCATGTGTTAAACATTTATCACGTTCATTGCAAAAACTATTTTTGTACTAATCTTTTGCAGTTCAATACTTGGGATTTTTTTTGTTTTGTTTTATTGGGTTTTTTTAAGGTAGAAGAAGGGCAAAAAAAAACTTTTCTTGATTTGATTTGTAAGCATTACATCTCATATGTACATGATACATTTTTACAATTTAGAATATTTGGTATGAAAACACCCTGAAAGAAAGCAAATTACTGTTCTCTCTGAGAACACAGAAGCCATATGTAAAATCATGCTTCTTGTGTGCAACAGAAATGACTGACATATCATCAGAATGAACCAATATAGAGATGAAAAAAGTCATCCTCTGGAGATCAACTAGAGGCAAGTACATTAAAAACCTACTTTTTCTGTCTTTTTTTTTAACAAAGTCTTTTTTTTTATTCCAATGGTTGCTTAATATTAAAACACAAAAGAAATTCACTTAAGAGGAACCAAAAATAATAGCTGCTTTTCATCTGGCCACATTAATGTTTCATTCTCATGTCCTCAGTAGCAGAGGAAGAGAGGAAAATCCTTTTTGTTTTACCCTGTGGATGATGTTTATTGGTACAGCCCTAGGAGACTGACATTTAAACACTCCCAGTTCCAAGCTGGGTTTCCCACTCCAATCAGACCTTTAACTCCTGTGTTGTTCCAGACAGGTTTGGTCCCTACCATGACTCCACAACAGAATTGCATAGGAAATCAGGTCATCAGTCTGTGATGGACACATTCTGAGCACAATCATCGGCTGGGGTCTCCAGGGTAGACCCAGGTGTTACCCTGACCATTCCAAAATTCTACCTTGAAGTCATAATTCACATGCAAAACTGTGGAGATGTCTATTTCAATCATGAATTTAAGCACCTAGAGTCACCTTGGCTGTCTTCTGAAGGCAGTTTTTGGGGCACTTCTGATTGACTGGCTGCAGTGTGTTGCAGGGGTGGTGGTGAGTTTTGAGTACATTATCATCATTGTCATCCTAGTTCTTTTCTCATCTGGAAATCTGCCTATATTTGGGTTGTTTTTTTTCGACTATTCCAGATCATTTGGAAGCCCTTTCTGGAGCTGTATCTTGACTGCTTTTCTGAGGCTGCACTGGCTCTTCCAGAAGCAGAGACCTGCACAGCCCACACCAGGCTGTCTATTCTCACTGTCTGTGGGCCCCCACGGTGAAAGGAGGCCGTGGTCATGCTGGTAGCAAGCACAAAATGAGAGAACATTTCTGTAAGACACAGCTGTGAGTTAAGGGATTGGATGAATTGTTCAGAATGCCATTACACCAGACAAACCTTCATTCAATTCCCTAAATAGGAATGAGGACTGTACGCAGAGCACCAGGTATTGAGACACTACACACACACCTCAGCATATGTAACATATGTAGTTAACAGTTACTCTAAAAAGAAAATAAATAAAAATAAAGAAATATTTCAGCTGATAACCTCAGTGAAAGCTTTAGAAATCTATGAACTAATAATAGGGAAAGTTAACTGTGAAACATTCCCCACCTTACTTTCAAGCCTAACAGCACTGGGTACACAACTACTGTGGTGCAGAGGGCAGAATGGACTCATATCCTCTCCACAAACACTTTTACAATGGATAAAACACATCAACACAGACTGAAATTGGAGCCTAAATTATGGCCCTTGGTTAAAACCTCAGTTTTAATGTACCTCCCAGATGCATGTATTTTGTATCTCTTCATCCCATCCTTATTTTGCTCAGGAGTGTTCAAGGTGCTGGGCAAAGGGAGACTTGCTTTCCTTAAATCCACCATATCTGTTCTGGTCTCCCTCAAGTTTACTATTTTATATATACTATAAAATTGCACATTGTGAAATGTGTCTATTAATTATATTCACAGCACATCAGAAAACTCAGTGAAAGTCTCACCCACACACAGCATGGCATATTTAAAAAAAAAATAAATTAAAAAAAGATGAAGAGGTCTGAGGTTCACACAGATCCAATGAAGGTTTCCTGACAGCCTGGAGGGAGACTCCCCAAACAGCTCTCGTGCTGAGTGCTTTCAACTCATGAGGACCTAAAGACCCCTCACAACAGTGCCAAGATCAACACACCAGAAAGCCAGTAATCATTTATTTTGATAATTACCAGAAGGAACTGGAGTTTAGAGCTGCTCTGCAGAGTCTTTCAGATACAAACTTTGATGTCAACTTTTCTTCTCACTGAATAATGTCACTGTTAAGCAGACAGAGCCTTTGTTACAGTGTTAGAAAAGATCTGGACCTAAATATCATTTCAACAAGGCCACAGAATTTTGATAATAACAGTCACTTACTAATATATGGATTTGATAAATTTGCTGTGACCCCAAAGAAGCATATTAAATTCAGACTGATTTAATAGCAAAATTTGTATGTGATACATTATTTTTAATGCATGGAGGAAAAAACAAGAAAAGGCAACAGCAGCAAGATTCAATGAAAACATCCTTCAACAAGTATGTTTAGAAATAATCAGAGCTAAATTACCAAGATACTAGAATCTAAAACCTGAGAAAACTTTTTCTTTCAGAAACAAAGAACACTTCTCAAGAAATGTTGGGTTATTTTTCATACACTAGCATAGAGTGCATCCTTTCTTCAAAATGCCTCCCTGCAAATGTTTCTTCAGGTTTCACTTGGAGAGCAGCAAATTCCGCAAGTTCTTTGTGTTTGCAAGGATAATAACAGCAAATTTAACATGCATTCCTTAAACTGAAATAGAGAAACAATAACTTCATTCAGAATGGGTGAAAGAAGAACAACTGCAGGTTTATGTTTCATCTATAAGACTTTCCTCAATGAGAACTCTTTAACAAAAAAGAAAAAATAACTGTTAACCAAATCCATATCTGAGTTTTAAATCCGTGCCTAGAATTCATCTGTGACTTTTTAGTACAGTTAATGTGGTTTTAATGAGATCACATTTAGGTAACTGATTAAAAAGTAAACAGGAGGAAGTAACGTTAGGTATTCTTGGCATTGTAATGTAGTAAAAAAATTCTTGAGGCAGATCCTTGCAGCAGAGGCTTTGGAGATAGCTCATTTAATCACCTTTATGTAGTGTTTAAATGGGTTGACATGGGGAGGTAACCAATAAAGTCTAGAAGTTATAGGAACAAAACTTGCTTAAGTATTTTTTTTTTATTTTTAAACTCAGTAAAGTTTCTCTAGAATATGTAGGAGGGAAGAGGAAAAAAAAAAAAAAAAAAACACAACCAAATAAAACCAGAAAAGTGTTTGCTTTATTTTCCAAATATTTCTTATAAAATAAGCTGTAACATATGCTAGGTACTTAAATAGCCTAAAATCAAACACACTTCTCACTTATCTTTCTAAAAATGCTGGTCACTGCTTAGGTCCTCATTTCCATTTGTGCACCAAGCCTGAGTGCCAAAATAAAAAGCAACACCATATGTTAAAATAAAGCTTTAGAAATAAGGAGGGTGGTGGGGAATATCTTTCATTAATTTCAAATGAGCAGAGACTTTGGGGGGAAGGGATAGTTATGAACATACCTTAACTTGTCAACAAAAAGGAGAAACATCTCAGGTAAATTCTTGAATCCAGTGGTAATTTTGAATTGACTCTGAAATTCTGGTAAATTCTGGCACCTACACAGAGTGTATCCAAAAAGAGGTGATGCAAAAAGGGGTGCTTATTTTCTCAGAATCCTTATCAGGATAAAATACAAGCTGAATATATATATATATATATATTAAGATGCAGACTCCAAGAGACAATAATATTTGCAGAATAATAATGTGGCTATTCCCAACTTAGAATTAGGTAATTAGTTTTCATCATCTTATTTTATGAAAGTCAAACCACCTGAAACCATTCTTAATGGCTATTCAATCCTTTTCAGACACAACAAGAATTCAAGGTATTTGTATTTCTATGAGACCTTAAGTATGTCTACCTGTAAGAACAACTAACAACTGTTGTGACAATATTTGTTCCTTCCATTTTACCTTCTAATACACCCTCATCACATAAGTTCTCAGATTTTACTTCCCTTGAACAAGAAATATGTACCACTGCATGCTTTTTATTTTTACCTGTTTACTCCTTTGGAACCAATAGTGAATAATTGCATCATACATCTTCTCCTGTTTCTCCTTATATTTACAACATCAATAGACTAGAAAGACCAGTAACATCCACATCTCTAAAAAATGAATGTGTACTCTGGTATATAGAGAGTGTTTCAGCTGTTTAACTTTACTGTTCTGCTGTCTATTCTCAAATGCTGACAGCTTTATTTAGTTGTAACCATTTATATTGACAAAGGGATCAGAGGAATAATATCTTCCAGGGGAATAAGAATTCCACAGTTAAGTAGCTGAGCTGGTTTTTTTTCCCCCACTTATACTAAAATTATACAACCAAAATTTCAAAATAGTTAGAAGTCTGGCTTTGTTTAGAGACTGTTTGTTGATTTTTTTTCTTTCTTTCTTTTCTTTGCTTTGCTTTTCTCAAAGTGTCAACTTGAAAGTAGGGCAGTGGGGCTACCCAGAGGATCCCTTCTCAGGACACATCAGACTTGTGTTGTTGCCCCATCAAAGTTAATCAGAACAGTCAGTTTAAGCAAACAGCATCTTTTAAACATTCATTTTGTGAAGGAAACTCCTTTGTTTTCTAGGTTATTTATATCAAAGCTAGTGCTTTTTGCTGAACTGTTAACTAAGACTGTGGCTTTCTGACCTGTCCCTGTTTTGATGATATAAAAAGACCTGTGTCCAAAATTCTAAGAGAGTTTTCTATAACATTATTGAAAAGTAGGTTTGAAACACAGATGCAGATTAGTTTATTAACATTTATAGGCAGCACCAAATAAATATTTATCCAAATTATTCTGCAGCTCTTCAGTTCAGGGTCTCTGTGAGCTTCCAGAATAAGTTGTTTCTGTTCAAAAATCCTAATGACAGCTGACATATTTGTCTTTTACTATCTCTTCAGTCTTTTCTTCTGCCAAGTGCAATTTCTCTCCAAAATATTTCATCAATTAATTTGAATACTTCATTCCCCTTGCCACATCCTCTTAAAAAGCCAGGCCCATAAAATTTTTTGAGGGACAGTTTTCTGCTGGTTTTTCCATTTGTTAGTTTGAGTTTTTGGTGAATGATTGGCATTTATGTTTTTCTCTAATTCTGTACTGCTCTTGGTTCTCCCTTTTCAAGATTTACAAATCCCTATTGTTCTGTTCAGGCCACATTTCCTTCCAGCATCTCATTCTTAAACCATTTTATTTCAAATAAGATAGAAGCAGATTTAGAGATCCCCATTACTGATTTTTTCCTGCTTCTGAAACAAAGAGTATGCTGGGTGTCTTCTCAGAACTTGGTGGATTGCATAAGCTGCTCCATTGCTTAGGGAAATCAGATAGAGATAATTAAAATCACATTTTAAAAGGAAAGTAAAAGGTACAGCTAATGTATGGCTGCTGCTGGCAGCATCTGTGTTCCTCTCTAATGCATCTTAGTAAGTATTTGTGTCTAGTTCAAAGATATTTTCCAAGGTGCAGCAACATCTCCAACACCTAATTTACTAACAGAGTGTTTTTGAAGTGACTGGTAAAAATAATGTTGCTAAAGGGATTTTTTTGTTTGTTCTAGTGCTAAGAATCTCATTCATATTTTCTGTTTTGTTGGATATAGCATCAATCTGTTATTGTTTTACTAAAAGGACAGGTAAAAGCTATAACATTTTACAGTATATCAGTCCTTCTGAATGAGAGGGAAGAACACACTAACAGTAATAACAAGAGTGCAGGATGCAAGAAAAAAATCTATTATTTTACTGAGGTAAACATTCTTTTCTGAAAACACTTCAGTAATTTTGCTTCTTGTTACAAGAGTCTTGTGGTATATAAGGCTTTTTTACTAATTTTTTTTTTCCTTTTATAAACACATTCTCTTGTTTCAGGAGAGTTAATAAAATATTGCCATATGTTTGCAATCACTGAATATATAACTAAGGAAATTTAAATATTGTGCAATGTCTGGTACCCCATAAATTCCCCTCACTGCCCCAACCATCACACAACCTCATCAAAGAGTTCAAGTTACAGAGCCCTTTGAAAGGTTCTTATAATTTATACAATTTTGATTACTCTGACAATGTCAAGAAACAGTTTTGGAAAGTCTGCAATTGCTTAAAGAAATGTCAACAGCTTTGCCTCATGGGAGGAGATCATTTAAGCTTTGTAAAACAAAAAGGAAAAGACACCAAAAGAGCCACATAAAACATAAAATAAACTCATCTCAGTAAATCAAGCAATGTTTGAGTTTGCCAGTTCTACTTCACTTATGTATGACTGGTAAATCAGTCTAGCAATTGTCAGAAATATATTTGAGTTTTCTGCATATTGCTTTATTGTAATTGTGAAGAGTCTCAAATAATCTTAATTACCTTTACACACAGACCTAGACATAAAGGAATCGAATAAAACACAGCCCAGTGTTGCACAAGTGACAAACAAGGATCTTCCAGTTCAAGTTACAACAGTAAATATTTGCAGAAACAGAATGGAGGAGAAAGATTTCACATCAGTAAAAATGTATTTGCCACATCAGTGTTATTAGCCTGGCAATAAAACAGTTGTTAAATATTTTAGCTAAGAAATGGTAATTCTTCATAAACAATCCCTGATTTCTGTCAACACCTACATACAGGGTGAGTGTTTGTGTTCTCACACATATTCAGCCATACATAGTTGTAAATTACTTTGATATAGGTCAGTTTAGTTTCTGACTGGAGCTGATATTTTAGAATATTGTTTTAGTATAACTTCACAAACAGTCACTCTACCAAATCAGGTCCATCAGCTTTATTCACAAGTCATTTTAGTGACTACCCAGCAAATATGTTACTGCTCAAAAAACAAGAAGTAATGGGGATCCAGGAGTGGATCACAATAAAATGCAAATGTGCCAAGTCACAGACACATTTTGAAGAGCAAGTTCTGTCAGTGTCTCTCACTTTTGATATTCAACCAACCCTATTCATCCTGATTACTCAGTGCCAGCTATCAACTGTCATTTACCCAGGTGGCAAACAACTTACTGTGTAATTAATGGAAGTTGTCTGTTTAATTGCAGTGAAGGTCTGATTGAAATATTGGCAGGTAATGTTGAACTTTGAGAGATTCTGTAAGGATTTCTTCTTGCCAGATGTGCTGATTTGACTTCATCATCACACCATGTCCAGGGAGCAAAGGTCTCAGGTGACAGCAGCCAGTTCCTTGAGCAAGGTGTGGCCAAGTGAGATAACACTTGAGATAACACTGCTGGGTGTTAGCTTACCCCACACACACTTCAATCCCCTTGCCTTCAAGGAGGAGTAGGAGCTCAGGGTTTCAGCCTGGATTTAGATTGATAATTTAGCCTGAATTTCTGTGAAAAATCCTTTTTTTTTTCCCAAAACATAATTAATATAGATTTTTTTTCTGCTGTTGGCAAAGTATTTTACTTAAGAACTTCATGAATACAGTAAAGTATATTTTGGTCATCTCTGCTGTGATTTCATAACTGAGAAATATGTCAAATATGAAAAGAAGGGTTGAAGCAGTAGCTGAAATATAAGTTTTGCAGGTATGCCCTGTCTCTTCCTTGACTAAAAATAAAATCAGATTAGAGAATGGTATTCTGGATATCATTCTTCTCCTGAGTGCCTGATTAAGAAGGCAGATTAGTCCACACCAGCAGGTTGTGTCTGATATGAGGCAGACTAGTTCAGCTGCTGCTCTCCATTCCTTGCAATAATTTGAAGCCTTCCAATTTCATACAGAACTTCTTCCTGAGAGAATAGTTTAAAGAGTTAGTTAGATGGAAACACTGTTTAAAAAGAAGAGGTGGATTTAGAGCATTTTGTGTGAGTGTTGCCATGTCTCATTTGTGTTTGATGATCAGTTACACAGAGGTAGATGCTCACTTTTGCCATGAGTCTCTCCCAGGCAGCGTTTTGTACATGAGCACATTCAAACATCACATGCCTCAACATTTCAAATACAGAGCTCATTTTCTAACACAAGGATCACATTTGCTACAATATAATTGAGGGGGATATGTGTCTACCCTGAGAACAACACAATCCATAGATTGTTTCCTTGCCTTCATTTTAATATGCCAGAGTAAAATAAACACTGAGGTGTCTCAAACACAGCCATGACATTTGCCTCATTAGGTCTGGGAAAACTATCTGCTGGGCATGAAAAGGTTTGGAAGAAAAGGAGATGTCAGAAGTAGCATGGGCAACACACAAAGGAAAAAGACGACATAATTGACAAGCACATGAATAGATGCCTTTAATGGCTACATGCAGCATCAAGCAGCTGTATGCAGCTTGGCATCTGGACTAATCTACTAATTGACCAAAGGACAGAGAAAAGAAAAATAAATGTCTTTAGTTTGGAGGGTTGTGCAATACAGCAACTCTTTTGGTATACCACCAACACCAATAAATGTTTGTGGAGAGAGAGGAAGAAAGAGAACAGGAGTCGAGAGCAAAAATAGCATGATGGGGGGAATGTTAAAGTTTTGTTCATGTTTACATCAGTCAGGTGCTAAAAAGATTCAGAGCAGGATGAGTGGGGGACAAAACACGGGTTTTGAGACAAAAAGAAATTGTGTCAACACTTCCACTGTTACTGGGAATTGGCATAATTTGCATAGCACTCAAAAGAGCTTTAGGGGAAAGTAATAAAACAGGAGAAGAGGCAGAGGGTCAGTTATTTTTGTCACACACTTGCTAAATATCACATAGCCAATATCACATGTAAGATATCAAAAAACAGAAAGAATATCCAATGAGATAAAATAATTAAGTTTAGGAGTCGATAAGTTCTCTCCCCATTACTGTAAGTGTAATTTTACATCACCATTATATCACTTTTAAAAATTTCTTTTTCCTCAGTTTCAAACTTGTCATTTGTAAAAAGACTTGTACAAGTCTTTTTACAGAAACATATTCAGTCCCACTCATGCCCTGCTTAAGTTGCCCATTTGCACAGCATGCTGTTTCAAGTGTGATTTATTAGTAAAATATATGCTTTAATGACTTGCCTTGTTTCTTAATTTATAAGCCTGAGTTAATGCAGTTTTTTTTTTTTTCTCTGTTAAAGTTTTGTGGATCTTATTGCTTTGTATGAGCAAAACAGTGGCCATTAATCAGTGAAACTCAGTTGCACCAAGAACTCCCAGTTGTCCCAGCATTTGGGCAGGCAGCAGTTTTTCAGGACCAGCCTCAGCTGCCTGCTGCAGAAGTGCACCCAAGATGAGCTGGGACTCCTGTCACCCTCATCTCCTCCCGTGCAGAGTGAACAATGTGGTGACAGGGCAGCACAGGGCAGTCAGAAACACAAGTGTGAGAGGCTCAGGTGAGGGTAAGAGGAAGCAGACCCTGTTTTCCATGCTCCAGAGGGGTCATTCTCTCCCTCTGTAATTCAATTTTAAACCATGCCTTTTTATCTTGAATTCAGGGTTGTGGAGGCAGAGAGAAAAACTCCATCTCCATCTCCCCACCTCATACACTGGGACAATCTTAATGTTAAACCTGCTTTAACTGCACTCTCAGAACAGCTGTCTGAACCATATCAGCATTTTGCATGCATTGTAAACTCAGGGAAAAGAAAAATAAGTTAATTGAAAATGTGCTGCAGTTTGTGTCAGTCTTGTTCATGTCACCCTGGAAGAATTCCCACCCCTGACACACACTTCAAGTATTTATAGTTTATTTGTGGGACTCAAGATTTTCGTTACATAGAAAGTGTCAGTTTTTATAAATGCATGGAAATCCAAAATTTCCTGGTTTTTTCAATCACTCAAATAGGTTTGAAAACACAGGAAGATGGTTGTGAAGTAAAATTTAGATTAAATTAATTAAGATTAGTTTGTCATCTCGTGCAGAAGGGTAGAGCCAGGTGATGTTACTGAATACAACAGCAAGAAAAATATTTTTTGCTAAACAATTTGCAATTCAATTTTTTCCACTTAGTCAAATTAAAACTTCAGAGGGTCCATTGCACAACCTACAGAACACTACAACAGCCCTTCTCACAAGGGGTAAACTGCAGCTCAGGCATCTAATCCACATTACAGAAAAGACAAACAGTGAAATATAATCAAATAAGCCCCTCCAAAAAATGCTCTCATAAACCATAAGGCTGCCCAAGTGACTGGGAAAACTGGAAACCATCTCAAATCACCATAGGTTTCCCTAGCAATTATTATATTGCCAGATATTACCTCTCATCAATGGATCATAAAGCTCTGCCAACTTTCTTCTTCCTCTTTTCTCCCCTCCCAAGCACCAAACAAATCCTCTAGTGGGCTTTGCCATTCAGAATTTCCCATTCCTTAAAATGAACAAAACAACGATGGCAACAATCCTATAATTTAATTCACAAGATGATACTAAAAGATTTTGCTAAAGGAATGAGATTTAAGAAGTTGTTCAGACCAAAACTTCTCAGTAAATGATGAACTTTTCAACAGTTATGGTTGGCAGAACTTGCCAACCTTCTTTTTAATGTTCCTCCTAATCATATTGGAACACGAAAATATTGAAATATAAAAATAACCTATATAAATATCAAGTTTTCCTGATGGTCCTCAGAAAGATGTCCAGAAAAATAAAATTTAAAAAATAAAATTGAAAATCAAGTGATTGATTCAGAGGATAAAAGATTAACAATCCCAAACTGGACTAATAGTTGTCATTAACATTTGTAGTCTTCCAATAATCAATAGGAAAAATTCACTGCTGGAACCATGAAAGACTATAATATTTTAATGACCACAAAATAATTCCCACAAGAAAGTATATAACTAAACCTTGCTCATTTACAAATTGGAGAGCAGCAGAGGAAGATGAGTGGTGGGCTCACTTCTGCTTTTTAGAGGTTTTTTTGTGTCAGCTTGTCAAAGGCAAAGCAACTAAAATCCAGTGGATGTGGGTCTCCAGGGAGGACAGCGAGTCAGGGATTGTCTGATGAAAGTTTTTTTTTTCCATAAAAATTGGATTGCCTGAAGGAATGTAAGAACCAATTTAGATGAGAAGACCCTTTCTGGTTCAAAGAGGGAAAGGGAGGGGGGAAAGCCCATTTTCTCTTACCTCTAAATAAGTAAAATCTGTAAAAATTAGAGCACTTAACTGGAACACAGAACAACTAGCCCAACTTCATCCCAGAAATCTTTCCTAGCCACTAAGCTGCAAAGGAAGCTTGACCATTTTTTCGTAAACCAGAATTAAAACAAAGAGAAGATAAAGTAAGAGACATCTAAGAAAACCAGCTGAGTGCTGGTCACTGTGCTCACCTTAGATGTGAAAAATTAGGTCTCCAGTACACCTAATCAAGATAGAGTCAGTCCTTTAAAGTTCAAGCAGGTACCCTGCTAGCTTGGGTAATGACTACCCTGATAAACATAACAACTGGTCACTTACTTTTCATAGAGAAGTTTGAGGTTTCCTGAGTGCATAATAATATAATGATAGCAAAAAAGTCTTAAAAAACACCAGCAGACAGGAGGACCTAAAGGCTCAGTTTCCACCATCATTGATATGCACACCCAGTGTGAGTCATGCCAGAGACTGCACAAGTCCTACAAAACGTACTTCAAATTCACATTAGAGTGGCAATTTGGCTACAAGCTTCAAGGATGATTTTATGTCAGTTCTGGTTTCAGACAAAACTACTTTTGCTGTCATCTTACTTTGTAAGAAGGCAGAGAAAAAAGGGACTGAGGCACAAGGTGAGTACCTGCTGTGCAGAGCAACCCTCCACGCACACTCCACTGGTTTCCCCTACTGAATCCATGGTCCATTAAGAAAATTAAGAGGAAAATTCGCTTATTTAGCTACTCTCAGATGCTAGTTTGCTTATCTTTCACTCAGTGCAGAATGCCAACACGTGGAGATGCTTTGAAACATCGCCACTGTGGTTGCATTTTTCCCAAATAGACTGGGCCAAACCACTGAATGCCTCCACACTGGAGTAAACAGAGAGCAGCATCAGAGTAGTGAGAGGAGATGCTCTAAATTTCAAATAGGCTCAGCTGAAGTAAGACCATCATCTTTAACTGGTCTAATTAGAGTATAGGATTCAATTTGGAAAGTACATTTTTACCAAACATATGTTGAGGTGCATTGCATTCTTCTTGAAAAGGCTTCAGAAGTACGATTACACTTTACAGATCTGTGAAAAAGAACAGACATGCCTCGTCTTTGGACTGGTGTTATGTAAAGTTTCTTTCTTCTTTCGACTAGCACAAACAAGATTAAAAGCATTTCTGCAATAATCCACACGTGTACACAATGTTGTCATTTCTACAGCCAGTATCACATTAAACCTCACCCAGCAAAATAATTAGCTTGGGTTCTGTGTTTGTTTGTGTAGTGCTGGCTGTGGGGCCTTTAAAAAGCACTTCAGTGTGGATCAACAGATCTGAAGAAGAACCAAAGATGCTCCTGATATTAGAGTGGCCACTTTGAATCGTGCCTAATATAAAGAGCTAAGCTTCAAATAGCTTGCGATTGTTAAGAGTTTTCAATGTCTATGAAAAGACAGAATGACTGATGATGATTCAGAATTAATTGCAACTTGGTGTCACGACATGCCCAAAGTGATGCACTAATAACACTGCAGTAAACCCTTTCTTTTGTTGTACCCCATACATGAGATGTACTCTTGTGCATACAAAAATCTTCAGGGGAAAAAAAAAAAAACCTCTGCCTGAGCAGTTTTTAATTTAACAGGCAAATATCGTGTTTTGCATAAATATTCTTCTCTTTTGACTCTACCCCCAACAGCTCAGCCCACCAGAAGACTAACACACCAAAAGTTCCCTTTATTAGAGTGGTTGCTGACATGAACTAAATTGTCAAATTAACAACAAAATCCTTAGGGAACCAAAATCACTACATGGGAGCAATCCCTGTACAAAGGAGCTTTAGCTGAAGACCAAAGCTGCTCACATTACTTAATAAACTATTAATGTTACAATTTTTTAAATATGTCAGTGCAACGCTACATTATACACATTTCCTTGCAGGAATTTCATCAAGCTGAATTTCTCTTTCTTGCACTTTGGTACAGTTTATCATCTTTAGATAGATACATAGATAAAGAGGAACATTTTAACATCCAGAGTGTTTAGTTTTAAAAAGATGTTTATGTTTCATCAGATCAAAGTTGGAGCTGAAACATACATCATAAGCTTACTTACTTTAGTTATTATACTTTAATAAGAATATTTAAAAATTCTCAATAGTTGCTGGGTGTGGGGACCATTAATGTGGGTAGAAAAGCAACAATTAGATATGTTCCATTTCAGACTTTTTTGATTTTCCTCAGGAGTCAGTGTGAACAATACATTCAACAACAGTTTGAAAATCAAGAGAATGACAGAGGATGCAGTGATATTTACATAAATGTTAGAATTTTACTTTTGACTTTTACTATTTTTTTTTCAATTATAGTTCTTTAAAAACAGAAGAAAACCACAAACAAATAAACAGAACCCTCGCCCCCAAAAAACGCACAAAACTTTTCCTCCCCTCTTTCTCTGTCTTACTCTGAAAGGATCTGACTCATTAATACTTCCACCTCTAGGTAAAATCCTTGTCAAACACTGAAGGGAATCACAAAACTACTCATTGTAAAATGTCCTTTTCACATTTCAAATTCTTTTGGCATTTACAAGCATATAAAGTGTTCTTCATTATCCACTGTACAATACTGGGAAGCTACCGAGACGATAATTTTGATAAAATGCACCAGGTTAAACTGAAGATGAGGATTTTGAAAGCGGAGCTTGGTTTTGTGGTTCTAAGGGTAAAGCAGATGCACAAGTAGCAGGACTGAGGGAACCCTTTGATCTCCCCTACCTTTCATGTATAATTGACAGTTGTAATTTGGTCCAGGGGATGATAGAAAGGCAGCTGAGACTTTCTGTGAGGTGCCTGTGTACAGAGAAGCAACACACGCCTGCTACGAGCTGAAAGGAGAGCACAAAGCCCGAGGAGCCGGCACTGCCGGGCAGGAGCGCCGCGGGCAAACACAAAAGGGCAGCCCCGGCCTCTGCAGCCATCCTTTGGTCAGGCTCTGGGTCAGCCCTCTTGCCCAGACAAGGGAAAAGAAAGGCATTGTGCTGAGAAACGCCCAGAAGCACCCAGAGACAGGCTCTTTACAGAGAACACCATATCCTGAGAAACATCCGCTGAATGCCCCGGTATTTCTTCTTGGTTGTGGGGTTTTATTCAAAGGGCAAGGAGGAAAGAGAAAGTTTTGATCTAACAGATCTCATGGATGTTTTTCCAAGCCAAAGTTCTGCTTTGATTCATTCCTGGCCACTTGTGACAAGCAGTGAGAGTTCCCCTGGGCATGCAAGCAAAGGGCTGGAGCATGAGGTGTGTAAGTTGGTGGTAGGAGAAGGAACTTCTGCCTTCATCCCCTCAGGCCTTTCTTGCTCCAGCCCACTTCTGCCTCATCTACCCCTCCAAAAGACCTTTGAAACACCAGGAAACAGTCTGTAACGACAGTGGTATGGGAGGCAAAGCTTTAGGCTCAAGTAAAATGGAATCGCAGAATCATGAAGTTTGGAAAAGACCTCTAAGACCATAAAGTCCAACCATTAACCCCAAACTGTCAAGCTCACCACAAAACCATGCCCTGAAGTGCCACATCAACATGATTTTTTATATACTTCCAGGGATGGGGATTCAAGGACTTCCCTGGGCAGCCTGTTCCACTGCTTGACCAACTTTTCTGTAAAGCATTTTCTCCAATAGCCCATCTAACTGTGCCCTGACACAGCTGGAGGCTGTTTCCTCTCATCCTGTCACTTCTTACCTGGGAGAAGGGGCTGACCCCCTCTGCCCACACCCTCCTTTCAGTGAGCTGTACAGAGTGATAAAGTGTCCCCTGAGCCTCCTTTTCACCAGGATAAACACCCCCAGCTCCCTCAGCTGCTCCTCATAATTTACAAAATAGAGCTTTTATTCATTCTCTGGCAAAACAACACACAAAAAAAAGTAGAGGTGTTGCCATTGGTCATTTAAGGGAGGAGTTAAGACACTGTCCCTTTGACATTTTGGTTACAGGAGCTAAAACTCAACCCTCACATGCTTTTGAATAAGAAGTCATTTAAGTAGAAATGGAAAAGAAGAGTCAAAAATTTACTTATGTGCAGGCAAGTTAACACTGTAATTAAGTTTTAGAGTGAGCACAGACAAAACATTCCCACAATGAGATCACTTCAGTACATCAAAGATAGCACAAATCAAAACTTCTCGACACAGATGGGTCCAATTTGCTGCTTTTTTCAATTTGCATAGGGGTTTTTTTGTCTCACAACAGAAATGTTTAATGCATGAGTTATTTCTAGCATGATTAATTTCTGTTAATGTGCACTATTGATCTCTACTGTTTTTTCAAGTATCACCTTGGGAGAAGAGACATTATTATTACAGGTAGAAAAAAAATTCCAAACTTTCATTTCCTGGTAAATATTGTCAAAAAGCACTCAGTAACAAAAAAATGCTTAAATCCTGAACTTATTTGCAAAGAAACAGGAAAAGTTTAAGGTATATGAAGGTAGGAAAAGGCTGTCCTCCAAACCAGGATCCTGTGTGCATAATCCTGAGGACTGAAGTCCTGGATGCCTCCAAATTTTCTCGATGCTTCTACAACAAAAGTTTTTTCTCCTCATTTCAGATTTTTTTTTTCTGGACTTCATTTTATGATAATATTTCCACACAGTTTTAATTGCTGCTAATTCTCTCTTCTGTTGGGATGTATTGCCCCAGGCAAACACCAACCAGCCTAAGGTCTGTAGCAAGATATTAAAACCACTTTGTGTGAGCACAATTTGCCTTGTGGGAGATGCACTCTGCGCACAATAATCTCAAGCAGCAAACCAGAAGACTTCTGATTCTGTCACAAAATAGTGATTTACCCTCCCTCTTTGCCCAGGCTACACTCAGGGGAAAGTCACTTGGGGTCAGAACAGAATTTCATTCACGTTACAGTGTTCTGCATCCACTGGCAGCACAGCAATAGGAGAGGCAGTGACTTATCTTCTTGGGGAAAAAACAAACAAACAAAATCAACAAAAAATCCCCCAACATTTTAAAATGAAAACTATGCTGAAAAATGCCATTAAAAAAAAAATAGGCTAAGCAAAGAGAAGAAAATGAATAAAAATTGTCAGAGACAGGTAACAGTTGAACACTGTCTCTCCTCTGTGTGCTGCTAAAACAGATATGTGCAAATGACACTGAGTGAAATGAAATTACAGACTCAGCTTACTGACCACTGGTGTGACATCAGCCCAGGCAGTGTTTTGTGAAGTGCTGTAAGCAGATTCAAGAAGCTTTTTATCCCCTGGAAAGTCAGGTGCCAGGATATATGCAGCACAGGGATTTCTTTTAGCTCCAAAGCAGTTTTAAGCCTCAAAATACACAACATATACAATAAATCTGTAAGACAGAGGGCCATAAATCCCTAATGAAGCGCTGCCAATGTAAATATTGTAAAAAGGATAAATAGCACCTAATTATGCCTTTGGCAAGCAAGTTGGGTTTTTCCTCATCTTCATTCTGTTGTTCACCAATTTTCCAGTCTCTCTCAAGCACACAGTGTGCACAGCAAGGCTTAGTGGTGGCTCCCTACTCCCCCACTGCACAGTGCTTACTCTACTACACCTTTGCTTCCCTATTTTTTCTTTTCCTAAAAAACCAAAACACAGCAATGTTGATTTGAGCATATGTGGAAGGCACAGTTCTACACATAGAAACAGCCAAAAAATATGAAAAGCTGGTAGGGGCAGGAAAAAAGCCCAAAGACAAACAAGCTATTGAGATTAAAAGACCAGAAGAAGAAAAGTTCAGTGGTTATAAAAGCAGGGGTAGAGGGGTCTTTAAAAACCTTCCAGCTCTTTTTTAGGTTGTTCTCATTCTCTGCTGCTGAGGACAGTGCTTATGTTACCTTTCACTTGAGCTAGCCTGTCTTATTTAGTCCTGGCTCAGAGCTACAGGTTAACTCTTACCTTTTCAACACCCTGCTATTCCTTAACCAGCTGCCTAGCCAAGTAGGAAATAGAACTGAAAGCTTTTCCTGCCTCTTTTCAGGCTAGAGGGACCTTAAGAGCAATCTGAAATCAGTAATAGATGTATTTCTCAAACAACAAAAAAACTCCCTATATTAAAATAAACAAACAAACACACAAAAAACCACAACAAAGTCCCCCCACTCTCCCTAGTTTCATATATTTGATGGTTAGATTTTCCATTTATCTCTCACTCTTGCACTAACAGGCTAAACCTTTATCTATGAACCAGAAAACCTTGTAATCTCAAGAAAGCAAAAATTCTGCCTTGCCCAGTATGCAGGGAATTTCCTAATTCTCAGTCAGGTGACAAATCCACAACCCCAGTCTAGTAAAATACCCTCCAACATCACCTGGCAGCACATTCAGATTGCAATATTTGTTGGTACTGAACTTCTTTCCTCTTCCCATAGAGTACATAAAAATTATTTCCTTTCCTTTAAAATCTGCAATTTATTTAATATACACACTTATCATAGCAAGCTTCTTCTATTTCTACAGATTTTTTAAAAAGCCACTTTGTTTTGAAAATGAAAAATCCTCCGTGCTGTAGAACAGATGATTTTTTTTTTCTGCTTTTAAACTGTATTTTAACCACCCCACAGCTATTGTAAAGTATTATAAAATAGCTGGCACCTTGTAAATGCAGTATTAAGCATCTTATCCATGTGTAGTGGGCATAAAACTTAGTAGTTTTATATAGCATTATGTAGTGCCTTCAGTGATTTCATATAAATGTGAATATTGGCTTAGTTACTATGTGTGAATGAGCAATATTGGCATTCCTACACCTTTGAGTGAAAATTTCAATTCACTTGATTAAACCAAGAAAGAATTGTGTTTTGAGGGCTAAGCACAGCTTTGAGGTCTTAATTCACAGCAGATTCAAACAGATGTAGACAATCCTCACACTTTCTAACTTTTCCTCTGGAAGTTTCAGCAGTCTTGGCCAAGAAATATTGGGGAAAAAATATAAAAAATAATAGAACAAGTGGAAGCTTGGTGATCTTGCTGAGCCCAGAGTTACTTGCTTAGACTTTTGCTTGGCTGAAGGTTGTCTCTAAATATCTAGGGAACTGATGACTTCATATTTAGTTGGTAGATAAATTTTCACCATTGGTAAACTGATTCTTGAAACATTCAGGGTGAGCATTCAAGGCTCAAAGCACAAATACGTGTACGTAACTCTGGAACTGCTCTCTCTGCTTTTATGGGAAAGCAAAGAGAATAAGGGAGTGGGTTTTTCCTCAGGGGTTTGCTGTGCTGCAGCCCTGGCAGTCATAAAAGTGTGTTACAAATAAAGCAGGAAAAGCTCTCCAGACCTCACCAATACCATTCCCTTTGGATCAGTGCCATTGTATCCAAGTGAAGTTACTAAATCCCCAAGCTCATGGTGCCCTGCGACACCTCAAGACTTTTCAGTTTCCCCATTCTATAGAATAACATAGATCAAAGACCCAAAGAGCACTGAGAACACTAAAACCAATTAATACAAACTTCAAAATCACCAGATTTATTTCTAATTCATTTAGTCATTGTAGATTTGATGCACTTCGTTGCAAGGAGTGCCACAATGCAAGAACACAGAAACAGTAGGTTGGATATTAGGGGAAAATTCTTCACCCAAATGGTTGGCAGAGATCAGAATAGACTGCCCAAGGAAATGGTGGAGTTGCCATCCCTGAGGTATTTGAAAGATGTGTGGATGTCACACTTAGGGAAAAGGTTCAGGGTTAACAGTTGGACTCAATCTTCAAGTTTGGAAAAGACCTCTATGATTCTAAACCATAGTTACTAGAAGTAAAAAAAAATAAAAAATCTCAGGATATTGTCATGGTTTGTCTGTTAAAAAATTAAAGGGTAAAGAAACATGATTTCTTCGCTGTGGAGAGTGTATCATTGAAAGACAAGCAAGCAGAAAAGAATGGAAAAGAAGCAGTGACATTCAGAAAATTGGTCTCACTGGAAAGTGATTTACTTCTCATTGCTGTAATGATATCAAATTCTGTTTCAGGTGTATTAAATATACAAGACTGTTAGTGTTAGTCATCAAGAGTGAAAGGAGTGACACTACTTATTAATCTTGATAGATTTCAAGTTTCAGAAGTGATGAATAAACTTCTTCACAGGGAATGGTAGGAGACTGCTGAAAACTTCACCCCAGGAATCCTTTCAGTCCAAGTTTTGCACTTTTTTTTTTTTATCACCTGGAAAAAGCAGAGAGTAACTTTATCTGCCATTTTAAGTAGCAAAATGTCTCCCAGCAGAGCAATGCTTTCATCATCTGGCAGTCATGTCCTTAATGAACACACAGTCAATATTGCCACAATTCTCCAGTGAACACCTTTATGGTTTGTTAGATCTGGTAGCTATTAGTCCTGCTGTCCTCTAGCTATATTTCTCTCTGATCTCCCAAGTTAAGCATGTGTAGGTTGGGTGCGAGTTTTAAAGAAAGTGTTCCTAATTGCCTCCAGTTGCTTCTGGGCTTGGCCTTAGTGATTCAGACTCTTTTTAAAGAGGTGTCTTCAGTAGAAGATAAATTCGCCATTTTCACCTTGGGATAACGAAGATATAAGATAAATCAAGGAAAGGTAGAAAGAGCATATTGTGATGGAAAGAGCCACCTGAGAAAAAAGGCTTCTCTCATACTTTCAGATAAATTAGATGAGGTCAGCTTTGTACCTTGCTCCCCCACTGGGAGGGGTTTTTGTTTCCCAATTTTTCTAGATGTAAAACTAAAGCCTCCTCTCTTCTTTGTACACTTACTTTGCCTTAGGAAAGATAACATATGCTATTCATCTTAAAATTAAGTGAAAGGTTATGGGGCAGAGTTTTTCTTTCTTTTATTTTTATTTTTTTTTTTATTTTTAATGAATAAGGACTATAAGCTAATAGGGAAGCAATGCCTTCCTGAAATACAGAGAATTTTTTTGATGTTGAAGATATCCTTAATATTCAAGACATCCTTTGAATAAAAACATCTTAAATCTGACAAGGTGATACCTCAGCAATTCTCCCAAATATCCCCAGTGCTAAGTCCAGGACATAGAAGCAATCCCCTGTCAACCCCCACCCCAAATTTAGTTAAACTAAACTCAGTTAAAAAATTGGCAAGACTGAATTATATTCAACTTATTCCATCTAAACCTCCATAAAATTTATTAATATAACTAGCTTCTAATAAATTAGTAGCTAACATTTTATAGCCTAGATTTGACCATAAATAATTGCCTTCTTGTTGTACAAGTAAGAAAACCATACTTCAGCAGCACCTCCCTCTACTACAAGCTCACCCTGAGGGCCAATTCAGGTACCTTTCTCTTCTGCAGTCCTTTCCACTGTGCCTTCCCTTTTACCTTGCCCATCCACAAATCTTGAGAAGGATAAGGCTTAAGCACCCCCAGGTCTTTTGCCAATGGGTAGAGATACAGAAGGTGTGATATTTAAACAGATTTCCACTCCCCACCACCGCTTCACTGAAGATGATTTCCTTCCCTGCACTGCTGCCACGGTCTGCCAAACACCTTGCATTTTACCTGAGTTCAGCACAGAATGGTGTGGGGTTGGAGGGACCTTAAAGATCACCTAGTTCCAATCTCCCTTCCATGGGCAGGGACATCTTCCACTCCATTCAGGTCCAGGTATTACCCTTACATAAATTGTTGTTAAACAAATATACTCACATAAATTTGCCTTATAACTTAAAGCATAAAGTTGGATAAAATGGGGGAGAAAGATCACACACCTGCAGGTTTAAAAGACAAAAATAATTCCAAACAAACAAAATCCAAAAAACAGCACAAAAGATACCCTTCCTTCACCTTTTCCTTTAAGTGCTTATTTTATTCCACATTATCACTGTGAATCTTAATTTGGCAGTAAAAAGCCTAACACCTACATTATATTTCTGTGTATCTTGTTCTGCATGCCTATACTCACGACTTGTAGTACCTGTTAAAAACACAAACATTTGAGGTTGTTTGTAATTAAAAACAACACTGCTGACAGGAATAGTCACTTCCTAATTAAGATGTGCTTTAAAAAGTAATTAAGCTATAAACTTTCCACACGTTAAATGGACATCCTAACTCTAATCACTTGCAATTAAATCAATCAATCAGAACGTATTTTTGGAAACCACAATCACAGATACAATCAATCTAATTGCTGAGGTTCCCTGAGAAGTTGCAGTGATCCCACCGGCACAGATGAGTAGGAACAATACAAGAATTAGACAATCCATTTATAAACCAGTTCTGAAACTGTGTAGAGTTTGGTCAGCATATGAAACACAGCCCAAAACAAATCACCTGGGAGTACACTACCTGAAATCCTCAAAACTTACTTGCCTGGTTTCCTGCAGTCAGTGAGATCAGAATGGAGAGTGAACCACTGGCAAAATCTCTGCTCTCCTTCTGGTGAGAAGATAGTTGCATGAGAAAGAAGAATCTCACCTCATTTCTTTCTTAACTTTGAGGTTTTTCTTCTTTAACAGAGTGCATTTATTGTCAGAAATTGCAGTTATTGTAGTGTCAGAAACGGGAAAAAAAAAGGAGAGGTGCTGCATCCCAGTGAGAACAGGTTGAAAGAGTGGGGTTCAGTCTGGAGAAGAAAAGCCTCTGCAGAGACCTTTCTTTAGCACTTAAATTGGGTTCATAAGAAAGAAGAATGCAAACTTTTTAGCAGGGCCTGCAGAGATATGACAAGGTGTAATGGCTTTAAACTGAAGGAAAATTGATTTAGGATTAGATACAAGGAAGAGGAGTTTTTACAGTGAGGGTGGTGAAACACTGGCACAGGTTGCCCAGAGGGGTATTTCCATTCCTGGAAAAATTCAAGGTCAAGTTGGACAGACCCCTGAGCAACCTGATATTGTTGATCTACTCCCTGCTCATTGCAGGTACCTTGGACTAGGTGGCCTTTACAGGTCCCTTCCAACCCAAACCATTCCATGATTATATAAAATTTTGTTGTAGATGAACCTCAAGCCATATCAGTATTTCATTATTTAGATTTAATTGGTTGGTCAGGTATGTTTTTTCTCACATAAAATATTCATAAAACATGTCCTATTTCTGCAATGAAAAATGATACTCAGCTCCCACGTTCCTTGCTGTCTATTCAAATAAATTTGTCTTTTTTTGAGATAGAGAGATAAATTCAATGAAGATAAATACAGATGAAAGTATCTGGTATTAACATCAAAGTGGTTTTCAAGGTTTCTCAGGACTCACGGACATATTCCATGCATGCCAAAAATAACCCCAGCTTGTAGCTAACAGGTAGTCAGTCCCCATGCAAACACCAAGTCAATTTTTCTCCACTATAACTTAGCAGAGGTTTATGAACCAAGAACACAGCCCATTGTTCCATGACTTGCACTTGACAAACTCGAACTGAAAGAATTCAACTCCTCACTCTCTAAAACTGCTGCTACCAGACTGCCTCAAGAGTTAAACACCACCCCAGGCTTCAGATAAAAGATGATGTTGAGAAAGACAGTGGAGAAACAATTCACAGGTATTTCACAGTTGTTCCAGGCTTTCCATGGGCTCACACTGAAAGCCACTTCCATTTTGCCATTATTCCAAGAGCTCTGGTAATGAAACAAATGACAACACTTAGAGAAATTTCTTCAGTGCACACTCTTGGAAAAATAATATATTGTTTACTGCAACTGTCACCTTTTCTGTGCCAGTGATGAATCCATCTGGCTGAAGTTAAGAATTTCATACATAAAATTGTTCAGTGTGCATTACAGAAATGTTATGCAGCACACAAAAGGATGCAGGAAGTCATAAGTAGAGGAAACAACAGACCTAAAAGTTTTCTACCTTCAGCAAATTTCATGTTTAAGTTCTTTAGCAAGAAAGTAAGTATCAGACATAACATTTGCCATCTAAACCAATTTATTTATGCAGTGTTTAAACAAATTGTTTGGTGGAAGCCTGGCCAGGGAAATATATTTTAGGATCAAGAATGAGCAGTTGGTATTCTTACAGTACAAGCAAAAATAGAAGACTGGATATGATGAAATGAGTGTGGCTTTCAGGCACTGAACAATCCCTTTAGTGTAGTGGTGTGGATTCCCACTTCATTTCCACAAACAAAAGCTCATTTCAGTTCAGGTTTTCTTCCCCAAGGCCTGACCTAGAACATCACCAAACATGACACACAGCAAACGCAAAACAGAGGGAACCAATGATGCAAAGCTTAAAGTCATTTACAGTTTGTTTAATATATAAATCTGGAAAACTGAGCAAAACTTGTTTCGAGATTTTATTTTATGGAGGTGTGTATAAAACATAACCATAAAGTGCAAGTAAATGAAATACAGGATTTTCCAAGCTAGTTAGCACTTCAATACCCGTGAAGATATTGAGTATTGATTGTATTTAAAATATAAAATAAGGGCATATTCAAATTGAAACACAAATCAGGGGTGGTAATAACCTTTAATAGTTTTACTTGAGCAGGGCTGCATGTATATTACAGATTTCCAAAATGAATTAAGTCTATGAAGAATGGAAAATACTGCTTCAAAGCATTAGAAAAGACAAATACAATCAGTATGCAACAGCTGTCTTTTGGCTCCAAAAGCTAAATTTGGTTGCATCCCCATCCAATATATTTGCTGAATACAAAGTTAGTAGCCTATTCTCTAAAAAAGGAAATTAAAAATTATAGAGTTTTCCTTCCACCTGCTTCAGGCTTTGAAGAAAAAAAGGGAAACAAGAATCAGTTTTGAGCTGTATGCCATATAAAGTTTTACTCTGCTTAAGCTTCCAAAATATATAGCCAGTGACTTTGTAAATTAATTACATTTACTGGTTTCTTACCTCTTATAGTCCAAAAATGAGTAGTTTAGCTACCTGGTCAAGCAAGTTTGTTATCTCAATTACTAAATTGAAAAATATTTTAATAGAAATGAAAAGTAGTTTTTAAAGAGATCATTCATGGAACTAGCAATCCAAGTGTATGAAGAGTATTATTTAAATAAGTCATGTCTCTACTAACAGAAGCAGAGCTCAGCATAATACTGGAGTGAATGCCTAGGTTCAGCTTTTTCTCTTTAAAAAAAATGTCAAGGTAGAAGTGTGGGCTTTTGGAAAAGCAGAAAACACAATGGGAGAGGGGATGAGGAGTAAATGTGGCACCTGGATAAACAAATGTGTTATTTAGCCCAGCTAAGTACAGAGTAATTTAGTAATATTCTGGAGATGACAGGTAATGGTGGGAATTCAGTACAGCCTATGTAACTTTATGAAAAGACTAGAAACAAACACATTTCAGGATTTCTATGTAGTCCAGTTAAAAGATCAGTGACTGCCAAAGATTTTGGTCCATGGCTGATGTGCTGATTACAATTCACTCCCTTCCACATTAGGTACTTCTGTTATTGTGGAGATACTTAAACTGCATTTTATGGCTGCACTCGGTGTTGCAGGTAATGTTACATAATTGTATTTAATATAGTCATAAACCACAGGGCATTCAATTTATACTTTCTAGCTGCTTAAAAATGTTTAAACAATGTTCCGTTTTTATTGCATTCCTACAGAGCATTACGGGAAAAAGTGCTCAGTGACTGTTTTTCACAGACTCAGTGCAGATTTATTTCTCCCTACGGTCCAGCTTCCTGAGACAAAATATACTCACCCTCACACTGCTTGCTTCTCTTTTCCACCAAAGCTGCAGCAGAACTCTGTGTTTTTCTTCTCCTCAGCCACCCAAATGCAGAGACAGGTGCCTCATCCCAAATCAGTTTGCTCCACAGACAGACAGATGAAGTCTTGACAAGGGGCATGGACAGTGAGGGTAGAGGATTATTGACTGAACTGCCCTGGAGGGCTGGCACCAGTGCTGGCACCCCAGAGGAACAGAGACAGACACCCCTGTGCTGCAGAGGAACCAGCAAGCCTGGCCATTACAGCAATTAGAGGCTTGTAGCATCTGTGGAGATGAGGCAGAGAGAATCAGGACTCCTTCCTCTGTGGCAGAAAAAGCTTTGGGGAGATCTCATCACTAAATCAGTGAGCAAATACTTCACAGATTTGAGCAAAGACAACAGACACAGTCTTTCCAGCAGGGCCCAGCGACAGAGCAGGGGGTAAAAACTGAATTTAGGAAATACAGTTCTATAAAAAGTCCAAGTCAAGTCCTAAGCTATAAAAAAGTTAAACTCAACCATTTTAAAATTATTTTTATTATGATGTTTGTTTGCTTGGTTTTTTTGTGGATTTTTTTGTTTGATTGTTGAGGCAGTTAAATGCTGCACCATACTACACAAAGAGGTTGCAGAATCTCAGTCTGTGGAGAGATCCAAATGCAACAGGTGCATTTGGATATGTCCAAACAAATGCAAATCCTTTGCATAGCCAGAAAGATCTAGAAGAGGCTATTGGCACATTATCTATCATTACCATAAAACATAGAGCTCTTTATTTTTTAATTTTATTTTTTAATGGCTTTAACTTCATATTCTTCAAAATGGTTTCTGGTGTTTTTCCTTCTTATCCATCTCTTGCATTCAAAATTTTGTGGGATTTTTTCCTCAAGTCTCTCAAAACCACTAAACAGTTAAGTATCTGTAGGATGTTAGTGCCACTTCCAGTTTGTCTCAGCCAAGATCATAACCCAGTTATCTGTAGTCATCATTCACCATGGAAGCCAGCTTGGCAGATCTTCTGGGTTTCTATTGAAAAAAGACTCTAAAATAAATGAAATGGGATGCTGGGGGGGAAACAAAAAAGAACACTCTGCAGTTTTAACAGAGATAAAACCAACTTATTTACTCTTCATTGTTGAAGTGCAGCTGTAACTTCATCTTAGTAGATGCTATAGTTATATTATTTTTGAAGAGGTAAAGAAAGAGGTAGATTTTTTATCTCATTTTATCTCATTTTTTATCTCCTATTGTATAAATCTGAAATTCATTGATCCTCTTGAAAACCAAAATCAAAATGACTTTGTAGAAGGAAGAATTGCAAGAAGAGGAGAAACTCTGGATTTTTTTCAAGAGAATATTTCTGCATGAGTCTTCAAAAATTTTCAAATTCTTTAGTCCTGATTTATTGGGTGAGATAGAATTTGGCTTTATTATTTCAATTACTTTTAATAGTGGGGAAAGTCACCTTTTGATTATCATGTTAACAAGACCTGCCTGATGAGTCAGGGCAGGCATTTTTTACCCAAACTTATTTCATAGCAATTGCCAGGAGCTCACCTGGGGCAAATACTAATGCAAATACTAATGTTTTTAGACACAGAAAAGCATCAGAACACAATTTTAGACACTGTTTTAGCATCAGAACTGTTTGACCAAGAAGAAAAAGAGTTTTGCTGAAGTGTTACAGGCTTCCTTGAACATACTTTGGTTTCACTTGTGCTCAGTGTCATGCTGACCTTGAGAAAGCACAAAATTCATGGAAGCACAGTACTTGCATATTGACTGTGAGACAAGGTGTTCCCTTTTCTTCCTTGTTTGGGCTCTTACACCCACCTTTGGCCTTAGTACACCCACCTAAGCCCAGAAGCAGCTAATTGACAATGGCAACAGACAGGAATTAAAGCCCTTCTAGCAGATTTTAAGATGTGATAAATCATGTTTTACAGTGCAGCCCTGGGACACATTCCTAATTTTTTCAATGCTTTCATTTTCATCCCTCAACTACTTTGTTTTTTTCATAAAGGATTCAAAAGTCACAGTGACCTCCACAGGTGGACATTTCAGCTCCAGGATACACAGGGCAATGGGCTGTGCCTCTAACCATTGCAGAATCTCAAGAGTAGACTCTGGAGACCCACCTAAGATCAGTGCCTGGCCTCCAGAGCCACAGTCAAACACAGCAGAAAAGATTCCAAAGAAAAACTCTGGAATCTGGTAAAGAAGCACACAGTTAACTAAATAATTAGTAATAAACCTTACATGTTATTTATATGTGGAATGCTAGATATTACAAGAGGAGGTAGTGGAATAACCTTCCTCCACCCTTCCTAGAACCAAACCTAGAGGTATTGTTTTGTCTTAGAGATATTCCATTTCTTAGCCAGAAAAAGCTGCTTGGCAATGCCTTGGAGCAACCCCAAATACAGCAGAGACTGCTACAACACAGAATTATGTTTCCTGTATTGTTGTAATGCCATTTGCATTTTACTACATATCATAGACAGATAATGCATGCATCAGTGAAATAGGCAAACCCAGGGAACAAATCTAAAGCAAACTAGCTGATAAATTTAATCTAGTTTAGAATAAGGTAAACTACTCTGGGTTGTTATTACATCCTTCACAATAGTATTTGATACTTACATACAGAAATCCAAAACATCTGGACATAGTACACCATCCCATTTATTCAATAATAAACCTTTTACTTTTTTTTCCTAAAAACAGCTAAAAGTGGTTTCAGCAGCCTTGCAGAAGGACTTTATGGGGAGTTGAGTGGCATCAGAGACATTTTAGTGGAAAATGAGTTACATTAGCAACACTGAGGTTCTGCTCTGTGGAATACCTAAGACTATTGCTTAGATCTTTTAGTCTCAGTGATCTTATTTGAATCTGTTTTAATATTTCACCATTTCATTCATAGGCTGTGCTCACACCTTCCTCTTTTACAGATCTCTTGATGGAAGTTTCTCTGGAAAAAGGGAAGAGAATTTTGCTGCAGCAGCAAATTCGCAGGGTTTTAGAATTCCCCCACTTACAGCAAACAAGATTCTCATCTCATCTCTGAAACAAGAAATGGTGTGGCACCGCAGCTCTGCAGCTACAGAATCAACAGTTTACTTGGAGACTTTCTCAGGAGAAAAGTCAAAACTAACCTGACTAAAATACTACATTCTTTTTGGAGCTCAGGTATGTCGTCCATAAGATTGTTTCCATAAGTTGGATATATTTAACCATTTTACTCCATATGTCCATGCCTGAAGGAATAAACTTAAAGTTGACTGTTTCTAACTGCTGTAAATTGATTTAAATGCTCACATCCACAATAGTTTGTTGGCTGTAATGATTACATATGAAACATTATGCGACTTGAAAGCTAGAAGTGTAGACAATGTATTTCTCGAGTTAGTTATCTAACAGTAGCAATGGATTATTGTGGTCACAGAGTTAATTTTAAATTAGAAATAAAGATTTTAGTAGAATAAAATAAAAACAATTCAATGAAAAACTTATTTTCTACTGCTGCTGGCAGTTCATGTTAAAATTAAGCTATCCACTTGAGCATTCTACTCAAAAAATCATCTTGTGCTGAATAAACTCATTCATATGACCTGAACATGTTGCCTCTACCAGTATCCAATAAGTGTTGAAAGGCAATAGCCTGGAATTACCCAAGGAGCTGTAGAAAACCGTAATAATTGAGAAAATACCTTGAATGACATTTAAGACAAGTGTAACATGTAAAGCATGCAGGAAATATCTATCAATGAAGTGGAAGAAAAAACGAAAAGGAATGTTATTGTCCTTTTACATTCAAGATACAGGCCTTGGGAACAGCTTGGAACCTCTTGAAAAAATCACTTTTCTTCCCTTCTCAAATAAAATACATAATTTTTTCACTCACTCAAAACCTTAGATCAAGATAAAATTGCAGATATTGCTTTACATGATTAGGGCATTTTTACCAAGAAAAGAATAGGCTGCTTTAATTAACCTTCAATGTACATATACATGGACGTAGTATAAATGAGTTTTTTCACCATTGAAAGGTGACAGTTCTTGCTTTTTAAGTCATCACTAATTAAAGGACATTCTTCTTTCCAAGTGTCATCATTCCAAAACCAGGAAATTTGGGATAAGTGGACATCTGATGTTTAAACTTTATTGGGATTCTCAAACTTATCCAAGCACATTTCCCTCCTTTCACCAGGACAGAGATATTAATGGCACCACCATCAACTGACATACTGCAGCTCTTGGCAGTGATAAACAGAAGTTTGGTAGGGTTTTGGTTTTTTTTTTTTTTTTTTTGCATCACAATAGTTATTAGTGGGATCAGATAGAGTGCACCTTGGATATAGCTATTTCCATGTGAAGGACATAAATTATTGTCCAGGAAAAGATCAAAGAGAGAAAGATATTTTAGTCTGTAGGGAAGTTGTGAAGTTGGGTGGAAGCTGTCTTTTCCTGTGTCTCTATTTTTAAAACTCCTGGTACTTTATAATTCACCACTAGGCTGCAGCCAGAAAAAGATAAGGAAAGGAAATATAAAGGGTGAGCATAGGAAAATTACATCCAGCTCCCTGAGAGAAAGGAGGTAGCTGAGGGAGTAGAGGCAAGATAAACTTTTTGGCACAAGCATCCAAAAGGGTGATAGGTGCAAATGGAAGTAAAACCATTCTTCATCAGTCCAGGTAATCAGCAGAGAGCACAAACCACAGAGTCAGCACCCAGGGCTGACTGATGAGGTGAGGGAAGCAAGCAGGGCTGTGCAAATGCTCCTCCAGGGTTTGATCTGTGTTCATAGGAGGTGACAACAGAGCTCTCCATTTAGAAACCACTGCCTTCCTTAGCTCAGCAATGTGTGAGCACCAAGGGAGGGGCTGGTGTTCAAACAGGATCTTCTCAGGCCAGAGAAGGAGCTCACACTAAAGCAGCAGCTTCCCTGCAACAGGGGCTGTTGGCTGCAAGCAGCCTTGGCTGTCATCTGGACCAGAACAGCTTGGACTGCAGATCAGCAGTAAATGGTACAAAATTCCTGGGAACTGTCTTTTTGGGGGAAGGGGAGGAACATGGAAATGGAAAAGAGCAATCCACTGAAACCTGCAGTGTTTCAGTTTGGGATGAGCTAACACCAATTGCTCTTAAACTGAGCAACACATGATTCAAATGCTAGTATCTCACACATAATAAAACTCTTATTAAGTGTTTCCACTAGGAAATGCATTTAGTCCAAGATTCTTGAGAAATAGATAATATCTTTCCTTCTTTGAAGCAGATTTTGGTCTTCAGGTGGTCCAGCCAGCAGTTCCCTCACATCTCTCCCCTTTCCATTCAATAACTGTTTAGTTTTGACTCCTCCTATATCTTCTTTTCAGGTCACTTACAGCAACACAGGACACATGCTTATATCTTGGATTAAAAGCAGCACACATGTTATGTTCCAGAGGTATTACACATTTAGCATCACTTTCATCAGCGGTAAAAACCTTTGCTCTTTACTCAAGCAATACTAATTAATGTTCAGCAGTACTACAGCAACACAAATTGCAAACAGAAACACCTCTTGGAAAAACTCACATCAAAAACTAACCAAAACCCACATAAAAAGCATCCAGACTGTCGCAACAGCTGTATGGACACATGTCTGCAAAATTATTGCTCATGAAGGTCTATATAAAAAAAATAAAGCTTTTTCAAACACAAGCAGTTGCAACAGGTGGTCAAAGGAAGAAATAAATTACTCAGGCTCCCTGTAGGGTCAATAATGCTGTCCTGGCTCACTGATATAAAGCTCAGTATATAAGATAATTTTACATACTAAGTCATATTTACAGAAGTGCATCAATTTTTGGGAAGGTGTGTGTATACACATATATGTAAAATTTTATTAAAACCTCAAAGTAAAACACACCTCAGATGACAAGGATGAATGCAAAACCAGAAACAGGATTCCAGTTTTGTTTAAAGAAAGGTTATCTTCAGGCTTCATCAGCCTGTAACCACACCCCAGAGTCAGTTTTGCAACCTTCAGGTTCCCCAGGTTCACCTGGCACAGAGAAGGGCAAATTCTCTGAACCCTGGAGCAGGGTGTGCTTGGTACCACCCACAGCTCCAGGGCATGTTTGTAACACAGCTGGCTTTCCAAGCTCTGTGGTTTTATGTCTCCACAGAGCTGTAAAGTCATTTCCTCTCTAAACAGAAATCCGAGGCAGAATTCATTTTTAGATGAATTACAGAAAGTCATTGCTACTCTTGACACCTAAATGAAGGGGTAGAAGTAACCTGTCCTCCTGGCATACAACTAAGCTCCATTATGTTCAGAGATGCTGTAATTTCAGTTGAAGCAATATCCTGGAATTTCTCTTTTCATTTTGGGCACAGTAGATGTTGGCCACACATTTTTACTCACAGGCTTGTTGTTGTTTCTGACTAGGAATTTCTCACAGTGACAAAATATTAACTTTGGAGAGATTTTTGGTTTTTTGTTTGGTTGTTTTGTTTTGGTTTTTTTTTTACATGTTTACTTCCAGTGAAATGCATTTTACTTGAAATGCACAACAGTCTGGGTTTCCTTGGTTTTACTGGATTTGGTCTGAAGTGACAAAGCTGAGAACATCACATTAGCTGCTTTCCCCAAGCGTGAGAGGATCCCAGAGAAAACAGTTTCAAAGCATGAGCAGGTTTTAGTTTCTTTCTGTTACTTTTTGTAATTGAAACTTATTTGCCCGTATCACTGATGTCTGTTCACAGCTGCCCTCTTTTCAAAGCTTGAATTAACGTGGATGCCTGAA
The DNA here is from genome assembly GCF_021018805.1 of Prinia subflava. NCBI lineage: Eukaryota > Metazoa > Chordata > Aves > Passeriformes > Cisticolidae > Prinia > Prinia subflava. The sequence continues at coordinate 8,525,895 of NC_086264.1, read as the reverse complement.
AAGAAGGATTTCTAAGAGGAAAACTCTACTGCTTTCAAAAATCTGGTGTTTACTTCCAATGTCTAAATCTTAACCCTTAATGAGTAATAATGAGTGTTGGAGAAGGCACAAGGAGAATTTTTGATGTAAGATCAGAGGCAACTCAGAAACTCAAGGACACTTGATAAGTCAAAATTTACCTAATAAATGAGCTGCATTTTTGAAGTATTTTGATTATGTTATGCTTTGCTTTAGTTTAGACTTTCATGACAGTTGAAAGCAAAGTTATCTTTATCACAGAAACATTTAAAACAAAATTGGTTTGAAAAACAACTACGTATGATATTAAATTGTAAATCATTCTAAAGTTTCTCAAGAACAAAAGGTCAGACGCATAGCTCATGTAAATCAGTGTTGCCTTTTTGATATTAATGGCACTGTATTCGTCTCAAGCCAGGTTTCAGTCTGTAGTGCCCTTAACTCAAGTTTAAAAATACTTTCTTATAAGATTTGCCTTCTTGTTATCCAGATCTCTCACAAATTTAGCAGGGAAGACACAGATACTAAAACAAGATCAAAGAAAGCAGACCTGTAAATCTAAAAAGAACATTTCTCCTTTAAACCTTTCTCTTCATTATTCCTCATTTATTATTCCTTCATTTTCATAATTTCTACCAATCTTCTTTCTCCAAATGTGAATGGAATACACAGCTATCAACTTTATACTATTAATTCATCATGGTTTATAGGTTTTTCTTTTTTTTTTTTTTTTTTTAATATTTTTAAGAAAGTTACTCCCAGACTCCAATCACATTGTGAGTCATGCAAAAGTCTTCTGGAAACTCGAAATCAGATGTGATATAGACTGGACATTTTATTAGTGTAAAGTGCCACAGACATGCAGGCCATTTACTTTGAAAGAATTTCTATGATCAAGAGAATTACTGGAAAAAGAGCAGCTGTAAATTTATTTGGCATTTGATCTAGTAGAGGATATATGAATTGTTCCAAGACTTGCTAAAACCCTGCATATCCAGAAGCTGTACATACTTTGACCTAGCACAGCCTTCCATGCTTCAGTTACTGTAAAAAGTATGTAAGCATCTCAACAGGAACCACATTCCAGAGGAATCTCATATTTTAATGACAGCAGCTAAATGAAGACTCAAAATTGTATGTCATTTAATTACAGGAAAAGTAGACACAGTAGACACAGACACTTAATGGGAAAAACAAGGAACCAAATCTCAAAGCTATTGACTGTTTTTTTCTTATCAAAGGTTTTGAAAAAATACATTCGATGATCTTTTAAATGAGTACTTTGCTATATATTTCATAAAAAGATTTCACAAAACCTACCTGCTATATATCAGTCCCACTCCTAATGCAGAGTTCTGCAAGAAGGAAGAGGATTTCTGATTACTTTGTGTCATCCAAGGCTCATTTTCTCTGGACTCAGCAGAACCATAGATTTTGTATAGAGTTCGTATAAGGAAAGAGAGGAAAAGGAGAAAGAAGGAGAAAGAAAACAGTCTAAATAGACCAAATTAAATGATAGTGTCCTGTCCAAAGCTGAACACACTGCTGTGTAAAGGTATGAACAGACAAGAGGGATTACTTGAGAGATGGATGGCATCCTGTCCCCTGCTTCCACCAGAGGTTTACATCTTCAGATGACATTTGTCAAGGCAACTCTTGTGCTCAGCCTGCAGCCCACTGCTCTTCCCTGCAGATCTACCTCCCTGGCTATTCAGACCTCCAGCTGATCAGTAGAAACTCAGCTGGAACTACCTCATACTTAAATTATAGTCAGTTCACATAATATTCCTTTCAGGACACTTCAGCTATTCTGTCTGTACCTGCCATTTGTCCTACAATAGCAGTACCTGGTACTTTAGCAGAATAGAAAAATCACTGAGCTTACATGTTGGTAATGAAAGATATTGAACAGAACTGAATATAGGGAAGGCCCGTGAAAGTCACACCCTATGCAGCTTTGAATTTGACAGATAAATACTCTCAGGCTGTGCTTCTCCTAATTACTTCTGAACTTACCTATACAGAGTTTCCCTAACAGGCTTATGGGAGTGCCACATGAAGTACTCTACACTTTACAATTTCTTGTTGATTTGCAGGATTATTACCCAAAGACAGGAAGAAATTAGATGGACTGGGCATAGTTCAGTCTCAAATTCCACATTACCTTCTTAGTGCCTAAATTATATGAATAATTCAGCAAAAATTGAGGGTGGCTTGACCACAACTCCAAGACCTTTGATCAAACACACAAAGTACTAATTTTAAAGAAAATAAAAACCAAAAAACACACAAACATGAAAAAAATTCTTCACTTCTTTTTCTTTTCTATTCCACTTGCTAGGGTTTGTTTGTGTGGTTAATCATCAACAAGAAAAGATCCTCCTTGTAACTATTCACACCCATCCCTTGCACTCATTCACTAGAGTTTCAGGATTCTTGATCAGGCCCTACTCTTTAGGGTAAGTTCAAAAACTCTCCAGAGATCCCAAAATTGTACTAATCCACAGAGCCAGCACACAACTGGATGATACTGTTTATCAAGATTATAATAGCAAATAACAACTTGTAGTGTTTGAAGAAAATCATTACTTCCTCCCTCGACACAAAGTGCATTGCTACTCCCTTAGTCCAAGGAGGATTAGGCCAAGAAAAAGCCTTGGCATCACGATATTTTCCAGGGTACAGTGCACTGGATGTTAAATGTCAGTCTTCAGGATGAAAGTTCATGGTTCTGACACAAGCTGGCATTTATTAGTTCTTCCTTTCCTCCAAGGATCTAATCTGATTTTACTCAAAAGTGATAATTTGTTTAAAAATGCCTTCAGTCTAGTGAGTTAGATATTTGAGCTAGATGCACAACACACAGAATTCCAGCTAAAATAAAACAATGCTTGGAATTTCTCCTCCTTTAAAGTTTTGCAAAAATGACCCTTTAGGATCTTACAAATAATATACAAACTGGTTACAAATAAAGAACTTAATGCAAAGGCTAAATTAAAGTTTTAATAGCAGAAATAAGCTAGAAAGAGGAGGGGAAAGGATAAGAAATAAGCATTTCATTTTCTTCATGCCTGGGTAAGAAATTTGGCTGTGTAACTCAAGTCATTCATCATCCATATTCCCAACACCCACCACCAGGGCTCAGGGCAGCTGCTCCTCAGATCAATTGTTTGAGAATCTCCAAGAAATGGTCATCTTAGCCAAAGAAATGATCCAAATAATTTTGATGTTTCTGCTTCCAAAACAAATCCGAACTGGAGGAGCCTGATTTTTTTTACCTCCTCACTAGTATTTAATGCTGGGAGGAGCAAAGTGGGCAGTGCACTTGATAATCCTCTTAATATAAAGTTGATCTTAAGGTTGCCACTTGTGATACACAGCCAAATTCTCTTCTGAAAAGAAACAAACAGCAAGAATTGTCCCAGCTTCTATTTCATTGTTATATATTGAATTATGCTCACACAGTGACAGAACATGCCTGTGAATTAAACAACTACAAATATAATCTATGTGTGTAACAACCTTTAAAAACTTTAAAAACTTCTAAGCAGTTTATGAACTTACAGGACAGCAAAGGACTGAAATTTCTTCGTGCAAGTATAAAATTTGTCTAAAATAACTCACAATTATTAAAGACAAGAGCATTGTTCCTATGGAACTCCTATTAATAGGTGCTTCCATGAAGAAAAACCCAAATTATTGTTCTCTCACAGGCTCAAACTGTTTGTTATTCAATTCAGACTCAACTTTCTCCTCACAAGCTGCAAACCATCAGCGGTAATATAAATACATTTTTTCAACTTGGGGAATTTAAAGATTGTTCAAATTACGAATTTGCATTATTATATTTATTAAATTGAGAAAAATAAGCAGTTAGTGTTAGGTATATTCCTCTATAACTATGCAGATAATTTAGACACAGCTAAAATTTCAGTTATCTAATTCAAGGTAGAAAAGAAGTACCACTTCTTTCCTCAGGTGCTTTGTACCTCCTGGCTAATAAATAAATATATTCACTGTTTGATTATGATATTTGAAGAATAAAGATATCTGACTTTCTACTGTATCTGCCTGTTCTGTTGACACCCCACAAAACTAAAGTGGTAGAAGCCATAAATTTTAAGGTCATGATTTTCAAAGCACAAAAAAATGTAAGTGTACAAGAATACTTCCAAGACACATTGAAAACATACATTTGAATGTTCTAATAAATAGACTGGCTTCTTCTTTTGTACCAAAATGGTTAATCAGCAGTTAATATAGCTTTACAGTCAGGAAGCTTTCTGAAGTGCAAGGTGTGTCTATCATAAATACTATTACTGTGAAAATTCATATTAAACCCTTTCAGATATAGTATTCCCTTCTTTTCATCCAAGAACACTCAGAAGCTAGATTCTGTTGACAAACTGATTTCTGATAATTAGCAAAACCATGAACTTGATGCACACTGTATCCTGACTTTCCCTCCTACCTTTGTAGCCACGTGGGAGGAGGTAAGATAAGTATTATACTTTTTTTTTTTTACATCAACTCAAAAGTTCATTTTAGTTGTGATGCTCCCTTCCCTTTAGCAAAACATAAAAAAAATATAATCTTTACACACACTTGGATTCTTTTGCAGAGTTGCCCTGCTTAACATCTTTTCCCCCTCTCCTATTCTAGTCAAAGAACAAAACAAAAGGCCATAAACTCCAAAGAGACATTTGATAAATGTATTTCTGACCATGTTTTTCTGGGAGCACAGCTGAAGCTGTGAGGTGGATGCTGAAAGGCCTCTCAAGTTGAAAGCACAGAAGCAATGCAAAGAACTACAATAACACTTGGGTTATTGTGGGTTGTGTGGTCTACATAAAAATCAGAGATTTGGAAATCATCCCTTTTGTAATGGGGTGAGGACACAGCTCAGTCCTGGTCCTCAGCAAACATCCTCCCTCACCACCCACATCACTCCCTGCTGGCCTTCATTCCAGTCTGCTCCTTATCTCCTGTGGGAATCTAAAAAGCAAAAGACCCCAGAAGGTGCAAGAAAGCCCCAAAAAGTTAAAAAAAAAAAAAAAAAAACCACAAAAAAAAAAAAAAAAAAAAAAAAAAAAAAAAAAAAACCAAACAAAAAAAAAACCACTAAAGAAAGGCTAAGAATCTCAAAACTTTCCCATAGGAAGCTAAAAAATTAAGAACCAAGTAAATACGTTTATATCTATTGTAAAGAACAAGCTTTATTGTTCATATTAAACACAGGTGTGTCTTTCTCTGATTTGCCGAAATAATATGACTGTAAACAACTTCTTGTAAACTATTAGTTAAGAAAATATCTAGAAAAAGGTTCCATATCAGCTGTAGCCTTGTCTCTGATCTAGCTTTACATGGATTTTGCTTTCCTGTGTCTCTTGCTTATTGTTTGTGTGACACAAACAGATAATAAATTTTAAGTCTGCAACTAAACAAAGTCTCATCCTATTTGTAAAAAGCTAACTAATCCAGCAATCTCCCTTCTCTTTGAAGGGAAAGCTTGATCACATTCACACTCCCATGATTATCCTTGTCAAAAGGATCAGGGGTTGCAAGGCTGACAATATACAATTATCTTTGATAAGAGGAGGCTGAGGGAAAGCAAGTGGGCCACCAAGCATACACAGTTGTGTTCTACTGCTCTCCTGCAGGTACAAAAACCACCCCCACACAGCTTTTCTGATGCTAAAACAGATCCCTTGAGGGTGCCACAAAATGTTTGCTCTTCCTGCGAAGAAAGCCGTACTTTACAGAGGCAATTTAAACTATAAGAATGATTTTCAGTGTGAACAACAGAACCTAGAAAGCATGCACAACACAAGGCAGGATGAAGTGCAGAGTTATACCCTTCCAAACTGTAATGTTTGCTCTCCATTAGCTCAGGTACTTTTCAAGTCTTCTGGCTAAAACACACTAAAAACACGCTGGCTACACTGTGAAACTCCAGTTTTAATTTGGGTTTGATAGCTGAGTTCTTTGTATAGACAAGTAATTTTTACCTTCTTTATTTTTGCCCACAAGTATAGACTAACCCATTCATTTTTGTGGGAGAGTTTTTGCATATTTCTTGGAGAACTACAATGTTCACTGAATTCATGTTGCACCTTCTCAGGCAAGTAGAACCCATCAGGGTTAAGAGGGAGCACATTCCAGACTCTGCTAATACTCAATTCCAGGCTGCATCCTTCTGTGTGTCTGCAACATGGGACTCAGTGATGTGCATAGCAAGCTGCTAAATTGGTTTGAAGGGAGCCTCTTTCTTCAAAATGAGCTTAATGATTACAAAAAGTTCTAAAGACATTGAACTATCTTCCACATAATCTGCTGTTCTCTTCAGTGCTACTCCATACTTGTATACCACCAAGTTCTAATCGCATATACTGTAGGGACAGATGCACATCAGACAGTGAATTTGTAACCTAAGAGTATATATATATGCACATAGGATAAATGCTAAAAAAAGTTCCCCCCGAAGTACACACATTTTCAGGAGATACAAAGAAAACAAACAAACCCCAAAACTCAATTTCATGATGTAAAATAGGTAGTATCAAACTATTACTGAATTAAATATTAGTTTCACTTGAAAACCTAGCCATTGTTGTTGCTGTTGCATTTATATTCTAGTTCACAAAGTATATTGAAATTCCAGTTTGTTCTTCCTTATCTTCCAGTTTATCTTTAGCATTAAATCAGCATAACAACTAACTACAAATTTCATGATTTAACTCCTGCTTCATTTCCCTGATTTTCGGTAATCAAGTATAAACACAGCTTTACTCAAAGTACCGCATCAGATGCTCAAAATTTCTGTAATTTTTCTTGAATTTCCATCAAATTCTTCTCCAAAGAATCTTTATTTCAGACCAGGCAGCTCTCCCTCAAACACAAGCTACTTTCTGTATTCCTACACATCAAGTTTAACATTTGGCTGCATTTAAAGAGATTTTCCAATAAGCTCATCTAAGAAATCCCATCTAATTAATTTAGATTATCATTGCAGTACATCACCTCAGCTCCCTTTTCAAGTGCTTGCAGCAATTATATCACTGAATGAAAATCCTGAATAGCATCAGCACTAAAATTTACTGAAAATTCCTTCAGCCAGATAAGAACAGTTCCTCGTGGTGGCTTTTTGCACTACAAGTCCCATTTGATGAAGTCCACTCAGCTGCAGCAGCCAGCCCACACTAAGGATCTCCTTGCTGCTCTTAGGAGCTATGATAAAGTATTTTACGTAATTCAAATAAAATAGTATTTCAAAGCTGAGTTAAAACATGCATCTACCAAATTTACTGAAGCCTTCCACTCAGGCACGCCCCCACAGAGCACTGAAGGCTTTCTCACTAAGGCCACCAGCCCCTCACATCACTCTCCCTCTAACAACTTCATCACCTTGGGATTTTAACTCCTAATCAGAATAAAACACCTCAAGGCCTCCATCATAGATCAGTTCCATTTACTTTTTCATTTTCCTTGTACTTCACTTCAGAGAGAGCCTGCTAAAAACAATAAAAACATCCCACGCCATAAAATCCCTTATCTCATTGCCTCCTTCCTCTTTAACAATATTCTTTCTGCCTATCTTTCCTCTGACAGGAAAACTCCCTGGAATTGCCAGGTGCTCCCTGCCATCACCAGTGAACCACTCCTGAAAGCAGATGTGGGTAAACAGAAATCCAACTGGTAGATTCAAGTGTTTTATGATAACTGAACTGACCATGGGCATCTGTGGACTCATTTGTTTTTGTAATAGATATGTTTTGAATAAATTCATGTTCATTGCTACATTAGTCAGTGCTGTTATTTTCAATAAATTGTGATTTCATTAAAAACACAAGAATATTCAGTGCTAATTTCCCATAAAATTAGCTAGATGGATGCGAGTTCCATTACCTCCTTTTGTGCCTTCATACCTCATATCCCATCAGCAGCAGTTTTATAGGCACCAAAACACCAATGCCAACTTCCTACAGCTCTCAAAGTCATCCAGGTAATCTTTTTCAGACACTTTCACATTATTACAATCTTACATCCCCTCCTTGCTGGAACCTGACCTCAAATCCCCAGCCCACAGTTCCTTCATTTGTCCCCTCTGCAGAAATGGGGATCATCCAGGTGGGCAAGCACTCTTCAGCTCACCTGAATCCCTCGGTCACACATCAAAAAAAGATTCTTTAGCAATCAGATTAACCCAAGTTCATTAAATTTCCTCTTCATTATAATCTCCTCTATTTATGTTTTATGTCTAGTTTATATAATTTGTTATTGTCACCGATTCAAAAATTTCTTTAATAAACAAGGTTTATTTTCTTGAATGCAATGACGTCTGGGTTGGACAAACCTGAAAAACCATTCTTATACACCCAATATACACAAAGTATGTTTACACATTTATTAAGTATTCTCACAGGTGAAAACACATGATTTATTCTCAACCAGAGCTTTTTTTGTTTAGGGTTGTATTCTTTTAAATTAGGACATTTTTGCTAATCAATTCATTAGCTATTACTTGTGGTTTGATTAAATATATGTGCAGGTTAATATGCAATAAAAAGACAGGAAAATTTTCATCACATAAGCGTTGTTCACATTCCTCATAAATATTTTGGTTTCTATAAAACTATCATGGAAAAAGGTTTATTTTATTTCCTAATCTACCTCTGGTTTATGTATTGGAAGGGTCAACTGGTTTATTTATTGGAAGAGTCAAGGAGGGTGAGCATAACTTAATAAAAAACCCATGAACAAACCTGCTTCTCCCTAGTAAAATAAACATTTTACTAGGGAGGAATTACTCTCTTGTTACATATCTCATCTGGAAAAAAGTCAGGAAGGAGCTGAGGGAGGCAATGAGAGAGCTCCTGAGTGGTTTCTTTTAGTTTTTCTTTTACTCTAGTTTCTTTCTACAAAAGTCTGAAGGACTTCTTTGATTGGAACTGCCAATCTTTACTCACTTCTGTACAGAAAATTAAGAAACTAATAAGGAAACTCAAGTAACTTGAAGCAGCACTTTCAGAACAGTCACAAAGGTGTATTACATGCCTTTTAAACAGTATGTGATTACATTACTATTCTGTTACAAATGAACACAAAAAACAAGTGAACAAACAAGCAAATGGACATAAAAAACCTGAAATCAAGAGTAAATGTGGGTTTTCATGTGATTTAATCTGAACTGTCTGCTTTTCTCCAGAAGGGACCATCATCAACATTTGAAAAGTCAAAGTAGCTAAGCTGTTGCTAAAGGAATAAAATAAGCACAATTTCTGAGATAACAGAGTTAAGTAGGTTATACAACACGACACAAGTGCTCTATTTGATCACAAAACACAGACTTTTAGAGAATCTTTTGAAATTCTCTAATTTGGAATGAACTAATTAAACTTCAACAGTTACTTAAGTATTCTCACATAGGATCAGGACATATATACTTCAAATATAAGGTGAAACCACTTTCTCTAAGCAGGGGCAGGAATAAACAGTAGGACAATGAGAAATTCATATCACTTTGACAAATAAATGCAGAAGGGACATTTGGCTGCGTGACAGAGGAGGTACAACTGACACCAGGGAAGGTTTCAAGAATCAGCACCTTGTTATATAAAAATCTCTCATACCTTTTCTATGCAGCCTCCCATGGGCAGTTCTGGCTCTTTCTCTCCTTCTCTCTTCCTCCTGCAGGTCCAGCTGGCTCCTTCCTGTCCCCAGCACGGCCACCTAACCCTGTCTGTCCCTTGGACAATGTCTCACCCTTTCTGTCCCTCGTTCCTGTCCCTCCCTCCTCACAGCACGGCCAGCAGATCCCAACAGACTGCAACCACCAAATTCACTCTTTTATCACACCCACGGCTGTGAGGGCAAGGCTGTTCCCACTCTGTGGTAATTAACAAAGCTGCAATGTATCAGGGGCAGGATTACCTTCAGCACCATCTCTGTCTGTCCTCCCGCAGCTGTGCCATCCCTGAATCCATCTATTGCACTTCTATTCTGACACTCAAGTGGGGTTATGTAATTCTCTGGTTACTTAATGTCCACTTCTGTACATTAAATATGTTATTTCTTATCAGACTGAGTCCTCATGCTCCAATTTGCTCTGAAGAAGCAGAAATTGCGTTTGGAAAATAGGGTTTTCTTTCCTTTCTTTCTGTTCTTGGCACTCACTGTCCTCATTCAATGTGTAGCATAATTTTGACACAATGCAGAAGGTAATACTGCAAAATCAAATGCAATAAAAGCAACCCAGCATTCACATAAATGGGGGAAAGCCTATGGTCACAAAAATACTGTTCAATTTCCATTGGCTGCAGTTCAATTTCAAACTATTCACCCAACTTCACAAAGTCCTCTCAGATCCCAGCTCCAGAGGTGGCTGCTTACTTGTGAGCACCACACAAACACATTATTTCCTTGCTGACCACGATCAAGTAGCAGTTTTTGCCTAAAATTAATACTTTTTCTGAAAAAGGTGGTTTCTATTTTATCACCAAGGATCTCAGTGTAGCATACTAGGGAGGCTTGCATGGGCAAATGCCTCACCAGAGCACAGCAAGGCTTTGATGCAGCCAGATTGCTTTGAAAGGGACATAAAGCACCAAGGAAACATTTTTTGGAGGAACAGTTTAATACTTCAAAAAGCTGTGCAATCTACAAAGAAAATATATGGAAGAGTGTTGGATATTTTTCCTGTGCTGGTTTTCTATTGTCAGCTCTGCCCCTTTGTATCATTTACTCCCAAGAGTACCAGCAGGTAACAGCCACTGTACCATTAAGTTTATTTTGGAAAATCATTGTGATAAAATGCAAAAATCCTTCTTTGTCCTAACTTCTTTTCTGTTATTGAGTCAAATTCTGAACACCCGGGTGCATAAAAAAAATAAAACATAATTTCTGTCAGAAAAAATACTTTCTCTTCCTTTCTGAATTTTGGCCTTTCTTTATCCTAAGAGTAATGGAACAGGTTTAACATACAGACATTTATGTAATTTGACAAAAAATTGAGAAATCAAATCAATTTGCTATAATCTTCATCTTCCATAAACAGAGCAGCAAAGTGTAATTCAGCTGAAGAGATGGGATGAGATAGTTTTACAAGCACAAATAAAGGGAATGGAAGAGGAAAGCAGAAGTGAAACTGTAGCATGGTTGCAAGGACAAACTATTATTAGGTGACAATTTGAGACAAAAAAGAGTCACAGCTTTTTCTTTTGAAAAACACAGTAATTAAATAAATTAATGTCCCTGATATTGCTTTTGTACTGTTGAAAGAATTTTCCAGCAGCCCGCCAGAAGAGTGGTAACAAATTTATCATGTAATGAATTTTGCTTTGTGGTGAGGAATACAGGAAAATGAGTAATGATTAAGCACCAACTTAAAGTAGTATATTTGTCATTCTGCATGAATTACCAAGCTGGAGAGACACTGTGTAGTATTTGCTGTCTGTGTTTTGATTCATTGCATTGTTGGCTCTCCTAGAACTATTAATGATAATGCCTGCTAACTTTTGAAATTGGAGGAGTTAGTTAGGGCATTTTCAACTACAAGCATCTTTAAAGTGGATTTCTGGAAGGTTCAGTATGTTCAGCATAACCTTGGATCACAAAGACTGAGTACTTCTATCAGCATCATATAACAGTAACAATCTTAACATTATTTATGTATATGGCTAGATTTTTATTTTCATAGCTAAAGTCAGCGCCTGCAATGTCACTGGCAATAATGCATTACCATTTTTTATCTATGGAAATGGGAGGAAAATCACATTGACTTAATGGGAAATATTATGGTAATCCCTATATATCAGTTAAGATAACTGTATTTCAGCAGGGCATAAATTGCCACAAGCTTCTTCTGTATTCAGACAACTGTGAGACTTAAAAGCAAATGCAGATATGTTTCCCTTTTCCTTGGGTTCACCAGCACAGTATACTCTGATTTAACCAGAGAAGAAGACAGATGTGGGTGGCAGGGAGTACAGAGTGACTGAGAGACACCATAGCCAAGGATCTTAAATAATATTGCCCAGATTTTGTGATAATGGTGGCTGTGAGATACCACTGCATTGGTCAGGCAGGGAAATCTAAGGGGAAAAAACTAACTGAGGATCATAAACTCAGAGGAATAAAGATTGGGCAGGGCTGTTGTCTTTCTTAGTAACTTTAATAAATCAAAAGTGCAAAATCTGTCTACAGCCTAAGGCATTATTTCATATCAATAGGAAAATATGTGCCTATACCCCTTCAGCAATATACAATATACATATGAAATATGTTGAGATATGTATACTCACTGCCTCAACCATTACAACTTCAAGGTTAGAAATACTTTATTTTAATGAGAAGGGATGGTAGAAGAGGAAGTCTCTAAAAGTTCCTGAAGACGGCTTTCCCACACAGAAGAGGGGGAGCTTGGCATTGCCCCATGGAAGCACTGGGACCCTTCAGCCTTGACTATAGGTTAAGGGCCCATTGGGCTACACACTGCAAATTTCTGGACAAAAAGATGCTTTTGCCCAGAAAATAAAGTCAAAGGCAGCCACATCAGCCTGGAAAAAAAGATGGCAAAAGCTCAAGGGAGTGATGGATGATGTATAGCCCAAAACTCCTGGCAGATGCTTGGGAATCACCACGGTGAGAGCTGGGGCAAGAGAGCAGCAGTGGCTGGAGAGTGCCCATGCCAAGGATGCAAGGATGCTAGTACCAGATTCCAGAGGAATTTTGGGTACCAGAGCATCCATGCAGCCTCATGAGAGCACCAAAATCCTTCATCTTGTGATTCTACTCCTCTCATGTGTTCTCCCCATCTGTCTGACCAACCATCTTATTTTGTACACACTATTCTGAAGGAAGGAGCTGATCACCCAAACTCTCAGACTCAGCTGAAGACAGCAGAGCACAGAAACAGCAGTGGGATGGGGCAGGAAATGGGGATTACCATGGAAACCCAGAATTCTGCTTTTCATCTCTGCCTAAATTTTGATACCAGATTGAAATAGCCTGGTATAACTTTTATTATTGGCAATGACTGAGAGAGTTTAGCACTGGTATCCTCACTCTTTATTCTTCTGAATATTTGCTTTGTCTTTTTATGACTGGCAAAAACTTTCACTCATAAAGAAAAGATAAAGTTATATTAAAAAAACCCAACAATTTCAAGTCTAAAACTGTAAAATCTGAGTCAGTTGTGAGAGCAAATTATAGGATTTTTTGTTGGTTTTTTTTTTTGATGGGAGTTGATTTGTTTTGTTTGGGTTTCCTTCTGCTAAGTAGCAATCTGATATACAAGAGAATTAAAAAGGCTTCAGGGTATTTTATTTATCAGCCATTGCTTATTTCATTTAACAGAGCAGCCTAACCAGTGTAACACATAAAGAATCAGAGATGTCAGAGTTGTTCCACACTAATCTCCCTTTTGTCATTGTGTGGGGACCCTCTTTAGGTCCCTGATGAAAGCCAACTCTAGATTTCTTACAGAAGAAAAAATGATAGGAAGGACAGGAGGAGGAATCAAAGACTATTTTCAGAGCTATCACTAAATACATTTTTTTTTTCCTAAATATCATAAAATTATTTACAAGGAAAATATCCTTCAAATATGAATGATATTTTACACCTCTACATATGAACATATGTAACCATGTTGGACTACATATGACATGTATTATGTAAAAATAAATATACAAAAATATTAAATTTACAAAACCAGACAAAAATGTTTTGATTACCTGTGTGAAGTCAGTTTACAAACAACTTCCTTCAAGTGGAGGGGTTTTGTATTATTTCTGAGTTCACTGTTAAGTGTCTTTTCCTTTCTTCTCACTGGCCAGCCTTTGTTCTTTGACCTTGTCTTTCTAGTGGGCTTGAAAAGAGCCATTTGTTTAGTGAGGTTCATATTTCAAGTACTGTCAAGCATGAGTGAATAATACTTGGCTGATTTCACAGGTTTCTGCTTGACAGCAGTAAGGTTTAAGTCATTTCTTGACTCCAGATGCTTGTGCCCAGAGAGCAATCTGAAATGTCTTATATACAACACACAGATTTTTTGGGCTGAGAGGAAATAGATGACAATAATGACAAGCTGAAATGCACAAAAAAGAATAAAAAATAGTTAATTCAAAAAAATTTGCCTTTAACATTAAGTCAGAATTTATAAATAAATTATGCAGTGTTGAATTCACTTGTTTTTTCTTCCAGGAAATCACTGTCTGAGAAAATAACATGGCCAAAAGTAGGATTTATAGAGGAAAGGCTTCTTTACAAAGCAAACCAAGAGACTTGATTTACAGGCCCCTCTTTAGGCTGAGGTTTGTGCATCATCTAAAAGGTGACACTGAGATTCAGGTAAGAACATACAATGTGTGTTAAAATCAAACCATAGATTTGACACTGGATGAATGTCTCCATAATGAATTGGATGCAGCAAGGATTTGCAGGTAGCTGCAAGAGTGGTACAGGAGTGTGAGCACAGTCAGTGTTTTCTAGACTGTTCTATTACATGTCCAGTTTCCAGCCTTTTACCTTAGGATAAACATGACTTCTCAAGCTTATTAGATAAAATATCAAACTTCACCAAGATTTAAAAAGTTTCATATTTTCTTTTTTTTTTTAATTCCTTGAGATACTATGGGGGAAAAAATGTGCACAAGCCTGAGATTTTAATCTCCAAATGGTTATCTTGATAAGTAATAAATCTAACCTTTCCAAGCAGACGTATGAAGTTAAGGGGACTAATTGATCATGTTGGCACAAAGGTGTTGTTCATTCTGCAAAGGCCAAGTTAATCCACATTGATGTGATTCAAATTAACCTTAATCAGCTACTAGGCTGACTGTGATTTCATTACTGGATATGCTACAATTAGACATCTCCTGTCTTTAAATGCCCCTCAGCTTTATTTCAGCTTTTTTTTTTTTTTTTTTAATAATAAACACCCATTTACACATCAAATACTATTAGTGTAATTGGCTTTAAAATTGACTTTTTTGTGTAGTCACTTTTTGGTTCTGTTTATTTTGAAAAGGTCAAGTAATACAGATTGATGTGATCTAAATTAACCTCAAACAGTTACTTCTCCTCTCAGAATGATATGTTGTCATGGTAGGGAAGGATCAGACAGTTGCCTTCTCTTTCCTTTATTTTCCCCCTTCCAGATCCATAAATCACATGTATTTCATTCCTGGAGGCAGGTGCAAAACACTTAGAACCCTATAAATCTTCTTTATAATAAAATTCAAAAGCAGTTGGCTATTCATCAGAAAACTTTAATTCTTTATCCCCATTGAGGCCGTGCAGGTATGCCACACTGTATTAAAAAAAATTACAATTTTCAAACATTAGTTTACTTTATTGCAACTAAAACCTGGTCCAAAGCCCACTTTTTTAAGCTTTCTGCCCTTGTATTCCATACCTCAAGTAGACAGTGTGAACACAATAAAGAACTGTAAATTCATGGGCTATGTGTTTGATTGTGGCACAGAACAAGAGAAGCAAGTTCCCACACTTTATTTCATTTCTTGAGGAAAACAATTGTAATTTCCCTACCTCTCTTCTCTTTCAGTTCTCTCTGGCTAAGGGAATTGCCTCAAATTTGCCCAGCAAATTCTCCTCCTGTCTCAGGTACCAGAATGTCTCCCCACAGCTCTGAGCCCAGGCTAATTGGGACACAGATATATGGAAATCCAACTTGACGTAGGGAATAGCCACAACTGTCACATCATTTATTGATCAGAATAAATGTTTAATTTTGCATTTAGTTGAAGGCTGCACTGTAATCAATAATTAATTTGCCAGTTGTGGTTATTCTACATGTCCAGTCACCTTTCTACATCCAAAATAACCAGAATGAGCATGTTATTTGGTCATTCAACCCTGAACCTGAATCTGAAGAATGGTCTGCACTGAGACCTCCCTTTTTTTTTGACTTTGTTCTATTTAAATGCTCAAATTTAAAATTCAGCTCGTAAAGTGGGCAAGGACTGTGCTTGGTGCCTCAAAAAAAAAAAAAAAAGGTCATTTTTTCATCCTGCCAAATATTCTAAAAGACACCAGAAGGATTGCAAAGAGAAAGAGCTACATATAAAGGAGCAAGATGGTAAAGATGACTCCTCAAAAAGTAAAAAAATGCTTATTGGATCTCTACCAGTATGGAAAATCCTAACTCTCTGAATAATGCAACAGCTTAAATAAAGAATTTAAAGGAGCTGAAGTTACTCTTGGAGATTTTCCTAAATCTTCCAGCTTTTGGGGCTGCAAAGGACAGCAGAGGCAGCTGCATCTTTGTAATGTTCATACAGCACTTGGATTGCTCCCTGAAAAAATGCTGAAGAAAAAAAAAAAAAAAAAAAAAAAGGAAAGCACATAATAATTCCTTGCAAAATTTCAGGTAACTAATGCTGAACATAATTTGTACACACAGGAGGCTCTCCTTTTTCTGCCTCCTATCTGCCACTGCATTTTTTCAAGTGTGCAAAATCTGTAGGGATCTATTGATTTTTTCCCCTCGTTGCTCAGTATGAAATAGAAAGGGTGTGAGACAGGTAATTGCTGATCCCATCCACTCTACATCTAGGGAGAAACCTATTTTTCTTGGGATAATGGTTATGTTGAGTCTTGCCATATAAGCAATATTTGAGTTGTATTAAAGCCACCTAACCATAAAGAAGTTGAATGCTTCAGCGACAAAATATGTATAAGAAACTTTACTTAATATTGACATAATATTTTTAACATAAACACTGAGACTAATTATGAAATCAACCCTAGTCAAAGCCAATTATACTGTGGGTTAGTAAGTACATTCACAACTGCTATTTATAGTCACAGAAATACCATAAGTATATATGAAAGACTATATACAGATGGTGAAAAAGATTATGCTTGGCATAACTCAGAGAGACAAATTAAAATGGATGTCTGTAAACAAACCAGGGAAAGTAATATTACATGGCTAAAAATGAGACTGATCTACTGTTTTACTTAAAGCCAAACTATATCTGACTTGACAGGAGCAGCTTTACTTATGTATGTGTAAGTCAGTGTGGATTTCTGGATGTAACTGCAGCACAACTGCCATGTTTTTGAAATTTGGATGACAACAGTCTAAAATATTGTTGGTTTCTTGGCATATGTGCCTTTGGTCCTTCCGGGAAATATGAAATATTAGCACTCATACAGAGTAAATTGATTCAAAGTGGTTTTAATAAAGTTTAGTATGTGTTTGGCAAAAAGCAAACCTTTTCCTTTGCTGCATGAGAATAACCAGAAATATGCAGACTCACACCAAACAGATAAATGGATTCATATACATCAGTGTGTTATCAAGTCTGAATTTTCCATTTAGAAATTTTATTATACCTACTTACATTTTGGTGCCCCATTATACACTGACATTAATTTAACACCATCAATTTATAAGCAACATGATGTGTAGAGTCAGTCATCATGCTAACGTTGACTTCTGCTGTCTGTCATCCTGGACTGTCATTTACAGACATTTACTTTTACAAGAGCATAAAATGATCCCAAAGTAGTCTGTTACTGAAAAGCAATACAAAATACTGTGGCTCTCATTACTCTGGTTCCCTAAACAAGTTACAGTAAAACTTACATGGGCATGCCATGGATTGCTGTGATTTGCTGTTGCTGAATGTTTATTTATGATTGTGTATTTATATTTGTCTGTCAGACCTAAAGTATTTTCTTAGCTGTCCTCTGGCAGTTGTTTCACCCAACTACCCTGTCCAGCAGCACTTCAAAAAAAGTATAAGGAAGGTTTTAGTTTCACTTAAAAATCTCCAGTTTATCATGTAAGGTGAAAGAGAACCTTGAAAGAAGCCAAGGTACCTGTGAACACCAGAGCTATGCTGGAGATAAACCTTGGTGTTTCTTCCTAAAGGCAAACTGACTGCTAAGTGCTCCTGCCCATGAGTGTTCAAACTCTGCAGAAAGCTCTGAAGCTGGAAAAATTGTATCCATAGAATGGTAAGTGAAGGGGCATTGATGGCATATATTGAGTGTAATAAACATGTTGTCAGCTGTCGTAAGACTGCAAAGAGTTATTAACATTAAAAAGTATTTTTGAATTAACTGTGCCAGAGAAAGTGACAGTCGAATGTTGTGAAAAAAATGGTAAAAAAATATTTAATTCCATTACGTTAATATCTAATAGTCCTCACAAAACTGGGAATATTCCAGAAGTGTAGGGAGTAACTAATCCTTGAAAATTCTGAAAGAATTGAAAGAATAACTAGGAACAACAGAGTAGTCAATCTGATCTTTATTTGATTACAAGTGTAAGTACTGCCCATCACCTGGGCTTCAAAGAGTGTTGGGAGTGTCTTTGATGGGTTTATGGATTTGAGCAGTAAATGGTATAGTATATTGGGATTTTTCTGAGGTGTTTGCTTTAGTGTTTACAAAGGGGTTTACAGAGAAGGTTAGACTCATTTGTAAATAATAATCATTAAGGATTAAACAGGAAATTCACAGAACTAGACTTAAAGGATCAACTGGTATCATTACCAGCATAGCTATGGAATGTCTGAGGTCACTTTTAGCAACATCAGTTCTCAGCAAACATTATTTCCTACTGTGATCTTTAGGATACAAAATCCATCTCATTAAAGCCCAATAAAACCATTAACAGGTTATGAGCCTTCCAGAAGAGAAGTATAAGAGAACTAGTGGTTCCTTATGATCCTAACTTGCATGAAATTTAGAAGCAATTATTTTGTCTGAATACCGTCTCTGCAGCTGACATTTGGAAAGTTGGGTTTTTTCTTTTTTTTGGCCAAAAAACATTAGACATCTGCCACTGCTTCCCTGGTATTAGAAAGGTCATTTTACCATAGGCAGCAGGAACTGCTGAACTTCAGAAATCTTTGGCACTCACTAATAGGAATCTGAAAAAAATATCTAAGAACTTGCCAAACATGGTCTTTTCAGAATAACAGGCTGGAAATACAAGAAAACCATAACTTCAAAAGGGGAAGTGGACAGGTTTGTTTATTGATCTTGTAGTGAATAACTTTCTTACTTCCATAACCAATAATCCTAGTTTTGTCAAGGGGCTGCTCACTGAACTGGTTGTGTTCAGCCAACTGTCGGTCATTACTAATGGCAGGAGGACTTATTACACATTTTGTTCACCCGTGAGTCAAGCTAAATCCAACATCACTTTTAACCTCAGGAAAGGAAATTGAAATAACTTCACACCCTCCAAGTCATACTATATATAAACTCTTGGAAGGGTCTTGATGACATTTATCTTCCCTGTCTCATGCCCTTGGGCACACTGTCCACTTGAAAATCTAGCCCTGTTGCAAAAGAAGCATTCAAGACTTGGATCATGATTTTTTTAATACTATATATATATACACATACATACATACATATATATATATATAAAATTTAAAAATTCATGACATATATACTATATAATACTATATATAGATAGTATTTAAAAATGCATGACATATATATATATGTCATGCATTTTAAATGTCCATATAAATATTTGCATATATGTATTTGCAAAACAAAAAATCTGAGAGAGCTCTCTAGGAGAAAGACTACAGCAGATTTGTTCCACTGTAGCCATTCAATTTCCTGGGATCAAAGTGTCATCATATAGCTGAATTCTGCCTTCTAAACAGGAGAAGAAATAAAGAAAATACCAAGTATTTCGTAATATATGTGATTAAATTTATGTCCAGATTGCCAGTTGTTAAGTATTTCCAGGAGATAACTCTACATGTCTAAAAACAGCTGTTGAAGTGTTATTTTTTACATTTCAGTAAAAATTGCCTAAAGGTGCTGCTCAAATAACAAGCCTGACCATGTCATGGAGTAACCCCAGACAACAACCAGGCAAGTCTCTCACTCAGTCCCCCACCTACAGGATCCTGGAGGGGCAATGGGAAGGGTAAAGGCAAGAAAACACTTCAGCTGAGATAAAGAGAGCTTAATAGGGAAAGCACAAGCCACACACACAAGCACAGCAGAGCAAGGCTTTAATTCAGTGCTTCCCATGGCAGGCAGTGTTCAGCCATCTCCAGGAGAGCAGGGTCCCACCACGGTGATTTGGGGAGACAAAACCATCACTCCAAATGTTCTTCTCCCCTTCCTCCTTCTTCCCTCTGCTTTATATACTGATATAAAATGCGGTCACAGGGTCTGGAATATCCCTCTGGTCAGTTGGGGTCACCTGTCCTGCCTGTGTCCCCTCCCAGGCACCCCCAGCTCCCTCCAGGGTGGCAGCACAAAGAGCAGAAAAGGCCTTGGCTCTGTGTGATCCCTGCTCAGCAACAACAAAACATCTCTGTGTTATCAACCCTGTGTCCAGCACAAATCCAAAACACAGCCCCACACCAGCCCCTGCCAAGGAAATCAACTCCAGCCCAGCCAAATCCAGCACAAGCCCACTATTAACTTGTTCATTTACTCAATAAGACACCCATATACTTGGAGGATGCGATGTATATTAGATACACAGTAGTTCTCTCGCTACATCCTTGACAATACTTTCTTTCTGATGGAGTACTCCCCTTTTCCCTTCTTCATTCCCCTCCTTGAAAATTTGGATGCCTATTGCTTAAATTGGCCTTTTTAGGAATGGCATTCTCCACCTCTGTGCTCCTGCCAAAACCAGGTACCACTTCCCCTCCCTCCCCCAGCTGGAGGTAAAAAATCCAGACTGACACAAGAAAAAATGATGGAAAAATCAATGAGATAAGAGAATGAACACTCACAGCAACAATATTAATAATAATAAAAATGTACAAAAGAGAGAGGGACTCACATGCAAATTAAAAGAAGAAGAATGCTCCCCATGGAGCCTGTGTGGAACCCACAGCCTGAGCACAGTCAGTGGCCTGCACTGCTCCCTCCCCCAGTGCTCTGTCAGCAACTCTTCCTCAGCTGGAAGATCCCCATTCTCCCTGGAAGACAATCCCCATCCCACATCCACAGAAAAGATATCAGGTCCTATGGAAAAACTCCACGTCCTGACAATGCCCCTTCCTGGCTACTGCAAAAGTTAACCCTGCTCTGGACAGAACCAGGACGTCCAACGTCCATCTACTCCTATCTTTCTTTCTTTTTTTTTTTTTTGGGGTAGACAAAGCCCTTATTAACTCTTTTTCTTAATCATTACCACTTTTAGAACATATTGTCTTTTCTGGCTATCATAACTCATTTATGTGCCAGAGAAACTAAAATTACATTCTGCCAAGACATAAAAATTCTTCTTTACTTATAGATAAATTGATACCTTTAATATTATGCTGAGTTTTTAACTGATACCTTAATCTAATCAAATGAGC
The DNA here is from genome assembly GCF_021018805.1 of Prinia subflava. Classification (NCBI taxonomy): domain Eukaryota; kingdom Metazoa; phylum Chordata; class Aves; order Passeriformes; family Cisticolidae; genus Prinia; species Prinia subflava. Next base: position 8,504,548 of record NC_086264.1, on the reverse strand, counting down.
ACTGTTCTTATTTTATTATTTGAGACTGTTTGATGAGAATTGTCTTAACTACCCCGTGTGGAGATGATTAATGAATTTTTGGCATATTATTATTTCTATATGCTTGCATTTATTTTTTAATGGTAGATCTAAATAAGTCCAGTAGGATAGAGATTGAAGAAAGAGGAATGAGAGGGAGCGGGCAAAATGTCGCCTTGTTTCTTAAATTTTTCTATGCATTTTTTCCCCCTAAATCTTACTTAAAAAAAAAAATCTTTTTTTTTTTTTTTTTAGTGGTATGATGAAATTGTTTTCACTTCATGCAATGAATATGCAGACTTATAGATTAAATAAAAAAAACATAATATTGTAACGATTCAGTAATGAATGTGACTGTGAGCAGAGATGAAAGAAGAATGAGTTGCAGTGGATCTGCTGAAAATCTGCCCTGTGAGCCACTATAGCATTAAGGCAGCACTTCTCCTTACTCCCTTTTATTTTAGGTGATAGTCCAAAAAGCTGAGAGGTTACCAACATATCAACACCATGATGGATCCTTCCTCTCCCATTTTCTGCAGCCTGTTAGGTGCTTTTCCCCAATGAGATGCATTGGTGCCGTGCTAATGAGGAACGCTCAGCACCCCGACACCTGCCCTTCCTTCATGACCTCTTTCTGCACCAAATAATGGTTGCTCTGAAATTGCTCTGCAGCTTTAGAGAGGGGCTTGCTGGGAGCTGAAGACCACAGAAAAAAATGATCCCTCTGCATTCATCCAGTTTTCAGCCTTTTCTACAATTCAGCTCCTGGATGCTGTTGGAGCCCAGGTCTGGAGCTGGATGAGTCCCTTGGCCCACCCAGGGTGGCAGCTCTGCTTTTGTGGCCTTAGCACTTTGGTGCAGAACAGGAGCTTGAGCAAATGCAAGTTTCAGACAGGCCTGCATAAAAAATCCTCTCTTTTGCTCAGAATGAGAGCATAAACCCAAAAGACAAGTTAGCCCTGACTGCAGAATCTCTTCAAGAGGCAAATTCCCAAAAAAACAAGTATGAAAATTAATCAAGGTTCTGAAGGCACCTAATATCACTGCAGTCATTGAGAATGATTTTTATTGTCCCTAATGAGCATTTTATAGATACTCATATTTGAGCAGTGCCTGAATCTTTCAAAATAAGAACCAGCATTTTCCCCAGAGAAGAAGCATATTGCTGAATGCAATCTGTCAGCACGTCGGGGCTGCTCAGACTCCTACACTGCAGGAACAGATGATCAAGTCCTCTTCCATGTTTCATGAATTGAAGGTGTAAATCAGTTTAGCCATTAAATAAGTCAACATTCCTCTTATCTATCAGTTACTTTGATTTTATAGATAAAGGTATAACTTCTATTGCAAGTAATTAAAAAGGAATAATTTATTTCACAATGTAGTTTCTATCACAGTGTGCTTCAAGCCTAAAATGAGGGCAACCACTAACAGTAATTTTTGCTTTTCTAATCTATTCTCTCAAGAGAGGAATGTGATTTCACTTTGATTTTTTATTTCCATAACAAGTACTGTGAAGTTTTTCATATAGTTAAATATAGCTAGTCCTGAAAAAAGTCTAGGAACCTGACCCTCTCCTCCTACAGACATGGAAATAGTAAATTGCAGATAGCCTTCTCATTTGACTCCTTTAATGATGAATAATCAAAAGAAGTTCCCTTGGAGTTCCTTCAAAATAGTATTCTTTTTATTTAAAAGGATGCTTCATTGAATGACAAAGATTAAAAATAGAATTGAATTCACTTCATTCTAGCAACACTAATACTAATCTCCTAATCTTCATCTTTTTCTCACTTTAAATGTACTTCCCTCTCTGTAAACCATTTATTGGCTGATCATTATTCTTACATTCCAGCAGTATTTTAAATTATATAAACACAGCATGCTATTTATCCATAACATTTCTGTGAATTTCTTTTGCTAGTCAATCATCAAACAGAAGTTTGAGACAGAGCTTTGTCTTCACTGGTACATCACTGCTGAATGTTCCCTGGTGATTCTAGACAAGAATCACACAGACATGTATTTTAAGACACTCAAATGTGAGCATGTGTTTCGTTTCTGCCCTGCAATAACTCTCACTGCCTTTAAAAAGTTTAACAGGTTGAAAATATTATACACCTGCATGATGAAACAGCGTTATGTTTCCATAAGGTAGTAGCATTTATAGCACCTGATTTTTCTACCTTTTTTTATCTTTTACTTTTGGTTTGGGGCAGACACTGCAACCGGGATGCAGCTCAGAATTAAGGTACTCAGTTTTGTGCTGCTCTTTGGCTGGCCTAATCATCAATTCACCCATTAATGATGTAAATCAGCATTTTCCCTCTTTAGAAACGCCCAGACAGGCACGTTGACACCTGATTTACTGCACGTTATGGTTAGAACTGAGGAGGTGTGTGGGGCAGAGAGCTCATCCCAAAAGCTGCCAGGACACTGGAAGGACGTGTGAGCTCCCACTGAGCCCAGCCAGCTCGCAGGGAGGATCAGCAGCTCCCAGCAGAGCTCAGGGCTGCGTGTGGGCAGCTGCCACACAATCAGTTGGACACCCAGGGAGAGGAAGGGTTCAGTTCTTAAACCAGAGCTTTTCCCTCCTTACATGTTTAATCTCTGCCACGCAAACTCAATTCCTTAAGTACAGCGTGTGACAGGGGGTTTATCCCTGTACTTCACACAGGAAAGGCTTGTGACTCCAGTTCTTAACCAAAAGAATAAAAAATAAAAGGACACCCAGAAGACCCCTGGTACCTGACAGTATCCTTATGAGCAAAACCAGGGTTTTTTTTTATTTTTAAAGCTTCACGCTAAAAACACAACTATACTCCCCTCGAAATTGTAAATGTGGAAAAGCAGGCTACAACTTTTTCAGATCTCATGGTGTGGATTCCTCTTGATAAATGTTGATAAATGATAAAGGATATGGTGTGGATAAATGATAAATCCATGGTGTGGATTCCTCTTGATAAATGATAAAGGATATTCCTGGATTTGGAAAGTCTTTATAGTGTGGAGAGCTAGTCTTTCTAAATATTGGGTTACTTTCATTTTGTGAGGGAACTGTATTTTAAAAAAAAGAAAAAGAAAAAAGTACTAGATCTTGTATCAATTAATTAAAACCTGCTTTTCCTCCTGACAAAATCTGGAATAAAACACTACTGAAGAATGGTCCCTTTTAATGCAAACGAGCCTGCTGACATTACCTTGTGCCTTCAGCTCTCTCTCAGAAGAATCTGAAGATTCTTCCTTGTTCCTTGTAGAATGGATTTTTCCAAAAGAGAAACACCAGTGTCACCCACCTAAAAGTTATACACAATTTTTCACTTGGCTGGGCCTGCACCTTCTGCTGCTTTCTAATTGATACTTAGGAAAACGCTATTCTGCTTTCTGCCTGCCTTTCATGAGCAGGCAGTTGGAGTTTAAAATAAATCCTGTTAAGTTCCAGGAGTGCATGATTGCTTTCTCATTCTTAGTTCTATGTATGCTGGTGGTCACTCAATTTATTCTGTCCTTTATACTTTCTATTTCAGATGTGTTTCCACTTATTTTCCTCCCACTTTCTAGTGTGAATTTCCACTTGCTGGCTGGAATTCAGAAATAATGAACCTGAGTAAAGACCTCCAGGAAAAGATTTTTGCCTAAGTGCATGATTGCAGATGCTGGAGCCATGCCCAGCCAAAACCCTGCCCATGTTGCTCTGTCCCTTCTTGTTGGAAGGGAGTGATTACACAGGTTGGTGGCAGCTTTCACTCTGCCCCTGATGCCCCAGGACACCTCCCTGGAGGGATCCAGCCAGTCCTGAGAAAAGGCCAGGCTCAGGGAGCAGCAATTTGTCTTTTCTCGTTCACAGCAGTAATTCCACGGCAAAACAGCGATGGCAAAGTTCACCCCCATGCTATGGTTCCCTGCTTCTCCTTTCTGCCAGACAGGTGTCAGTCAAGGCAGGGTGTATGGGGAGAAGATAAAGATCATCTAGAGAGTCTGGACAGGTGCTGATGCACAGAAATGTATCTAGAGACAAACAGGATTTATCCTGTTAATATGATGCATATGCATGTGATGCTGTAAATGCACAAATCTCCTACAGTCCTTTGGAATGAGACATGGAACCTCTTAGATCTGCTGTTTAACCTTTATGAGTTACTCTGATAGCAGCTGCTTTGGTTTTTTCCAAGATTACATTTGATACAATTAGTGGAACGATCTGTTTCAGATGATAAAACTGAAATTCTAATGTTTTCAGAATGGTGGGTGACAGGGCTCCTTGAGGGGTGTGGTGGATGCCAATCTCTGGAATGTGAGTGATAGGAAATAAGAGGGTAGAAAAGAGGAACAGCACAGTATAAACTACATACTGAATGGAATGCAGATCCTTGAGGAATGGAAAATTCAGAACAGAGCAGAATGCAACTGAATAATGCACTGTAACTCATCCTGATTCCTTGGACAAAAGGTATACAGACTTGAAATCTCTTTTTACCTGCAAAGATTCACTTCTATATGAGTGACTAAGAAAAAAAGAAACCAGATATAAAGCAATTTAAATGCACTATGACTGTAGATGGAAATTAAAACTTCCTCTGCTAAGGGCAGCAGCAGTTTACAAACGCAGAACTGGAAAACCTTGCATCACAAACCCCATAGACAAAGCAGCAGGGAACCTGCTTTGGGGAAAAATGGTCACACTGTTCCATATTTCTTCTGTCCCAGCACCTAATTCATTGTTATCCAAACAAAGTAGCCTGCACAGTGAACACAGTGCAATAAATGCAGTCATGAATGTTCACTGTCCCAGGAAGGTAAGAATAAGGCTTCTTCTCTACCCTACCTTGATATTTGCCTACACAAGCTGGAATGCCTGGGATATCAGCAGTAAAACAAAATAAAAAAAAAGTAATTCTTTGAGAATGTGAGGAATCAAAACACATAGAGTACCTGAGATGAATCTCAACCACAGGGTTAGGTTTGCAGGTGTTCTTGTTTGAGGTGGATTATTTTAGCTCAGAAAAAGTCTTGTGCTTCGTGCTACCTTTCTTTCACATTACAGAGTCCTCTGTCTGAGGGGCAGAAGGAAAGGAGAGATGTTAGAAGCTATTTGCATAGTGAAAAAATAGAACAGACATGACATAAGAAGGAACGTGCACCACACTGAGCCCTCAAAATGTGTTCTTTGAAATTGCGGCTGTGTGCGGTTATATCATCTTGGCAGCTGCAGTAATACTCCGTGCAATTATCCATATTAGGGAAACTGTAAAAAATAGAAATGGCTCTGTTTATAGCTTCATTCTAACACACTGAGTGGTGGACAGCCACAGCTCAATCGGCCGCTGGGTATCAAGGATCACTTCAGATTTTTGGATCATTAAGATTCCTAAAAGCTTTATCAGCTTTCAGCTAGTGGGAGTTGCTGTGCTGCAATCCAAACATGATCTTCAGTTCTCTGGCCAACCTTTTATGGGAATAAGGCTGTGTTTATAAAAAAACCCCTCTGTGCAGTTTGTTTATCATGTGATGATCCCACAGAAGAGTGGATATGAGGGGAATGAGCTGTTGTTAGTATTAGTAACAGTGAAATGGTTTTGAAGGGAAATAATTTCATTTGAATACTGTACTTAAAATTGAAATATATATATATGTATATGTAAACACTCCTGCTTTGAAATATATTGTATCTATTTCATGCCCCCTAGTTCTGTCAAGTAACAGGAGAAAAAGTAGAATGAAACCCAGTCCTCTGTTGTGTATCTATACCCATGTGATTGATATACAGAATTATACGTGTTTGTTTTTTGATTACTGGGTTGGATGCATCAGGCAATTGTGGTGTAAGAAGCAGGAGGTAGAAGAATGAGGATAAACAGCATTTACTGCTGTGTTTCACTCATTGAAACAAAAAGCAACCTAGAGCATCTCTAACATAAGATTGCCTAAAGCAAGCCATGAAGGTAATGTGTCTGTAATGTGAGCTGAAGGCAAATTTGTGAGGAAAATTTTAAATCATCCTTATGAGTATGGGTGCCTTTTTTGTAAATTATTGATTTTCCTTCTGAGGAGTATCTTTGGAAGCCAGCAAGCCACATTCATCCCTGAAGCCCTGAGTTCAGGGCTTCAGTAACAATGATGACTATTTATGTTTTACTGACACACATCACCCACACAGAGAATCAGTCTGTTATCTATGCCAAATTAAAAAGAGAACATACCCCTCAAATGCTGCCTCTTGCATGGTGTCATCCTTTAGTGCTGTTCCAGGTGGGTGCCGTGAGGAGAGGGTGTGTACTCTGTTCAGAGTTACTTCCTGTTGGTTTTAACCCTGAGGGTATAAGCAAGAAATAATCATCCATTCTAGGAGTTAAAGAAATGCAGATCCCTCTCTCTCACAGCATGGAACCGATGCAATTCCCAGAACAACCATCTGTGAACTGGGAGCAGAACATTTCATTTTGATAGTGTCAGTCAGAGGACAGGAAATCTTTGGGCTGTTTTGAAAATCCTCCCAAAATCTGTCTCTAGACAGGAGCACACAGCAAACATAAAGCAAAACTCAGGAATATACACACCTTACAAGAAGACTTAGCTTGGATTTTAAACAAAGTTATTTAACATTCCCTGCTTCTTAAAAGAGACTGGAAACCTACCATAAACATGCTGGATGATAAAGAGGACATAAACTCATCCTCATGTCAACCCACCAGTCAATTCCAAATAGGTTAATTGATGTTTGAGCTAAACACTGATGCTTCCTCGAAGGGAATTTACCTTGATGGTGTTCCTCCGTGTCTGTATTGCTTAAGAACCTTCCAAAGCCAAAATATCTGGCAGGAATCTGCTTCACTGTCACAAGTCACAAGCCTGGCCTGGGCCAGAGATTCTTAAAGATAAAACTGGCCTTAGTCTCATTCCTCTCCAAATGCCAGGATAAATAATAATTAATATTAACTTGATAGTAAATTTTAAAATCTTATAGCCATCTTCTTTTATCCAAAGTAAGTGCAAGGGACCTGTTATTGTCTGAGGTGGCAGGCACAGCTTGCATGGCTGCAAATTCCCCCTCCAAGACTCTTGTTGTGAAAGGACTGGGAGCTTGTTTTGTCCCTCCATTGCTCCATGTTCCATAAAGTTTCAACAAAAGCAAGTGCTGACATTTTCTGTCACAGCTGCCTTCTCAGTAATTTGGAAGAAGTGCTTTCTATTCCTCCAGAGAAAACGCTTCAGTCTCAAAAGCTGTTTATTTTGCCTTTTGCTTCCTTTCAGGAGGAAATAAAAATCTGTGAGATAAAATGAGTTGCAAATGTAATTGCAATAAATACATCAAAATAAATAAATAGCAGATATTTTCCATTTACGCTTTAAAGGAAACAACTCTACCAGGGCTCCGTGACCTAGTAAAAAGCATATAAAAAACCAAAACCCTCAGCAGTCTATCTAAAAAAAATAAAGTGTCTGAAAAAGAGAACAGTTTACCCAGCTTAGTCTAAACTCACAAAAAACCCTGTTGCTTGTTTTATTACTCCTAGAGCATTTTAAGACCCCTAATTGCAGTGAAACCCATAAGAGCCCATTTCCTTTATACTTCTGTTAAGAAAAAGGAATGGATTGAAGGCACAATTTTAGAAGCACGTGGTTAGGCAGTACTGTTGGCAAATATCAGAAGGACAGAATAGTTTCTGAGAGGCCATAAAGCCACTAAAAATGACAGTGAGACTTTACATCAGCGAGCTGTAAGTGTTTGAAGGCTGTACTGATGGGCACCACTCCAGAGCTTGGGGATGCCATCCTATTGCAAGGGGAAGATGTAAATTAAAAACCTGCCACACTCGAAAAGACAACCTCAAGTGATCACTCAGGAGAGAAGTTTCAGAGTAGTCCTCACAAAGGTGACACTGAAAAGTTTCAGTGTGCAAAAGCTTTCCTCTTGCTGCTTGAAATGTTGGTGGTTTCCATAGCACGATTATTTCTGTGATTGCTTTGTGTACCTAGTACTAATTTACCCTCATAGCATATTGACCTTGTACCACTTTAAACTTTGCACAGCTATTAACAGATTATGCCACCACTCTGTAAATCGGTTTTCTGCTGGATTTTTTCCTTTCCAAGAAGGCTTTTGTTTTTCAATATTTGCCCCTCAAGGTATTTCTCTTTATTCATCCCTCTGTTCAAATATACTAAGGGCCTGTCAGGCTGGCTTTTGTTTTTACTGTCTAAAAACAGGTATTAGAAAGATAGCAAATCCAACCCAGCAGCAACATTCATGACCAATTTTCATTCAAAGCAGAATGTATTTTCCAATTGCTGAACATCAGTTTGAAGGCTGCAGAAGTGTGTTAAAATCTGAACACTCTAGAGACAAATGTCAGTACCAGAACTTGTCTCCTTAGCAGAAGTAAACCTGCACCTTGAAAATCTTCCTCAAAGTTTTGACTTTTCCTCTCCTATTTTCTCATGCTGCTTTTTCTGTCCTTGAAAAAGAAATTCCCAGAATTAAATACAAGCCCTTCTTGCCTCAGATCCTTACTGCTCATCCTAAATCCTGCTGCCACCCTAACACAACCACCTGTAGGTCCTAGCAAAGGTGAAAAAAGCTTTTTCTTGAGACCAAGTGGAAGATTTTAACCTGGATCAGTTCTCCACGTTTTTTGCCCCCTTTTTTTTGATAGATCCATAATCAGAAATTATGGATCTGCAGAGGAATTTAAAAGCATGGCTGGTTTCCTGTTCCTATCATCCTACTAAAAGATGATCTGTAATTAACGGATGTTAATTACAACACAGATTCCACTTTTTTTTCCAACTAAACCAATACATTGAGAAATTGATGTTATAAAATATTATGTGTTTGATTGACTTGACATTTTGGATTGGATGCTTCAGAGAATAAAAATCAGAAGAGCAGTAAAATAATCCCAGCATAAGTTGATTTATGGTCAGCATATACTTTTTTTTTGTTGAGTTCACATTGATCAACTTGATATTTTGTTATTTACTGCCCTACTAGCTCAAAAGGAAGTCAAAGTCAAAGGTTATAAAATGGTGGCATCCAGATACATCTTTAAGACACAATATTTTCCTGTTATCTCAAAAGAATGAAGAAGCACTGAGATGTTTGTGAAAGAAACCGTTTCATGTTGCAGCAGTAGAATGTTAGAAACAGGATACAGTGTGGATTATTTAACAGTTGCCAAATAAGATGATTAAAAATATATTCAGCTGAAGACAGTTCTAGTTCAAGTTTCTAAATGTGTTTTTCCTTGCTTTTAGCTTCTCACATATGACATGTCTTTGGGCCAACAAGAGGGGATTTCAGCGAAAATGAGAGTTCGTCTCAAATGGTGTGAAATATGAGCTGGAAATATCTTGTATCAGTGCGTAACGCTCACTGTAAAAATATGAGCTATAAAATTTAATCTTGAATTACTTTATACTGCTAATGTTTCAGCCAATTTATTACAGCCACACAGTGCTGGCACGGAACACCTGGTTACTCAGAGCCATTAACTCCTCACTGCCAGAAGTGATGGGGAATCAGCCGGCCCTGCACAGGACACGGGGCTAAAAATGAGAGCTCTGGCTGCTCTCATCCAAGGCAACCCTTCTGCTATGTCCTACCTAATCAAATTGGAGGGGAATCTCTGAGGCTCGTAGCACAGATTATTCACTCTCTGTTTATAATTATATAATTATCCTGTAGACAATCTATAATTGGAAAAGACAGGGACTGGTACAGGAAATCTCAAACACCAAAGGCCCTCACCAGAGAACAGGTTGTCCTGAACCAGAAGCTGCACTGGAATGAGATCAATAGTTGGGTTCTCCAAATTTTCTTTGAGGATCAATCTTATTTAATAATTTCACAGCTACCCTTGGCATACAAAAACGTTGGATACTAATTACATTTCTTCATAATACAATGTTGAACTGAATCAATAACAGCAAGACGCATTTATATATCATGAGGGGGGAAAGGGATGGCACTGGGGATGTGACACAGGTATAAAATGAGATTATAGATTACAGGCTACTATCAATAACTTTTTCCTATTCTCTTTTCCGATGCCACAGAAAAATGTAACACAGAGACAGAGGGAAAACATCAGCCACCCTGTATAACACTAATTTTTGGGTACTGTGTGACATGGTCAGGCAAAGACAAATGCAATCTAAGTATCTATCATACAAAGTATTTCCAGCAGAAATTGCCAAATGGGAGTGCAGCTATTTAGGTCACTGGTGAAACCTCAAGTTTTTAACATTTACCAACAAAAAAAAAAAGAAAAAAAAAAAAAAAGAAAAAAAGACAAAAAAAAGGAATAAAAAAGGTAAAATAAAAAAAAAATGTTTGATTTCATATATAGGGAAGGACTACTGGGGTAATTAAATAAATAAATCAAAAGTGAGTCAAAAAACAAGAACCTTCCTGACCTCGGCTTTTCAATCTAGCTAAATGCCAGAGGGGGGTAAACTGACCTACGAATATCCCAAGAGAAAAAACAGAGAAAGTGTAGAGACATTTATTTGTATTAAAGGAAAATAACAGGGTTTAAACAGGTAAGCACAAATGGACTGTGATAAATTTTAATATGGAAGACATTTTTCAGTATGTAGGAATGGGAACAATGGTAGTTCCATGGCTGCACCTCTCAAACTCCCAGTTCTGTGTGTGATAACTGGGGAGGATCTGACTGATGCTTTATACCTTGTCATATAATGAGAATTTGGAACTATTTGAAGAGATTTTTAGATTTTTAATTTTTTTTTTTTAATAGGAGGATATAGTAAAAATCTTAAAAACTTCAGTGTCACAAAAGAGTTAATTAAACCTCCACAGCAAGGTTGTTGTTCACAGTGGTAAATGTTATCATGAGGTAATGCTAGCAATGATATTGTCCATTCTCAATAAATCTTCTCAATCACATGGTGGTGGCCTATCACACAGAAGACTGAGGATGTACTCTTCTTCTTTTTTCTAATACCCAAAAAACTTTATTTTACCAATACATTATTTTAGTGAAGCATGTTCAGATGTTACTTCTTGCAATTAGCTCCTGCTTCTATGGAACAAATCCCCTCCTTTTGTGATGAGCACATTTCAGATCTCTTAGAAGTTCTTCTGTTCTTACTCCTATTTCTACCCTCCTTATACTATGTATGAACAGTAAAAATACTTTGAAGAGTTGGGTCCCTGTTATCATTCAATTCATTCTAGATATATTCCTACCCAGCCCAAAACCCCTGCTCTCAGTAAGCAGCCATGGAATATAAACAGAGCCCATCCATTTGCACTGTTTTCAGTTCATGATTTCAGAGTGAGGGAGATCAGAATGTCAGATATACACACAGGCATTCTGCTCCTTGCTTTGGATTTATGAGATCACAGATCAGCTCTTTATAAAAAACTTGCTACAGCTCAAATTAATAGAAAAGTAGTAACCATTAGTTAGGAGAGAAAACAAATAAAAATAGGGAAGGAATTGAACCAGAAAATGTATTTCAGTATATTAGAATATTTGGAAGATTATTACAGTCATTCCAAGGAGACTTTAGCTTTTCATCTTTATGACCCTCTGAGGAATTACAGATTGTCTACAGCTTTCCAGTGGCCCTACCTGTCATCTAATAATGACCAGGCCACTGAAACACTAAAAATCCCAGTCTGAATCGTCCAACAACCTTTGTAACTCACCCTGATGAGCCACAACATCCTTGATCCTGTGCCTATTATTCTGCCCTTTCATTACAGTATTAGTAGTCATTGAAGCTTTTTTAATGAACTAATGAATTCAGTCTGCAGGAGCACTGCACTGTGGTTCATAATTTAGATGCTCTCTCATACTTTACATTTTGATCATGCTCAGCTACACAAGGGCAGTAGTCAAGTTAGCTTAATAATAGCCAGAAGAAATGCCTCTAATCCAATTGGTCACAAGGCACATATCACCAAAAACAATTTCTTTATAATTAAAAGGTGCTCACGGGCACAGTGAAAGCTTGGAAGTTGCCCAGGGATTTTGGGGGAAGTGTGTGGATTTTTTTCCCATAGACAGCAACCACACTGAAGCAATTTCTGAAACACACTGATAAGCTTTGCCTTTGAATTTACATTAAAGAGCTCAATAGCTGCTACCTGTGAGAACAGCTAATGCTTCTAAACTGACTTGTGTCCTGTAGAGATTAAGGACACAAGGCCTCCAGGAGATTAGCACATCACTTGGTTTAAGTGACATCCAATCCATTTTATTGACACGGCCCCTATCCTGCAAAACAAGCACTTTTTAAGTGAAACATCATGAAAATTTGTGTGGCTTTATGGGCCAGTGTATAATGGCTTTTCATAGGCAATTATTGGCCACTATTGGCAGGTCTGTAAACAAAACAGGCAGCAGAGGCTATGGATGCCTTGTCAGCCCATGCTGCCGCATACTAATGCAGAGGAGCGTGCCCACAGGAAACCTGCATTGTCTTTTCATTTTCCTGGAGCCTCCTAAGGACTTTAAAGCCCATTCACTGCTTCAAGCAGATTATTACGCTGAATTGTTGCAACGTTGATTTCGGAGTGCTGCTGAATCACAAGGCCACTCCAGTCTTCAGTCTCACTTCGTAATTATTTATTTTCAGCAAAGCGAACTTGAGCCTTTACTGCAAGAAAGAAAATTAGCATGTGGGTGAAGAGCTCTTTCACCTTCTTTTTTAATGTCATTCTAGTCACGGGGTGCAGTCTGGATGCGCCACTTGCTGCTGAGTAGCTCCATAGTGGGAATGAGAATAATTATTGAATTGAAACTGTGCACCAGCTTGGGAGATCTGACGTTTCATAAGCCTGCCTGCCAGCTACCTGGATTCCATTATGCTGGAGAAATAAGCTTTTTACCAACACTTTGGAAAATAAATTTCCCATTCTTTTCTCTTCCTTTTGATCTATAGCATAAAGAGGCTGCACATGCACTGAGGTTGATACGGTGCATGGAGCTACGCCGTGCTGATGAGAAGAGTAAGCAGCATTAAAGCACACACACGTACACAGACAGACATTTTATCATCAGGGAGTTCTACAGCAAAGCCATGAACTACAGCTAGCGAAAATGCACTGAGAGATGTTAATCCAAAATGAAAGCGAGAAAAGAATGCAATACAATTTTATGCTGAGTCGTTTTAGCAGAGGTATGGAATTATTAAATGTGAAAACTGAATGCAGGTGTCCCTCTTCAAAATGTCTGCAATAAATCAGGTCCTTTTTTTTTTTTTTTCCTTGTTTTTCAGCAAGAAAGAACTCTTCATTTTGGCTTTCTAACTCATAACCAAATATCAAAATTAGATTATATACAAGTGGATTCCTCCTGGTTCTGGAAATAACCCGACAGCCATAAGAGGCAGCAGGAACTTCCACAACCACTGCATTCACTGCATCAATGCCACAGCCTGGCAGCGTCTGCCTGAGAGCAAGACTCCAGGAAGAGTGGATAGTGAATTCATATCTACATAAAGTTAAAATTAATCCACCTACACCCTTAGCAACAAAAGCCTTTTTATTTTTAATATTGTAAAATTTGTAATATTCTTTTGCAGAAAATTTTGAAAAATTCTTCCAAGAGTTTTTTCTAAACAAAACAGACAACTTGCAATTCATCCTTTATGGTTGGAAAAAGGATGAAGCAGAACAGGAACACGATGGACCTAACCATTCTAAGTCAATCCAAAATTCTAAAAGTGACCACAGAGTATAGAATATCTTGGTTTTTGCATTAATTTTTTTTTTTCTTTTCTTTAGTTCCTAAGAAAGAGCATCCAACTCTCTTTTAGTTTCAAAATTAGAAGGAAATGAACTAGCTGAAAGAGTGACAAGCTTGCACAACAAGCCCTGTTAAGAAAATACCTTATTTAATCAGGGACTTTAATATCCAGGTCATGGAATTCCTCCTGGTTTTGGACTGAGTGCGGCAGGTTTCCTGAAAACTGATTAATGGCATTAATCTCAGCTTTCTTAAAGGGTGTGAAAGATATGATTGGCATTACATCTGAGGGTTAGTCAGTGCCTCCTGCACCTCCTACCTGCTTGGTATTCTGGTGGTGCAGATCAAGGCAAAATGCCTTGCCATGGTTGGGCCAGCTGGCTGTTCTTATATTTCTAGTGGTTGCATTCACGTTTCTTCATTGCTTCTATTCCTATTTGAAAGAATAAAATGTATCTCTTCAGGGACTGAACAATGAAAATCTTGCTTTATAGAGAGGTCAGAGATAAAAATTTAAGTAAATATGAACTGACAGGAAAAGATGTTCTTTTTCTTATCTCATTCCTTTTCTATTTAATTTCCTTACCATGCTTTATGCTTTGTGGTATTTATGAGTCTTTGTCATAGTTATTAAATAACAGAATCCTTGTCTTTCCTGCTCAGCTAGTACGAACATTTTTATCTTTACAACCATTGTTACAGCATTTGTCCCATACAAAAATCTCTATTGCCTGAGCACCAGTGCCTCTGACTTAGAATGAACTCACGTTTGAATAGCACATCAGAGCATCTTTCTCATGCATAACTCCAAAGATAGCATCACAGAATCATTTATGGGCTGCAGGTTTAAGGAAAATAATCGTCTGTTTTATCAGAGAATCATAGAATGTCAGGACACAATGTGTTTGAGGCAGTGATGCTTTCAAGCACAGAGCTGGTGGAATCCTGCATGCACATTCAAAGGAAGATCTCCCTGGTGATGTTTGGCATTTTCCAAAGGAGAGAAGGAAAAAGGAAAAGAAAGAATGCAGAAAGGTAAGAAGAATGGTAAGGAGGGAGAATTAGAAAATTCTGATGAGAATCTGCCAGGGACAATATTGGAAAGATTCTCTATGAAGCATTTCAAAATAATGAGGCAAATCTCTATTCTGGGTTTGTCTCTTCCAGATGTAGTATTTCCCAAGATCAGACACTTGGCTTTAATGGGTGACTTAATCCTGTACTCATCTACAAGCTTATAACTGCAGGGTGGGTTTTTTTGTTTGTTTTTGTTGTTGTTGTTGTTGTTGTTGTTTTGAGGGGCATTTGAACAATTTTATTCCATTTTCTGCACTTCAAAAAAAACCAACCCCCCCCCCAAAAAAACAAAAAAACAAAAAAACCAAACCAAACCAAAAAACAAACACTAAAAAACAAAAAACAAAACAAACAAACCAAAAAAAAACCCCCACAAAAACACAAAAAAACCAAGAAAAAAACCAAGAAAACACAAAACAAAACAACAAACAAAAACAACCCCACAAAAACCAAAACCAAAACAACAACAACAAATAAAACCCCAAACAAACCAACATTGGGATGCCTGTTCTGCTGAATGACAAACCCATGTAACAAACTTGACTATCACTACTGGAGGTGACCAGGCTTCTGTGATAGCAAATTAACTGGGACTCTTCCTTTCTGGCATAACTACACACAAACACACCTGCACACACACTCAACATATATATATATATATATATATATATATATATATATGTATATATCTCCAAAATGAAGTAGATATGCTGGTACTTTCTATCTGAATACAGTAAAGCCATGCTCTCCTGCACCATACTGACTAAACTCTTCAAAAATACCTGACCCACAAATCTACTATTCCTTACATAAGTCAAAAAACCAACATGGGCCAGCTGTAACTTGCAGAGGAGTAAACATTAAAATGTGATTTTAATTTACACATTCATATTTAATGCTTCTAATGTATCTTTAAAATTGTGAAAAAATCAGGTAATATTTTAGATCTGTAGAATATTTATGTATCTAATGAGAAAATAATTACAATATTTTCCTGTCTGTCCTTGTCGTATCTCATTCTGACATGATGGATAGCTTTGAAGACCATCTCTTATCACAAACCCTAGAGTTCACAGACTATGCAGGTCAGGAGGAGATACAGTTTTAACATGCACTACAAATCACAGAAGAAAATAAGCATGAAATGGAATGAAATAAGAATCCCTCATAACTGTGAGAAAACCCAGAACTTTTGCACAGTCAACGTGACACAAATATCTCACGTTCAGCTTTAAAATATGTCTCACAAATTGAAGCCAGAACTGCTGTATTATCCACTAACGTTGTGGAAAAGTACTCAATAAAATGGTGAATATCATATTTTTGAGAGGGTGTGCAATATTTTTCTCCTTAAAAATGTGTTCATCCTCTTATGAAATTGCAAGGAAAAATAAGGGATATTGATTTAAAGTTCTCAATAACAGTCTATTTTCTTGTGATACGTACAAGAACCTTCATAGTGTTCTCCTTGTATTTTCAGGATTAGTTTCCAAGGATTCCAAATTACCTGGGACAACCTTAAAATTCCCACTTTTCAAGCACTTGTGTGGACTTAAATTGAAATACATACACACACAAATATATGCACAGACTCACAAACACAAATAACTAAATAACAACAAAAATTGTAAACCCTAGCTTTTTACTGGCTTCCAAATAAAGAGATTTGATAGAAGAAATATTACCTTAATCTCTCCATTTATCACATTTATTCCAAATACACACGCTGCTTCTATAAATAGCAAGCTTAAGAGCAAGGAATATTATAAAGCAATAATAAACTTTTGAAGCTAATGCTGAGACAATTTAAAATCTGTCTCCATAGTTGTTATGTCTTCATGTAATATTCAAAAAGGAGGATTTCAGTAAAATTTCATTGAACCCTCAGTGTTAAGATTGAAGCAATAGTGGCTATGGAATTCTCAGAAAATCTCGTCTTTGCAAAGCATTAGCAGAGGGACAGAAAACCTGTCTGTGTGATGCCACGCTCTCTTTTTGCCACTGCAATTGTGAGAAGCTTTGTCCCTGCAGTCCATCTCTCTCTCCCTTTCAAAGACCAAACGCTCACTTTGCATGGCAGGAGAATTACGCAGTGGCAGTCGTTATTTATGAAACCATTACACAGATGTATTTGGCAACTATCTGTTTAATCAATACCATAAATGTAAGTGTCTCTCTGAAATAACCTCTCCAGGAACGAAGGAGAGCTCTTCCACAAGACCACATCAGATAAAAGAAATCATGGCTATGAGGGTGTTACCCACACTGTAAATTAATCTTCCTCTAATCCATTGCCAGGTGAACCTCAGAAGATCTTATGAATTAATTGCAGAACATTTTGATTCTCTTCCTCCCCAAACTATTCTAAAATAGCAAATCATTCTTCCATGTGACAACAATGAAACTGTTCTATTAAGAGTACAGTTCCTACACACCAAAACCTTGAAAATCCCTCTGCTCAGACTGAAACTGTCTTTTGCAATTGCTGTGCTCACACATTGAAATTAATAAAGGATCTTATCCTCATCAAACTCATGCCTGGATATTTCCTTAAAATTCCATTGTAGGAAAGGGAAAAAGAAGGATTAGACAGTAAATAAGGTCAGCACAAGTACAGCTATTGAGATTTTTCCTATTTATTAATTTGTCATTTTCAACGGCATGAACAGGGCAGGTTGCAAGCAAGAGAAACAGGAGCAATGAACAATTTTGGTTGAGGCCTTTTTTTTCACCAATGACATAGCGATACCTGCAGTCAAAGGGCAAATATCCTCACCCAACACAAGGTTACCTATCAGATTTCTTATCAGAAATGAAGCCTACAGATCAAGTAACCATAATTCCTTAAGAATTGAGCAAGAGGGAAACAAATGAGATAAGGTACTGCCATAGAATTGAAAAAAACTGTAAAAAGCTTCACCATGATAAGCATAATAAACCATAAGCCAGTAAGTGGCCTGTATAATTTTACACATTTTTTAAAATGTCTTTGTTTAGGACTCAAAAGAGTTTAAATCTCCTTTCTGAGCAAATTATCTCCCAGGAACCAGGAGTTTCAGGAGTTCCAGGAGCAAGAATATTCTTGCAATATTTGCAGTGGATCCAAAATAGTGGAGATCTAATATGCAGCTTAATACAGCCCCAGGGCTACATTTACCAGCCTGAAACACCCTCTAAATGGGGTAAAACCACGACAGTCTGGCATCACAGCAGCAGGCAGCACTCTGAGATCACTGAGAGTGTGATAAGGGTTTATACTTCAGCCATTTTAGCTGAGGAATTCAGTAAGACAAATATTACATTAGCACTGCACCTATACCAAAGTGATAGAAAAAAAATTCCGAGGAGGACATTGAGTGAGAAAGTTAAAATGGCAGCTTTTATTTCTAGTCCTTTCAGCATAAAAATGCTCTACAGAAATTATTGATTTTTACTGAGTTTTGCAGAACTTTCTCATGCAATTTGTCAAGAAATAAAAAAGATGAGGATTTTGCTTCATTGAGATTTTCTGACAATATTCAGTGTGACTCAAAAGAGCATTTGTACCCATTTGAACTCAATTCAATATCCAAGTGATAGGGGAGAACTTGTTACTAATGGAGTGAGAAATGGATGTATTAGAAGAGAAAAACAGAGAGAAAGGAAATTAAATAGGAGAAGAAAGTGCTGGTTTAGATATTCTGAAGTAACTTGAATCATCTGTGGTGAGAAGTTTCTGATAAGCTGGAGTGAATTAAATAAGCTATCTCACTTTTATTTCTTCATGTCAGTCAACTCAGACTACACCCAAAACAGCAAGAAAATGATCCATAATGAAGATTTCTGTCCCAAATTATAATAAACATGAACCCAAGACAAAA
Source organism: Prinia subflava (assembly GCF_021018805.1). Taxonomy (NCBI): domain Eukaryota; kingdom Metazoa; phylum Chordata; class Aves; order Passeriformes; family Cisticolidae; genus Prinia; species Prinia subflava. Next base: position 8,485,872 of record NC_086264.1, on the reverse strand, counting down.
TTGAAACCCAGGAATTCCATAAGCATCTATAGTGATTCCAGAAGATCCTCTAAAGTAATATTTTTATATAATTTTGAGTATTTGTTTACTATATTCTGTATTACTGTATTAAAAAGCATCAAGTGTCCAGTTTGTAGTAAATTCTTCAGAACACTGTCATCAGTTTTATTAGAAAAACCTGGAGTAACAGTCAAAACAAAGTTATTCATAAAACTACAAGCTCATTTTTACTGTGGAATTCTTTTATAAAGGAAATCTATTTTTACTGGAATTTTGCCAATTCAAACTCATAAAATATTAGACTCATAAAATGAAGCAGATCAAAATCCAACTCCTTTCACATTCCCAAATACCATGAAGTGAGAATGAGTTCAGGGTCTTATGCTGCTGAAGAAAACATGACTTAGATTATTGGTATCTTGACTTGGTATATTGGTATCCATACAAACAAATTTTCTGAGGGAAATAACAATGAGATTCAGAGCAGGAAAAATGCTGGAATGATTAAAGCTTCAGACTGGATGGTTCTTGTTTTCACTTCCATAAGATTACATGGTGTCAAAATGTAAAGGCAAACAGGAAATCAAACGTTTAATATTCAGAGCATTCATCAAACACCAGATCTCTTACAGGTAATCAGGGGGATGCTCGTGAAGCCAATAAGCTCCTGTCACTTCTCTGTCTTCTCCCTGAATTGCTGTTTGCCCTTACATAGGGAGAGAGAGAAAATCCACTCTGTAAAAAATTCATGCCAGTAAACTCAGCTCATGAAAAGTACCACGGGCTCTGCCAGTTTTGACAGTTTTGGTGGAAATTAATGGGTAATTAAAGATGAATCTCACTAGGTAGACTTTTGATTGGGAATTTCACGAAAAATGGATATAAAAATAAATTAATACAGATACTGCAGCCTTATATATACATATATATATGCAAGACTGAGACCTGCTCCTCAGATATTTTTAAAATCTGAAGCTCAAATTCCCTCTCTTTCTGAGGCAGAGAAAAAACAGACAGCAGGCTACTCTCAGCATATGGAAATACAATCAGGAGAGAAATAGCTTTTTGACATATTCCTCTTCTAATTATTTTAAAATTTTACAACTGATTGGAAATTAAGTTGAGGTCCTAAGTTTCCAGTGCAAGATCTCAAGAGAAAAACAGTTTACACTTACAGTCCCAATATTTGCTTCTTCTAAATCTCAGCACAAAGGTTTGAATTCCTTAATGTGAAGCTCATGAAGAAAAGACTGGTTTGGATTATATCACCAGAAGAATCATTCATTCAAGAGGAATCTACAGCTCAATCTTCAGGGCAATTTTCTTTCTGATTCATAAACTTTTCAGAATAATCAGAAAGGAGGCTTTTGTGTGAGAATTTTCACAAAAGCGGATACTGAGGTGACAAAAAAGTGCTGGGAATAGCAGAGGTTTAATGCTGAATAACAGAAAACCAGTCTAATTTAACTGTAAAATTGAATGTTTGTACAATTACAGGCCAGTTATACAAATGTACGGTTTATAGGCTTTCCTTTCACTTCTGCCTTTGAAAAATAAAGATCTCAGACAACTCCAGCTGCCAAAAAAAAAAAAAAAAAAAAAAGGAAAAAACAGAGAGAAAACAAATACATCCAGAAAACTTGATTGAGATCCTTAAGGACTTTTTTTTCCACACAGCACACATGATGAATTTCATAATAGAAGTGCAATTGCTAGATGAGGAATTCCTGAGTTTGAGCCTGTGCATTAGAAACGAGTGAGAACAGCAATTAACTGGGGAAAAGTGAGAGAAGTGGAACTTGCTCCATTCAACACACAGAAAATAACAGGCATTAGGCAGGCCATTGCATAGGGTAAGGGGGGAGGAGAAGATTAAACCCCAAACCCCGTGTACTGGGGAGCACAGGATAATAAATTAGGCATTTCCAGGAAGGGTTTGGGTTCAGCCAGGCTCACTGGGTGAGTGCAGTCACCCTGCTGGGTCTGGCTGCCATGGCCCAGAGAGCTCCTGTAGCTCTGTAAGATGTGCCCTGTGAGGGTTCATTAACCATGAGGGTTTATTAGCTATGGGGAACACATATCAAATCCACAAAATCATTTTGGGCCAGGGGTAGCTAGCCTGTTCAGAGCCCAGAGAGTTGAAGGATGCACGGGAGAGTTCTCCAGCAGGCAGAACTCTGTGTAAGCATCATCTCATCTCTAACAAGGCGTATTAAACTCATTCCCACCACAACAACAGACCCAGGCTGCTGGAAAACCTCCTGTCCATGCTTAGACATGACATATTTTGGACTGGAGTTGCATACCTAGGCTAGCATATCCCTGTACTGCACTTCATTAGGTGTCCCACAGCCACTGTTTCAAGGCAGATATTTTATTATTATGAGATATACATATTGTCTTCAGTAAACATTTTATTTGCTCTAAGAGTTGTGAGGAAGCTTGCTGGGCCCATAACCCAGAGGTCAATGGGTTTTGGGCCCTACTTCCTCCTCACCCTTTATTAAGTGAACAGATTTTGTCTTGCTTTTCTCCTCCTGCCCCTGAGGGTGCTATCTAGTGTCCAGCAGGGTACAGCTGTGCCTCTTTTGAACTGTTAAACTTTGTGTTGTTTGACTGGGCTCATCCATCCAGCCAGGTCCCTCAGCAGAGCTCTCCCACCTTCCAGCAGCCCCACCCTGGCTGCTCCCTCTGCCCTGGGCTGGGGTCAGGGTCACCCCAGTGCCCCCTGTGCTTGTTGGATCAGGAGGAATCCCTTCTCCCCACCCCCAGCAGTGACATGAGCTTGTTCAGAACAACCTCCAAGTCCTGGCCATGCTGCAAAAACTTCACCCTGTCCTGGCCAGAACAGGACAATGGCATGATTAATTCAAGGTTTGGATGGCTGGCAGCTCAGCATGTCTTTCTCTGATTTCCCAAAGCCTTTGTATTTCTCATGGCATCACATCTCTGTGGCCAGGGCATGGAGACAGGTGGTTGTGAGCAATCAGCTTGGCACAGGAGCAGAGTTTTTATCCAGTTACCACACACAGCCCATCAGACTCAACTTTTCTGCTCTCCAAAAAAATTTATATAAAATTTGCAAAGATAATTAAACTGAAAATTAAGAAAATTAAGAAAATAAATTAAGAAAATTAAGAAAATCAAGACCCTCTAGCAATAAGAAAATGCCTGAAGTGTATTATTCTAAATAGAGTCCTTTTCTCCAAAGCTGTGTTAACAGTTATGCACACACTGCTAATAAGTGATGGATAGTTAACAACATCTTGAAAAATGGTTATTTCTACAAGTTTTAAAATATCATAGGAAGCTTAACTTTATCACTTTATTCTAATATATGTTTACACAAAGATCCTTATATTGAAAGTATATCTTAGGAAACCTATACCTAATTAAAACAAATAATATATGGAGGAATATGTGAAACACAGAGATATGCCTCTGATTTGTTCAAAGCTCTGTCTCTCTCTGTTACTACAAGATATTGTGCAGAGACTGTAAAAGACCTAAAGCTTTGTATTCCCCTTGTGGGAATATTACAACATCAAATTTCTAGCAAATTCTAGCCTCTCACACTCAAAAATCTGACCAAAAGATTCTCAGATTACTGCAGTAATCTCAGAATACTAAAATGTGCAAGTTTTTAAAAGCATTTTTATTTCTTGATGGCAGTGATTTTTGTATATGCATATATATATGGGGGTGTATATGCATATATATATATGTGGGTGTATATGCATATATATATATGTGGGTGTATATGCATATATATATATATGCTCATGTGAATGTGTGTGTATTTCATTTTTTAGTAGGTGCTGTGTATAGCAAGAACGATGAATTTAAAGAATTTCTTTTGAGACCTGCATTTCCTTTGGCTGGTGATTGTTCCTTATCTTGGAGTGCACAGAATGCTGTTGGCTGAACTGAAGCTCCATTGAGTGAAACAATCGGATTCAACCAAGAAGAGAAGAAAAATGATCCTCTTAGTGGCATTCCCTAGCACAGGAGAGAGGTGCTTACCTTGTGGTGGTTATTGGCACTTTGTACAAATGACAGTGCACAGGTTAACCTGTTTAGTTTTACATGACCTGAGATATTAAAAACATCCTTGCTCTGAAGGGCTGCCAGGCAGTAACTCAGCATGACATAAATTCTGGAGTCAGCTTCATGAAATGGCACACACTGTTATTGAATTTTTAGTATTCAGTGAATATTGGTCGTGATTTACAATAATTTTGAAAAATCAGCATTTGTAATGGGATTCTCTTATCTCTGAAAAGCATTTCTGGCATTCAACAGTGCATCACAGAATTGATTTGTAATTTTTTTCCTGGTACATATTCCAGTTGCATAACAATATACTGAGATTCTGACATACTGCCAGTTGTTGTTCCTTAAAGAAGCAGGAACTCTTTAACAATAATGATTGGAAAACTAAGACACGAACAAACAAACAAACAAAGCAAACTTTTCTGATTAAAGCAATCCACTCATGTGAAGGAGGCTCAGATACATCAGCCAAAGACAGTGCAGCTGCAGCTTTTGCATTGGTATTTTTTTTTAATTTCTTCAGAAATCACCTCCTTGCACTTCAGTGCCAAATACCTTGTGACTTCAATATTTATAAACACATCTCCAAACACCTTACCTCAAGTTTCTACATTTCAAAAGCTTCAGAACATCTGTGGGCCATTTTAACTTTTCAGTTGGCATGGTGGACGTATTATTCCTTGCCTCTTTACTGTTTTCAGTTCATTGGATCTTCAGGCTGCTGGGAGTTTTGCTTGTCCTGTGCTTCTATGATTTTGAGGGAGTTTTGCCTGATACATTCATTATCCATACACAAAATGCTAAATGCAAGCTGAATACAAGAAACTAAACTGGTTTGATTTTTGATTTTACTGCAATGACTTCAGATGATGGGGTTTAAGGGGTTTTATGATATCTATTCTGAGCCAGCACTATTAAAGCAGGTCCAAAGCTGTTTGGATTTCCACCTGTATTTATGAATATGAGAAAAAATGAATTTTTTTCTGATTCAAAAACCATACTCCTTTTATGTGTATGAAAACAAGTGAATGCAACTTATTGGCTCCTGAGAACATTGGAATTTACACCAGGCAGCAACTCCCTGCTTACCAAATCTGTATTCAAACCATTAAAAATTTTAAACTGAACTCTGGGTGCTCTGTAAATATTGTAAGTGTTGAAGTGGAATTTGGGGCACTGGTTTTAATTTTTAAAGCACCCTATACATTTTGATCTCTGTTTGCCTGACAAACTTCATATTTCCTTGCAGAGAACTCAGGAGAGATCTAAGAGCTGAAACTCTGCTTCTTTTTACATGAGAGGGAAGTGTTATTAGGATTTTTTTTTTCAGAAGGCTGCCTTTTTTTGATACTCACTTCAACCAAAATATTGTCCTTGAATTCAAATGAGGTCCAGATTTCACACTTCAAATCTAAAACATGCCTTTTTCCTAATTTCATTCAGCGTAGAACCATTGGCTGTGAAAACACTCCAGACCATGCAATTCCTCCCAAGAAATGAAATGTAATGTGGATGGAGAAACTCTGTGCTCATCACTCAGGAAGCAATGAAAAGTCCATTTGATTACCAGGCTGACAGTGCTTTATACCCACTGAATGTATTATGGACTCAAATCAAAAGAGGAAAAGATGAACCAGGTGTACATGAAGAGAAATGTAAGAATTAGAACATCACTACACACTGCCCTCCAAGACCCAGGCAAATGATCCTGCCTGCATGGATCTCACAGAATGCCTGTCTGACAAAAATCTCAGCTTTTACATGAAAAAACAGGAGGTCAGCTTTACTGACAGCTAACTGTGCCAAATCCTTGGCAGCAGACAATGTGTGCGCAGTCTGCTGCAAAAAATCAAGGTATTTACTTAATGATTTCTCAAAGATATTGAATATATGAGGTAGGAATGGAAGTTTTTTCATGCTGTTAGGAAATAAGCATTCAAATTCATCTTGTGTTTCATTCATTTGCCTTTTAATACAGCAGGTTCCATTCTGCCAAAGGAGAACTGGAATTTCTTAGTGCCCCTAATCCTGTTCAGGATGGTAAACACAGTTTTCATGCTCAAACATTTCAATGTGTGATATATTGTATCTTGTACTCTTGTATTCTAGGGTCCATAATTTAGAGGAAAAGTCCATGTCAATAATAATTTTTTTTAAATTGATATCTTTTTCATAGTATTTTGTGGACTGAGAATAGGTAACTTTATTATTTTTTTCCTTTGTGTATGGAAAGAAAAAATCATGAAGCCAAAATACTTGACTGACAATTTTCTGTGGGTTTTTGTTTGTTTTAATTACATCTCTCTTTGCGAACCTGCTTAAAAAATCACCTCTGTGAGAATTTAAGAGACATGAAATGATATTACTCACATGCAATGCTTATGAAATCATTTCTTATTTACACCTTCCATCAGCATTAAATACAAGTGGGCAAAATGTCAGGTCTAGAAGTGGCTAAAATTTCCTAGCAAATGAAGTAATCAGTAAATGAAAAATCCTAAAACTTTCTCATCATATTAATGAAGCAGTAATGCTTCATACAAGCACACCTAGTGGAACACATAGATTGAACCTTTGAAGCTGCCATAAAAGGCAAAGAAGATCTTCCCAAAAAATCAAAATAAAATTCAATCAGCAGCAAAATCCATATAGAAATTGATTTCCAAAATATACTGGCATCTGTCATTCACATCAATGGCAAGTCTCCCATCAGCTTCAAACAGAATGTCATCAATCAATCCCGTAGGAAACTCAGATTATCAGGAAAGCCATCCCTCACCTTGGAGTCCACACAGTTTTCAACCCTGATTTATGCCACATCTGAGTAAAGGTGCAAGCACACCACATCTAAGCAAAGGTGGCACAGTTCTTTCTTTCTACAGAGTTAGATTCCTCATTAATATACCCATATATGAGTAAAGTGCATAAGGAAAACACTCCAATTTCTACAAAATAATCAATCCTTTTCTTCTTGAAACTCAGCCTGCCAGCAATTCCTCATAACCACATGGAATGACTTTCTTTTTCTTTGTAGTCAAATCAGTTAAAGTATTTTGAAGGGTATATCACTTTCTATTTGATCAGTTTAATTTAAATCTACAAGATGCCCTCAGAGAGATCATCAAAGGATATAGATATTTCAGTAGATTATTCTCTTTTCACTGACAGCAGCTCTAAAATGTAGTGAACATTATTTACTTTAAAAGAAATGTTTTCCCTAATGCAATGATTGCAGGAAGAATCATTAGTCACAACAAAAGTTCAATGACTCAGTTAAATATATGTCTTATTTTATAATTTATACGTCTTTTTACCGTGTAGGATCCCTTGGGTCAAGTTTATGAGAAGCAAAAAGTACACAAAAAATGAAATAATATTCAATATATAATGAACATGCAAATTACCTGGAAAATCACTTTCTCTTAATTACCAATTTTTACATAATGATTCAATATCTCTTTGGTCTCTCCTAATACACAGAGAGATGGCACATTGTGGATGTTTCTTAAGTGCCAATTACAGCTCTGACTTAGTAGACATGGTTTACTGAAAATGTGCCAGCATTTAGAGACTTCTTCAGACTGGGTTACAGCTCTGCCCTGACTATATTTTCCTTTATTTACAGAATCATGTTGTCATTTGCAAGTTAAATCACACCTCATCTGATGTAAACTTTAAGAAAAACTCTACTCTGGTATCCTGGCATACAAAGCTTGGGATACTCTGTCTAAACACAGAACTAAGAGATTTTTATTATCAGAGAAATTGAGTATTCATTTCCTATCCCACCTATGTTATAAACATTCAGATTATTATGTTCATCATTAAAAAATCCTCCAAGCCATCTTGAATGTAAATATTATTTACATTTATATTAATCTTATCGGGATGTCTACAATACCTGAATATGAATCAAAGCCTGGATTAAAATGGAAAAAGCTGAATTGTACCAGTACTTGAGCAAGCTGAAAAGCCTGTAATATTATTTAAAATGAGCTAGCTATTAATCTGAACTTATTAGATACCCTTTTGAAACTAATTTCCTAATTGCATTTTTTCTTTTCTATAATTTGTTTCATTTAATATTCATTGGCCTTATTGGTACCATCTTTCATCTGCTCTATCATTTGAGGTTCACTGACCATGAGGTTCTTTCCAATTATTTGATCTATTCATACAAATATATGATTTTGGTACTTAATTTCTGGCATGTCACCATTTTTTAAATGTAATGTTAAAATCTGATGAAACGTGGTCATAATGAAGTTATGTTTTGTGGAATCGAGATACCAGTTCTCAACTCAAAAATCTTGCTTACAACATTATGTGGTCCAGATGACATATGGTTGCTTTGAAATTTTTCAGATCGACTATCAAACTTATTATTTCTATATTCTTCTAAAATCTCACCACTCCAGATTTAGAAATAGGCAGGTTTTGTTTTCATACCTTGCTAGCTTCTCTATCAAATTGTTCTGTTTTGTGATGCTTTTGTCAACACCACAAAAAGTGATTTTTCATGCTCTCTTAATAACTTTCCTTCTTAAAACATTTCACCCAATAATCACTTTAGCTATTTATCTGATTAACTTAATCCAGTTATATATATGCAAAGATACATGTACAGTATTAAAAAGTGAACTTTCTGTTTGGGCCTTTGTGGCTGGAGTTGATTTCCCTGGCAGGGGCTGGTGTGGGGCTGTGTTTTGGGTTTGTGCTGGACACAGGGTTGATAACACAGAGATGTTTTTGTTGTTGCTGAGCAGGGATCACACAGAGCCAAGGCCTTTTCTGCTCTTTGTGCTGCCACCCTGGAGAGAGCTGGGGGTGCCTGGGAGGGGACACAGGCAGGACAGGTGATTGTTTCCATTTTCAGAGAATAAAACAATACAAAAAAAGACTTCTAATACTAAAACAAAACAAAGTTGGGTTTTGCTTTGATTAAATTTTTACATTGTTGAATTGGATCTCTTTCCTCAAATAGGAATCTTTTGTTCCAGTCCAGGATAGAACAAACATAGTGATGTTTGAACGTATTCCTACGTTCAGATAGGGTTATCCATACCTGTATTGTTTAAGGAGCTTCACCAACCACTCCTCACAGGCTTCATGAGATCATTCCAAACACATGGAAAATAACTGCTGGTACCATTTTTGGGTGGGTTGATGACCTTTCATCCTGTCATGAACAAACCCTTGTACAAGGCATTGTGTGAGGGAAAGATACCCTAGAAGTATATTTATGTCAGCCCAGAAGTTTAATATGCATTTAAAACAATACAAGGTAACAACAACATGTTTTCATGCTTCTAGCATTCAGTAAATTTGCTACCTAGAAAGAAACACACTGGAATTTTAAGGGTGCCTTTCATTTTGCCTGAGAGAAAGAGACAGAGAGCTGGAGCATCCATACACACCCCCAAGAACAAAGGAATGGGATGTGACTGCTTCAAGACTCCTGAAGGCAGATTTCCTTTTCTATAAGAAGTCTTTGCAGGAGATTCAAGGTCATGTGTCCCAGGTAATAAAGACAACTGTTTAGCCACTGCTTTGTTCTCTAACACTTCCTTTGGCAAATTCAATCCCGTGGTGACTGAAATAAGGCATATTAGGAACTGCAAGCACAAGTTTTACCTTGAAATAAATAAGGTATGGACACATGACTAAAAAAATTAGTAGTCTGTTTTGACAAACACAAGTAAGCACAATACAACTTGTATTATTTCAGCCCAGAATGAATGCTTCTCATGCTTATTTTTAAAAAAACTAAGACATTAATCAAAAACAATGGTTTAACATACATTACCTGTGTCTATTTCTATGCTTCCCAAGACACCAATGGGTGATAAATATTGCCATATTGTGTATAGATGACATGAAGGTGATTGATCTGGACTTCAGAGTATATGTGATTAATTGCATAAGTTAACAGTTATTTTGGACATGGAGGGTGTAAACACTTTAATAGAATGTGTTTTTATTAATTGTATAAGTTAACAGTTATTTTGGACAAAGAGGGTGTAAACACTTTAAAATAATGTGTTTTTCTCAATTATTATTTGTAATGGTCTCACACATCAGCCTGTGACACTAATTGTTCCTTTCAAAACTTGTAACAGTTGATTCTTGGATCTATTCTAAACTTCTTTGCTGAGAGCACTTGAAAGATTTGGTTTTTTCTGTTGTGTTAGCAGGAGTGTGTGTTATGTAGGGTCACTTTGATGGCTATTTCTGCATTAAAACATTCACAACATATTAAGTGAGGGAGAAAGAAGGGAATGGCAGTACTTGGTGAATCTCAAAACATAGCAGTTACTAAAATGTTTGTCCTTCTACGCAGGGAAAGAGAGAATTCAGGTAGAATCTGGGGTCTCATTTATTTCATTTTTCTATTAAAATTACTTCTAAAATTGAACCATGCATCTTGCATTGAGATTTTTTTTTTTCAAATTAGGTATCAGCATTTACAGCTCTGTTTTATTTCCATATTATATATATATCATTCCTCTCTATGTGTATAAACATTCCTTGTTTTGCACTCCTCCTCTTGACTTCTGCAGCAAACTGTTGGTACTTCGGCTTATGAATTAGTGCAACACATGTTAGTGCCATCAGACAGAACTTGTGCTAGGGGTTTTATTTATTTTTGGATACTATCTCAGCCAGAATTTCTGACCTCTTCAGTTTTTGTATCTCTAAGAAGGATACACAGTTATCTTTCTTAAGAGATACCCTGCAAGGTACAACAACATTTGGGGCATACTCATCAAATATACTTTTTAGGGTTGAGAAATTCCTTCAAAGAGGCACAGAAGATCCAATACCTTATTTTCAGTATAGCCTTAAAATATATATAAAATATATTTATATATATATATTAAAAAAGATAAAAATATTATATATCTATAATTAACCAAAATTATTTGGTTATATAAAAAAGTAACCAAATTTTCTGAAAGTAAGTTAGTTTGGAAAAAAAAATCACCTTATAGACATAACCATTTTAATGGCCAAGTGCAAATTAGGATCAGCTACAGTTTGGAGTAGTTTCTTTCCTAGATTGCTTCTAACACAGTCAGGGCTATACTTCCAGGCAGAGATTACACAATCACAGACCATGCCCTTAAAATAACAATTCCAGCAGATTAGACAGGTAGATTGGGATCTCCTCTGCAGTCTAAACACTGAGAATTTAGGATGGAGCAAGCCAGCAGCTTTGTTAATATACAGCTCCAAGAACTGCTGGAGATAGCATCTACACTGTACAGATCACTCTGCTTTCTAATTAAATCAGAACTCAAAAGAGCAAGAAATGCTTTATTGAAGCTGCAATTTCTATAAATCAAGGTGCCTGCAACCCTTCTTGTTTCCATGGCAATAGGCCTGTCACAGGGATGTTCATTAGCTGCAGCTGCCACCACTGCAGGTACACCAACCTCACATTGCAAAATACCTGTTGTAAAGTACAGGCTGCATTAGATCCCAAAGCTATTAATGGGAATTTCCCCATACTGCAAAATACTGAAGTCCCAGGAGTGTTCCCAGCTTGTGCTTCTCAGGACCTCTTTGCTCTGGCTGAGTTTTCACAGTGTTTTTTCCCTCCCTTTGCCCCCAGTCAGTTTGCAGGTTCTATCACCCACCAACACGATTTTTACAGGAGATAAACAGTCTTTAGCAGTGGAGAAATCTGTTGGCTCTCAGCCCCATGCATGGGACTTTTACCCTCAGTGGTGTGCCTTTTCTATCCTTTTTTCAGCACCCTGAAATAGCATTGCCACACTATAGTTCTGTTCCTGGAGCTTACATTTCAGTGCCAAGCTAGAGGTAAGCATGGATTCTTCAGTTAGCTTAAAGAATATGGAAAAAACAGGAAAATGTACATCTACCTCACAGTTGTCATTGGCAATGACTTTGGCCATGACAAATCAGGCAGTGTTGATGTCTTATTTGCAAGGTGGAAATCCTCATGTTTGAAATAAGGGCATCACAAATATCACTGAAAAGAAAACTAAACATGTTTTCCTTGAATATTCAGGTTCACCTAATGGGAATGAGTGCTTTCACCAATACCTTCAGAACCCTGTCAGTCCTGCTATTTTTCAGCTGTTGCACATCACTATTGCTTTGGCAACAATTTCAAGGAAATCACACCAAATATTTCGATTCTAAAAGCACCATTCCACAAATTTCTTCCACTGCTTAGCATTTCATTCCTTGTAGGAGTTACATTACAGTTGCAAGGCCTCCCATTTTAAAATGTTCATGCAATCTCTTCCAGTTTCCCACTGCACAGCATAATATTGAAGATTTCACTGATCCCTGAAGTACTATGCATGCCTGACTTTCTGTGAGCATAGAGAACATTAAATATCTCCACACAGTGAGACATGTTTATTACATCTGCCAGTTTCAGATTTATCAATTTATCAATCATTAAAAATTTTTCAACTTTTCCACAAATATTTGGGTTATATCCTGATCTGCAACATATCTACTACAGCTACCACAGTTAATTGTTATATTTAAAACAGATTTATTCTATACTCTGGCTCTTTTATTTATTTTTATACAGCACAGGATACAATGACCTCTGCAATGAATGACAACACAATTCAAGTGAGTGCTTTATGACACTGTGTTCTGCAAAGCAGGTGTGCTATATTGCTACACAAACAGGTTGCAATGGAAACCCATCAACTCACCTTCATAAACAGAAAGACAAGCTAGTAAATAAATTCAATTATTGGTTGGGTCTGCAACCTCAGCCTTTAATTTACTACACAAGTCAGTCAGAGAAACACTTCCATCAAATATATTCAATATTAATCAGAAGCAACAAGCTTCTTTGTGGAAGAATTATTTTATATCTTCTCAAAATTTTATTAATAGAGTCTCTCTGGTGTCACATAGGATCATGAAATATAGTCCTCAGGAGGCAAAGAACATGAACTTACGCAATTCTAAAATACAGTGAATGTGTTGGATCACAGAAGAATCCCACAACACTACCATGCTGCACAACCAAAAGCAAAACAGAAATTCAAGAACCCTCTTCCCTTTTCTGCTGCAAACCTGTCACAGAGCAGTTTCACAGGAGATTAGGGAAAACCAAGGCTAACAGTGTTACCAAAGTACACTGAATTCCCTTCTCTCAGTGGAGAGGCCCAAGGCTAAATGATGTCTGCAGCAGAGAGCAGGGCCATTTCTGTCTCCTGATCCCCTGCCCCAGCCTTGGCCCCATCATGGGCTGCTGTAATTAATCCCAATCCCAGGGGATTCACCCACAAGGTAAGTGCAGCCCGTGTCCTCTGGCCACTCCTCCCCTTTGGCATAGCACGACCCTTCCCTCCTGACCTGTCAGAAAACTGGATGTTATTACTTCTCTTTGGTGTGGTACAAAGCAATAAAGAGAAATGGAGAATAAAGATTTATTTTTTTTCCATCCACTCAAAAACATTCAATTATGATAAGGAAAAAAAAAAAATTGCCTCAGAAATTCTGATGCAGAAAGGTGGAAAAACTCACAAATTTGTTAGGAAAAGAAGTAATCAATATAAATGCATTTATGTTGAAAGACTGAATGCCATTACCTCTCCCTGTCTCTATTTGTTACAACATTGCCTCAGAACAATAACAGTAAACAAAATACTACATCAATAAGCTTTTAACATGCAAATCAGTTTTTTAAATAAAGTTAATTTAATATTTGATTACATTATTTATTCATCATCTACGACCCACCCTTGTGGGGAAACATTACCTCCTTGTTAATCAAAAATGACTTCCTCTTTGATAGCAAACCATATTAGCACTCCAAAGGGACATTTTTTTTCTTTGCTTTACAGTATTTTTCCCTTTCTGTTTTGCTTAAATTTTTTAATCATTGCTGAGCTTTTATTTATTTTTAAGCTGTGATTGAAAGGTGAGAATTTTGGCACTTTTGAGTGGGAGAAATGGAATGGGAAAACACCCTGCCTCCTTACAACCTCTTGGGGCAAGGAGACTGAGTAAGATCAGAACTTTACACATAGACTTAATGTTTTTTTTTTTTATTTGAAGAATTTTCTTAATGACATTGAACAGGGGAGGGGAGGGGAGGGGAGGGGAGGGGAGGGGAGGGGAGGGGAGGGGAGGGGAGGGGAGGGGAGGGGAGGGGAGGGGAGGGGAGGGGAGGGGAGGGGAGGGGAGGGAAGGGAAGGGAAGGGAAGGGAAGGGAAGGGAAGGGAAGGGAAGGGAAGGGAAGGGAAGGGAAGGGAAGGGAAGGGAAGGGAAGGGAAGGGAAGGGAAGGGAAGGGAAGGGAAGGGAAGGGAAGGGAAGGGAAGGGAAGGGAAGGGAAGGGAAGGGAAGGGAAGGGAAGGGAAGGGAAGGGAAGGGAAGGGAAGGGAAGGGAAGGGAAGGGAAGGGAAGGGAAGGGAAGGGAAGGGAAGGGAAGGGAAGGGAAGGGAAGGGAAGGGAAGGGAAGGGAAGGGAAGGGAAGGGAAGGGAAGGGAAGGGAAGGGAAGGGAAAAGTTTCCTTAACTGGCTCCACCATCCAAGGGACCCACCTGCACACAGCAACCCCCAGAGGCTGCATGTGTGACAGAGCTTCTTTTGCAAGTCAAACTAACAATTTAAATACTGAGAGTTCCCCAGCATTTAAGGTCTCATTTACTTCTTGTACACTTTGCATATAAACATGACAGGCAGCTCCTGCTTTAGCAGATTGATAAAGGCTAGTTAAAAGATTTTACTACAAGCTTAAGAAGAGTTCATATGGAGACTTATTTTGCCCATGCTAATTAAAAAGATACACATGTTCAGATCCTAGGTGGATTGGAGAGACTGCTGTTCTCATTATATAGCCTAAGAGAGTGTTCAGTCTTTCACTGAGACATGTAAAGGTTTTCTGTTGCCTGCAGGTCTGAGCAACACTGCAGTAAATTCCCACCTACCACACTGCTTTTGTTTTGCTTCTTTTTATGTATTAGTTGTTTTAATTGCTAGTAGTGACTGGGGAACCTGTGTAGGAGGCAGCTGTGAGTGAGAAGATAAAGATCTACCAGGTAAGGACTTGTTTTTACACGATTATCTTGTTAGCAATGAGACAAATAATAAGTGGGGGAGCTAAACTGTGGTAATATTTTATGGTAAATTAATACTGGCTTATAACTTCTTAAAGCATGAGAGAAAAGAAAAGGAAAAAACAAACAAACAAACAAACAAACAAAAACCAACCAACCAAACAAACAAAAAACCAAAAAAAAACCCAAAATACAAAACCACTGGTGAATTGACAAGTAAGACATTCATGTAGAATACTGAATACTGTACATAAATACCCCCTACAAAATATTACAGATCACAGCATACACTGAAGTACATTTTCATGCCCTTGACTCACATTATATTGGACAACTTTTCAAATCTGTCATACAACAGTAAGAAGTTAACTATGTATTGTTTCTTATTTACTTACCTATCAGTGAAGTCCTGCCCATAATAAGCATTTTATGTCTTGAAGAAAATACTATTTTTCTTTGGAAACTGTAGAAAACTATAATTATTACTAGAAAGGCTTGAAGGCAAATAGATTTCACAACAGAAAAGGCAGTTTTAAAATGTACTAATGAAAGTATGCTTTTATTTATGAAATATTGTATTTGCACATTTATGTAGGCACCCTGTTTGTTTATAATTACCACATCCTTGAATGCAATGCAGAATATGTGTGTTAGACACATCCATTCTGTTCATCCTTCTACACACTGAGGAAATACAGACACCTGGCTTCAGTGCTTGAGACACTTTGTACCTAAATGGCAATATTAGATTCAGAGTCACACAGTCACCATTTATCTCAGAGGCATCACTGTGCCAAGGCCAAGACATCCCCTGTACCTAAAGCCAGCTGTGGTGGTTTGAGGCTTTATTTATTTAGCTTTCTCCTTATTATTAAAACAAGGGGTTTGTTAGCTTCAGCTGTTCCTCTCCAGGCAAATTGCTATTACCAAGGGCCAGATACTCTTTGTTTGGTTATAATCACTTTTAGGGAAAATAAAAACCAAACCAAACAAATTCAAAACCATTGATTTCATCATGTATTTTATAAAATTCAAAACTATCAGTACTTTACTAATATTTAACACTTATTACTTGAACAACTGACAAAGGAGACAGAGGCTACTAGTCCACATACCTAATCTAAACCAGAGTTAGTCGTTGCTGGACATAAGTAGAAGAACATTAGTGTATTCTCTCCACAAGTAGAAGAGAATACTAGTGTCTTTTTTTCAAATTGTGTCAATACCTGTGTATTCTTAACACAATAAATTTTTTAATCTTCTTTCATTCAAAATAGATAAGTCTCACTCCATACTCATACGTTATGTCTCTGTCCATATATGTATAAAACTAGAGAATGCAGGCATTTTAATTAATGTTTACATTAATTAAATAGATTATATTGAATAGACAATAGATTATGTTTGTTCTTGAGACCAGGACCCAAAATTAAGATGTTCTCTGTACACATACAGTATTATATGGGTGCTTTGAATGCACAACATCTTTCTAATATGTTATCTGGAATAAACTCAAGAGAAAGCATTAATATTTTAGGATGGGGATTGAAATGTTTCCTCATCTTGTCTGAATTCTTTCCCTTAATTCCTAATATGCAATGTTGAACTCTCCCAGAAAATTAACTGTATTTCTCTCAAAGTGTTTTGTGCTTACTTTTCTTACATTTTAAATCTTATGCTTGGAAGATATCGTGTAAAAAATTAAAGGTCTTTCTCTTCAAGTTCCCTATTTGAACTCTTATCTACTGATTTCCACCTGAACATTTGATCTTGTGATAGAAACTTCAGCCATCAGCTTTAGCAATACAGTAGGCATCACAACAGGTTATTTTCTGAACTATAAACTGCCAAACTTTTTAAGAATTACAGTATGCAAGCACCTCTGCCTCAGTGCATTGGGAAAAGCATCCCCAGAAGGTTGAGGGAGGTGATCTTGTCCCTCCACCCAACCCTACTGAGGCTGTGTCCAGTTCTGGGATTCCCACTGCCACAGAGACGTGGAGCTCCTGGGCTGGCTCTAGTGGAGGGCAGCAAAGATGATGGAGAGGCTGGAGCATCCCTCTTGGAAAAGTGAGGAAAAGCTGAGGAAGTGGGATGTGTTCAGCCTGAGGGAGAGTCAGCTGGGAAGGGACCTTGCCAATGTCACTGAGTATCTGAGGGGAGGTGCCAAGAGGATGGGCCAGGCTCTGCTGGGTGGCACCAGGCAAGGGGCAGAAACTGATGTGCAGGAAGCTCCACCTGAATATAAGGAAGAACCACTTTCCTGGGCATGTAATCACACTCCGGAGCAGATTGGCCAGAGGGGGTGTGGATTCACCCTCAGGTGAGGGTTCACCCTCACTGCAGGTATTCCAGAACCATCTGGACACAATCCTGTGCAATATTCTCTTGCATGACCTCACATGGGCAGGGAGGTTGGACCAGATGAGCCACTGTAGTCCACTCCAAGCTTACCCAGCCTGTGATTCTGTGTTCATTCAAAAATGTGTGTGCACATAAACCTGAAGGAAATTACACAGTCAAATCTTGAACATGGAATAACTCCCCTATGTTCTTGTCAATAAACCCAGACAGCAAATTACAGTCTCTGGTTGATAACTTTTGTCCTGTAGTAGCAGATGCCTATCTGTGATCAAGCAATGTGAATTGCACTCTGATCCAGAACAATGTGTGTCATTTCTACATATTTTTCCTATTTTCTGTATCATATTACTTGCTCCTCATGTCTGACAGACTATAGTGTTCTTGCATTAGGGCTGAACAGCTGAAACCCTTGAGATTTAGGAATACAGATTGGATTTTTATGATAGGCAATTCCCACATATCTGCTTGTCATTTGGCTTTATTTACAATTCGGAAATATTTTGTCAGAAATGTTTAAGAAAATAATTACCTGGACTGGATAAACACACAACTCAATAGAATATTATATTCTAGGTCAGCTCCAATACATCACATTTATAGCCTTGTGAGGTGTCAGCAAAATAAAGGAAAAGGTAACTTCCAGATAGGAAGCCTGAACAATGTGCACACTTTTTTTTTTTTTTTTTTTTTTTTTTTTTAATTGTAGTAAAAAAATAAAGCTAAATATCTCTATCTGTTTTCTAGATAAATTACTTTTTCCTGTCTTCCATGACTAACTTGACTTAATTTAGAACATGATGGCTTCCTATGCCAGATCATTGAGGGGTTCCTGTAACAGAAGGCTCCTAAATGTTCACTCCCTTTGTCTGCCCAAGTCATTAGAGCGTGCTGTACTCTTCTGCTGGGGAACACTGAGGTCTTGCATACCCTTTTAAGGGAAGAAAGATGCAGCTGATATTCATTTTCATAACATACTTTAACCTCTGATGCTGTGGATACAAACTGTCTCCATATAAATCAATAACCCCAGACAAGAGAGTGCTGAAGGACACGCACACACTCAGAATCTGAAGATGAATAAGGGAGATATTCTCCAAAAGGAAAAAAGCCTTCACATTACTAGGCTGAGGATGGATTCATTATTTAACAAGTAAGCAGGAAAAACTAAGAAATGCACAGACTGGTATTTGGGCCACAAGGACATAAAGTCATAAACTGGGTTGCATGCTAGTGAAAGACTTTAAGGCTTGCACCTTCAAATTACACTTAGCAATTGGAAAAGCATTTTAGGCTAACATTTGGAGGATGTGCCTCTGTTTTCCACAGAAAAGATTCTGAATTGCCCATAGATAAGTTTGCCACACAGACTGTGTGTGGCATACAAGTATACCCTTGGGCACTCCCCAGTCTGACAAGTTTTTCCTTTCCTTTACATCTTTTGGCTATCAGGCCAGCTGTCTTTCTGAACTACTTTCATACCATTTCTAAATGATATGAAAGGAATAAAAAAAATACCCCATGAACTTTCAATATTTATTTTTATCAAGAAAATGCAGAGTCCAAATCTAGTAATCATTCAGTACCAATCAAATCAGAAAAGGGTAAAGTATTTAAAGACACAGAAAAAAATGCAACAAGCACACCACATTGATCCCCACAGGAACTCCATAGCAGTCAGTGATGTTATACCACTCCATCAATTGCAGTACCTTTAATTTTTTTTTTTTTTTTTTTTTTTTTTTTTTTTTGGAAAGGATACACATTTAAGTCCAGTCAGAGTTCCCCAGAAATGCACTGTCATCAATAAAAATAATTTGATCTTGCAAGCCACATTACTTAACAGGTTTTTCACCCCAATCATGAGGCACAAGAGCATTAAAGAAGGTTTAAAGAAGGTTTTGATGTTGCTGAGGTACAATAGAGCTTCTACTGAGAAAAGGAATTGGGGTATGAATTCCCAAGAAGATGTTCAGTGCTTCTCAGAGTTACATTTGTCTCCTTCCTCACTTGGCTTCACTAAATTATTAACAGAAACCCAATCTGGCGCCAGATAACCAAACCAAGAACATTTACTGGAAAGCGAAATGGTAAAAGCAGAGAGACAAAGGCTGTTAGAACTGAAACAGAGGAGCACAGCTGCTATGGATGTACATATATATGTATAAAAACCACAGATTTATACATAATATGTATATTAAAATATGCTTACTGCATACATGAGTGCCCATACTCCTCTAGAATGGAAATATAATGTGTGCCCACCCATGGGGAAGTTCAGATGCACATCTATCTACACCAGGCAGTTTTATAGCAGCATGACTGCCTACTCTAAGTGATAACACAGTCACATATACATCCTGCACTCACAGTAAATACCAAAACACAATAAATGCAAACAAATCGTGCTTCTGGACCAGTCCTGCGAGCACACCAATGCTCAGAAACCATTTCCCCTGAGTAAACAGATTTGTGCAGTGCAAACCCTGGCAGGCTGAGACGAGCACTGGAATGGACACTCAGCTCAAGGCTGGGGACTTGGGAAAATCTTTGACATGTGAAGTATCAGCTATTACAGGCAGCAGGGACTGCTCTTGGCAATGATTGTGAGTGGCAGCAAAAAACAAACCAAACACAAACACCTTCAGTGGTTCTGTTTTCCCCCTTCGTCCAGGTGACAGAAAGAAACCATAACTAAATAATCTGAAATCACTATGTGTACTTGGTCACAGGGAGAAAACAAAACAATCTCTAACAGTGTAATGGCAAATCAGTTGAAATTGTGTTGAAGTATTTAAATGCATTTCAAAAGATTTGTTTTACAATATTGAAATTAATTCTGAAAATAGCTGCTGTTCAATTAGACGACCAAAAGGCACCAAACAAAAGGGAAACATTTTAAAAATGACCCTATTCTGATAAGCTATCTGAAATCTGATTTCCACCTCACTAATTTTTTTAATAGCTTATTTTCTTCTCATCTTCAGCAACTAGCACAGTTTCTGTGGAAAAGATGTTTTTCCATTAATTGGGACAGCATATAATACAATTCAACGTTTATGTTTCAATGTGTTGGCAATATAGAACATTGATGGGGCACACAAAACATTAAACACATTTTTATCTTGTGAACTAATAAAATCAAATAGAGCACAAATATTTTTGAGTAACTAAGGTGAATCTCAAGGCTCTTTAAGAAGTTTATATATCTAATTACAGGACTGACTGTAGGAGAGAAAAAGTCAAATTTTCCAAGAAAATAAGCAAAATAATTAGGGTGATAAATTTTGAAATAGAACAAATTAATTTAAATTAGTTTAATTTTCATTATCTTCTGTAAAAATTCCAATTTTCACTTGAAATGAACTTCATAAGTAGGCAACCATTCATGCATGAATATTCTCAGAGGAGTTAAATGCATGAGGAAACTAAAGACCAAGAAACTTAGAGGAGTCCTAAGCGAAGGCACCCTGAATTTTTCCTTGCTTTTAGGGAAGATATGATGCTGTCCAGAGTGGATAGATATTTACCTCCTGCTCTTAAAGAACTGCTTTGCAGATCTCCCTCCCTCCACCTCTCACCCACTGGAAACAGAAAGAGCCAAATTGTAGTTAAAGTTGGCTATGAGAGATGGTGGCTGGAGTTGGCCTCAATTTCCCTTAAAGAACTCTCCTGAAATGAACTGTTTCTGCAATGTCCTTGCAATTCTCTGGAGACATTTCCTTTCCTGCAGGAAATTTCAGTTTACCCATTTCTTGGTGGTTTTTTTTTCAAGTGTGTGATTGTCAAAACTAAAGCAGGAGTGCTTTCACAGAGGCTGCTTGTCCTGAGTCGTGGAACCTGGCCTGAATTCCTGACAGCAGATCCCACCAGATTAACTTAAATGAACTTTATTATGCAAAGCCTGTTTTAAAATGTTAGACCCTGGTTCAGCATTTTTCAGGCTCTGGTCATCAAGAGGTGATGGGAGGCAGGGAAGCAAGGTAGGGAGGGCATCCTCAAGGCCCTTCTTTAGGGATTTCATCAAATACCAGGGGATTTGTTTGCAGAGCTCAGTTATGGGAATCTGGCAGCACAGAACTATAAGCCTATTTAATATAGCCCATCTGCTCCTCAGAAACAGGCTGATTTGCAGCTTTGTGCTGAACAATAATGATGAGCCACCAATTCTCCTTTAAATCTTTTGGTGCTCTCTACAAAATCTTTTTTACCGACTTAGATGGGGGTTGAGAACTGAAGGACAACTTCTCTGCTTTTTTGGTTTTTTCAAATACACCCATGAAAACATTATTTTTCTATTTAGATGGGCCAAACAAAAGTGGTTGTTTTTTTTTTTTTCCTGTTATAAACAGTGGTTGGAAGGGTGAGCTGCCAGGAATCACTAACATGTTTAAATGTTGGGACATTTTCCTCTCCCTTTGTATAAATATTTAAACAACAAATACTGTATAAATACACTAAGTCATCAGGCCTTTTATTTGTTTGTTATAATTCTCAACTGGGTTTAAATGTATTTCAGTTTTAGTCTTTTAAAAAACCAGAATTTGCAGTTTTTATATCCCTAATTCTGCTGGAAAATATCTTGAAAATATTTACTACACCACTCTTAATGAGCTGAGGAAAAAAAAAATACTTAAAAGCCTCTAAACACAGATTCTTTCATATTAACTATGGAACACTAATTGGCATTAGCTAAATGTTAAAGGCAAACTGAAATTCAGAAGTCCCAGCTGTACATATCATTCCTTCTGCATTAGTCTGGTGCATGACAGAAAGTCATTCAGAGCAGGCTGAAAATTTCTGACTTTTTATTAGCGAAAATATTGGCACCAAACTGAATATATACACCAAATATCACCAAATTGAATATATACATAACTCTGTATGTAAGCACACTTTCTGTCACACATATACAGACTGATTTGTGCCAGTTTTCAGACAGGTAGCTAGATGTCTATATTTCTTCCTCTAGTGCAGTTCATAATAGCCCATCATTCAAGGATTGAGGTGATGGAGAACAAGATTTATGGACAAAGCAAGGAAGGTGCCTGGATTTCATACTCTCCTGCACTTGGCTGTGGAGTTGTTGGAGCGTCCTAGCCTTGACAATCTTTCATTTCACACAGACAAGTGCAGTACTGAAGATTAACCTTGACCTTTCATGCACCCCATGAATGTTCTCACCCCTGGGTTAGTTTCTGTCCCTGTCTCTGAACCCAGAGTTCTAAGCCCTCAGTTTTTGGAAGGATAAAAAACTGAAAAATAGGAATTACAGGAATTACATCACCCATATATATATATTTTTTTTTTTTTTCTCATACAAACTTTTTTTGTTTGTTTACTCATCAGGCATTATCAATACCAGACTCTTTAAAAAACTGTTTAGACAGGTTTTTTTGTTTAGACAAAAGGCAGATGATGGTTTTGGAAAAATACCCATGTGGGAATCTTAAATTTTTAGGTGCTTTGACACTTTTAAGGAGCTGGTCTTTCACAGCTCAGAAAGAACACTGGAAAATTTAGAATTAGAAACTGGAAAATTTAAAGATAAGAACCTCTTAAAAATTCAAACCAGAGAAGCTGCATTAAATCAGACTTTCTAGTGCTGGGAATGCTCCTAGATACAAACTTGACAGCAGCAACAGCTGGAATGCTTCTATTTAAAATTATATACTGTGCAGAATGGCGGAGTTCTTTGATTGAATATTCTTTATAATCCCAATATATGTGTTTGTCATAAGGTAATTATACAGTGTGAACATCTCTCTGCGCAGTGACATCGTTCTCCTAACTGTTCTCAAGCACTAAATATATTATCTGTGCCTTCCTGTGTGTCTGGCTGGATTCATACAGGCTCACACATTCACTTTAAACTCTGTCTGGTTGATACTAATTACATTCAAAGTACAGTTAAACAGCAGTGAAAATAATTTGAAATTTTGAGTTTTAAAATGCACCTTTTTGTTTATGATATTAAGTTGTTTGCTTGTTTCTTTGTGCTCAAAGGTGTGTGGGAGATTCATAATCACTTATTACTCATGTACAACATTTTTTATCATCTATTCCCTGTACTTCTTAGCAAGGGACTTATCTTAGCTCCCACAAATCTTTTCTACTTCCTACATATCAATTAGAAAGTGACATATACCTTAATCAAGAGTATCACTATACATATGTAAAGAAAAAGAAAAGAAAAAAAAAAGAAAAAAAAGAAAAAAAATTCCAATTTATTGCAATTGTTGTTGGCTTTCTAATCTAATGAATTATTCTAAGTGACTGTATTGCAATCCTAACAATCACATGGACAGTGAAAGTAATGCACTCAGAGATACTAGAAAAAAAAATAAGCCTTAAGCTACATTGATCAAGGCCACACACCATTTTTGTTACTATAGTGCCTTTGCAAAAAAAAGCCTGCTTCATTTTAGTAATCTTTAATCAATATACAGCATGCCAGTTAAATATTTTCTATTTATTACTCTCCAGAGGCCCCATAATCAACCCCATAAGTAAAACTGCAGCCCCCTCTGGCCAATCTTCTGCTGTAAAGCAAATTTGCAGGGGTGGAAATAGAGGACAGAGGACTTTAACAGTAGAGGGTTGGTATTTCCAAGAGCAAAGCTCTGCAGGGACAGCAGAGCTCACCCTTAGGTCAGGCACAGCACAGTGTGACATTTGGCTAAGCTCTAGACCCCACAGGTGTGTCTATACTGTTGTCTTGTTCAGCTCTAGATAGAGCCAAGACTATCTATGCACACACCTCAAGTTCTATATAAGGTTGGTTCTACAGATTCCGTGATTTCTTAAAAGAAGTCAGTTTGCACTTTTTTTCATAATCATTTTCATCTTTCTTTACTACGGTTCTGGACTTGATTTCTCACAGCATATTCCAGTTCTCAAAACAGGAACTCAGTCAAGATCCCTACCAGGACTGGAAAGATTAAAAAGGTGCATAACCAGAAAGGAGAGCCTGAAGAAAAGAGGGCGATTTTCAGAGAAGCCTGTCTACTCCTAAAAGTGCCTGTGGGTTTGCCAGTTAAATTCCACTGCTTCACATGCCTACCACTCCCCACTCACCCTCCCATACCACCACGGTATCTGAGCCATGAACACCACGTGGAAGGAGAGGACTTCCATGGACTCCACAGCCCCAGGGAAAGATGACATCGCTGACAGATGTCTGTGTGCAGTGTCCCTTGGAGGCTGCCAGAGCTCCTCTCCCAGACTGGTCTCTACAGCAAATATCTGCTCCAGGCTGCCCAAGAACCTGCCAGAATCAGCCTCCAGCAGTCTCCATTGCAAGAAAAACTACACAACAGCTAGGTCACATGCTGGAACTGAAGTGTTTGCTTAGGCTGGGAGGTTGGAAATGCTGTGTTTAGACTGCTTCTTACCTTCCCAAGTTTGCAGTGGGATGCCCAGGTCCTGACACAGAGTTATGGCTTCTATTCTTTGGCAGCAATGTACTTCAAAGTTTTATTGAATCACTCAAGTTCATCTATAATTAAGAGCTCTTTTTTAAAGCTCAGGCATTGTTACCTCAGACAACTCTAACCGTGGATTGCTCACTTTGCTCAGTATTATGTTATTTATAACCCTAATGCTACAAAATTATTATTGCACTCCCTACTCAGAAGTAAATCTAGTAGTAAATCTCCAAATGCAATACGGTTTTATTCTATGTTCTGGGTAGCAAACACAGGCAAACCCTGAAACACATTGATGGCATCAAAGCCTGTTTTTTTCCCCCTACCTTGCTTAATTTCAGCTATTTGCCTCTTTTCCTTGGTGTGAATAAGAAGCTGGTGGGTAGAAATGAGTAAATATTGGGGCTTTTAGCTTGAGAATGGCTGCTGGAGAGCAGCATCGGTTTGGAAGCTTTTGTTTGAGATTGTGTTCTTACTCCCTGCTTACCTCTAGCAGAACATATTTACAAAAAGCAATTCACAAGACTCTCTGAAAAACTGAAGCCTGCAGGAATTAAACAGCTCTTCCTCCCCACCACGATATGATTAGCTGTCTCTGAGGAGTGAGTGACGACGTCCCTCCCACTCAGCAGCTTCCGACTGACATTTCACTAAATAGAACTTGAATCTCAAAGGGCTGATCTGTCAAGCAGTTTCAAACTAGAAAAGATCAGGCAGGTTCAGCTTCCCCCCTCAGTTACATCCTCATTTCTAATTTTCACATTTTATGCTTCACGCAAGTGTTAATTATAAAGATGAAAGTCAACTTGCCTTTCTTCATCCATTCTTAGCACGTACACAAAATGAAAGTAGAAGTACACATAAAACTTGCCAAAAACAAAAAAGCTGACTACAGCTTGAGGAAAGTAAAACAGAACTGATGGATGAAACACAGATCATCCTCCTCCTCCTCCTTGCAGGCTTCCTCATCTAATGTAGTAGGATTTTGTCATGCAAAATTGCTGACTTTGTCCCACCACAGCTTATTTAAAATCAGATTTTGAATTTTATTAGATTCTTTAAGTCCTCATGGAAAGCCAATTCATACTGTAGTTTATAGTATCACTGAAAGAACCATGACTTTCATACAAACAAGAAACAGTGTAAAAGCCTCAAAGGCAATTAATCATGATGATTTTACATTTCTGTGAGTCTCCATCAAATGGAAAGCATTTTGATTACATATAGAGCGATTTATGCAATAAAAATTCTTTCACAAAATAAAAGTTACAGTCAATAATATTCTTCTTGAAGATGAAAAGGAAGCTTGAGTAGTCCTATTCTGAGAACTTGAGCACTGTGAACAAAATTCTTTCAGAAATTATATATTCACCACAGAGGGCAACTTGCCTCTTTAGAGTCAATCAAGACAAATACTCTTCTTGTCTAGTTAACCACTAAGAAACCCTGGGTTTGGGTATTGGGTTATTTTGTGAGGAAAGCAAACAGGTTTTGAGCCAAAATATTGCTGCATAAAGCTCAGATAAAAAAAAGAACAACAGCAGAGAAAGGTGTTTGTCTCCCTCTTTTTGTTTGTGCCATGCAGGCAGTGTCAGACCACCCTGCCACAGTCAAGAGTGGAAAAGTTACCCAAATGGAATAAGCAGCATTCTAGAAAGTACTGTAGGAGGTGGCACACAGTTTGTAAACACCTTAAATTTCTATGAGTCCATTGCCTTCATGGACTTCTCAAGGCAGAAGTGCCAAATGAAGATCTTTTGGGACTGCACAGCTTTAGATGAACCTTTACAATTTGCTGTGCCTGAACTGCACTGACTCTCCAAATATTCAATACACTGGACCAATGCTTCAGGGAATACTGGATGAAGCTGACATTTTTCCACTCCAGGAAAACAACTGGCTTTCCTAAAGAAGTAAAAGAAATAAGAAAAAATGCCATCCCTTTATTTCTCTACCTTTGTGTGTCATTAAACCAGTGCACTACAGTACTTTGGTCTTTGCCTTTTAAAAAAACTTTGTTCTGCACTTTGGCAAGGTACTGTTATCATTGAAAATAACTTAATATTAGTGGAGGGCAAGCATTGCAATTTGAGATTTCTTTGTGCTTGTGGATGTTGCCTGCTGCTAACAATGTTTTGCCTTTTTAAAAGGAATGTGTCAACAGAAGAATTAGTGCCGACTCCCAGGATGAAATATGGGAAACTGCTGGAGTTGTGTTCCCTCAAAAAACTTATCAACACCTGAAGAAAATTTATTTAACATGCTGTGTCATGCACATTATGCCCACACAAGACATGAATCATATAAGATGAATGTAATTTTAAGGAAAATACATTATATTAAGCCAAAATTATATTTTTAAAAACCATGACATGAAACATACTAAGCAGCTTAAGAAGGAAAACACCATACAAACTTCCTGAAATTTTTGACCCAATTTTTTATGTGACCTGGTCAGAATCAATTTAATCCTCTGAGATTTGAAGAATCTCAGAATTATACTCCAAGAGCAAGCCCAAAGAAAGCAAAGAGGAGGAAAGCACTGTAGTATTTCTGAAAACAGATTGGCATCTCCAGCCTCTCTGAAACACAGGACTGCAAAAGACCTCTCAAAAGTTCAAATGCTGCAATTCCTAAGCATATCTGTCCCTTAACCACAGGAATGCATGAGTCATTGCTTTGGGCAGTGGAATTTCCTTCAGCTGTCCTGCAGTGCCAAAATGCCTCACCCACAGCCCTTCCTCTGCTCTGGGAGGTGTTCCCCACCCCAGAGCCCCTCTGACACTGATCCCTCACCCGGCAATGCTGATGTTTCTTGCAGTGCACTCACTTTTGCCTGAGGCTGAGTTTCCATGCTGATCCTGACACTTGAAGCCTTAAATTGATTTGAGCCACCATGATCACAGAAAAGCCACGCATAAGAACTCAGATCAGTTCTTTGTCAGTGCAGGCTGTACAGGAATCTTCAACAAAACAGGAACTTTACTAAATACACACACATGTGTGCATATCTATATATATTTAGGAGGACATGATATCTATATCTACATAGATATCACATATATCTCTCTCTATATATCTATAAATATATTTGACACTCAGCCATTGAACAGCAGGTGTCCCAAGGTCACATATCTTTTCCATTTCTCCCCAGGTTTCCAAAATAAACATCCCTGAAAAATATCTCGTTGAACCCTGAGCTTACTGTGCTAACACAACTCTAGGCTGCTACTTGACTGACATTTTATAAACATGAGTGAGATTTTATATCTTGTATTAATTCTTAATGGCTACATGTACTGAATTCAGATTGCAGCTTTCAAAGTTTGAAATGAAACCTGTGGTGCATATACAGGATATCTTCTACAGGATATCCATAAGGGATATTCTACTGTAATTGATTTTAACTTTACAAGCCATATTACTTCAACTGTAAAAGCTGCTATCAGAACTAAAGGAGCAAAAAAGTGGCTAAATAATGAAAAGAAAAGAAAAACAAAACCCCAAAGCCCCACAGCCCTGATGAACCTCTAAAGAGGCATAAATGTATTTATTTTTACTTGGCAAAATAACTGTTACTTAATGGAGAAAAAATTTAACTGATTCTGCACAGTAAATAACTATGCATACAGTGGAGCTGGGGAGGGATTTACTGATTACTAAACTCTGTGACATAAACTTCTGCCATTTGTAGAAGCCTTTGCAATTCTTTATCTAGCTAGATGAGAGAGAAAAAGAGGAGAAAAATAACAACCCAAAAAAACCTCCCACAGTCTGAAATTTTGTTTCATTCTTGGTATATTACTTCTGCATGGTTTTCATTTGGATTCATTACCAAGGCATGACAGACTGTGCTATTAAAAACAAAGCTCATCCCCTTATATAAAATGTGCCTTAGCTGTGAGCTTGCTTGGAAAGCATTGCTGTTCCTTAGATTCCAACTTGCAAAATGGAAAGTTCAATTTTTAGTAAGTGTGTCAAGTATTACTATTAAGAGAGAACAACTTGCAAAACTATACCAAGTGCCAGATTTTTTGACAAAATTCACTAATGCAAGCCATTAGCAAACAGTGCCCTAGGTTTTATTTCCTCCATCTCTTATACCTCTCATGAAAGCGTTAAACTTAAATGGAGAAGAACATGGCATGAGAGGGAGTAAGGAGTCCCTGAATTAAGGAGAAACAATCATCTCCTTTGAAGACATGTCCATGGAGAGTGAAGGTTGACATGCTGAAAACCAACTTTGACTACTATATAAAACGGCAAATTCTGGGTTAATTTTTTTGTGTGTGAAACTGAAAATTAACATCAGACAAGCATTGAGGGAAGAGCACTGTAACTGAAGTGACAGTCTAAAGGCTCCTTCAGTCAACCCAGACATCTTTCACTAGACTTCAAGTACTATTCCTAGGTTCTGTAAATTGTTTCCTAGCAAGTACCATCTAGTATCAGAAATTAGCATGAGGTATGCTTTTAGTTATTTAGGTATTAAAAAAACCCAACCCCCCCAAACCTGCAGGTTTCAACTGAAGTGTGTTTTAAAGTTCAACAGTGACAGAAATTGGTAAAAAACAGACTGATGGGAAAAGTGACTATTTTCAATCTGCGGTGAAATATTTATCATGACTTTTGCCCTTTCAGCTAAAGAGTTTGTGTGCAAATTCACTGTAGCTACCTGAAGCATATTTTCTCTGTAGACTTCCAAGACCACCTGTCATATGTCTCCTTTCCTTGACTTTTTTAGAAGATTTCCTGAAGAAATCCATAGCACCCTTCTTATGGACTGACAAAGAGCAGTCCTGAAGTGACCCATTCTCCTTATTTATATCAAAGTTCCAGAGAGCTCATCAGTTAACTACTTGCTGGAGATTTGCTATAATTGGAGCAGTTCATATACAAGACATGTTAGAATTTGATTGAAAGGGGAAAAAGTCATAAAATGTATGTAGGAGAAGTGTGTAAACACAATATGAAAGTTTTGGAGAAAAAAAAAAGGTTGGCTTTATATGCTTGACAATAAAGAGAATGAAATACAATATAACAGACCATAATAAATTATAATTTCAGCACAGAAGAATATGGTTTTACTTACTTTTTGCCTACATCAGTGAAACATAAAACGAAAAAGAAACCTACTGGCAACTGGAATATGAGTTATTATCTATAGAGATGACTTAGCTAA
The DNA here is from genome assembly GCF_021018805.1 of Prinia subflava. NCBI lineage: Eukaryota > Metazoa > Chordata > Aves > Passeriformes > Cisticolidae > Prinia > Prinia subflava. The sequence goes on along the minus strand of NC_086264.1, from coordinate 8,455,788 downwards.
GGTGAGATAAATAAGCTTTCAGAAAAACAAACAGAGGAAAAATGAGGTTTCTGAGAGAGAAAAACCCTTTCAAACCATGTCACATCCCTTGAAAATAAAGTTTTTTTCATAAAGTTATTGCTTTACACAGTAAAAAGGAGGATATTCAAATATAAATGTATCCTATCATGTAGTGACTGTCAATAAGAGGAAAGTTGGTGGTCTGTGGGAGGTGTTAGGGGAGCTAGATGGGAGCTCAGGTCAGTAGTTTTCACAGAGAGGCTGGACAGAGAGAGGACAGGGCATCTCACAACAGCACCCAGGAGTGACAGAAGTGTTTCAGGATTACTGTGCCTGTGCTGGAGTTTTCACAAAAAAATTCAAGGCCTAAACACAATGAGAAAAACCAGAACAATGATTTATTGCCTCTGAGTCTGCTGCCTGACCACAGCACCAACTCCTCATTATTTTTTCCCCTCATTTTCCCTGCGATAGTGGGAACTGCCATTTCTGCAGAAATGCTGTGGCTCCACTGTCTAAAACAAGAGTGTCCCGAGAGCTTTTGGAAAGACACTGGATACCACAGAACAAAACTCTTTGAAGACAGCCTTGGGCACCTAGTTCAGGTTGGCCAGGGCAACAAATTGTCAAGCCAAAAGGAAAAAGAGCAGTCTAAGCATGTGTTTCACCCCCAAAGCCTGCAGCTCCAGCTAGGAGTAGCCAGGGCATTTCTTCACTAGAATTCTGCAGTTTGAAATTAAAAAAAACCCCACCCTATCATATGGTTTTGTCTATCTTATTAATGTTTAATGTCATTATTTGAATTGCTGATGGATGAAAGGATTAAACCCTAAAGGTATAGGAAGTTATAAACCACATCTTACAAAAGGGGAAAAAAAAAGTAGGTTTAGCATTTTCTGAATATTTTCCCACATAGTGAATAATCCCGTGGAAATCCTACTGAGTTAAGGAGTGTTTGTGTTATATTTTCTCAAGACCAATCACTCTATTTTACTTAATAATAATGAATTAGGAGACTGGTCTAAGATCTTAACAATTATTTTTGCTTTGCAGTTGCCACACACCTGGATGAATTCACTGCCATCAGGTCACGTTCAGCTGGACTTTGCGAAGGCTGGAGAGCCCTGGGATCTGAAATAACATGTCCTTGGTAAAATATTGCTTGCTAAAACTTATTTTAAGATTTTCATCTGGAATTTTCTTGTCCTAAGATAGACCTTGGCTGCAAAGGTACAGGTGTGTTGTTATGGCATCTATTTTCACAAGTTAAACAGAAATTATAACACTAGCAAAACCCTTGCTTGGAAGTGGAAATTCAACTGCACTGCAAAATACTTCTTCTATGATGTATTCAGAAAGAAGATGCCTGCATTTTCCAAAATTTGCATTTGTAACAGAGAGATATGAGCATAGAAAACAAAGACTGTCCAAATTTGAGTAACTGACTGATGGGTTGACATACACTGATGTAGGGATCCTTCATGATAAAGCAGTGCATCTCTTGTTAAAAAGACTTTTCAAATACACTTTAAAAGCTGTGATCCACCTTAGGTCCTTTGGATTCAGTATTCACTGCTTTAGCAGGCTTCTTTGTAAGTTATGTTATTATATAGAACTCTCTGCAGATGTGACAGTGTAAGATGTTTTTCTAAACTGCAGAAAAGCTGAAGTACAGCTTACAGAAAACAGCCATTAAGTAGATCAGGCACGATCAGCTCAAACATGATCTGTGCAGATTGACACCACTGAACAATACAATATGCTTGACTAGCTTCCCCTTCCTCCCTTTCCCCCCTAGCTTCTTAATTCTCTCTTATACTTTTTTTTTCTGGTGCTTCAGGCAATGCTGAGCAGTGGTTTTTTTTCATGAAATGTCAGTTGCCAGGATATAATCTTAATCATTAGTGTGACTGCAAACAAGAATGTTTGGGAACTGATGTTTGCATGTGACTTGGGAAGGTCCAGCTGACTGGTGAGGATGTGTGCTCGTGTCTGGCTGTGCACACAGGAGTGCTCCTCACCTACATGAGGCTACCCAGACACTGAATATGACTACACAATGCTTTAAGCTCTTTATTGTCTCTACTTTCTATTTTTATACAATTGTTTATCAGATATGTTAAGTATTTGGAGCTGATTTACATTTCTATTTTCATTTGCCATGCAAAGGCACTTTTTTTTTCCCCTCTCCGAAATCAACAGCACTTAATACTCCTTCCTTTTGTCTCACAATAAGAATTGTTTGCCTTTCCTCAGGCACTTGTCACATTCTGGAAAGACAAGCAAGCTACTAAGTCACTGCTAGCAAGGTGAAGTTGTACACTGCTTTGTTGTGTCAAATTATTTGGCTTTTTCTTCTAATCAGGCAGAATACCAAGGGCTACAAAAAACCACAAGTTCTCTTGAAAAAACAGCTCTTTCCAGATTTATCAAGTCACAGTTTTTGTTCTTCCACTGCTGTTGGTCTCTCATGGAAATCAAACATGGTATTAGGCAGGGATGCCCCACACATTACTGTAACAGAATAAGATAAATAACTTAACTACCAGCTCCACACTTCTCCCAAAATACCCTACACCTACGCACAGGTAAGGCACTGGTTACACACTGCCTTCCAACATCTGCAGGCATTCATTTTAAACAGGGAAGATTGTGTCAGGGGAGACTGAGTTTGGGCATTAGAAAAAGGGTTTTTCCACAGAGGGTGGCTGGGCACTGCAGGAGTGTCCCCAGGGAAGTGGGGACACAGCTCCAGCCTGGCAGAGCTCAAGAGGCATTTGGACAGTGCTCTCAGGCTGTGACCCTTGGGATGGTCCTTTGCAGGGCCAGGAGCTGGACTCAACCATGCTTGTGGGTCTCTTCCAACTGAGCATATTCTGTGATTTCCTCTGTCTAAACTCTTCATGCTCTATTATAATGGTATGCAGTTTTTAAATCCTCTTTGCTGTTCCCTTTTGTCTGTTTGCATTTCCCTTTGCAGCCATTTGCTGAGAAAATGAGAACAGGTTAAGATAATCAAGTGAAATACAGAGCAAACAAGGGATTTAAGGTTCTAGAGGTCCCATAAAACAGCTGTTTCTTTCTCTATTTACTTTAATATCTGGATTTATGCACTCCCTTCTTTCAACTAGGTAGGTAGCAGACACAGTCTGATTTAAGTGTTCTTCTCTTGCTGTTTCTAAAATCAGCTGTAAATGAACTGTAGCCAAGGGGAATTCTCTCCGGAGCCTGTGCATTCTACCGCTGGAAGAACAACAAGAGATGAAAAATGTAAAATAACCTGGCAATAAAGGAAGGCTAGCACATAACACCCTATAGGAAGCTTCTAGCTGTTAGGAAGTGTGCCTCCTCTGGAAAGTATACTGGGGCAGTGATGGGAAAGAAGCCACACACACTGAAAAGCTGGTGTTGCAGAGACCCAAAACACAGCAGGCACTGCCTTAACAGTACTCATATGCTGAAATAGCAGTCCTGCTGTTCATGAGTACAGGAGCACACTGCTAAAATTACTGAGCTGTCTTTCTAAGATGGTGCTTGTATCTGAAGTTCACCAGGCTGACCTTCAGACTAATCTCCCTTACGTGGTCCAACTCTTGCAGTCACTCAAGATATTAATGTTTGTTTATCTGAACTGTGCTTGCCTACGTGTAAGAAGATATCTTTACCATGAGTATTTTACACTGACCACAAGGTGGATATTAATGTTAAACTGTAATACATTTTAGAAATGGCTCTCATATTCTCCCCTTGAACAGAAACATTTAATCCTGACCATCTTCAGAGTGGTGAGGCACAGCCCTCAACCTTCACAAGGCTCTTGCTCCTCAGGAGCTTGTAGGACACAGTGTTCAGCCAGACTTCTCCTTTTGTCCCTTGAAGCAGTGCAAGAGATGCATGCAGTGTCTCTAATGTGGGATGTTTCTTCCTATCGTCTTTCTTCAGTTAGTTTTGAATGCCAAAGAAAGTACAGGATATAAAGGGTAATTTCCTTTCCTTTGATTCCTGAGTTCCCCTCATTTTAGCTGATGCACACATCTTATCAAGTGATTCAACATGCTAATCAGTACCAGAGAGATTCTGCTCTGCCAAGTCTCAAAATTTAGAAACCTAAAATAATAGATGAGCACCTTCATCTTCATAAAACTGGTAACTGATTGCTTGTGCCTTTAGTGCCTCTTATCTCATGTTAACAGCATCCTATACTAACCAGCAACTTTGCTGTCAGCACTATTTACCACCAAGACACCTAATCCCTTGGTTTTTTTACTTGATCTCAATGGTTTATCATGATCTCTTTTTGAAAACTCCAGAGAGAATAACTAAAAAATGGAATTCAAACAGGTTTACACAAGATTTATCCCTTAAAATTTAGATAGACTAAGTGGACTTTTTTCATTTCGTAACTTTTAAACAAGTAATAAATCTCATATATCCTCAGCAGTGCTGTCCAGTCAGTCAGAGTTTTGTTTAACTGCTAACAGGAGTGCAGTTAGGTCAACAGAAAGCATTTTGAGGTTTCCCCTAAACGTGGTAGCTTAATTTCTTTCTACAAAGATCCTCAAGTGCAATTGATGGTTTTCATTCAGTTGATCCCTGTAAACAATCCCAAGGATGTTTTTTCATTCTTTGTATCCCTAGTCCAGTAAAAAAAAAAAAAAAAAAAAAAAAAAAAAAAAAAAAAAAAGTCTTTCTCTTTTCCTGCTACCAGTCCTTGTGCCAGAGAAATGATTGCTGGATTCTGAAACATGCTGACCCAAGTCATATCTTACTCTGAATTTGACATTTTACACCTATAATATGGAAGAAGAATGGGGTCTTTGAGAATATCATCAATGTGTATGAGAATTCTATTTCAGCGGGATTTGTTAGGAAGAATATGAATTTAAGTCTTGCCACAAATTGTGTTTCCTTCTGTGATAACTGCCTTTCTTTCTGCCTCTCCCACTTTGAAGATTGTCTGAAAGGCCTGAGGGACACAAGGAGCTGCTCTTTCCCAGCCACGCCGTGTGTCACATCAGCCACAGAGGGCAGTGGATTCAGTTTGGGCAGGTATGTATATTGTATATGTATACAGGCAAAAGAATTGCTCCTAAGTAAAACTAAATATTTTGCTTGTGACTTTGAGGCAAGAATTGACCTGTGATTTTATGAGAAAAGGCAGAGACACGTTTTGAGTTGTGTTTATACATGTCCTTAAAATTAGAATCCAATTAGCAATGGCCAGAAGGTAAAAGGACAAATATTTGGCAGGGTGATGCTTCATATTTGGTTCCATATCTCGCCCAAAAACATTTGCAATTACACTGGAGAAACCTCTTTCTTGTGTTACTATCAAACCAGCCAAAAATGAACAATAAAGTGTGATTGTGTTTACCACTGAACAGATATACCATCAGAGGTTACTCCAGAAATTAGGTTCTCTCCTGGAGAACCTTAGTACATCACTGCTTATGAATTGATTGTTTTTGTGTCCATTTCTTGCTTTCCAATAACCCTGTGAGATGTATTGAGTCACCCCAAATGATGTGCGACCTCTCCCCAAGTACAGCATCAGTAGCATCATTTGGAAAACTAAAAGCTAATTAAAAAATTATTTGTTCAAAAAAAGTTACTTCTGGAAAGAATAAAACAACAAACCAACCCTCTAACAACAACAAAAAAAAAACCAAAAGAGGTGTTGGCTGACAGAAGCAATGAGGTTATTAGCAACAGAATCAGAAACATTCATGGTAAAAAAGAAAGAAGATAAATTAAACATTCATATTTTATCTCAGTTTCTGAAATATATGTTCTTAAGCCTACTTTGAAGTACATGATTAAATTCTCCAAAACCTTTTTATCTTTCCTTGATTGCTAAAGTTTGCTATCAGTGCAGAGCGTGTAGCTGATATTGTATATCATCAAACTTGTTTCTTTATCTTCAAAAGTAACATCTAAACTTGTTATGAATAAACATAAACAGGATGCCTGTTCCTCGTTTATTAAATATAAGCTGTAATAGAGAGAAAGCACACACTCTGCAGCACCGTGGCAATGGAAAATGTGTTCTCACCTCCAGAAGAAACACAGGCTGCTGAATTTGGGGCATGTAGAGGAATGGATGATCTGAGCTGAAGAAGAAATAGGATTCTGGAAAGGGAGGATGTGCACAGGTCTCCAGGAAAGCCTTGTGGTAACTAAATGATGCCTAATTTTTCTTGCCTTTCATTTGGTGGCCTTCAGGATGCAAAGAAGAGTGGGTGGAGGTGATGATGATGATGATGATGGAAGCCGACTCCCTCTGGCCCAGTGACTCTGTAGGAAATTCCAACTCAGAGTGTGAGGGTAAGTACAGAACACGAGAGAAATGGAGGCACAGAAATAAGCAAAGAACATCTCCAAGGACCCATAGCAAAATATTCCAATATAAGGAGACATAAATGTATCAATAAAGTATAATGAGCAATTCTACATTGCTGCCATAGCTACGTAATTTACAGAGTTGCCAAAAGATAATAGTTTTGAAGAGCCTGCCAAAAGCCTGGTAATTTGCATATAATTGTCAATAATGCTTTCTCATTTACTAGATGGAAGTTTGCTTTCACAGGATAGAGTTATTGGAATTCAATTTGCAGTCTCTGTTTTTATGACTTTTCTATACAGTACTGTATTATTTAGAAATAAATATGGAATTTTAGATGCAGTTTTCAGTCTCCTGCCCAAAAGCAAAAAATAGAGTATATCTTTTCACTTGAAACTAATAAAAATAGAAAGAAAATTATTAGAAAATGAGAAGTACAACACCTCTTTGGGTTTCAGTCCATCTTATCTGAAAACACTTCTCAAATTATTTATCTGAAGTTTCAGTGAAATAAACATCTTGATTGATTTTGCAGCAAGGTCAGTATTCAGCTTTTGATTCACTAAACCCATGGGAGTGAATTTATTATGGGTGTGAGCTACTTTGAAGTGAATTTGATGGTGTTAAAAACTTAGACTCAACATCGTATCCTAGATTGGGATAATGTTTTTGGATTTCATGAACAATAATCTTTCTTTGCAGGGATATGACTGTGGATGAAATCTTCATCCTCCTGAAGCCATAGCAATTCTCCCAAAATATTCAACAACAGCCAGGATTTCAATACAGGTTTGTTTGCTTTGCAAGGAGAGGTTTTATGGTTAACATGATAATACTGCATGTATAAAATATGTGCAAACTATTGAATCTCCACTTGAATGTAGCAGAAAATATTTTTAACTAATTTATCACCATTTTCTTAGTTGTCATTAAATATCTGCAAAATAAGAATTTTTCTCATTTTTCATGTAATGTGGCAAAATGAATAATCTTAATAAATCAAAATAAATATCAATTCTATACATACATACACAGTTGCTCTCTGTGCTCTTTTCCTTTTGCACTAAGAAATCTTGATTTTGTGCATTGACATTCACTTGTGTAGTCTCTGCAATTAAGTATGTAAATTTGAAAACTTCATCTATAAATGATGGAATAGATATTTCCGTAACACTTTGCGTACATAAAACTTCCTGACAGTCTGTGACTAAATGAAGCATGCATGCAAATAAAGCTCCTATTTTTGTGTTTAAACTCAGGATCCCATAGCATGCAAAGTTTGGGCAAAAAATACTATATCAAACAGCAGCTCTGCTTGGAGTTTTCCAGACATCTGATCTGATTTTTACCAGGTTTTTCTTAACCAGCTGATCTACCTCAGCTTTAAAATATGTTTTTATGTTCCTCTCTCCTCCTCCAAAAGACAGAGAGACAAAATAGCCAGTGCTCCCCTGATTAGGGCTTTACTTTGTAGTGTGGATTCTAGTTTATTTCTCCAAGGCATAACTACACATTCAAGGACGACAAAGTCACTTAGGTGACACTGCTGACCCTGCAGATAAAAGTGCACTGGTGGTGGCATTTCAGACCAGCATAGGCTTGAGTGCAGTGAGGAATAAGTAACCTCACTTTGGGAGCTCGTCCTGACACAGCAGGATCATGGAACGTCTTTGCAGCTACCAGAAAAATGCAGTGTCAATCTGCAGCCACTCAGCTAAGTCTCAGAGCAGAGCACAGGATGATCCCTCACTAAATTGTGGATATGAGCTGCAAAGGAGGTCAAGCCTTGCACCAGCTTTTTAAGATGAGTGGAACACCAGCTCTGAATAGAAAGATTTAATACCAGTGTGAGCAGCTAACTAGATAAAACCACAGGGAAGATATTGCTTTGTAAATAAAACCCCGAGTGCATTCTTCAAGAGTTTTACCTTATTTACTATTATTCTGCCTCAAAAGAGAAAGAAAGCGGGCCCCTATTGAAAACATAGGATTGTATAATATTTCTTTCATAAATAACATCTCTATGCACAGCACTGCTTTAACATGTCAACTGTAACTTGGATTGCAGCCTTTAATCTATCGTGTGCTGCACGTGTGCTGCAATAGAAACAAATAATTCATGAGCAGAGCTCTGTGCCATACACATGATATATGAATCTTCCTCTGAAGTGGAATATATGCTATACCTCATTGTACAGTGGTATGATTTTCTTTTTTAATTGCATATATTATCTATTTAAAATTTATTTATCTGTCATGACAAGCTGGGTGCCCATAGGCCACTAAGTATTCAAGACTTTGGTAACATAAAGCCATTTTTTCTCCTCCATGAATAGCACATTTTCTTTAGTATCAGTCAATTTTGTGGAAATATTTGTGAACACTGAACACATTCCATAATCGTTTGAGCAGTAAAAAAGGGGACTTCTTTCCAGAAAACTCCAAATACTGTTTTGAGATTGTTAATAAAAATACTCCACATATTTCACATTAAAATAGATTACTACTATTAAAAAGAGAGGGAGAGGGATGGCAGGAAGTAGAAAAGGACAATGTGTCTTAGGCTCTTTACTTTGTCCTACAAGTTTTTCCTTTGATATGATACCTGAACATAAGAGTTATTGCTCAAAAACTGCTGCCCTTGGCTGTCGTGCTTGGATATCAAATCTCTTTCTGCTAATTTTCATCAGTCTCATCCCTTCAGATGTTCTTGAGTTTGTCCTGTCTTAACAGGGCCTTGTAAGTCCACACTGCCATCCCTCAACATCCTGCTCACCACAGGCAGCAATGACATGTTCCTGCAGTTGAAAAAAAAAATTCTCATCTGTTTCTGTGCTCCTGAGGGGAACTCTGCAACATTTCCTTTCCTCCTCCTCTCCCTCATGTGAGTTGGCGCATTAATTTTTAATGTATCCTCTCCCAAATTTATGTAGTACAGGAGAAGTCCCCGACAGCAGGTGAGATCCAGTGCTCGCGGAGGGAAGCAAGGCTAGACAAAGAGCTTTTCAGGAATGAGATAAAACAGCAGCAAAAAACAATAATACAGTTGAAAACCTAAAGCTAGCTAGACCCAAGAGACGGATAAAGTGTGCACTTTCGGTAAACTGTACAAGCTTTACAACTTCTGCCTCACTCCCACAGTGTCTTGGAAGCAGAGCTGATCATGTGTTGTTTGCGTAGCAGACAGCTGTAACTCCGTAAAGATGCCCCAGAGATCCATTAAACAGCGTGAAGAATGTCTTTTGTGGGTGTACGGGTTGAGAGGGATCAGGGACTTCAAGGAAGCACAAAACACAGCAAGGAACAGGCAGTGCAGTGACTACCACACTGTCCACTTGGGTGTTCCTTTATCCAGCATGAAAATAGGCCAAATTTACCCAGAAAACTCCTGGGTTTAAAGAGCTGTGATTTCTTAATGAATTATTTTCTGTTTCACATCTTATCTGCATGTTTTTATTGCTAATGAATTTCTATTATAAACTGACACCTGAAAGAGAATTAGTGCCATCATTACAGCTTCTTGCAACATATTAGCTTTTAGCTGCACTTCTGTTAATTATTTTCCTTGACAATAAAGTATTGCTGAGATAACACAGAATGGTGTTAGCTTTGGCCTTTCCATACAAGCAGTCTGGGAGCACATCTGCTCAGCTGCCACAAAAAGCCACTTTGCTGCAATCAGTAACCCCGAGGCTGGGAATCTACTGTCCCTCCTGCAGCCAGGGATGCCCACATCCATCACCACAGCCAGCACCTCTCCACGTGAGAGGTCCTCTGCAGCACTTCAGTGCATCCAGGTTCCCCTTATCTTTCACAGAAAACATGGACACATAGAAAATAAGTCCTGCCAATGCTGTGCACTGAGAATTCATCCTTACACCTACTGAGGACACCTGCAACACGAGCACAAAGACACAGGATCTGGACGTATGTCATGGGTTAGCACTGGCCAGATGTTAGTGCACCCATGAATATATGTTTTTTCTCTAACAACTCCTGTGGGATGTGATCAGGAACAGAGCAGAGCAGGCTTAAATCTTGAAAACAAAAAAAAAACCCACCAAAACTTTATTAATTACATAAGAACAGGGACAGAAATACTCTTAAACACACACAGAGACAGAAATAAAAACTTCTTAGAACATTTCTTCTCCCAGTTTCTACCTCCCCACCCATCACTCTTCAAAAACCAACTCTTGGGTTTTAGATTAAACAATCACCACTCAAAAACAAACTAATCTTCAATTCAGCAAGGGAGAGAGGAGTCTCTCTCACACCACAGACTGTTCCTCAGAAAACACGGGTCCACCCCTTATGTGTTTCCATGTCACCCATAGCACCGCCCGGAGAAGTCTGCCAGGGTGACTCTCTCTTTTTCCTATGTCCAGCGCTCTCACCGCTGTCTCATAGGCCACAACTACATACAGGGCTTTTTAAGGATGCTGCATGCCGAGCTCTCCCCTTTTCACCCAGGGGCCGGGGTTCCAGGAGCAGGTCTGCCCTGAGGGCAGAGGGCACCACCTCACCCTCCCCCTCTCTTCTCTGCTCGCTCCACTCTTCAAGTGCCAGTCACTGTAGCAAAAGCAAGGGGCAGCTGCATCCACCCAAAAATGCAGTTTTATGTTCAAAAGAGACTCAAGTTCAGTCCATGGCTGACATTATGCAAGAAAAGTCCAGCTCCAAGGCTACTCCTCTCATTCTTCCATCGAGTTCCTTCCAATCATGCTTTATCATCTCGGTCCCAGGCCGCTGCCCTCTCTCCGAAAACCACCAGTCATGAGAATCAATGTCTAAGAAAAGTTTCTTTCTGCCAAGCAAGGGTTAACAGTTTCTTCTCAGCAGGGTGCTGCAGGCTGAGGCACTCTCAGGCTCCGCAAACCCCCACGTGGCTGAGCACCTTCTCCCGGAGTTTGGGGGGAGGAGGGGGGTGAGCACACACAGAAGGCACTTCCACAGTTTTCCACCCCTCCATCCTGGACGGGGCAGCTCAGTTCCAGTCCTGTCCCCTCTCTTCTCCCCCCCCCGGGCCCCAGCTTACTTTAGTTCCACCGCGTGGTTGTCTTGAGCCTGGCCACGTGGCTCCCCTCCCCCACTCAGCCCAGAGCTGAGCAGGGGAGAAGAGATGTTTCCACTGCTGAAACCGGAACCCGAAAAGAGGCCGAGCCCCTCAGACTCCTGCTTTTAACTCTTTGTGTCCTCAGAGGCGTGTCCAAACCTCCGAGTGACCAACCCAGGTGCCAGCAGAAAAGCTGATCACTGATTGGACTGCCCACATCTCCCTGGAAAAATTCACCTCCCCCCCCCAACCACGACAACGTACTCCTGAGTCCCACTATTTAGGATATAAACTTTGTTGCTCTCCCTTACCTCAACTCAAAAAAAAAAAAAAAACATATATATTTATATATATACACACACACACATATATATATATATTAAAAAAAAATCGAGCAAGCAGATAAATTGCAGCAAAAAAACTGCTTCAAACCATTGAAGTGCACATTGCCTGGTGCAGTTGAGACCTCCGAGGTTATAAGGGAAGGACAAAGCTTACGTTCATGATAGTGTTTCAGCACAGCACTGACCCAGGACACCCTGCCTGTTACTGAACTAGCACCCAACAGCTTGTTTCAAGTTCTTGCCATGAGCTTTGCCTGCCACATTTGTCCATCATATCTGCTCAGGGGTCTAAAATGATGGTTTATTTAAATACTTGCAGCTCTTGCTTTACACCAAGGTAGAGCATATGGGTGGAAAATATGGTCTGCATCTCCTGTTTTGAAATAAAAACTAATTTCTTAAATCTTAGTGGCCCACACTATAGAGATAAGCAGGTAAAAGCTTCTACAATTTCCTTATAACAATGTAAACATTCACCAATGATCAAATGACTGGTGCTATCATACTTCCCACAGGCTGCACTCCACACTTCTAATAATTGTTAATACTCCTTAAACATTTTAATTTTTTCTGCAAAATGTCATAACTGAGAAAGATGGAATGAATGAACATGTTAGATAAATCAGAAAACCCTATGGAAAGTGTTGCAGTTGGGAAATAATACTATTAAAGTAATTTATTTCTTTCTTTACAGAACTCTCCAAAATTGCTGAGTGACAAATTATCATCCTCTTTGGCTGATAAATTTTTTGTCAAAAAAAAAGCAAAGATCATTTGGGGATTTATTGGTGTTTGGGTTTCATTTTTTTTTTTTAATCTTTCACTGTAGAAAAATAACACTTGAAAAACTTCATACTAAGAAACTGAAAAAACCCCAGTATTTTCAGTGTGGGAGGTGTTACAGTGCAATTCTACAACAGATAACGCCTGTTTAAAATATACACCAGCAGCTCATGGCACTTGTCAATAGTGTGTATCCTAATGTGCCACTTTACTTGCCCCTTTACGCCTTATAATATACTCTGTATCAAATTATACTTTGTAAATCAACAGGAATTTGTTGTCTGTTTCTCTGAGACATCATTGATTACAAAATTCAAATTTTGATTTGCATTTCAAGCATTCAACCCTTGCCAATGAAGACTGCAGAGTCAAAGCTCTTCTTAAAACATCTATTAATATGGAAACCTTTAACTGGAGAGCTGGCAGGGACAAAAAAATCACAAACGCAGGAGAAGGTTTTAGGATATTTACAGTTCTGTATTGTAAAACAATAATAAATTTTATCTGATAGAGTTACAAGACAAAAATCTAATAATGAAGCGAGTTTACTGCAGGATGAGTTGAGGAAATAATACTGGGCTATTTTTTTTTTTTTTTACTTTTCAAAAGGAAAGGTTGGGTAACTAGCAAGAAAAGAGAGTGAAAAACAAGAGTTCAAGTCCTCCACTACAGCAGATGGCAAAGATTTCTCAAGGCAAAGATTAAAAACTTACTAGGAATTTCCATGGTGGGCACCAGGACAAAATATGAAGGGAAAGGCATCAACTGCAGAACGAGACAAAACTATTTATAAAAACAGACTGAAAACAAGCATACACTTTGGAAATCTCTAAGTGTACAGATCAACTGAGATTTATTAGAATTGAAGCTGAGCTGTAATTCTGGAGGAAGATTTAATAAACAGCAAAAGTTTCTTAAGCCATAAAAGGGAAAGATGAAAAATGAAACAAGAAACTTGATTTCCACTGACATTCAGCCAAAGTCAATTTAGTTATAGTCCACAAATAAAAATACTGCTTTTATGTTTGTTAATAACATTAGTAATTAACAACAGAGCAACTGGAGAAGAAAAAAACAAAATAAGAATATTATTCATCATGTTAGGATTTAAAATTTTAAATGGAAATTGTAAAAGAACGCAAAAAATCCTGAGCACTGACATGCCTTGGGTTGGGAAATCCAAATTGCCAGTGAACTTAAGAAACACATGAGAAAAGGATTTAATGAATCTATCAAAGTGAGTTGGTATTTATGAATGCAGAATAATCAATCTGCAATTTAGGAAAGGGGAAAATAAAATGAGAACATATGAAAACCAGTTACTCTGACTGCAGTAGTATTATCAGCTTAAGAAGAACTTTAGGAAGAATATTGTCTGGATGAGAAGATGACAGGAAAAAAAGATAAGCCTTGAGACCACCATGGGTTGGTCAGAAAAAAATCCAATGTGTTAGATGTGGATGGTTAACTTCTCCAAACATCTGTTTTGAATGTCTGTTTTCCTCTTGCTAATATTTTTGCATGTTAATGTTTATAAGTTTATAGGACACAGAGCTTAAAATTATTTTCAAAAGGGAAGAAAAATGAATACAAATATGAATATGAATACAACACAAAAAGAATGGAAAATATTTCTGTGAAATCAATATTAAAAAACCGCTTTAATTTATAAAAAGTCCATCTATGTCTACTCCCAGAATTTTCTGATAGAAGAGTAGGTACTATTATGTGAGCAAAAATTTAATTTTGGGTGCATATTGTTGGTTATGGGCTACAGCTTTGGAAAAAAGGCCAATTGATTGTTCTCCATGAAACCACACGTGGGCATTAGGCAAAGGTATCCCACAAGCCAGGCTCCAGATCACACCTCAGCCACGAGCTGAAACCCGTCAGTGTCTCCAGAAAACCACGAGTGGTTACACATTCTGCTCCTTGAACCCAAGGTTCCCCCTCCTCTCTGTTGATACTTTTGTTTTCAGTCTTCTGCTCCAAAAAAAGCCGCCAAACTGTCTTCCAGTTCTCACTGTTCATTACTGCACACCTTCCCACATGGGTTCCTTGGCCACAAGCCACAGTGATGAGGCAATCTCATCTTTCATAATCCCAAGGACAGCTAAAAGCACTTGTCGTGCTGTTAGCATCTAATGTTTTCATGACTTATTATCTATTTCCCAGCAGCATTTGTTGTGGGCTGTTAGAAATGAGCACGCAGTAGCATTGTAACTCTTATGGAAGCCCAAGAAGAAAGCAGTGGCACGTTCTGCATGTCTTCAAGGACACCTACCACAACAACCATGGAGCACTGTGTCACAGGTCCCTAGCGTGCTGCTCCAGGCACTTACAAGCTACACGTCAATCTCTGAAGATCCCTGGAGTTTCTGGTGGCTGCACAAACCTTGCACTGATCAATACATTTCCTACCCGGGGATAAGTCTGGCTAGACACAACCTCCAGAAGCCAAGTGCTTAGTTCATGGGAATTAAACAGCTCCTGTGTAAAAGCCAGCTGCATTGCCTGGGTGAGAGTGAGAGGGGCAGCCACACACAACAGCTACACAAGGAATTGGAATAGAACATCCACAGCTTCTCAGCTTGTGCAAGAACGGTTGGGTCTGTCATCCCATGCAGCTTGAACACAACAAAACTGAACAACTTTTGATCCCTTTGCCACCTCTTACCCCCCAGAAACTCAGCTGTACCACACCCAGTGAATCATAGAGAACACAAAACAAGCCAAGGAGTTCCAGATCTTTACCATGAGAAATCTATGGGGTTTTGCTGACAGTCTGCAAACAAGACTCCTGTATATACCTTCAGTCCATTTGCTCACCAGCTGAATTATTTACTTTTCAAGCTGTGACAAAAACTTAGGTACAAGTTAACTTTGTGCACCCGTGCTACAACTTTCAATCTTCAAATCTTCCAGTCCCACAAGAACTGCTGGCAATGGTGGAGGGAATTAAATTGCTGCTTACTCCACGTAGCAATAAACCCTTTCCCCCCAGTAGCATCTTATCTCACTTGCTCCCCACATGGGATGTTATCTCTTCCAAAGACTTTCCAAAGATTTTCTGATTTTCAGTCTGAACTGTAAGTCTACATCTGACCTGTGAGTGCACAGGAACTCCCCCAAATTGTGCCCAAATTTTTAACCATGTCCTTGCTTTCCCTGTTGGATTTCCACCCTTCCTCCTGAGGCTGGTTCTCTAGCTCAATACAAGCAGCATGCTGATGCTTCCTTCATCATAATTTTAGAACAAGATTAGCCACTTTTAATAAATGTCAACATACCAGTTATACAAACATCAGGAGGGATAGTTCCTCATGATAAGAAACCATTAATGTTGTAATAATTCTGTGTATTTACAGCTGTCATACCAAAAACTTTCTGCAAATAAATTAAACGTGGTATTTTATAAGGGCATAGGAATGACATCGGCAAAAAAATTAAAATGTAATTCATATAACTGCCAACAAGGTAAAGCAGTAATGACGGCTGTGTTATCAATCTCTGACTATGCCTTATTAAGTAATTTAAATATTTTTAACATTTTAAACATGAAGTGTACCTTGAATAAAAAGAACATGTGCCAAGCCAAAAATTAAATGATGAATAGCACGTAACAAAAGGGTAGATATTCTGAAAAAATTAACTGAAGATAAAGTTTAAATCAAAACTGAAAGTACATTGCAAGTTGACAAATGATGCTGTTAAAAGTCAGGAAGATCTAATACAGAAGACACCAGAGAGGAGAAAGCTGTTCAAAAATGGTTGTTACTATATTTATAGCTCCTACAGTTTAGGAAAGAAAAAGAGTAGACACAATTTATAAACAGAATTGATATTCTGGGCAAGTCTACAAAAAGAAGTCAAATCATATAAATGTGATTGCGCATGGTAAAAAGCAGGCAGTAGCTTTTGTATTTGCTGTAATCTAAAATTTAGGTCACTGGACTGAAAAGTGCTAGTCTTATGTTATAACTTGTGCTCTGCCTGACTTGCAGAGACCAGGGATCATTTGTTTCAGGGATTTTTTGATCTGTAATACAAGCAATAAAAACAAAATTAAAATAGCTGAAGAACTGTATTTAAAGTAAACAAACAAACATACAATTCATGGGGAAAAAACCAAACATTTTGATCTGCAATTAATCTGTTAATTATACAATAAATTATAATGAACATTTTAAAACTCTCACCCAGTATTGTAGGATAGCGAAAAAGAAGCAATATCTGAGACATTAAATACTTAGGAGCAGAAAACGTACACAACAGGATTAAAAAGAATCCTTTTTGACTTCTTTGTTTGTAATAAAAGATTACTGTGTATCCAGTTATGGAGATGATGCAGGCAGAGAAATACAAAGGAAAAGTCTGGGAACACCAACAGGAATTATGGATCTATAAGTCATCTGTGTATAAGTGATAGCATAAGCCATAGGAATGAACAAATGCAGGAAGAGAATGGTAAAAATGAAGTATTAAAATGACAACAGCAAACAATGAAACAATAAATGTAACACTCAACTGCCCCCTCCTACCTAAGTCAACCACCTGAATGCACGACAAAACTGGAGTGCAGTCCCCTGGACATCAAATACTGATGGCAGTCAAAGGACAAGGCACTGCAAGGACATCTTCTGTGCCTGATCCAGTATGGCCAATGCCAATGACAGATCAAATAAAGGCAGATCACAAAAAACCTCACTTGATTTCATACATGAGAGTCATTTAAAACTTCCAAAAAATTAATTCACTTGAGTGCCCTGTTTTTATCCATGACTGAAGGGGGTTAAAACACCACTAAGGAGTGTGAGAAGAGATGGCTGAGGAAGTACATTCCAAGACTGTCAAGACAACAAGAGTCACCATCAAACAGAACAGCCAGCATTAAAAAAATCTGATTTCTTCATTACTAGAGTGCTTTACTGTGGGTAACTCAAAGGCTAAACACATAGTAATTTTGGCCAAAACAGTACATATTGCCATCAAATGAAACTGAGGGAGAGTATCCAAATATTCCCAAAGGTGTAAAAATGTTCCATGTTGTGTCATATCTCTCAAGGATCATCACATGACAAATACTTATAATTTAATTTAAAGATAAAAGATGACATTCTGGGATGCATCTATTTCAGAATGAAGAGTAGACATACATGAAATGTATGTCTAAAGCATTAGGAGAAATACTGAAGAGCTACTTGTGTGTTACAATTACCTCATTCAAGCAAAATACAGCACCAGACTCAGCTCCAGCAAGATTTCACGTTCCTGTTAGACTGTACAGTCCACGTAGGTGTATTTCTGTGTCCCCATTATCCCTGTGAATGCAAGAACATTTTTGTGAGTCAACCGCCCATCTGGAAGTTAAATTTGTTTCCTAGAGTATGTATTTGTCAATCCTACCACAGAGGCTGCTTGAGGACAGATGAGAAGAAACAGCTCCTACTTCTGCAGGATGAAAGAGCAGCTCAGGACTGTCACGACACAAAGAACCTCAGAGTGCTCCCTTCCCTGGGCTGTGCTCTCATGTCAGCAGCAGGGAGCAGAGCACATAATATTTACTGCATCTTTGGAAGATATTATGCTTTTCTTGCCAAAGCTGGGCGTACTGACTAACTAAAAAGAAGACTGATTGACACCAACATAGGCTGAGATGTGAACACTTTGCACAGATGTGAGATGGTAGGGCAGGGGGAAAGGATGGGGAGGAAGGAAAAATAAAAAATAAATGTTGAAGAACAAAACCAAAGCTATCATTAAAAGTAACTGTTGTTAATCTGAAAAGAGAAAGAAAATAAATTTGGCATACAACACGTACAGACAGTCTTATTTTAAACAAGAGCATCTTCAAACTTTTCCATTTGCTGTCAGCATCTCTCTAAGTGCTATTGAACCATGGAACCACCAAGTAAGTGAAAGCAGGATGTCAGGCTGAAGTGGAAAGTAAAGCGCTGTTCTGAAGGTCGTGGTGACAGAGGAGGCACAAAATGACCCTTGTTATGCAATGGCTCCAAACACTGAATAGTCAACAAAGCTATCATTCTAATAAAAGCAAAGTACTGCTGCTGTAGTCTGTGACAAAATGAATTATGACTCACAAGAGGCAAATATTAATGAGAAGCTGCCTATCAGAAAGTCCCTAACATGACACAACTTTGAGAAGTGTCTCATATATAAACTCTTTTCCAAAGTGTTTTTTAAATAAACATCTAGAAGTGATTACACAACAGGTTGCTTCAGAAGATAGCTAAAAAGCCTTGCTTTTACATTTTACAGCTATTTAGTGGAGCAATGGAGAGTATTTCAGATTTCAGTCTGAGGATTAAAGAAAGTCCCTGACACAGAATAATTACCAGTAAATACTTATTTGTGTGTGTTTCAATTCCATTCTGTTTCTGAATATACGTCTCCTGAATCTTCCCTGCTGCCTAAGTCCAGACAGAGAACCAAACATCACATCCTACTTTTTTTGTGCACTTGGAAGGACAGAAGGGGGAGAAAACTCTACTAACATCTTTCTTTTATGTACATAGAGGAAATGTACATATTTTATGTCATAGAGGAAACTAAAATGTCTCAAAACATAATTCTTTTTTTCCTTTATTTTCTTTTCGTCTATGCTTACCTTCCTTCTAACCCATTCACCAGGACATTCAGACTAAGAGAATTCCAAAAGGGGCAGGATTTGACAGAAGCTTTCTGAACAAAAGTCACTCCAGCTGGCTAAACAAAAGTTGTCTGTGGCTGTGCAGGTGGTGGAGCTGCATAAGGCAGCTTCCTGAGGGTCTTATTCCCCCTTTTCTGTTCATGTTAGTTACCACTTATTCCTCAGGCTCTGAAGGCAAAATAAATTGCGGTTTTCAGAGCGTAGATTTTATTTATGTGTAACTAGAATTGTGTTTATATTTTTATATACGCAGCTGTTATTTCTAGATTAAGCTGAAGCACTGAAATGATCTGCATCTATGTTTACATGGGGCCAGCACCATAACTGCACACAAGCCTGCACTCCAGGGGCTCACAGGTGCCTGGCAGAAGAGAGAACAGGTTTTGAACAGCTTTGCTCATTGCTCAAAATCAGAAAATAATTTCTGCAAAAAATAGCTCAGTTGTAGTGACTCACAAAATTGCACTTTTTTTTTTTTTTTTTTTTTTTTAATATTTCTGTTCACTGATTAAACAAGCAAAAGTCTCAGATCCCCCTGTGACTAATAACCATGCTTGGCACTTCACATTATTGCAACTCACAAAATTCTCAAGATTATACTAAAAATTCCCTTCCCTCTGTTTTACAGAATCCATTAATCAGAATTGTTGCACATAACAAGTACAATGACAATTTATAATAGCAATACTCTCTTAGTTACCTTTCTTTCCTAGAAATGGACCTCTGTGTGTATAATGTGGAACAGAAAGATTGTTCTGATAGTAAACTAGAAAAAACACCTTGCCATCCATTAAAGATACTGATTCATGTTTTAAGCAAGTCATACTGTGCTGAAGTAGAGCCTCTATCAGGCCTTTTGCACAGATGGTAGCACAGATTTTTAAATTATTATTAGATTATTAGATAATTGTGCTCCTCTCAACCCAAATATAGCCTATCTTAAAACATCTTTTGAGCACTACTGCATTAAAAGTGGGTTCCTGAAATGATCCCAAATTGTACACTTTCATTAACATGCATGGTATAGAAGGATAGAGAAAGACAAATAACATAGCCATGTGAAAACAATGAAAATAAAGTGGTTTATTATCACTCTTAAAAAGAAAGGTTAGCTAACAGTCTATGCCTATGTGTGTACATATGATATAAACCTAAAAAAAATAGATAATATTTTACATGTTCTTAATACTGGATTTATGAATTACCAAGATACTCAGAAAGGAAAACACACATGGTTTTCTTTGCATTGTGCAGGTAGAAACTTCATTTGAGCCCCCCATCCTGTAATATTTTGCTTTTTAGTGTAGTGAACCATTAAAAGTGAAAGACTTTACTGAGCTAAACAGAAAAAAAAACAAAGCCCTTATGACACTAAAAAAACATGCCTGAAGCAATAGTTTTTTATACATCTGACTCCCATGGTTCTCTCTCACTACCTGTGATTAGTCACACATGGATCCTTATACATTTGCTTCAGTATCATTTTCCACACTTGTATCTGACACAGATTTTACCTCCTGCCTTCCCCACCTAAGCTCTGCACCTGTTGGAAGATGGTGTTAGGGGATGTGCTCACGAGCTCATACAAAGGATTGTGCTACTCTGAAATTCTGTATTTGATGTGTTCTGGAAAACATTCATGCCACAAACACGTTTCCCGTGTTAGCAGATTTCCTATCAGCTCAACCTGCCTATGGCAGCTACCTCCATCATCATGAACACTAGTCCCCAGTTGAGAAGTGGGAGTAAGTGACTTAGAAAGTGATAATAGAGGTCATGCCACTCAGTGGGATGCCACTTCGTGTTTTGCTTATCGTGATCTAGCTCCTATCAATCCGTTCCTCCCACCTCCTCTCTACAGAAGCTTTGGTGGCCTGTTGCATGCTGAGTAGCAGATGTTCTTTTCTTGATATTACATGCAAATTTTTCAAGCAGCTGCACAGAACTGATATTATCATATGAGAAACATCATGACTTTGACGTTTTCTGCTGCAACTAATTCATTTTCCTGTGTTTCTTTGGTTCTTAAGAATTTACAACTGAGTATATAATAATAATAATAATAATAGCTATTATTTTTACTGTTGTTGCTGCAGTTGTTGTATCAATTTATCTGTTTGACTGTGGGACATAGAAAAATTTCTTGACTTTCTTCCTTATCACAACAACTGATTACAGTATGCTCTTAAGACCTTGTTAAGTTCCTTTATAATTTGTTGACTTAGAGACTTTGTTTCTTCTGAGTTGGAAACACCGGGATATCTAGGTGTAAAGCTCCACTTAAATCAGGCATCTTGGGAGACGCAATCCTCTTTCAATGATTGTGAGAGACTGAAATGTAACGGCTTAAACACTGCTAGGGAGGAGATTTTCCCATTATGACAAACCTAAATAAAGAGGCTGAGACCACCCGAGCCCTCCCCTCCTTCACCTGACTGCAGCTTTGGGCTGGGACTTGAGCTGCCTGACAGAACCCGAGACACGATCAAGGTGACACTGTTGTTCAATTCCCTCTGGTCTAGGGACAAGGAAACAAGACCAAGGCAGGAGCACGGATCCACAAGAAAGCCAAAGGCAGCAGCTGTGCTGAAGATCAGCTCGGGCCAGGCTGGGGCAGGGGAGGCCGTGGCCCACAGGCTCCTCTGCTGAGGCCACGTTTGCACACAGCGCCCACAGCCAGGAAGGGAGGAGGAGAGTTCTGGGCTGTGCTGGGACTCTGGCACGGGCAGGGAACACCATCCTCCCTCACACAGACCGGCCCAGCTGGAAAATGCCCACCCCGGGAAGGCACATCCACGGCCATTGCCATGAGGGGCAGCTGAGGAGGTGCCCAAACCCATCCCCAGCCCCGGGCGCTGCCCAGGCTCATTGCTGAGGCCTGGCAGCAGAGAACTGCTGGGGATGCAAAGGCTGGCACAGATCCGGAGGCTGCTGCCACAGCCTGGGGCAAACTTGTCCCTGCCAGGGGAGGAACCTGGGCCTTCCCATCCAACCAAATTGCAAATTAATCCTTTGGTTGTTGTGTTTTCTGGGATCCTCACCATCAAGCAGACTAGAAGAAGAGCATCAACAGGATGCCATCAGCATCCATGGACTGGATTTATTTACCACCATGGAGTGGTGGCATTTACTACTTAATCTGTCATTCTCTATCTCTCTCTTTCTTGCTCATTTCCTCACATTTACTGTTAAATAAAATCCATACAATTGACTTCAGCATATGATCTCATTTGCACCTTAATTTGATCAGAGGCATCTCTCTTAGAATTTTAATAACCAGACTGCAACACTGATGGAGCTGTAACACAAAAGATAGTATCACCCAATTCCTTTTTTTTTTTTTAATTTTCATTTCTCTTCCTGTTGTTTTCAGTGTAACAATTTGAGTTGTGAGAAATCCTATTTGCTTCGTAATTGACTTATTTTTAAAATGATTGCTTTGATTTTCGCGCACTTTTCATGAACTCATAAAAACAGATTTGCTGCAAAAAAAAATCTTTGTGCAAATCAATCCTCAGTCTAGTGGGAAATGATAAATTTTGATTTTCGCTTTGAAAACTGGCAGAATCTGCCTAGAGGAAGCAGCATACATCCACATATTTTCTTACTGAAGTCCACTTTGAAGCAGCTTACATACTTGCCAGAGATGATATGGGCTTAAGTTCTAAAGCACACCTATAATTTTGACCTAACAACTTAGAAATGTTCTTTGTAGATGCCAATATTCTGGAGTAAGCATTTCACTGAAGAAAACAACACAGTGCAAATAGAGAACTGCAATACATGTGGTCTAGCAATTTTCTTTTATATTTCACCACCACATGGCTTCTCCTTTAGGTGAAAGGAGCAAAGTCTTATCTAATTAATTCAACTACTGTGACTCCCTGGTGTTAACAAGATACATTATATAGAGATGGGATATTTCCCAGTGATTGTATTTTCTCTCTGCCCAGATCTCCTCTCCAAGCAAGTAGAAACAAGATCTTTGTACTGAGCAATCTGTGCTCTGTGTCTCATATAAATTCAATAACGTAAAAACAGTTCATATTAAACACAGAAAAATACTCTCCACCAAAGAGCTTGCAATTGGCACTGTCCCTATATTAAAAGCACCTCCCCTTTCTGCATTTAAAAAAAACCCCAAAAACAAAACCAAAAACAAACAAACAAAACAAACCAAAAAAACCCACCACAAAACAAACAAACAAACAACCCCCAAAAAAACCCAAACACACACACACACACACACAAAAAAAAAAAAATTCATTTGAACAAATGGTATGAAGGTAAGAAAATTTCATTACAATTCACTTAATGTATTCACCAAGCATGCAAACACTTTATATTAGTGGTTAAACTTCAGGATTTCTTGTTCCTAGCCAGAAGTCAAAAGTCAAAGTTTGGAACTCCAGAACCTCATTCACCCTTCTGTCTTTGCTCATATGCATATTGTAGATAAAACTCTACAGATTCCACCACGCTTGATAATATTTTTCTGTTTTCTCATTTGTGCTCTGATGACCATAGCCCTGTGTGTGCATTAGCAATCAATCTCGTGGCTTTGGAAAGACAATGCAATTCAGGAAAAGCCAGTGGTGTGGGCTGTAAGTCACTCTCATCAAATGGAGTTTGAATGCAGTGAAGGAAATGATGCATACGTGGAGCTTTCTACTGCAAATTTGATTTTTGGATGACAAACTTGTACCATTCCAGCTGTGCCCTGTTTGTTTGATGGATCATCTAAGCTGCAAAACGCTTCCTTAGTCTGATAAAATGTATGCACATCCTAGATAGGTGGTTGGGGGAATAAGGCCCCAAACCTCACAGAAATGCAAGAACAATTGATTAACCAAAGAAGAGGAATATCACTTATTTTTGTTCCTTCCAGAAATAAATACAAGTAACTGCATGTAATATTTTTAATTTGGTGGAATATTTCTACTTATATTAAATTATATTTATACTGAAGATATATCAATAACATGTATTAGTTATATATTAGTTGAAATGTAACTTTTCAATTAATACTGTCTAATCATTGGTTACTGCAAGATTTTTGGCTAAGAGTCACTGATGTTTGAGAGAATTTATTAACAGATTTTAACAAGAAAATCCTGTTCCTTTTCTGATCTTTCCCTATACTTAATTAATTTCTCTATTTTTACATTTTACAGGGGAGTACATCTTACACTGTTTGATTAACTATCAATTCAATTATGGAATAAGATAATCATCATCATTAACAGGACTAATAATGTTGTATTGATGATCTTTCAGACACATTATGAATGGTGAAGGGGCTTCTTGTTTCTCTGTAGTCAAATAATATTTGATTTCAAATCCATTGTCTTATAAGAAATTGTATTTTTCTATTCACTCATGTCATGTGAAGGTTAGTCTAGCAAATCAAATCAAATTATCTCTTAGGAAAGATATTTTATATCTTTATATTTTCACCCGGGGGTCAAGTCCCCTAAATTTCAGTAGGCTCCAGACTGGTCTCATCTTAAAATTTGATATCATAAGAGATAGTGGCATGGAAAGCAAAAGACAAATGCACTACTCCCATAATACCTGCACTGATGACAACTACACTTTGGGGTTTTGTTCTGGCCAGAAGCTTGCAATGCCTGAAGGCTTCATGCAAGTTGGAAGCACAAATGCATTTCTATGGCCTGAGATGAGGTCAGACTACATTAAGCTCTGACCAGTTTAATACTAAGAGAAAAAAAGAAACACATTCTTAAGAAGGGACTGTATTGACCAATTGTGGGTACATGTGTGTCCAGGCAATGACAAACTGCCCTGCTACAGCTCCTGCTCAGAGGAGAGTCAACATGATTCCTTTGATGAGGGAACCTCCTTCAGAGGAGGGAAGAGGAGGAAAACTCCGTGGAGTGAGTCCACAGCTCTTTTTCCTCATCCTCTTCTACCAGGAGAGAGGAACAGTTTGCTGCCTGTAAAACCAGAACAGAAACTGCATCCCAGGACTAATCCTGGAATAACCGGGCACAGTCAGGGACAGATTGAGGCCGTAATTAGGATTTGAGTACAGGTTTGTGACCTGGGTGTAACTTGTTGAATTAGCATTCTGCACCTTAATATCCTAACTTCAGCATTTGTGAGGTGCTGTGATATTTGTCTTTGGCTGATATTGGGGCAGCAAGGTCTCTCCCTTTTCATTTCACTGTTTCATCCTTGAGTATTCAAAGACAGAAAGTGGTCCATGGATTGTAACTACAATGTTCTTTTCATGCTTTGTGTATGATACTCATCTGCCCTGGTTTCTCTTTTATCCTGTCAGGTAGCTTTGGTTTAATAGCAGGTGGCATTTCAGCTCTCTTGGTTCACTAATTTTTTCTGAGATACGGGGAGAAACTAAGTTTGTGCATCTTATTTTCATCTTGGTGCATGTAAATGTCACACAGGGAGTTGAAAATCCAACCTGAAGCATGGGAAGAAAAATGTTCCAGCATTCAGTAATATTTGCATTTTATTTTTACTAATGACTTCATTTTTCACAGTTTTAGATAAGCGTTAGGACAGCCACATCACTGTGATTCATCAACAGAAGCCTGCTTTATCACAGTGTTGTATTAAAAAAAAAAAACCCTTTTGTAATGCTTTATACTTTAGTGGTTTTAAGAGATCAACATTCATCATTCTCTATCTTGTTGGGCAACACTTCTTCGAGAGAAGCTAGAAATGGAATTGATTTTCCCAATTTTATTAAAGAATCGGTAAAGCAGTGAAGTGTTATTGGTCATGCCTGTCTTGCAGTCTGCTTTCAATTGCAGGCACTATTGTCATGTACACAGAAAGCAACTGTAAGTGCAAACAAGATAGCAAGGAAAATGGCACTTGCTGGAGAGCACAGAATGCTCTATTCAGGACCTTAGTCAGGATTTGCTCTGAAATTATGATTGTATCTTCGGTTACTTCGTAAACTTATTTTCTGCCTATTACTGAAACACATAAAATGTTTCTCTCCGGGAAGGGTGGTTCACAAAAGTGCTTAGGTTTTAGATTACCAGGATTTTCTGCATTATGCAACAAACAGAGCAAAAATTGTACACAACCCCTGCAGTCCTTGTTTCCTAGAGAAGGCTGTGTATGCATTATGTGTATAGGAGAAAGTAACTTCTGGTACATTTTTGCTGATAGTTTAAATTGTAAATTAATAGGCTACAATAAGAAAGTTTGTAAATAGGAAAATTCTGAACTCCTGAATAAGAAAATAGAGGATTAAAAAGCAATTCCTGCTGATTCTTTCCTCTTAATTGTTCTTCCCGAAGCAACTTTTAACAATTGCGACTTTAGCTTTACAGATTGCAACTATAGGCATACAACAGCCTCTAGGTGCCCAGGAAAAACGTCCCTGCACTACTTCTGAAGATAACAGTGCTATTTTTTCTGCTTCACAGCTTCTCTTGATCCTTCTACAACCTCCATCTTCACTCCTGACACAGCCTCTAAAGCAACATGGAAAGAAGGTTGCAATAAATAAAAAGTTGCATCCCTTGAACCCTTGTGAAACCAAAACAAAACTCACTCTGGAAGTTGAGCTTCTGTTGGGAGCATTAGACAAGAGAAACTTTATGTTCTGACCTTTCCATTCAATAGTCAGTACACAAATCCTTTTCTATATTAGTCAATTCAGTGCTGCTGCTGTTTAATTACTGTTATCATGTCAGTATACTGGAGGCTTAGACACCAGTTCTGCTCTGAAAAGCAGGAAATATGAAAGTGACTGTAACAGTAAAGGCTTTACAAATTAAGCAAAATAAAAGACATAGATGCATATGAAGTACAAGGAAATAACAAAAAACTATCAGGACAACAGCCTGAAAAGACAGAATTTTGTTTCCTATATATGGATTTAAGAAGGATGAAGGAAGATAATGGGGAGGCTTTGTTGGTGTTTCCAAGGTCCTGCTTCATGACTTTTTTGCATGGCTGCAAAGACACTAATTACTTCCAGTGCTAGTCATTACATTCAAATATTTGTATTTGGAAAACCACGATGAACATAAAACTCTGAATTTTTCTGCTCCTTTTCCAACATCAATACCTGTAGCACATCTTGTGACAATGCTTTCCCTACCTTGCAATCAGCACAACTACACCACCTTGGCTCATCAAAAATAAAGAAAAAAAAATTAAAAAAAAAAAAAAAATAGGTGAGACTGTAGATGGAATGAAAATGATTTGTAAACCTTCAGCACAAGGTTGTTTAGCCACGAGCCAGCTTGAGGATTCCACCACAGATAGTCAACTTATCTAACATGGATAATGACTACTTCTCAATGAGAAAAGGGCAGAACAAGCTTGGGAAACAACAGGAAAAGGAATATAGAAAATGTCCATAAACATCAGAGAAACCTGGGGGAGATTTAGTATGATCTAATTTATCAGAACCTGAATGTGTGATCTGGGTAGAAAGCAAATTCTCTGCAATTACTAGGGAACAAGGAGAAAAAAATGTTTTCACCATCCACATGGTACATACACATGAACTCCTTTGAAGGAATAATTTTTAAGTAATTCAGTGTCTTTCCTATACCACCACCACCACTCCCAGTGTGTCTTTTTTGGATGTTCCTCCTGTAAAAGCTGAAGAGGATAAACCTTAAATTTTTACTTTGTGAGTGATAATTGCAGGCTTAAGTTAATAAATAACCATTTTTAGTAACCAAAGTGAGTGCATAGTGACATAAAAATGATTATCCTTCTGCAAGCTGATTGATCAAAAGTGTGTCTCTAACTGCACAAAACTACGAGAAATTATTCATGTAATCAAAAAATGGCAAACACAGGCTCATAGGATATTTTATGGAAGGTGGTTGGAAAAACCTTTTCTACCACATTCTTTTAGTTTTATCATATGTGAGAAAGACAGTTTTGGTAAAGAAAAAAGGTCAGTTTACGCATAAAGATTGAACTAGTTGCTTCAAACTGAATCTGGATACTTTGGCAAACCTAGGAGTGCTTGGATCCGTATTTGTATTTAATTTCATATGAGCCAGCCACAACATTTGAATCCAAATTCATATCAGAGCTTTAACAGCCTTGGAGGATTTCAGATGGAATAGTCTGACTTGAAACTATGGTTAGATTCCAAATGGTATGAAATTTGCTGTGAATTGGGACTTTTCCATGCTTGTGAAACAATAAAGGCTGCTTCTCAGGCTGATAATGTGATTTTTTTTTTTAAGCCTCTCTTTTGCAGAAAGCTTAGTATATATATACCACAAGGAAATGTGGAGAGCTTATCACTGGGGTGGAACCCCATTAATAGAGAACCTTTAAGTGGATCTGTGCCTTCATTTCTATCATACATTCAGGAATTTTGCCAAGGTACAAAATGTGTGCCTCTAAAATACCATAAAACACATTATATTCTGAGTTTTGTGTACAAAACACAGGCTGTACATGTAATTATGAACACACAGCTACACTATCTGTATCAAGGCACACCATAAGAGTATTTTGGTTTTATCCCGAGTCAGTGCATTACATACACTGCTAAAATTCCTGCTGGACTAGTTGCATCTGTGGCCTTCTCCAGCCCTTAGGCTGATGGGCTCCCCAGCACACACAGTCTCCAGTCTTTGCAGGACTACCTGAAACTAAATCATGTGAACTAAGAGCATCAACTAGAATATTTCTAGAAACAGCTCAGATTCCTCTCTGTAAGTTCTCTTTTTCTGGTTCAAACCTTGCTCTCTGAGACTGTCAGTCCCTGTGAAATCAGAAAAGACTCAGACCCTCAAGCCCACAGTGGCTGTGGTAGACCTTCTGAAATCACAGATGGAGGAACAGGGTTTTATTTGGAGAGGGACACATGCTACTGTCTCATAAAGCTATCTGGAAACAATTTTAAACTCTGTCTGAAAACTGTAAAAACTTTTATTTGTCAAAACACATTAACATGAAAATGTATGAGCTACTGGTCTATGGCAATTTGGATGTCATCTTCTGGGGCTGCTGTTTTTACCAGAATTTAATTAATTTTATGGTTCTACTGAATTTTTTCTGATTAGTTTTGTTTGTTTGTTTGATTGATTAGTTTTGTTTGTTTGATTGATTGATTAGTTTTGTTTGTTTGTTTGTTTGTTTTTGTTGTTTGTTTGGTTGGTTTTTTGGGGTGTTTTTTTGTGTGTGTGTTCTTATGTGTGGTACAGAAGGAAATACTATTAAGTCTCCCCATCTCCACAAGACCACTGTAAGAAAGTAAACACAGCAGAATTAAGCTTCAGTTGTTCTTTGCTCATTACAATTAGCAGTATTATTTAATTTTTGGCAGTGGATCAGTGTTGCAGAGCAGGACTACAGCTGTGGTTGTGGGACCAGGACTACAGACTACACACCCCCACTTAATCACAGGAGCTCCTTTGGTATCCTCTGGCAACAAGTCATCTCAGGAGCGACCTGCTTGGGGCAATAAAAAGTATTGGGTTGAAAAATACACTTTTATTCCCCAATAACCATCTGAGCTTAAAATGCTGACCCTAAATGCAAAGCTGAATTCCTCAGTTTGGCTGACTGGATCTTGAGATCATGCAGTCAGTGCTCCAAAGTCCTCACCTCAACAGATAGATATTTCTTGGTTATTTCTCCTCCACCTGGAGGCCTGAGGATCAACCCTGTCTGGGGTCATGTCAGCCAAGGAGGCATCTCTGCACAGGAAATCCTCAGGCATGACAGTTTGCTCCAAAAACTCTTGTTTTATTGACAGAGAACTCTGCTTCTCACTTACCCAAACCTAAGAGGAACATGGGAGCAACAACAGAACAAAGTTCTAGCATGGGAGACAGGTAAAAAGGGAACATTTCAAACTCAATGCAGCCTGGAGGAAGGGAACATTCAGAATGCTTAAGTACTGCATGCTTAACAATTAAATATGGCTTGACACTCACAACTTGTATCTTAGCCAAAGAAATGGAAATACGCAAGTTCATCTTCAATAAGGACAACACAGGACAGTGCCTCAGCTAAGCCTATTTTAAAGAAAAAGGTACAAGTATATAAGCTGATCAGCTTTTATATGGGTTTTCTGTGCTCTGGATTCTTTAGAGAGTCATCCTTATTTAAAAAAAAAATAAGCTTTTCAGAGCATGTGCAGCTGAAATCTTCCTATTAATCTGAATCAATTAGATTTAAAAAGAAATGATGGACTCTATAGAGACAGGTTTAGCATTATCACATTGGTGACAGACTGATGCACGGGGTTTCAGCAGCATTATCTAAATATAGTGCCTGGCTCACGGATTTTCAGAAGCTGTAAGAGATCTCTCTGAAGGACAACAAAGAAATGGGAAAGAAGGGATTTGCTTCAACTGAACTGAATGCAAATGGCATCTCCATTCATTTCATTTGAGATAATCTGACACCTTTTCCTTTCCGTTTCACACCAAAAAAAAAGAAGATAATAGGGAAATAGTAATGGTATAAGTGGACAGAGCCTGACCATTAAAATGTTTACCATTCCAGCATGATGCCT
Source organism: Prinia subflava (assembly GCF_021018805.1). Taxonomy (NCBI): domain Eukaryota; kingdom Metazoa; phylum Chordata; class Aves; order Passeriformes; family Cisticolidae; genus Prinia; species Prinia subflava. The sequence continues at coordinate 8,425,092 of NC_086264.1, read as the reverse complement.
GCAGATGCAATAAAATTGAAACTGGAAAGGTGTTAGAATTGCTGCCGGTTTCTATTCATTTGAATGGCAGAAACCCAGAATTCTGTTTTATGGTTTCATGTAGAGGGTCAATCCATTATCTTTCTTTCTTCCTGGGATCAAATAGCATTTTTTGTGAGGATTAGGTGTCTTTGGCATGCTGAAGTGGAACCAATGTGCAGAGGTTTGAATTTTGAACCTATCTTAAATTGAACTGCTTCAACAAATGGTGAGTTGATTTAAAAATTGAACTTGAAAATATAAAATGGATTTTCAAAGGTTTAAAACATAGAGATTCTCTTAAAAATGCTCCCATAATAACCTATCTATGATCCAAAAATGTCACAAACATAAATATTATGAACACTGGAACAAATTAAATAGCTAAAAAAGAATTAGCAGGTTGCTGCCCCATTTTCTGTCTACATGGTGAAAAATGTATAATAAACAGAAAAAAAAAAAAAGGATGCTGTCAACTTTTTAAAATGGGAGAGAATGAAGAGAGGTAAAGGAGTAAAATATTATATTATATTATGCAACACAAGTATGTGCTCCAATTATCAATGGCAATGATTTGAAGCAAGACTTAGAAAAAGGTACCATGAGCGTTCACTAAACCCAGGCTAAGACGGTATTGAAGAACTATATCTATTGTTTTTGACATAAGGATGCATTTTCTTTTATTTGAAGAAAAAAAATTCATCAAGGTTATAGCAATTATGTATATAATTTAAAAAAAAACAAACCAAAAGCATGTAGCATAATAGTGTTGACTTATGATAGTTTCAGATTTAGGAATGAATGCAAATGTTTATTTACTACTCTACAATTGACAGTCTTCACAAGGAGAAAATAGCAATACTTAAACCAAATAAATAAATTCTGTAGAAGGCAATTAGTAAAAGGTTTCAAAAAAGAAAGTGTAAGCTGACTCAGAAATACTTTTTGAATTCTTATTTCTTACCTATCTATTCTCATTCCTTCTCTGGACACTTCGCCATACAGCAAAACCAAAATGTGAATTAACAAACATGGAAATCAAAAGGAATCCATAGGAATGCAAATTTTTCCTCACAAATATATTTGCAAAATAAGAAATTAAATATAATCAACTATCAATACTAAGTTGCCTAAATATTGATTGAACATTAGTCACTTAACTGTTCTGAACTCACAGACCACACAGATCTGTTTTAGCACCTGAACACAGAACAAGCTTAAAGTCAGTGTCCAACAATAATCCACAGTTTTTTTACATGAAAAAAAATATTTTCTATAGCATAATTAAGCTATGGAAAATATTTTTGAAATATTTAGAGGTGCTTAAGAGGTGCTTTGGAAGAACAAGTCTGTTACAATTTTTATATGCAGTATTTTCCTGCAGTGAGAGTGAACACAAAGGCCACTGAAGGACATAGTGAGCTATTTGGATTGATCTGAACACTGATATTTTGTCAAAAATAAATACACAGAGAATCCTTTATGGTATGTCAACAGAGTATATGATGATGAGACAGAAAAAGTTGCAGAGTTCATACAGGTGATTAAGAATTTCTGTAAGAGAGGCAGTAAGATATAGAAAAAGAAAACAAATCTCTTAAAAAAATAAAAATTCAAGTTCAATTTTAATAAATGTCTTTAAGTTTAACTCTCATATTTTTAAATCTTAATCCCTAAGTAAGGCTACACTGTCTCTGGTATACCTGAATCTTTAAAGCAGGACAAAGTAGTCTAGCATTCCTAGAGAGAAATAGAAGGCAACTGCAGGTAGTAGAAAATTCTTTTAACCCCTAACTGGGCCGGCACATCCTCACCAACAAGTAAGAAGACAGAAGGGGGTTAGAAATTAATTAATAAGCCAAGAGCCTCACTGAAGCCCAGTTAATACAATAAATGAGTGCCACACTTCTTTTTACAGAGAAGTGTACAGCACCTTTAAACAAATGCAGCCTGAGTATTGGCAATTAATGGAATCCACATTTTCCTCCTCCTTGCTGCAGAGGGGACCAAAAGTGGTCACGACTTTCAGATCATACTCACAGCCCAAGGATTTAGCTCTAGGGTATGATAGACCAACAGAAAAATACTTCAAGTAAGCATCTTCTTTCAGAACTGGCAAAAATGTGTTCGAACCACATTTGATGAATGCTGGCAAAGTTCTTCGAGTCTTATTTTGAATTTCATATAGCATTTAAAACAAGACCTGACCAACATAAATACTCTGTTAAATATTACTATTCTGCTGGTAGGAAAAGAAGCGAAAAAGAAAACATAATAAAAAAGGATAGTTATACAAAGTTTTAGTTTTTTAGTTATACAAAGTGCTGTAGGTACTGCCATTTGTGCAAGAGAGTATCCTTCAGCTATAAATGAGATATATCAGTATCTGAGGGCTGAGCCACTTGTTTTTCTGCTAAAATAATCTTCACTATTCATCTAATGAGGTCTGCTTTCCAAGAAGAAAAACACTGGTGTATGTAACTTGGCACAACGAGTTCACTACTTTTATCTTCAATGAGTCAAGACATTTTTAACATCTGCAACAGCAATTCTGACCAATTTTTTGATCATCAGTATCTAAGATGGGAATTAAATTCAAAATTTTCCAAGTAGGAACCAACTCAAGATTGATTAACCAACCAGGCTATCAAGATTTACCTTAAGAACAATATCAGTTACTAGATCAGAAAAAAACCCACCAAAAAGTATCAATCTGTCATCATCCAAAATAGATTTTTTTAAAGATTTTTTTTAAGAAATGCTGTTGGCATTGGCAGGCAGATTAATCCAAGTATCAAACATCTTAATAGCAAAAATCTGGAGCACAAATGCAACTGATAAAACACCAGGGAGAATGTGGAGAATACTTTCATGTATTTGCTTCATTTATCTGAACTTTGAAAATATGAAACTAAGAGAAAACAAGAAAGTCTCCACATTGCAAACCCTGTGGCAAATTGCTGTTGACCACTGCTGTATACTGTAAATTCTGATGAAAAAGAAATCACCTTGGTGAACCAACTCAAATACCAAAGAATCTTTGCCAACTATTAAGCTTTTCTGAATGCCCAGTTTTCCTAAGTGGCTCTGCTCAGAAAGGAAAAATATATCCAGTATTTTTGAAAAGTTTTAAACTTCCAAGTCTTAATATCTTCAATTTTGACTTTACATAGTGATTTTTTTGCTTGCTTGTTTGTTTGTTTGGGGATTTTTTTGCCTTTTTAAAATTTCAATCTATGTACTGTGAAATAGGCAGACAAACTTTGGTGTAAACTGCTTTGAACACCTCTTAGAGTAAAAAATTATTGATGGTGCTCTGCTGCTGCAGGCTTTAGGACACAATTAAATTTTGAGCTCTATATGAGGACAAAACTCCTACTGAAATTTGTTTCAGTTCAGTCTCCTAGAGAGAACTGGTTTATTGATGATAAAAGGCATGAAGACAGTGAAGTGTAAGCTTGATTTGTTCAGCCTTCTTAGAACAATGAAAAAATATGACTTTTCCATGCTTTTATTAGATGAACAAATACCATAAATAGAAAAAAATATAGATAAGGAGGAAACAGTGTTAGTAAAGAACAAATTTAATAATGGCTAGATTTGAATCTCTATTTCAAAAGCTATAAAATTATTATTAACCATCTGATAATTGAGGTTCTGAAAATTACATCCCGTAGGAATTGTGAAGGCAAAAAACAAAAGTTCAGTTTTGTTCCAAAGCTGGGTTTTAATGTGCTGGTTTGGGAGAATGTAAAATGTACTCATGTAGGATAAAAGAATGTTGGATTCAAGAGCCATACTTTAGTGTTTAAGAGGAGGTTCAAGAAGAACCATGAGGGAACTCTGACCTATCTTTATTGTATTGATAGATGTCAAATGAACAGAAAATCTTGCACCATGTCTTAGTAACAAACAAACACAGCTACAGGGCGAGATCCCATTCTCCTTTAGGTAGTGCCTCCCCAAAATTCAGCCGACTAGCTCTTAAGAGGAGCTTATCTCAGCAAGACTCACATTTTAAGAAAAAGACCATAGCAACAAAGCCAAGTTAATGCAGTGAGAATGAACTGCAAAGCTGCGACAAATTAGAGAGAGTTCTGTCAGAGGGCATATCTGAGCACACACTCATATCACAGATTTCCCTAAAAATTAGAAGGTAATTAGGATAAGCAAAGGATAGAAACAATCCTAAACCTAAAAATCGTCTCCCTACTACAATATAAATTTGCTGGCTAACTGAAAACTAAAATCTCAAGCACAATCTGTTCAGGGAGAAAAAGAAAAAGGTCTCAATGGCCAATTGGCTGATACTTTGCACTAGACTCAACACTCCCCACAAGACCAGGGTCTCTTCCTCTGGGTTGCATATCATGCCCTTAGGAAGAAAATCAGAAAGTTTTCTTGGGAAATCAATGAAAATCAGAATCGTTACCTTAATGGGTGAGTGTGTCTCTGACAGTTCACTGGAAAGTGCTTTTCTCATCTCTTCTCTAGAACATCTGTCTCAACTAAACCCCATGGCTCTCCAAATCCCATTTACTTTCCTCTGGCAAAAAGCAAACAAAGTCTACAAAGGGCAAGGTGCTGTTGCTTCTCTGTGTACCTATTTAAAATGCCATTAAGTCTGACAACCATTTAGAAAAATGAAACAGAGTGATTTTTTTCTGGGTATCTTTCTCTGTTCCCCAAGTAGATAGGAAACAGCATCCAACAGTCACTTGCAGTAGGCTGCTGATAAATAAATCCTAGCTCCTCTCAACAGTTTTCTCTCCTTCAGTATTTGTCTCCCCCCTTCTCCTTCCACTTTTATACCCAGATGAAGAGAAATATGCCCTTCCATCTTTTGCTTCTCTCCCACTGAAAGGATTGCCTCCTAATGCACAAATATATCTATTTAAAGGGCAATTACATAATTACAAAATCTGGTTCTGGATCAGAGAACAGCACAATGGATTTCTGTAATCATGTCTTAAGAAGATAACCTTTATAAAGAGCATATAATCTTGGCTCCCATTGAAGACAAGACGTGAAAGGAAAGTATAAAAGGTAGAAGTGAAGTAGTTTCTTCCAGCTGTAATTCTGCGGGGCTCAATACTCAGTTGTAAACAACAGCCATAAGGGGATCAGGAATTCTGGTGCAAAGTATTTTTAGAGAAAATAAATCAGACAAAAAAAAAGAGAAGTCATCATGGTAATCAAAGGACTTCTGAGTGAGACTTTGGTTCAAATCAAAATGCAGAAAAAAATACTCACCAAATCCCTAAAGGTTTGGGAGCAATTTGGACAAGTAGGAAATCTAGAAACTACTGCAAACACTGGCTTTCAGTCAACTGCAGCAAGCACCACTTGAGAAAGTACAGACCTGTAGACCACATTATGTGTATTCTAGCTTATCTGTTTTCTTTTTATTTCTTGGCAAGGCTGTGAAACGACTCTCCAGACATCAGACTACACCGTAATTTTTTACTGCATAAGAAATTTACGGTTTCATATCTTTCCTAATGGGATTACCTTAATCATTCACATTTCAGGAAATAACTTGGGTATCAATCACTCTGACTCCAAGTAAGAGCACACAGAAAGGATCAAGACGAATCTAAAAGTTGTTTTACTATTAGAAGTTCATTTTTAAAGACCGAGACGTGTATTTACAGGAAATCAAAGACTGTCTAATAGACTGGTTTGCTCTGCAAAGTTCCCTTTTTATTACATGAGAATTACAAATAATTGTTCTGTTAGAAAAATGTACTTTTCCTCAGCACCAGCTAACCTGAATAAAGGTTAACTTTCCATACAGGTGTGTCCATTGTTTGTGTGCATTAATTTATGTCTGATTTTAATTGTACTCAAATTTAGATTTCAGAGACTATTTTATTGCACATAAAAGCTGATACCCTGATAGCACCATGGGAAAAAAACCCCTTTAATTTACTTCCCCCTTCGAAGCAACACTGCTGCAGTTGCAACTTGTCTACCTCTAAAGAGGAGCAGCTACCATTCCTGAGCCTTTCAGTTCTTGCTTTTCCTACTATGCCATCAATATTTTGCTTTTTTTTTTTTTTTTAATTTTTTCAAATACTAAAGGTCTTCTCATCAGAAGCAAAACTCCTTAGAATGCCAAGCTTCCTACAGAGCCATAGTGTGCCATTTATGAACTCTGTCAAAATAAAATGGCATTAGTAGGTATATCAAACCTTGGTTGGGAAGAAAACTAAGCCAGATCTATTTCTGAATTTCTGTTCTATTTCTGAACATCTGGATAACCTGCAAAAAAGCCAACATTTTTCCACTTTCATTTTTTTCCCAAAGATCATAAATCTAGTTAGATCTGTGTCCAATGTTTGTAAGTTATGAGAATATTCCAGTTATGTGATTTTTTTACAAAAAAATGGTAATTAACACAGAATATTTTCTGATTAATATAAGTACAGTCCTGAAGCATACTTGTTATCAAGACCTTCTACTATTGCCAAAAGTTATAGCTGATTTCTACTCAAAAGGAAAAATTTCACCCATCTGCAGAGCACTGCTATAGGACAAGACCATGCAATATCCAATAAACTTATTTGAAGTTCAATATATAATTTAACTGTTTCTAGATAAATGGATTATGACAGCACTTTCAACCCAGATTTTGCAAGTAATTGAAGAGGAGAAAGATAAATTAAGAAAAATAAGTAGATATGAGCATAGGTAGAGCTTTTCAGCAGTTACTTTTGAAGGACAGAAATACGATAGAACAGAAAACGATACAGAGTTCTTTGCATGTGCCATGTTTGAAGTTGGGTATGAGGATTTGCTCCATTTAGTCTTATTTTATTTTTTGTTCTGTTATCATTCAAGACTTCCCTTTTTGGACACAAAAATGGTAGGTAATTTGGATAAAAGTTCTAAATCTGTATTACAGTCATATTTCTACCCAGCTTTCTAATACTTCTTTATGGTTGCCCACAACTATGTATCAGATGGAAAAGGAAATAGATTTCTTTTGAACTTTCTCAACTCTAGTCAGTCTTAATTTATTTTATTAGTATTTTTTTGGGGTCAAGACAGACTTAGACCCACTAAACAATGAGCTTTGGTTAAAAGTAATAGTAACTACATTTCTGCTAAAAGAGTAAAAATTGAAGTGCAGAGTAGCATTAAATGGGGAAAAAAATTGCTTTGGAAGAAAAAATATTCCAAATAATGGAAAGTGACAAATACTAAGCAGAGAAGTGATCTTTAAATTTAATTTCCTGATGAAATTGTTTTAACAGAAGACTAAACCTAAATGTTTTACCAAGTCTTATCAGATCTTCACATTTGTTGAGATTTTATTATAAAAAAGAATGAGAAAATGTAGGAAAGCATAACCATGATTAAATAAAGCATTTGGGATGTTTGGATGTTTGCATTTCAAGCCTTGGAACTATTTTATTTTTAATCTTAAAGATCAGTTTACAGCATTAATTTTACAGGTGTGCTATGCATTATAAGAGGTAGGTGTACACTGACAACTGATAATTTTGAAGAACTAACTGAGTGGGCATATTAATAATTCTCAAATGCTCAGAGGGAATATATAAATGTGAAAGATTATAATGTATGAAACTGCTGGTAACATAATTTCAAATTAATTTATCAAAATCACTCAGAATGTTTTGCTCTTCTCCACTCTTCTCTGTTTTCTCTATATTTAATATTTTCTAGCAAAGAAGGTTTTTATGAGCCAAAAAAATTAGTGAGACAAAGCTGCCCCTAAAAATCTGTAAATAGCAATAGCTGTGTTCAGGGGATGACCTTTTCTTTTTTATTTCATCCTTCTGTATTTAGATTTTTGTTTTGTTTCCACTTCTTTTTTGCCCTGAGATGTATTTCTTAACTTCAGCCAGCACAGCTTTTTCTGTTCTTATAAATATGCAGATATTTTTCAGTCCTGTGAACCTTCTTAAGTGTGTCAATTGTCAGCATTTGTATTTCAACCCAATGATGAATGGAGGCATTAGAATTCAGCATTAAAATGTAGTTAGGATTGTAATGAGCATCATTAGGAAGCATAATGGGAATCAGCACTGGATCTCATTTTAGGAAATTTTAAAATTTTTTTAAACTTTATTTGCTTTATGTATTTACTTTCTTTTCTTGCTAACAGGCAGGTAGAAACTCTGTAGTGCTTATTTATATGTTTTTAAACAGAGAGCCCTATCTTCTTATCCAAGACTCATGCTCCTTTTAAATCTGGTGGTTTTTTTTTTTTTTTTTTTATCATGTCAGAGCTACAAAGTCCTTGCAAAAGGTCCATCACAGTCCATTCAAACACACATCCTTTGATTCAAAATTCTGCTTTATACTCAAACACATGCCCTTGCTGAACATATTTTTTTAATGAATGAGCCGTCCCTGCACATAAATCAGAATAGATACAACTTCATTTTTAAAAATGAATAGTTTAGTACTCTGAGGTGGCTCTGTAGCAAACAAGTGCAAAACTGAAACACAATCCATAGTCCATCTGAGTGAATGTCACATCTTTTTACTTTCAGAGGTTTGCAAAATATTTGCTATACCCCAGCTCAGGTTGCTTTATAATACAATACCAACATTAACCAAATGACTCCTCAGGGAATCCCCCTAATTTGTGAATGTGAGATTTGAGTCTCTGTGGATTAAACAGTGATTAAATCCTGTGGTTTGCAGTTCTGTAGATTTGAAATTTTATTCATTTCTTGCTCAAGCACTTTAATTTCTACTAAGACACGCTTTTAGGAAGAAAAAATGTTCCTTCTATAAGAGTACACCCAAACAGTTCTTACTTCTTCCACTGTCTCTGAGCAGATGGTAGACTACATAACTTAAATACACCCATGATACTGCATCATTGAAAAGAAAGAAAACACTGGGGACAAGAAAAGCAAACTAGATAAACATTACTAAACAATAAATCACAGCACCATGTAGTTTTCAACACAGTGTAAGTGGGTACACAGATGAAGATCACTATTTATGCAATCCCAACCATGCAGTAAACTGAAACTCATGAAAAACAAGGCTAAAACACAAAAGTCCTAGAAGGACCTTCAGAGTGAATCTGGAGAATCCATCTAACAGCTCTTCTGTACTTAGCATGTATATGAAAAATAAAAAAAAAAAAAAGAGAGAAATCGACATCTGCCTAAGAATTGAATAAAAATACAGACAGCTGAAAATATATTGCTATGGGTGGCAAGATCACTCTAAGTATATTTGGTCTGTACAGATGTATTGGCAGGAACGTTATTAACCTCATTTTAGAAACATGAGACTTGACAAAAATATCAAGAATGGAACTTACAATTATACCATGGGGATTGAGTAATCATTAAAATATTTCTGCAACTCCATCCTGAGAAACAGTCAAAACTAAGGCTATTGGAAACCCATTTTGGATAAACAAAAAACTGTTTAATTTTTTTTTCCCTATCCCATCATTACTTCTCCGTCTTCTAGTATAATTCCTGCTGTGAGTGATGTCCAACCCTCTGTGCTCACTCATAACTATTTTGCATCCCTAAAGCTTCTTCCCATGCCAGCAACACATCACACAAATACAGGCACAATTCTATAATGAAAAAAAAATAGAAAAAATCAAATTGTGTGATGAAAGATGAAAGGAGCCTGATGATTTATTAAGCAGGAGTACATCACTCCTGGGCACCTCATTCTGAACCATCAAGATCACCTACTGCTAGGCTGGCCCTGTGACTCCTGGGTGGCAGAACTCACACAACCGTTCTCCATTCCAGAATTACATATTTCTGTTTTACATCATAACTATGCAATGGGAGGAGTTTGTTCCTTTGGAAATGCAGGCTAATTCCCCTCTTCAGGCTTGCTCCTGACTTCTCAAATACAAACTGCAGGGCAATAACATACAGCAGGTGGATACTCCCTCTCACATTCAGCATCAACAAAGGAACTATGGTTACTCCACAGCATACAAAACAGTTCTGTTAAGAATGGTTAACAATTCTGTTAATTGTTCATACTCAGCAACTGCAAAATCTAAATAATCATGACATGTGTGTTATTTGTATGAGTAACCTACACAGCAGCTTATAAATACAAAAAAAGTGTTTCTAAAGTTGGTAATCTGGGAGTGAGAGAGAAACAAATTTTTCTTTTCTGGTAAATGACCCATTGTGGTGTCCTGGTTCTGGCCAGGACATTGTTAATTTTTGCAGCAGCTGGGAGGGGGCATGGCCAGGGCATGGAGGTTATTCCCACCACCTCAGCTCATTGCTGGGCCAGGGAAAAGAACCTTTCTTCCAGGGGAAAGGAATGTCTTCTGGTGGACACCTTGGGAGGGAGACATCTACTATTGTCTATAATAGAGCATGTTTTTTCTGTTGAATAATTTGCTTTTTTGTACCCTCTGTCATTAGTATTATTGCTGCTCCTGTTAATTTTCTTATCTCATAGCTATTTACAGTAAATTGTTCTTATCTCATGATCCCTTTGTGCCTCCATTTCTCTCAAACTTGTCCCAGGGGAGGGGGAAAAAAGGGAGACAGGGAATGGAGAGAGAGCAGTGAATGGTTTGGAGAGCCTGGTGGAAATTAGGGAATACCATTCCTAAACAATCACACATGGCAACACTGTTGAAGAAACTCAGTTTTGTTAATCACACACCACTTCCAGTTGTGGTTCCATAACTAAGACAGATTACTAAACATTTTTTCCTCTTCATGGACTTTTCTCCATATGCATAGCTTTGATTTTACCCTTTCATGCACATTATATGCCCCGTTGGGAGTCTGGGAAAAGAATGGATGAGAAAAAAGAAATTTTAATTAAGTCTGCTGTATGACATGGGCTCATGGCCTTGATCTTCTCCACACCATCTGTCAGATTCCAGCTAAAGCTGTAGGGAAACTCCTAAAAAAGTCAGCTAAGATAAAGAGAGAGTTCATTTCTCCTGCAGACTGTTTTCCATCTATATGGTGCCAAGTCCTTTACAAAGACCTGTAGCATTTTCTAATTTCCTGGTGTGATTGCCATCCATGACACTTCACCAGTGTGATGGCTTCTAATTTGATAACCTGGTTCTGTTACATTTCATAAAAGAATCTCTTTTACTTTTATATCTCATTTACCAACATCAAAACAACAAAACATTTTTTCTTAAAGATTGCTTTTTAATTCAGAAATAGATTTCGAGCTCAAAAATTATAGATGGAAGAATGATTCAAAATGTTGCATAGTTCCACGTGTCTTTACTCCATCATCCCTGTATCATTTATTTTCACTGTCAAGTATGTTCTCATCCCAAATAGAGGAGTTTTGAGAGGGGATGAAGAGGGAAGAAAGAGACATTTTATTTCTACACCTTTTATCTGTCCTTAACACTCTGCCTGCCTCTCCTGAGGACCCACTTTTAATATGAAAATCCAAAGCATGGTTCAAAATTAATAATTCTTTTAAAAATTAGATTTCAGATTAAATGTATTTTTAGACTAGCTTTAGCTCTTATAATTACAATGATTTTGCACTGAATAGAAATCCAGCTAGAAGTGTGTTCCCCGCCTTTAAAAATATTCATACACTGCTAAACTAGCACATTTAGAAACAGCAGTAAAAGAATTTTAAACATTATGAGTCCAAAACTGAGCCTGCTAATCTTTAGACTACAATTGGTATTTGTCTGTCACTGACTGACTTTGGTCTTCATTTTATCAGAGTTTACCAGCTATGCATAATTCTATTTTCCAGCAGACTGACCAACATTAGCCCACTGCACCCATCATCAAAGTGTCTTTCATTTCCTAGCAGAGCAGTGGGCAACAGTTCTCATTACAGTGATTTTATTTCCTGCCTCTCTTCCTGGTGGTGGTTCAGATTCCTCCAAGCACACCCTTTGTCATCACAATCTTTAAATGATACCAGGCAGAAAAGGAAAATATTCCACTCTTGTTATTTTTTTTTATGTGCATATATCTACCATTCCTTTACACATCTGTTGTCAAATATTGTGTGCTGGGTTTCCTGGGATGTGATCAGAAAGAGCACGCATGTGAGTATTGTATTTGTATGTGAAATAATCCTGATAGATATGCTTTAAGGAAAACATTTTCTGCTAAATTAAATCTCGGAAAAAAACAGTATTTCAAGAGGGGGGAAAAAAACCCAAAATTAATCACACTGTGGGACTTACCCTTTATTTCTTAGCGTGAAAGAAATCCCTACTGAGCAGCCCCACTGCCTTAAAATAAGGAGAATTCTCACAGGATTTGCAGTTGTTGGATCAAGCTATCACATGCATTGCTTTTGTAGTTGCTTTTTCTCCATAAGGACATTTTATTTTTCTCTTCCTTCTCCCTTTATAGCAGCTTAACCCCACAGTGAAGTCAAAATCATTTTACTTATGGGATGCCACAGCAAAAATCTGTGCTGCTATGGAAATGAATTTGTTACCACAAATTCAGCAGTGCAGCTTCACTGTGGGGATCAAGTATGAAAGGGAGATTGGCTGAGAACAAGCAAGCTTTTAATCTCTCCCATAATTATCAAGTGTGGCAAGATGAATTATGAAGAGCAAATGAAGGGTGAATATTTTAATTATTTTCAGTCTACCATGTTTCAGAGTTTCTTAAGCCCATCACTACTGTTCTCTTTAGTTAAGAAGCATATATAAACATGAGGCATAAACCACACTGAAATCCACGTCTTGGGCATTCTTACAGGTGGCAATTATGAATGACAAAGGTCAAAGGAGAGCTCCACAGTCACCTCTATTTTCTCATCTGCACTCTAAGGAATTTGTGAAACTCTTAAAATCCTTCCCCCTTGCATAAGTTAAATATTTGGGGAACACAAATGTTTCACAAGGAAAAGATTATGTTTTAGTGGCAAATCAAACCTGTTGGTTGCTACTACATAGATTATACGTGAGTGCAATTTCTCACCACTCCAAAAAACCTGAATGTACAAAAAGACCCAATTCAACTAATCAACCAACCAATAAACAAACCAACCAACCAACACCCCAAACAAACAAACAAACAAACAAAACCCTCAAGGACACAGAATAACGTTTTTGTTGTAGACAGTCATGGTCACAGTATAGGCAGAAGTCAAATTAAGTTATTCAGAAAAATAAAAAAACACCTGATTTTCTTTCTCACCTGTAAGAAACCTATATTGTCTAGGAGAGAATAGAAATAAAGATAAATAAAATAGAAATAAAAATAAAAATATACTAAAGAGTTTTCAATAGAAGCACAGGGAAAAGGACAGCATATACAAGTAAAAACCCCAGAGAATGGCAAGTACACACTACACTATTTTTCTGACTGTATTACTAATAAAATCAGCAGTGTAAGAGACAGCATGGTCCAATTAGTGGGGGTCTGTCTGTGATTAAGGACAGCTGTAAAATGGTTGGTCTGGAGAAGAGTTAGATAATTTTTTTGGGCATGATGAGCTGGCTAACTCTGGCACCCACGATCCTGCTCACTTTAAGCAGTTCAGTCAAGGCAACAGAGTGCATTTATTGCTCTAGGAAACAAGATGTATTCCCTTTGTCTTTCCTTCTTATTTCTTCTGTCTCATATTTTACACCTACAGTTCTCTGTAGCCTGGATAGCCTCTCCTACCCTACTGGATATTAATTCTGATTGGATCTTTTAGGTGTATCCAACAGCCAAGCAATAGCTAAATTATACACAGTAATTAAAAAGGAAAAAACACAAATGACCCAATACCATTGAGCAATCAATTTCCACAAACAGACCAAAAAGTAAGCTGCATAACAACATATTAAAAAAAGGCCTGAAACAAACATCTAATCCCCAAATTAAGACAAAATTTGAATGATTTCTCTGATTTATCTGACAGTTTTTATATAAATAAAGAAACAAATAAATAAATGTGTATATATATATATATATATATATAAAATAAAACATCTTGATGCCATTATAAGGACAACTTCCTTTGTTTGGCTTGTAAGCAAATTCTGTTCTGGTGGCAAAAGTAATGGGTGAAGTAATCTTAAGCAGTAAAAAGGCCAAAGGAGCTGATGGGCAACAAACACTTTGCAATAATTGGATGCTGCTTCTTCAGTCAAGTTTTTACCAATTATGTCTGAGACATTTCATATTGTTGTTTGACCCAGTTCAGAACTCAGAAAACAACTTTAGATGAGAAAATAGGCAATTTTGTTCTGAATTATAGACTGATGTATATTAACAATAAAAAAGTTACAGAATGCCAATTCTAGAACTGAACTAAGTGCACAAGATGACTTTTATTGATTTTTTTCCTCTTCTTTTAATATATGTTCCCAGCATTTAATGAAAGTTTGAGACCTAGGATCTGATTTTTTGAAGTATCATTACAGCAGGATCTGCTCCCACTGCACGGGCAGCCTGCAGGTGGTCGTCCTACAGAAGGAAAGGCTTCATTTCATACCCTGTGCCTGTGAATGGAATTATCATATAAGATCCTATTTTAAGGTCTAATCTGCATTTATCTTTATGCCATCTTTCATTCTCTTGTTGTTGTTTCCTTCTTTAGCCATCTCCACTTCTAATGGACTAATGATTGTATTATTCAACACAAATGAATTCGCAAATGTGCAAAATCAAAAACAGAACTAGTTCTGAGCCAAAATATAAAGTAAATATCTTAATTTCAAAGCACAAAATGCAAGTCTAACATTGCCTTGTCCCAAACTTGTAGCCCTGATTTCATGTCTGAGATGTTTTGGTTTGTGAAATTTCTTTCCCAGGCTATTTGCTGTACACAAAAAGAGATGTTTTGCTATATGTTATTCATTCCTTTTAGAGGAGGGACTTATTGATGGCCCTCTGGTTTAACCAATGTGGTTGAAGAGGTTTTAACTTTGCCATCCAATCATATTGGTCTGTCTAAGTAGTATATAAAGAAATTGTATTTTGAATAAACCTCTCCATGCTGATTCATGGAGTAAGTGTGGTTTATTTCATGTCCTACAGCGACACAAACTCAAAAGCATAAAAACTCCACCATTTACACCAGAGATTAACTGAAGATGTATCAGAGGTGAAATAACAAATTACAAAGCATAACAACCATGTGCATACCAATACAAATCCAGTTAGAGGGGAGAGGCAGAAGGAAACCTGTGCACTGTTTGGAAGAAAAAAGGAGGGCTGGAATTTCCCAGTTAATTATACAGCGTTCACTACCTGCTTTGCAGGAGCACAGTAAACACAATTAGCTTTGAGCATGATATGTGAGATAAAAAAGCAGAACTGACAAAGGCATAAAAGAGAGCCTTTGCTTCCTTCCCTCAGTGACAGCACCGAGCACCCCGATGTCAGCTCCACAAAGAGGAATCCTGTCAACTGCGCTCTCTGATGACCACCATCTCCCCATCCAAGAGACATTCCAATCTCTTCCTGCACTAAACTTTAGCTTCCCAAAGCTACAGCTGCCAAATTACAGGCTCCTTTCCACATTATGAATCTGTTCCCTTAGGAAAGCTGGTATTTTCTTATTTCACTTTTGACCTTTTCCTGTAACTGTAAGAGAGGATGATAATTGATCCTATGGTAGAAGAGGAAGAGAGGCTGGTAGGAAATGGAAGTGTTATGAAATACATAAAAATTACTTCTCCATAGTCCCCATGCTATTTTTTTTCTTTTTCTAAAGGAGAAAAGAATTTTTTTCATCCAAATCCACAGAGAAAGCAAATACAAAGTGGTTTTTTTTTCTTTAACTAAATTGTATAGCTCTTATTTACTCTGCAAATCTATCCTAGGAAATTACAAGGCAATAATAAAAGTTAGCATGTCTATAAAACACCTTCTCTTTTGAAATATTTTTCATGACATCTGAATCAGAGCTCAACATTCTTTTTTGGTTTGTTTTTTTCAATCTCACAGGGTCTCCTTGTTAATACTGAGTATATTTTTATGACAGTCAGATGTCAATTATCATGAGATTGAAACAAAAGATGCTTGAACATTTTTCCCTCACAGATTCACTGCTGGAACCTGTGACTTTACCTGATCTCTCAGCAAAGGGCAAGCAGATTAAACAAGGAAAACGTTTAAGGACTTCTGTTCTAGAGTTCATGCATAATTTATTTTAAACTTCTCATTTAAACATCAAATTGTCATGTTGGGTTTTCTGTTTGTTTTTGTTTGTTGTTTTTTTTTCCCAACTTTGTGACAGGTCTCACTCTGAAGCTCCTAAACCTTAACAATTCTTCCACAACACTAATTTTGGTGTTCCTGTCAATCAGCCTCACCTTGTAAAAGTGCTGGGCAATGACAATTGATGTGAGGAGCTGTTCTTTAGTCATCCCTGGGAAAGTAAGCAAAAAAGAAAACAAGCTTCACAGTGTGCATTTCTCATACATTACAGCTCACTGTGCAGTGGAAAATTAATGTTTCTTGACTGATAACTATAATTTAAGACCAGAAATTGTGACTTTTCAATCTTAAGTGAGAAAAAGCTTTGACTTTATGGGTACTCATGTGCATAAGCTTCGGCATAAAATATTTTGTTTTGTAAGCAGAAGTTAAAATTGCCCCAAGCAACTGAAGCAAAAGCCATTATAGATGGAATTAATGTTTAATTCTAGATTTAACTGAAGTTGAAAACAAAATGCTAGTAAGGAGCAGATCACAGATTTGAAAACCATATCTAAGGCACTGCTGTGCTTCTTAGATTGATGTGAAAGAGCAGATTGGAATGTGATGTTCATCTTCCCATTGAATGGATTCCTGGCCAGGTAAGAGTTCAGCAGGCTGGAGCTGTCCTTCCCCCTGAATTCCTGTCCAGGTAAGGGTTCAGCAGGCAGGCTGGAGCTGTCCTTCCCTCTGAATTCCTGTCCAGGTAAGAGTTCAGCAGACTGGAGCCATCCTTCCCTCTGAATTCCTGGCCAGGTAAGGGCTCAGCAGACTGGAGCCATCCTTCCCCCTGAATTCCTGTCCAGGTAAGGGTCCAGGCAGGCTGGAGCTGTCCTTCCCCCTGAATTCCTGGCCAGGTAGGAGTTCAGCAGGCTGGAGCTGTCCTTCCCCCTGAATTCCTGTCCAGGTAAGGGTCTAGGCAGGCTGGAGCTGTCCTTCCCCCTGAATTCCTGGCCAGGTAGGAGTTCAGCAGGCTGGAGCTGTCCTTCCCCCTGAATTCCTGTCCAGGTAAGGGTCTAGGCAGGCTGGAGCTGTCCTTCCCCCTGAATTCCTGTCCAGGTAAGGGTCTAGGCAGGCTGGAGCTGTCCTTCCCCCTGAATTCCTGTCTATGTAAGATCTCAGCAGGCTGGAGCTGTCCTTCCCCCTGAATTCCTGTCTATGTAAGGGTTCAGCAGGATAGAACTGTCCTTCCCCCTGAATTCCTGTCCAGGTAA
Source organism: Prinia subflava (assembly GCF_021018805.1). Taxonomy (NCBI): domain Eukaryota; kingdom Metazoa; phylum Chordata; class Aves; order Passeriformes; family Cisticolidae; genus Prinia; species Prinia subflava. The sequence goes on along the minus strand of NC_086264.1, from coordinate 8,407,721 downwards.
GGGCTCAGGCAGCCTGGAGCTGTCCCTAGGCTGCTGAGGACAAGCTGTGCACCAACCCTCCCCTCCACCCTAAAGCAGCAGGCTCAGGGGGCCACAAAGGCTGAAGCAAACACTGACCATGCTGGGGCCATGCCTGGAAGCCTGGCACATGGCAGTTCTAGGCATCAATAGAAATATTAACCTACCTAGTCAAAATTAGGGCTTCCACACCGATTGAACCCATTCGATGCATTTAAATTATGAAGAAAGCAAGAAACTTAGGTTTTCACAGGCAACAGCACACTGAGAAGTGTGCTGAGACTTGCCATAAAAGTGTTTGTGAACCTCAAAAGATCACATTTTGGAGGGGTCTGACTTGGATCAGTCCCAACCAGCACAATTCTCACTTAAATATTGACTTCTAATTATTTCATACCCACACAAACAGCAGTAATGGAGAATAGAGCTTTCCAAAGGCCTTATTTTATTAACAGAATAGCCCAACCTCTAAGTAAGAAGCCTCAATTTATTTTTTTCTACCTTTCAGCTTTTTCTCTTTTGCACCAGGCAGAAATATAATACAAAAGAACAATATGCATATATATCCCTGATTTTTTTCTTCATTGTAAACAAGAAAAATCAAGTATTAGTTTATTGCACTTAATCTAAACTTACAAGGTAGTTTCTGGATAGAAAAGGTGCTGAAACAATGCAAATTAAAAAAAAAAATAATACTTTCCTATTTAATAAAGTCCATTTTGGGAATAGGAAGGGTTGTTAAATTTATTTCCTTTCTTTTTTCCTTCCTTCTTAGCTTAGAATATTCTAACTATATATTAAAAGGTGATATTTTCTTTGTTCCAGAGAGCCTATAAAGCAGTGTTAAACAGTGACAATCAATCTGAACTTCAGCAATGGAATTCTGCTGTTTCAGCTCTTTCCTGGCCATGTCATTAGCAGAAAATAAGTCCTGAAGGCTTACTTCAAATAAATAAATAAATCTTAAAATGTAAGTGCTTAAAACAAATCTTTACAAAGGTAATCAAACTTGAATTCTTTTTGCTTACACTTATTAATCTAAAAATATTGTTCCTGGAGTGTTCAGTGACAGAAATATTACACCATCCCTCCCTGGGTTGCAGTCATATTATGCAGATTTGCATTTTAGTGGGTTTTGTGTCCTTTTTTCTTTTTTTTTCCACCTCAACCACATACAAGCTGGCAATCCATGAGCTCAGATTCACACAGTTCAGAGAAACGGGCATGTCTGACTTTTCAACATCAACTTGTACCACTCTGGTAAGTTAAGAGCTCATGAACATATTATGTTATTCAGCTTAGGGAAGCTTTGAGACAGTCACCTACTGCCACGAGGGTACTCAGATACCCTCACTTCAACAACATATGGGAACAGAAAAAGTTGTGAAATTAGGTGCATTCTTCAGAAATTAGGAGATGCAGCACTAAAGGACAAAAATTTGGGATGCATTCACATAGCATTGTGAACAAAAGTTTATTCTGGTAGCACGGTATGGTTTTGAGCCTGCACTAGAAAACACCCACGAGAGACAGAATGTTTGGTCTGCTGAGAGATCAGGAAACTTCTGATCCATTCAGCACAGACAGAGGCTGCAGAACACCATGGACAGCTCCTGCAGTCAGAGCAGAATTTGCAGGAGCTTTATGAAAAACAGCTCATGAAATATGTAATCTTCATTCAAAAATTACAGAAGTGATTATTTCAATAGTTACTTTGTCAACCTAAATAAAGTTTCATTCCAGAATTTTGTCTTTCAGAAAAAGACAGGATGTTACTTCATTTTTCAATTATTAAAGTCTCTCTTTCTTCATTTTCATTAAGTGCAAGGCACCTTAAAACAGAGAATGTGCTGTAGATTCAGATCCCAGTTTTATCCTCTGAAAACATGCTGTCATGCCCTAAGATCAACATTTTTTCAATGAGGTCAGTGGATCAAATTATGTCCACAGTACAGGAAAATAATTGGATTTTTTCTCCTACTTTTGGATGGATGACGGCCTCCGATTATTAATAAAGCATTTTTTGTCACTCAAGAAGATTCTTTTTCCTTCTCTTTGAGATTTATGTGCATAGGGGTTGCTTAGACATGGTTCGCATACTGAGAAGCAGAAGCTCAACACCAGGAACAATAATTCAATTATATTTTTTTTCCACATTGTCTACAAGCAACATTTGTCATTTATCTTGCTGAGTATGTTTGAATGCAAATTGAAGAGGATGGAAGATACTTTGAAACTCTAGATCTTCTTGCTGGGTGCCCATGTACAAAATGAAGTCAGGGTCTTTCAAAGTCTGTACATTTTAAAATTGTTATATGCAGGGGGGAAAGAAGAAAATGTGCCAAATTCCTTCCATGGACAGGCTGGTGAAAGTCAACACTGCATATTAGAACCTCTCCTTCCATTATTAACATTCATTTTAATATATCTTCTAATAAATTTCATCTCATCTCATTAAGGATTAAAAACTGAAAAAGCCTTCTCACCCTTATTTTTCCATATGAAGGAGTCAATTCAACTATTTTTCTCTTATTTCATTACCATTTCTCCCAGAAGTATATGAGCAGGAGGAAACATTAAAGACTCTGTGAGAAGAAAGACACATTCAGTTCAGCTGCATGAAGGCTGAGACCTGATGTGTCCATGAAGTCCATCACATCTCCTCTTAATCTGCCGAGTAACTCCACTGCACTCAGGAAAAAGCCTCATGTACATCAAAAAGGTTCTGTACCAGCCTTCCCCATCTTCCTGTCCTTAACGACTTTGTTCTAATGAATGCAGCCCTAGAGGTACACATATGCACAGTGTCTTGGGTTATGTAACCAAAAAAAAAAAAAAAAAAAAAAAAAAAAAAAAAAAAAAAAAGTGTGTTCTATTTCATCTATAGAAAGGATTTAGAGAGAATTTTTTTTTTTCTTTTCCTTTATCTCTTGTAACTCCAGGGGGGAGGGGGGTGGATGCCTTCTGTTAATAGACCAGCTATTAAAACCAGGGAAGCAATGTTCCTTATCTCTCCCAGGACTCATCCTCCCTCCAGGGGGATATCTGCTGTTAATGGGCCATTAAGCCTCACCACATGACTGATAAAATTAAATTATTCCATTTTGAGGTGCTCCACCCAGTGGGAGGAGCCAAACATTCCTACATGGAAAAAACCTGAGAGTCAGGACAGCAGAGCATCCTCTTTTCCACTGGATTCCCAGAGGAAGGCTGGACTCATCTCAGCACCACTGAACCTGTCTGCAGGATCATCTCTACTCCAACAGAACCACATCTGTCACTGCAGGGGGATTTATTGGGACTGCTCCCAACACCCTGACCAACAGAGTGTCAGGTTGTATTCCTGACTCCATCAGGGTTTTCTAGGACTTCTGTTTGTTTGCTTGCTTGTTTTTTATGTATTACTGTATTTGTACTTTTAATATTCCTAGTAAAGAACTGTTATTCCTACTCCCATATTTTTGCCTGAAAGTGCCTAATTGCAAAATTGTAATAATTTGGAGGGAGGGGTTTTACATTCTCCATTCCAAGGGAAACTCCAGTTTTCCCTGACAGGTACCTGTCTTTCCAAACCAAGACACACAGCCAGCCACTGTTAGCTCTCTGATTTTCCCCAATTTCCTCCACACTTGGGTTTATGTCACCACATCAGCTCCAGCCTTTACACTGTGTGCCTGCCTCCACGTCTGCTGAGCTACTACATTAAAAACCACAACTACAAAATCAGAAAGGAAAATAATTCATCCCTTACAGACAATTGTTGGAGCCTGGCAGTTAGAAGAAACTCTCCACCATGCCAGGGAAGACCAAGTGCATTTCACTTATAACTTCTAAGTCACATCAGGATTTCCTCTCATTTTACCACATCAAGTCAGAACTAGTCTTTGTCAAACTAGGGCAAAAGTGTAATCAGGCCAGTATGTGTCAAGTTATGTAAAGAAAAAGAGTACTAAATCAACTACAATAGGAAGCTGGCCTTCAAGGTTTTCTTTTTATTGGAAGCATGCCCCTTTGGAGGAGTTGTCTTTGGATGTGAAGTCCCTATGAATAAATGTGAAATTATTGCAACTGACATTTCTAATGACTGGTGATCTAGCTACCAAACTCCAACATTTCCTACTATATATCTAGGACTTCATTTTTAAACAGAGATACCACTCATGTGCTTACATTTTGTACAGGAATTTAGGCCCTAATCCAAAGCCTGAAATCTGCTTAATTTTAACAGAAAGATGCCATTCTCTTCCAACATCTATTTGAGCAGACCATGACTGTACCTGCTTTTGTGTATTTGCAAGTAGGCCCTAACAGCCATCCAGGATAATTATCTGTATCTGCACTCCCATACACAATTGCAACAAGCAATTGCAACAAGCATGAACACAGATTTAAACTAGGGTGCAGACCTGGAAGTTAAAAAAAAGTAGGGCAGCAGGGACTAACTGAATTTAAAATAAAATAATTTATCCAGAATTGTTTGATGGTATTTCTCTTTGTGAGTAAAATCACAATAGGAAACACTGCTCTGCTTATTTGTTTTATCGTATCAGGGAGTGGATGTGTCAAGAACCTGTTAATTCAATGGAATAACGACCTGTCACCGACAGAAGAGGGTGAGGAATTCAAAGCTGTTAGCATCACTGGCAATTCCACTGAAAGCATGGATCCTGATTTCAGGCTTGGATAATGATCAGCAGGTCTGTTAACACAGTCTGGTTTAAGGAGAGGAAGAAACAAGGGCAAGGCATTGAACACATCTAATCTGAAGTTGGGCTTAGTTTAAAGAATGACCTTACTCCTTTTCCATTGCTCATTTAGTTGGAGTGACCAAACACATCCTTCAGAGGAAACAGAGAGAGAGAGATGAAAAGGAACAAATAGAACAGCAAACACTGAATTTTATTCCCCACCCAGTAAGGATTCCTGGCAATCTGACTACTGGAAAAATAAGGGAAACTGGCAAAAAGTACTGCAGTGTTTTCCTCACGGTGTGCATTGTATTACTTGGTATTGTCACCAAGGTTGAAATCTTGTTTCTTTACAGGTACTTAAAGTAGGACAGTAGACAAAGTTCAAAATTAACTAAATGCCACATGGACACAGGGAATTAGTTGAAGATGTCTCAAGCAGGATTGATTATTATAGCTGGATTTTTCCAATTCCCAAGAAAGAAACTACAAGATACAGGTAGGAGTTGGCAGTGGTAATCTGCTGGGGTGAGACATTCCCTGAAAGATGTGGAAGAAAAGCACCTAATGCCAAAAAACTCAGTAGAGATCCATTCTCAAATTTCCAGTGGTTTTACCCATTTCTCTTGCCAAATTTCAGTTATTACTTTAACCCCAATGGGATCTAGCCATTACAATGTTGCTGTGAGGGAGAAAGATCATCTTGTGGAATCAAACTTTCACACAGAAGAACCACAGTCATAAACTGGGCAGCTGTGAGGTATTTTTACTCTTTCCAAGATTTTAGAGAGAATATGTAAGCCTTTGGTATTTCCTAAAAAAAACCCATCAAAATAAACAGCCTGATTTTTTAACTCATCTAGTCTTTCCTTGCCAACACATACTTCAGATGAGGCAGTGTTTTTGTTTTGTTTTAAAATTTCTCTTGAGGAAGCAGTTCTTTTGAAGCAAAGCAATTATTGAACCTGAAGCTCATTCTACAATGATCACTTCAAAATTATTGGGATGCTTTCATACAGTAGATATTCTTTTCTTCTATATATTGTTGGAAATTAAGAAAAAGATGAAATAGTTATGTATCTTGATCCAAACTCTCACTTTTAGCAGTAATAATCCAAAAGATTATTTTTCAGTAGAAAAAAAAATGCAATACTTAAGGGTTAGTAACCTGACATTTTAGTCACTTTACCCTTAATTGCTCTTTTTCTAGGTGTTCATTTTCATTGCTCTTTGTAGTACTAAGTAGAATAAGTTCAAGTTAGCTCTGTAGTGGCAGGCTACTTAAATGCTGGTTTCTTGCTGTTTTCCACAATGATTCTTAAATTGCTCCATCATTCTATTAAATGAATTAATCATTCTTTTCTTTTAGTGTTTTTTTTTCTTTTTTTTTTCAATTGCTTCCAACTTGGCAGCATTCTCTGCCAAGTAAATATTGCTGCTTAAATTTACAAATTATTCCAAATCATATGTTTTGGTATTATACATTGTGCAGGAAAAAAAAAAGCCAACTTTACACTTTTATACATGTGTTCTATAAATAACTTTCACAAAACTATTCACATGAAAAATGAGTCACCAAGACACATACTTCCAGTTATTTTCTAGGTCTCAAACAGTCTAAGTCAAGCAGCCTCTTTTTCAGTAGCACAGGATCAAAACTAAATTCTCTCTTTTTAGGAGAGGAAAAAATGGAAGCCAGCCAGAACTGTATGTGTCTTTCTAGACAAATAAGAAAGATACAAACAAAACCATAAGGAAACTTTAAATTTAAACTTATTACTGGCTCCACCCTTTGCTGTGCCTAACCATGGGCGTGAGCCACATCTATTTGTGCTTAATTGTGGCTGACACTTAACTTCAGTATGATTGAAAAGAAAAATGCTGAAAAAGCCAAGATGAACAGCAGGGCTGTTTTTGGGCTACATCAAAGACTCCAAAACCCCAGGAAGAGGTCAGGAGACCCCTGTGCTGCCTGTTTAACCCACCCTGGAGAAAGGTAACTCCTGCAGATAGCAGAGCTGTTTCCAAGAGAGGGCTCAGGCTGAAAGCCACAAAGTGAAAAGCCTTTTGCAGCTTTCCAAAATGAGATGGTGGGTCTCTAAACAGCTTAAAGGAGTGGCACCTTTGAGGGGAGATATGCAAAGTGAATGTCTCTCATACATCAGAGACAATTTTCCTCAAATATTAAGGTTTCTCCATAATATACCATTATTCTCCATTATGTTATTCTCTGCAGTCATTAATAAAAACAGTTTGCCAGTTCCTTGGCATCGTGGTGATTTCTGAGTAGTATCTGAGACTGGACACAAGAGCAGCAGCAGGTGAGAACAGCAAGTTATTCCAAGCCAGATTTTAGTATTAAGCTTTAAAGCACATCACCTTCGTGGAGTTTCTGAGAAATGGCCATGGCTTCCTGCTGTTTGAGCATCTCAGAACCTCCACATCCCTAATTAACTGCGGATGAGAAGCAGAAATGCATGATCTGAAGTACCTTCATGAGCCTAGGTAAGATTTATATGACATATATGATAAGAAAAGCACTAGGTCAGCATCCTGAAACTGCCAAAAATAACAAACATTATAATGCCAAGAAAAAGCACAATTATTTCTAATGTCACACTGCAAACATTCAGTAGAGAACGCTGTGCTGAAATCTAACAGCATCATTTCCACTGATAGCTTGATTTGGTTATAAAATAGGACAAGAAATATCTTCAACTCTCCAGACCTAATATAATCATGCCACTCAATATTTTTACTGCCTTTTTAAAATCATAGTAACATCAGCAATTTTTGCCATTTTCCTGATGTTGTTATCAATAAAAATTTTCATTTGGGGCTTAGACTGATTGTACTTAGCTTGGGAATCAGTCTAAAGGGAGCTGGAGAATATCTAATATAAATTGATAATGTTCTTATTATACATTATGTTAAAGAGATGTCACTGGTAAAAAATATAATGGCACAATACACAGTTCATTACAATCCAAACATAAAAAATTAAGAAAAAAATAGGCAAAAATCTGAATTTTTTAAGTAATCAAATCATAATATGATTTGAATACATCATAAATTGTCTGTGCCCTTCTCAAACATGCAGTTAACATTTTTAAGTATGAAACATGGCACATTACAGATTTCTTTATTCCACATTTCTTCCAGAAGGAAAAACATGCATAAAGAAAGGCAGCATGACAAAAGTATACAAGCATAATTAATTGAGATAAATGTATCTTTTCAAGACCAAATTCTAGACACTGAACCTCTTCTAAGTTTCAAAGTTTGTTTTTAAATCTATAAAATAACAGTGGAAAGTTGTCACTTAAACCATTGATGCTAAAGTTCTTTTGTTTTTATCACTCATCATAGTAATTTGAAATTATCAGAAAAGAGCATTATTGGCAGCATAAATTCATAAACTGAAGGCACTTCCTGAAGTAACTAATATGACACAGTTAACCCTGAAATATCAATATTATGATATACAATCAAAAATCAAATATGAAGCTATCACCACCAGTAAACAGAACAAAAACCATGGCAAAATAGGTACATAAGTAATGTTTAAAGAAAAAAAAAAGAAGAAATAAAAAGAAAAAAGATAAAAGAAGAAAAAAAGAAGAAAAGAAATAGAAGAGAAAAAAAAGAAAAAATAAGAAAAAAGTAAAAAAAAGAAAAAAAAAGAAAAAAGTAAAAATAAGAAAAAAGAAAAAAGAAAAAAGAAAAAAAGAAAAAAGAAAAAAGAAAAAAAGGAAAAAAGAAAAAAGAAAAAAAGAAAAAAGAAAAAAAGAAAAAAGAAAAAGAAAAAAGGAAAAAAGAAAAAGAAAAATAAGAAAAATAAGAAAAATAAGAAAAATAAGAAAAATAAGAAAAATAAGAAAAATAATAAGAAGAAATAAAAAAGGGATAAATAAAAGAAAAGAAAAATAAGAAAAAATAAAGGAAAAAAAGGAGTAAAAAAAAAAAAAAGAAAACAATGGTTAAGCACTGGAACAGGTTTCTCACCAAAGCGTTCACAGCACCAAGCCAGAGTTTAAGAAGTATTTGGACAATGTTCTCAGGCACACGTTGTGATTCTCAGGGTGTCCTGTGCAGGGCCAGGAGTTGGACTCAGTGGTCCTGATGGGTCCCTTCCAGCTCAGCACACTCTGTGATAATTTTATGGAATTTATTACAATGAACACGTGAACTGTTCTGTAAGATTAGAGTGTTGTCATTTATCTACAGTGATTTAAGAAACCCAGTGGTTTCTTACTGATATGAAACAACCAAAAATTTGCTACAATCTTGGCAACTGCAGCTTGCACTGTCCTTTACCTGAAGATAAAATCTTGTCCTAATTTCCAACAAGCCGTCCCAGAACCTTTGCAGTTTTTAGTACCACCTGATCTATTAACTTATTTAGGAGCTTATCTGCCATTACAATCAGTATTGGAAGACTCATGAAGCAATTGCAGGTGTTGACTTCAAAATCTATCTGGTAAATTACAATGTACCCTTTCTAACAAATGTCTATATACAGGCATTTGAAGTTAGACTGAACATTATATTTTCCATATCAAAGCATGTTTGAGTACAAAGAAAATAAGTAAACAAAGATGAGTAATAAGAGTTTGAAATACATCCCTCTAAGAACAAAGTTAAGCAAGTTAAAATATTGATGCAATAATTCTAATAAAGACTAGCAAATCAGTTTGATTTAACTGGCGGCCATCAAAGTAATTTTGTTCTAAAAGATGTTAAAGCAAAATTCCCATCTCCGAACCCCAAACAAGTAAGTCAGAAGCTCACAAGCTGTATCTGCTCCAGAATTCTAAGTGAATTTGTTTTTCTGTGTGACAGAGCTGTTGCAACAGGGAGGGTAAATAACTTGCCCAAATGCCTGCAAGTTGTAACCCACTCAGAGGCAGGCAGAGCAGAAAAATATATCTGGAGATTGTTCTACCCAATCTTTTAACAAGCAGCAGCTATTGCCAACATCTTCTAGACACACTTGGAAAGGGAAAAAACAAGGATTTGCACTTCTCCCCTCTAAGTATCCAAAGCCACCAGGTTTTTTAAAGTGTCTCCAAGGATGCCATGCAAACACAGGTCTTAAAAGAAACATTTGGGTGAAATGTGAGACCTCAGAGGACTGAAACCTGCTCAGTGGGGGAGCCACAGACACCCAGACAGAAAGGAAACCAAACAGAGGGGCCTGTGGTGGGTTTTAGCTGCTCTCCAGCTTGAAATTTTTCCCAGTTCCACATAGAGCCTGCTTTGGATTTCTAAGTCTGTTGTAGCTGTTGAACTGAATAGTTAAACCTATTTTAAAGTAATAGTGCTTTGCTTTTGAAAATCCTTTAAAAATTAACAACTCCTGGTTTTACATTATGAATTTGTGCTTGTTAAAACCCTCCGTTTCTTAAAGATGCAGCACCTCTCACAAATGTGTGAAATCATGAGGGTTGCTTAATTAAACAGTGCCTCTGGCATGAAAGTCATTATCACTCACAGCTCTTGAGTGACCGAGCTCCAAACTCCCTGGGGTCTGTGGCCATTCCCCAGTGGACTGATGCCCACATTCCAAAACCCACCCTCCCAGCAGGACCTCATCTCTGCCACCTCAGAGACAGCAAACACAGATTAACTGAGTTCCCCTACTGCCTGTGCTGTCAGACTCAGAATTAGTACCTCCAGAGGAGCCACAAGTCATGTTAAAGGACTCCACAGGAGCTTTGTATTTCACCTGCTCTACGTGTCCTGTGGGTAGGTCAGAGTTGTTCAGCATCTTGAGTGTTCCCCATGGCAATTCCAAGTCTTTATTTGCTTTGGAGATCAGAACCTCTCACTTCCCTGGTTTGCATCAAGATTTATTTTGAGCTGCTTGCATATCTCAAAATTATGTCTAACAAGAAACAGTGTCAGGTGATATTTTTTTTTACTGGTAGATTTTTAGCAGTTCTATATAAAGCAGCACAGCTGCATGAATGCTTCAGAAATAATGTGCAAGACATATTGCCTTACTTCAGGTAATAAAAATCTGTAACCAACTGCAGCCTCATGAAACCACAATTTAAAGAGATTACACTTCTAAATCACACCTCTGAAAATGAAAAGGTGGCGTTATCCCACTCTACATTATTGCCAAATTCCATTCTTTCTTTTCAAATTAAACTGGAACACTCCTATAATTTCTCAAACATCCATTCATCAAGGATGATACCCAATTAAACAAAGAAACAATACCTTCTTGCCTCACAAATCTGCTGTTATCTCACAAAACTGCCAGAAATACAGATTTAATGGATTATTTTATAAAACTTTCGAGCCAACATGGCTGAACCATGCTACTCCATCCTCTGCATCATTATAAACAGCAACAGCTCTGTGCAAAACCTGTGAATTCAAAGAGTATTTTGAAGACAAACTGAAATGGTTGCACTGCTGCAGCATCAGACTTATCTAACACAGTCTGTGTCATCTCTGAAGATGCATAAAATGGAAATCACTCACCCTGATTCGAATTATTGTATTCTTGGCAGCTTTGAAATAAACCCCTCATCATTTAATTGTAAGCTGGGTGTACACAGTCTAAAAATTATTGAAGCAAAACCCATGAATTTTACAGATTCACTTACTGGATCAGACTTTCAATTGGAAAAAAAAAAAGGCAAAAACCCCCAACTCTGTTGGATTAGAGACAAATTTCTATTCTAGCCAGCCTTTGGAGTAAGGAGGAAAAAAAAATAGCATTTAAAATATATTTTGTCCTACATGCTTCTTGTCAGACTGGATATATGACAAGAATACATAATTGTTTGCTATAATCAGAAATTAAATAAACCTAAGAGAAGATTATAGATGGGAAAGAAAGAAACCCAAGGTTAAAATTTTAAATCCATTTTTTTCCTTGAAAAATACATGGTCCATTCCTCACAAATAAATGTAGAGTGTCTATATTAAATGCAAAAATCCTAACACACCAAGGTGGTGCCAGCCTTCATCTACATTACTGAGAGGTAAAAGGCTCTCAGTACCTCATCTGATGCTCTGTTCAGTAAAGAATATTATTGATTAGATACCCAATTCTGCCTTCAATTATTGAAAGTGGATTACAGACAGGTGGATTTTCAACCTGCAGGCACTTCCTATGTACTCCTGTGACAAGTTCTAGGAAAGTATAGTGGCAGAGAAACAATACAGCAAGTCTGGAAATGGGAATAGCAGTGTTCCAGCTTTTCCAAGCTCTTGGAACACCCAGGAAGCTATAGAAAACATGGGATTAATTTCTTTTGCTACTTTCTGCCTTTTCATCTCATGTACAGAGAAGTATTTTAAAGTTTAAGGGTTGTTGCAGATAGTTATCAACTTTGCCCTTAGGTGGTACAGCAACCTCGTTGAAAAATTGCTTTCAAAACCTATTACACTGCTGAGCATTTCAACATTAGTGCACTTGGTCTGCAACTATTTGCTTTGGCATAAATGAATGTACTTTTTATTCAGAGAAATGCTTGTTTTCTCTCTCAACACTGTCTCCTTTTTCTTCCCCTCAAATGCCCTGATCATTTCCAAAATCTCACTTTCATTTGTTCTGTTGTAGAAGTTCTTCTCCAACCATTTTTCATGTTAATTGATTTAAGAGTGATTCCAAAGCCTTATTTGAGGAACTGGCTGATTTCATTAACTAGTACTACTAGTTTACCAAAGTTCTATATTAAAAAACAAAACAAAAACAAACAAACACACACAACAAAAAAATCTCTATTCCTACTCAGTGAGTTTTACTTTTATTTAAGTGGAATTGGCAGCAAACACTCAATCCAAGGGTACACTCTGAACCTGCTTCTTACAACTGCAGCTTAGAAACTTCTGTTCCCCATTAAGAAAGCCCCTTCACACCACAGGACACATCCTTTTAGCACCACGTTTGTTGCCTCCAGGGCACTAACATCATCTGTGGATTGAGCTACACCCAAAGGTGGGGAGACTGCAGCAGATCCTTTGCACACTCCAGCAGAAATTGCTCCAGGTTCCTGCTCCTCCTTTCAGAAGGGAAGAACCAGAGACATCCCTGCTGATCCTCAGCTCTCTGTCACTCCAAGCACTTCTTCCCCAGTTTAAAACCCTCTGCCTCAATTAGCCTCACCTCTTTATTAGGTGTAGGCAAGTAAATACCAGCAGCAATCAATCAAACACAGCCTTCAGTGGGGGATCTATCAGAGCAGTACTCATCACAAGAAAGGCTTACTCCCTTCTTCCTTCCTTCTTTACTGGGCAAAGTCCTACACATGCTCTAATTTTATTTGTTTTTTTTTTTTTTTTTCTTTGCCTTTCTTTTAAGATACCAGAGATCCAAATTGAATTCCCTGTCCCAATTTATGCTTGGAGGAATTTAATAAACTGGGCCTGAAGGAGAAGCAGGCAACAATATTATTCTGTTTATTGTTGAATATTCTTTCTTAGCAAAACAAGAGCAGCAGTTTAAAGTTTTGGTCTAGATTTAAATACAGCTTTGTTTGGTACAAGAACTAGACTTACTGAAGTTATAGTTATGAGATAAACTGGACTTACTGAAGATGAAACTGTGTATCTGCAAAACATTAATGCACTTTTACACAGTTTGTGTTTGAAACCCTCTCTGGATTCTTTGAATAGACTTATTTTGTATTAGTAATTTTGTTATCTCAAAGAGAATGAAAAAGCTATAAAGTATTTAATTTAAGAATTTAATTTCAAACAGACAGGAGTGTACTTTAAATTATAAATAGGAAAACTGAATGATAAGAAATATCCTTTTATTACTTTCTAAGTTCAGTAATAACACCTGCTACCTTGGGCCACAAGATTATTGGCAACCAAAGTTTTAATCATCAAAATAGAAAGATTTTGTGTGCCTGGGAGATAGTTGTTTCTCTGCTACAATACATATCTTGATATTTTGAGCTTTGGCTAATAAACATTTAATAATTATTATATTAAAAGTTATTGTCCTTGGGGCTTGCTTTTGATGTGTACCATATAAAACAGGTGTCTTGTATTATTTTACTGACACTGGGGCTTTCCTGTTTGCACAGAGCTTAGAATTATTAGTTTAGAATCCAGTTGCTATCTTTGTTATTGCTTTGTAAAGTTCTAATTAGAATTTGGGGAATCTGAAGAAGCAATATGCGTTATGAATAGTGCTGCGTCTTTTAGATATGTGATTGCTATTCACTTGCTTTTGCTTGTTTTATTAAGCAGAGGACAGCAAAGAAACATTCCAATAATCTTGTATATTTGATCTTTGCGTTTGGAGAGAATTTATTAACAATAAGAATACGGGATGACAATCAGTAACCACTTCTAAGGAGTCAGAAAGGGGATGGCATTTATTAAAGAGCTTGCCTGAGCAGATTCTGTATTTTAAAAAGACACGCTGGTCATTTAGACTGTACTATTGCAGTGTCTTAGGTCACAAATCATTTCTCAGTGTCTTGGTTTGGAAAGACAGGTATCTGTCAGGGAAAGTTGGAGCTCCCCTTGGAATGGAAAAGGTAAAAATACCCTCCCTCCAAATTATCATAATTTTTAAACTGGGGCTTTCACGCTAAAAATACGGGAACAGGAATAACAGTTCTTTACTAGGAATAGTAAAAATGCAAATGCAGTAGTACAAAAAACAAACAAGCAAACAAACAGAAGTCCTAGAAAACCCTGAGAGACTCAGAGACACAACCTGACACCCTGTTCAGGGTGTTGGGAGCAGTCCAAATAAATCCCCCTGCAGTGACAGATGTGGTTCTGTTGGAGTAGAGATGATCCGGCAGACAGGTTCAGTGGTGCTGAGATGAGTCCAGTCTTCCTCTGGGAATCCAGTGGAAAAGAGGATCCCTGGGATCCCTGTGTCCCCATTTTTATCTGGGTAGGAATGGTTGGCTCCTCCCCACTGGGTGCAGCATCTCCCAATGGATGATGGAATGTGTGATGGCACTGGTGAGCCTCAATGGCCCATGAACAGAAGATATCCCCGAGGGTGGGCAGTGGTGACAGAGATCACAAACACTGCCCCACCTGGTTTAACAGCTGGGCTGTGATCAGAAGGCATCTGCCCTCCTCCCCTGGAGTTACAAGAGATAAAGAAAAACATCTCCCCAGCTGGTTTCAACAGATGAAACAGAATACACTTATTTTTTGGTTACATAACCCAAGACACTCAGGTCATCAAGCTCAGGCACCTTTACAAGCTCACGTGACACTCTCACCCCAAGGCTGCATCCTTTGCTCTTGAGCACCCATACTGTTCATGTCCTAGTGATTTACCAGGCAATGACGTGTCTGACCTCAATGCTATGAATCTTAAACAATAATGCTTAAGGAAATTTTCTGGGTTTTCATTCAAGCTTCTGTTTTCACATGCAGAATGTTAAGATTGCCATTTCAACAAAAAAAAGATGCAAATGGTCCATTTCCTACTTTCTAGTCAGATCTCTCCAATGTCTTAACCTCTCTTAGACACAGCTCCACAGATTTGCATTCAGCTCTATAAATTGTTTATAAATAACCAGTGGTTGTGTGTGGGGGGAACTCTTCCCCCTGGAAACACCACAGATTGACTTTCTGTGCGGTCTGTAATGAAGAAATCTCTGTGCCTTCAGCAAAGAAATGAGATCCCAACAGGACTGCAGGTTTTCCATAAGGACCGATGCACTCTCCATGAAGTTATCACACAGCCTCTCCTCCATAAAAGCAGGGTGAGGGATGGGAGGTTGAGCATCTTGGGCTAGAAGGGAAGCTGGTGAAATGCCCATATCCAACATTTGGCTGGCAGAAGGGAATCATGTAGTTACAGATGTGTAAATAATTGATTTTTCAATTTAGCTGCTGACTTGAATAATCAAAGAAATAAATTCAGAACAATTGACCCAGAAGAGAAGCGTTTTGGGGTCTTTTTCCCCCTCTCTGATCCTTTCTTTTCAAATACACTGGATGTGACAGAATGTGACAGGCTATTGAGTCTCTCTTTTATTCCTTATTGAATACTTAGGACTGATCTAGATAGATGGTTTTCAACTAGTGAATCAAAGAAAGGTCCACATTGGAAGGTCTCTGGCTACTTTTGGGAGAGTAAGATCCCAAAAGGATGAGTTCAAGCCTATCTCGTGAATTAAAAAAAGATTACAGGTCAGTTCCCTAGCCACTGGCTTAAGAAACCAGAAATGTGTCAGTTCAGAATGATGAAACAGAATTATTTTGACATTTCAAAACTTCCTTTTCTTTCCCCAAACTAATTTTCAAATTCAGTTTGGAAATGAAGGGTTTAGTTCAAATAAATATGTACATATTTTGCTGCCTGAATAAATCACTGTTTCTGGTTTGCCTTGTGGATTGTTTTTTTCCCTGGAGAAGAGTTGCTTTTGTGACTTTTTTGTTTTTTTTCCTGAGCTCTGTAAGTAATCAAAACTAGTTTATCTTCAGCCCTGTGGGCTATTTTTTTTTTTCTTTCTTCTTCTCTTTAATGGTCAGCAGTGGATTGACAATTCATCCTGTTGGAGAACATCTCTTCCCTGTGTTTGGTGACTCTTATGGAATGTTAATCACTAATTTCATTAGCAAGCACACAAAATTCTAAGTCCTGTTACCTCTGTGAATGGCTGATCTTTGGCAGTCACGGGTGTCTTTTTTTCCAATATCTATCCCCAAACGTTCATTTTGAAAATACAAAGCTGGCCTTCTGATTACTAGCTAGATAGAGCAGCTACTCAGATTTCCTGCTTCCACAGGCTAGCTAGGTCTAAGTCATTTCAGTATTCCCTGGCTCACCTGCACACATCTGTCATGTATCCAGTGTCTTAACCAGAGCCTCTGAGAGCTAGATTTGTTGAAAACACAACATTTTAAATTTGGTGCTCCATCCACTGTGGACTAGCTTAGGTGTCTTTTGGATATGATTAATACAGACAATAAAGGGACTGAAGCAAGGCTAAGAGCACAGGACTGAGGACAAGGCTCAGGGGGGATCTTCATGTGTGTCAGTAAATATCTGATGCAAGGGAATGAAGGGGAAGCAGTGAGGCTTTTCTGTGTTACACCCACTAACAGGAACAAATGGCAGTTAATAAACACTACATAACATGGAAAAGAAATGAAACAAAATAATCTTTAAATCAGGAAATTCCACCCAAACACAAGAACGAGTGGCCCAGAGAACTCATTTGTGCAGTTAGGCTTTGACTGAGTCCTGGAAAACCTGCTCTGAACTGATCCTGCCTGAAGAGAGAGTTCCTCCAAACCTAAGTAACTCTTCAAAAATACCAAAGACTATGGGTGCAAGGTAACACAAACTGCTGAGTACACCAGGTTGGTGAGCTGAGCACGTGGAGGGCCCTGCCCTGCTGTACCTCAGTGCTGTGCCCCCTTCAAAGAGGTCAGCACACAGCTGCCAAGCACAGCACCTCTGCATCAGCCTGTGGTTAGCATAAAAGGAGTTTTATTAACCGTCTAAAGTAGTATCCATTTCCAAAAACTCTCTAAGAGCAGCCTACAGTCTCCTTTCATCCAGAAGAGCATTAGTTAAAGCATGGGCTTGGCTGCCCATCTTCTCCCAGGAGCAGGATGAAGCCCCCCAAGCTTCAGGTGAGATCTTCTGCCAGACAGAGCTCAGACAAAGCCCTCTCAATTCTTCATGGCCCAGGTTCCAGAGCCAGCACAGCAGAGGTGAGAACAAACCACTCTACAGACCCATAGCTCACACAACTCCAAGAGGATTCCTGGGCTGGACTCCTTTTTAATGTCTCACATCACTGCTAACAGCCCCCAAAAAGAAAAACCCCAAGCAGTCCCCAAGCTGGCTATTAAAATGCTCTGTAAGGTACAGGGTTCTCCTCTGGAGGAGAAACCAGAGTTTACAAACAATGCTTCAAATATGATTTCAACTTTTGCACGTTATAAGCTGCATGGTACTTCCTAGCACTGTTATAAGGTCTCATCTTTCATGCTGCTCCCATACTAAGAAGGTTGAAGAGCTGCCAGAAGGTATTTAAAGATGTATTCAGGTGTCAGAAGAGGTTTAAAGTAATTTTTAAAATCTGTCTGGCAGCAACTAAATCTGTCAATTAATTTTCATGTCCTTTTTTCCTTTTAGAAATGATTTCCTATATTTGATATATTTTGATCCATGTATTATTTTAAGCTGTAGCATTTTAGCAAAACAGATTAATGCTTAATGACTAAAGTCAGGGAATGCAATGACTGCAAATGAACAATGAAATATTTGTAGTTCATTTGTTTCCAATGACTTTTTAACATTCTTGGAGGATGTATACCAATGCTAATATGTTTCATATGTGTTTAGAGCCCTCTTCCCTAGTTAAAACTATAGGTGAAAATTATCCATTTTTTAAAATATAAGAATGTTCAATTATAACATGAAACAAAAGTTGTAGTTAAGTAAAAAGTTAAAAACTATCTTTTTAGCCTCTCACTAAGTGCCAATTACTGTTAATTACTTGTATACTTTTACCTTTGTAGTCACGTCTTTCCATGGCACACAAAGGAGTGTGTGCACACAAAAATAGATTTGCAAAATTCATATATGTGCAAGCGAAATGAAAGAATCATAAAAGAGTTGGTTTAGGAACTATTAAGAGGTTTAACAAGTTTGGGGTTAACTTGCTATTTGCTTTTATCAACTGCTTGTTCCTAACCACATAATTAAATGTAGAAGAAAAAGTTTTAAAAATATCTAATAAAATTAGATAAGTGGAATGCTGTGTTCTTATAGCTGTGCCTTATGTTAAAAAAAGAATTCCAACAACAAAAATAACCCACACTCTAGCTAAATCTCAGGATTCTCCTAAATCACTTGGACAATTTTTTTTATATTACTGGTTGCCCTAAGATGGAGAGCTCATCTCCCTGATTTTTTGCCATGAGTTTAAAGGTTTATAGGAAGCAGGAATAAGGAAGTTCTTCTTTGGGGCATGGCCCTAATGAAAATTCTCTGCTGTGCTGCTGTGGTACAAAAGCAATATTTCATGCCTACAAGATTTCAGCCTTTGATTTCTCTGATTCATTGTGGAAGTTCTCATCTTTTTCACAGTATGAAAGCCATGGCCATTCACACATTTTATTCACAGGGAAAGGACTGAATACACAAAAATATAATAAATAAGAACACAACGACATTCACCTTGAGGAGCTGAACTTTAGAGTGTTCTGATCTGTAGCAATGCTATAAATAAAGCTTGAAAATGGACAAGTTAAGTAAATTAACTTTTGTGTAAAGAATTGCTACTGAATTCCTACCAAAGTCCTCCATACCTCTAAAAGTAACCTGACTCACACCTTTGTTCTGAAAAAAAAAATAAACAGTAAAAACACCACGTAAATTCAGTTTCCCACATGTGCAAATGGCACTGCCAATGTTTATCATTCTAAAATTACTAAACTGGTTTTCTTCAACTTCATTTAATTGGGAGGGTTTGGTCCTGTGGGGGAAGATTACAAAGTCACTGTTACGACTCAGGTGGTAAATGGAATTTGTTTCTTTGAAATTATCTCCTAAGGGTTATAGTCAGTTTGTCTTCATAAAGATTTGGGGTTTTGGGGGTGTTTATTTGTTTGTTTTCCCATATATGTTTAAAACGCCTGTGCAAAATTAAATGATCATATGGGGAACACAGCTGCCTGGATAGAATCTGTCAAAATTATGCAAAATTGAGTGATCATATAGGGAACACAGCTGCCTGGATAGAATCTGTCAACAGTTCAGTCTGAGACCAGATCCCCATGAGCTCATCTCTGCCTCCTGCTGGGATTATTCAGCCTGCACTCGCTGTGGTGTGCCAGTGTCTCACCTTCCACTCAAACCCTACTGTAACAAGAGTTAAAAACCAAGCAAACATACAAACAGAACACACACCTGAAAAAACAATTCTTCCTTAACCAAGCCATACTGTTCAGGAAGAAAGAAAGCAGAGAGCAGCTAGAAACTGTAGCAAGCACTGCCTTTTACAGTTCTAGTGAAAGCTGATCTGATTTACAATATCACATCTAGGGCC
Source organism: Prinia subflava (assembly GCF_021018805.1). Taxonomy (NCBI): domain Eukaryota; kingdom Metazoa; phylum Chordata; class Aves; order Passeriformes; family Cisticolidae; genus Prinia; species Prinia subflava. The sequence continues at coordinate 8,387,995 of NC_086264.1, read as the reverse complement.
ACATTTGTCTGGGATTGAACAGAAGTAAATTTATATTAATTCTGTCATGGTTTAACCCCAGCCAGCAGCCAGAGCTGCTCTCTCATCCTCTCACCTGTAAGATCCTGGAGAGAGAATGGAAGGGTAAAAGGCAGAAAATTCATTGAGACAAAAGCCAGTTTATTAGAGAAAGCAAAAGCCACACACATAAGCAAAGAAAACCAAGGAATTAACTCCCTGCTTCCTGTAGGCAGGCAGCTCTTCAGCCATCTCCAGGGGAGCAGGCTCCCATCACAGATAATGATGACTTGGAAAGGCAAAACCCATCACTTCAAATATCACCTCTACCTCTTTTTCCTCCTTACTTTATATACTGAGCAGGATGTCACAGGGTCTGGAATGTCCCTCTGGTCAGTTGGGGTCACCTGTCCTAGCTGTGTCCCCTCCCAGGCACCCCCAGCTCCCTCCAGTGTGGCAGCACAAAGAGCAGAAAAGGCCTTGGCTCTGTGTGATCCCTGCTCAGCAACAACAAAAACATCTCTGTGTTATCAACCCTGTGTCCAGCACAAACCCAAAACACAGCCCCACTCCAGCCACTGGGAAGGCAATCAACTCTACCCCAGCCAAATCCAGCAGAATAGTTCTTATTAAAGATTTTTTTTTCCTTAAACAAATCAAGTAGGAGAAATGTGGCACTTCAAGAAAGAACCACCTCAGCCTCAAGCTGATGTGGGACATTTTACTTTAGCTTTTATTAATTAGGAAGTCTCATATTTGAGAGCTGTGCTGCATCAATTTTGTTACCCCTTGAATTCTTTCCATCAATAAACAGAGGGGTTTTCTTTGTTTGTTTGTTAGCAGAGCTTTTTACAGCTCTGGAGTTGTTTCCTGCACTGAGCTGAAGCAACATCATCTATTTACTAAAATGCTTTATCATTTAGTGAAGCAAACTATGGATCAGCTCCTTTCAACTTTGTCTTGGGGCAAGAGAAGGCTGTCATAAAGTCAAGTGAAAAACTTCCTCATGTTCTTCTAAACTCCTACAACCAGCTAATTAAATCTTTTAAAGATCCTCTAATATGGACATTCAATCCTCCCCTTGGAGGGCTGTTGTTATTATGCATATTCAGAGATTTAAGAAACAGGGAGTTCGCCTTAAATGCATTAGGGGGTTAATTAGGTTTTCAGTAAGCACTTCTCTAATTCCTCCTACATGCATAACATTTAAACTGCATCACTGAGGGATAGCTGGCAGCTCCTGACAGCTACAATACTGGCAGTACAGTAATTTGTAGCTAAGGTCATTTGAAGAGAACATTAACCCTTCATTATTCAGTCCCATACAACCAACGTGGCTTCAGGAAGACACTCTGATAGGTAATGAGGATGGTCCAAGTATTCTCCTACTTACAAATTTATTTGTTGTTTTTTTTTTTATTTTCTGGGTGTCTCACTTCATTCAGAAGTTTCATTATTTGAATCTACCTTTTTGGAGTTTTGGTTTTTATTTTGTTTGTTGTTTTTTGTTTTTTGTTTTTTAAATAAAAGTTAGAAAGAACTACCACACCATCTCCATAATTCAGAAATTAGACTTTTGAAAAGCTTTCTGCAGTGAGTGTCCTGGCAGATCCAGCAAAACACACATCCCTGATCAGTCTTGGAGGCCCAGCTCAGCCTGTACCTATGCTATAGTTTTTAAAAGAACATGTGCCAGAAGAACACATTTTTCCTCCTGCTGTGATGGAGTACCTTCCCCAGATCCCTACCACAATCTTATTGATTGTTTCTAAGGACAATGGTTAGGAAACAACATCAGTTTTGCCATTAATTACTCATAATAACAGAAAGAGCATTAAAACATTATTAAATATGATCATACAGATCCTATAAAGCGCCTTCATTTTTATTCTTACATGAGAGGAAGAAGGAACACACATATTTGAAATAGTGCAGCTGTTCTGCCTGTACCTCAGTACTAATGTTATTCTTCCATTTTAGACAGCTGTAGAGTAGAATCCAGCTTCTCTTTGTTTTGCCATGTTAATGCAAATGCTTTCAGATCCAAATCAATTGTTGCATATTGTAAACTCAATCACAATTAATGTTTGTAGGATCATGTCTTAGCATATAAATCAGTACTTAGTACTATTTGCCCTTAGTCGTGGCACAGCACGCCACGTGTGTATTTTATTTTAGTAATGAACTGTGTTACATTCCCAAGCAGTGGAGCTGCATCAACACAGGTGGGAGAAAGAAAAAAAGGAACTTCTTCCATGCAAATGTTAGGATAACAGTAATATTCTGAAAATAAGGTATTAAAAATAAGAAGCATTGTTATACATGTTATTAAAACACAATTGATACTTAAATTCAAAATATTACCCAGATTCATTGTAGTCCTTTTAAAGTAATATCTGATAAAAGAATGTAATCACAGTGCAACCAGGAGGAAAACAAAAGAGACTGATAAAAGTGTAGTGCTGTTGGAAACTGAGATGTGTTAAATTTCAAATTTCTATGTATGAGACAACAATGTTTTTTGTTAAACAGCAAAGTCTTTTAATTTAAATAATTGAATGCTAAAAAATAAAAGCTATTACTGTAGTGGAATGGGCTATCACCTAATCAGTTTCCTACAGTGTGCTGAATACCCTTTTATTAAAATTGGTTCTGCCTTCAAAATCAGCCCATGGGTACTTCAGGAACAGTTTTTTTACTTGTGTCATCTGTAACATTTCAGTGTTACAGTGACAGTATCTCTTCTCTGAATGGTATTTGTGTCTCTCATTTCCACAGACATTTTTATGTTAAAATATCTTGGCATCAGCAAAACTTAAAATTAAAACAGAAATTGTTTTTACAGTTACCCGTATTCTGCATTTCGTAAACATTCCCCAACTTCTTTTCATTAGCATTTCCTAACCTTTTCCTCTCTCTTTTTATACCCCAGTCACTCATGATTTTTTCTTGTTGTGTTTCAAAGGGCAACTTTCAATCTGAAGGAGTAAGAACACTCTCCATACACAGAAGGAATTCATCTTTTTCTGAATAGTTGCTATACTCTTCAAAAAGAAGTAGATTTGAATTTCCATAATAAACACAGAAATTTAGGTTCAATTCTCTGTACTGTGGAGGCTGACTATGAAATAATGTGCACTGTACATCAAAAAAGTTTCATTTTCTTTGCTGATTTCACAGTACAACCTTGGCTAACATAAATGCAGACAGAAGACTCTGAACTTATGAAACATGAAGAATAGCAATAAAAAAAGCTATTGAATCATCTTGACATGGCATCTGAGATTTGGTTCTTGCAGATGGAACAAGTTCATACAAGAACTAGATACTGCAAGCAAAGAAATTTCTCCACAGGACTCAGAAAGTGAAAGCTGAGGAAGGACATGAAAAGAAAAAGACATTATAGAGGCTGAAGGTGAAGAAGCAGCATAAAAACTGTGTTTTCAGAAAAAAATCCTTTAGAATGGAATGGGTTGAGCCTGTGGCTTAAATCCCCTTGGAAAGAATGTAGATCTAAGCTGGGATGTGTCATGGGACTGAGTATGACACAGCTGAAATAACCCTCACAGAAAGGCTTAGCAAGGATGAGAGTGAGTGGATAATGTGAAAATATAACTGTGCTTTATCACGTGTGGGAATTACATACATGGTATATATTATATCAGAATCCTATGCACACAAGGATAGACAAGTAGGGGGATTGTCTTAATTGTACTGGAACAGATACAAGGTGGAGTGATCTTGTCTAGAAAAGCCAGCATGTACTGAATAATTGTTTTGAAACTTGTGCCACAAAGTGTAGGGAACTAAGGCACACCTGGCCTCCTGCTGAGGAAGGAACATCTTACTTCTATTTACTCTTTTTCGAGTTCCATAAGCAGATGCTTGTCACAACTTTCAGTCAGGGACAGTCACCTTTGTTTCTATGCCTTCTATCACAATACAATCCTCCATCAGATTTTTCTGTGTTTTCTATTACAGTGGAATTCTCAGATTTATCACCATTTTCCTTCTCAGGTCTGCAACTCCTCAGTACACAGCACACAGCCATGTAAGTGTCTGTAACCTTCATTTGAAAAAAAATTACAGGGTATTAATTGTAGCAGTCTTGTATTAAGCTACATTTGCGGGACTGAGATCTGAACTCAGACATTTGGTTACCAACATGAAATGATTTTTTTTTTCCATACTTCAGGCAGCCAGAGGTAGGGCCAGTCTGGGTTTCTGGGAGCTCTAGGCATGGTCCAGCATGGGGATACACAAGACAGAGTCAAAGAGACTTAATTAGCATAGCTGGTTTGATAACCAAGATGCCATGGCAGGAAAAACAGAGCTTTGAATATTACAGAAAATGGATTAAACCTGATTATGGGAACAGATTCAATCAAACAAAGGATATTGTAAAATATATGCATTGTCTGTATGGTCTTCAACCTGATTATTGCAGTGGAAAATTATCAGCCTTTCTGAAATAGTATATAAGCTTTTGGAAAATCTGAATAAAATCAAATTCTGATCACTGAATTCCCTGAATTCTGATCTTCCCACCTCTCTATCAACTGTCAATAGTCCAGGTCACTCCTGCAGACTGCAGCACTCCCAGGTCAGATGCCAATGCATTAAACAACAATCCTTGTCTGGGAAGGCTCTGCAGGTAAGTGATTGAAGCAGAGGATGAGGAAAAAAAAAAAATCTCACACATATGGAAAGACTAACCCACAGGTCATGTGCACAACAAGGTTAGCAGAGACAGATGTACACTCCAAATGCCTCTCTTTCTAGTCCAGTGATACAATTAGCTTTTCCTGCAGCACAGTACTGTGGTCAGGCATCTTCTTTTCCACTTACTAGCTTGACATGCCCTGCTTTTACTCCTCAACTTCTTGTTATTCCATAATTTAACACCTTGATTACAAGCTGTCCTCTTCAAGTAATCAGCCTTCAAAATTTGTTGTAATTATTTGGAAAGTCTGAGTTTTAAATACTAATATGCAGCTACAAAAAAATTTATAAAACCATATCTGATAAAAATTGTCAATTTCACAAAGCAAATGGCACTCAACACACTTTCTGCATCGGGACATACAAGAAAGTAATGGAAATATGTATGGAAACATTTTCCCTTCTTCATCATTAAAAAGTTCAGTTACTGGTCTTGAGCATATGTCTAAACTATTTTTTCCAATTTTGTCACATTTCCAAAATATTTATGAAATTTCCATCTTCATTCAAAGGAGATCAGATTATCACACATGAGGAGTTGCCTGTTTTACTCCCTTTGGATTGCCTCAGTTCCTCACATTCATACATTCATTCAGGCCCAAAAAACTTCTAAAATGCTATATATTACCAGAGAGACATGTCACACACTTCAGAAGGATTTGAGGCTGGTACTTCAAGTGTGTATTTTGACTTCTAAAGAGTATAAAACTGTATGTATTAAACATTAGAGATGGAGCAGAACTTGAAAGCCTGAACTGCCTCAAAGCTCATGACTTTTCAAGATTCTGACATCAGTTAGGTTCTGATAGATTAGTAACTCTCTCCAGCCTTGAAGATGTAAGCAAACTAGGGGCTTGTGTGAGACCTTTCAAGAGCCAGGTACTAAATTTATATGTTTAATTTTACCATTTTGGAAAGTTCAGGAAGCCCTTTCCCCCCCTTCCTGAACTTCTTCCTTTTAAAGCAATAATAATGTATTTGTTTAGAATGAGAATTTAATGATTAAAAATGGTTTTAGCTCTTTTTCTTTTTAAATTCACTTTGCACATTGAAAAAATAATCTCAGATTCCTGCTATCTGAGTAGTTTTTCTCTTCAAGTACTGAAATACCCACTGTACTTTTACTTAGATGTGTAGTCTATAGTAAAGAAATAAAATAGATGTCACAGAGCACATTAACAGTGCATACAGTGTGGTGGGATATAAATTAAAGACTGAAACACCAGCAAGGGGCTGATTAGTTCTTCAGAGGTTTTCATCAAACTTCTCTAAGCAGGGTTAACAAGGGACAATAGAGACATTTATTTTGTGTCTCCTTTACAACATAAGGACAGCTTATTAAAACCCCATGTTGTTGTACTTCACTAACATTTAATAACCTCATTCCATGTATCCATGGGAAACACCAAAATTGTAAAGTTTTAGATTAGTTTCTAGCAGCTTTGGAATACTTTATACTCTCTCCTAACATTACAGCATCAGTAGCTGTAATACAATGTCTTAATTGCCATATTATGTCAAAACAGTTGTTTGTTCAAAATGTTATGGAGGAAAGTAAATTTCACATTACTGCTGCATTCTTCTGCAGTTCATAGGTGTCATCGGGGAGGGAAATTCAATACAGAACTGCTGTGTGGCTCCAGTCCTGTATTTCTATGGATAAAACTTTAGACAGTATTGTCAGAAGGAAAAAAGACTTCACTTAAGAAGCTTATAAGTAAATTATAAGCTCAAATAAGCAGAAATTATTAATTATTTATTATTTATTAATCCCTGCAAGATGACTGGCATTACTGGACCAGTTTAGGGCTCTTATTAACTCTAAAGTGATCCTGTGTAGAATAAAACCTTCACACACTCTTCAATCAAATGTTAGGGGATCAGTAAGTTTCACATGACTGTCCCCATCCAGCATTCAGCCAAAATGCTCATATCAATAATCCTATGAACTCCAGTAAAAAAAATTCAGGTGATATTATTTTGAAAAGTCTTAAAATGCCATAAGCGATGGTTAAAGGTCTCCTGTGTGTTTTGGGCACCTCACACAAGGTGTCTGTACCTTCCTCACTCCTCCCCAAATGCAATACATCTCACCTGGGCATGGACTAGAGGGGATTTCTTTTTAGTTCTGGACTGTGACTCAATTCAATAAACAGGCTCTCCACAGGAGTGCTGGTGGGACACCAGGCATCTGACCCACTTACCACCCAAAGTGAAGGCAGAAAGCAGAACAAGGATATAGTGAGTGAATTTATATTCTGATCAGCATCCAAAACCATGCAAAGCAAGTTAGAAGTGTTATTAGGATAGAATAAAGACTGTCTTTCTGTTGATTTTAAAAAACTAATCCCCAAAAATTCCCAAGCTCCCAAACTGAAGGTCACATTAGTCAAAACAGAAAAATATGAAAGGAATTACAGCACATTATTTTTTTTCCTACAATAACTCAATCTCATTTAAAGCAGTATATTGACACACTTTAAAAAAAATAAATCCAAGAAAGTTTAGAAGAGAGTTGCAAAAAACCTCAAGCATGTGGTGGGGAAAAAAAAACCCACTCATTGTATCTGAAGAAAGATTAAGATAACAAGGTGTGTTTATTTTAGAAAAAAAAAAGGACTGTGTATAGATGTGAATGTCTCCCAACACATAAAAGGGTGATATACAGAAGAAAAGGATCAATTATTCTCATTAGCTAAAAAAAACAAAAGAGGATGTAGAAGGCTTAGCTGTAGGTGGCATATTTTAAGTTAAACATTTGGGCCAAACCAATATGTCTAAAAACCAATGAGCAGGGTAGGAGAGGGTTGTTGAAAGGCTGTGGTTTAGGCTTAACTTGGCATTATTGTGACTAGTTTGCAAATAATTATACATTTTGGAATGAAGATGGCCAAGGTGTTCCACTAAGCCTGCCTTTCACACAGATGATTCACTCTTTGCAGTATCAACAAGAAGAAGAGGAGATGGATATTGAAGGGGAGGTTAATATTGGGAAAAGAAACAGTAGCAATACAAAGTAGAAATAATTCAGAATTTAGAATTAGATATTTCAAAGTTTCCAGCAGTTCAGCTTGAAGGATTTTTTCTTCTGAATCTGTATCAGATCATATGTATAAAATAATAGAGAGTTCCAGTACCCACACAAGCATAGTTTATGAGTCACAGAAGTAAAATGATAAACTGTTCTCATCTTTCAAATTATTAAAAAGCTGTTTTACTAGGATCACAAACCCTGCTAACATCAGAAATACCTAATCAACCCCAGGCTCTGTATCTGCACTTAATACAGTAAATTATCAGCCAATTTGAAAGTTCCCTTGCTGTCAATATTTTCAGCTGCTTGGCTTCCTTGTCAGGGACACCCAGGTAAAAAATATTTTGGTTTTAGTTTTCTTTTTTTTTTTTTTAACAAATGCTTCAAGTAAACTAGAAAAAATAAATAGGTTGATAATTGGCTTGCAGCTTCAAGGAGCTGCTCTAGAAATTCACTTCCATTTCATTGGCTACGTGAACTGTACACTAAGTATAATTATATTTCTCTGCGTTAGAAGATGTACACCAGCTTCTCTGGATGGATAACAGTTTATGTATATTTTTCAGCATTTGCCTAGCTATAAAGGCTGGAATAATTGTCATCTAATTTGTAACTCACATTGTTCAACCAGGCAACATAAAGAAGATTCTCAAACTGTAAAGACAGCACTAAAATCATATAAACACACATTACATGAGACAGGGAAAAAGTCTTATGGCTCTCCTACTGATTCTGCCTGGGATACACAAGTGCTCCTATCTGCTAGAAAAGTCTTTGAAAAACCTATATAAAACACGTTCAACTGTTCTTTGTAAAATTTGAAGCCTTAATTCAGACCTTAAGCTGTTTTCTGCTGCTGTTTTCAATATGCCAATTATACTTTTCTGAGCAACTGGATGATACAGTGCTGCATGCCAGACAGGGAGACAGCCAGAAGGCAAACTATAATGGGGATGCAAAGTTTGCTAAATGAACCTTAGCAGTGGCGAGTTACTTTCCTAAATTCTTTTTCTCACTCTGGAGTAAGGAAGGCAAATAAGGATAGCTACTGTAAAAGGCAGCAAAAACAGCATTGTGAAAACCAGCAGCACTTGAGTCAATAAATTTATATAAGCACAGCAGAAAAGGACAACTTACCAATAGGAATTTATTACACTTTAATAGTAAGGGAAAAGCCTTGATCTTAAGATGTTTGCTGTCCTCTATCTTGTTTTCTTCCTCCCTACCCTTGTTTTAAAGTCCTCAGGACTGTGTAGTTGCATATGCAAAGAGAAAAGCACAGGTTTGAGTAGTAACTCATGAAGATTCATTTTCCATCCAAGGTGCCTTACCCAGGAATGCATATTCAATTATTTGTGTTTGTATGCAGCATCACGCCTCACAAGTAGGTTGGATTTTTGAGACATTTGCAAATTGCTACATATGTATGTAGGCATATTTAAAGAAATGCTTCAATGCAATAGATTTGTCCTTAACAACAACAACAAAACAGTGAAAATAATGTTATTTGGACGTGGAATGACTGAAACTATTTCATACAGCTACCTTGCTTTTCTCCTTTTGGTGCTCTAACCATCACCTTTCTCCCCCCTTTTCTGCTTTACTTCTCCTACAGTTTGCTTCTACTATTCCATCACCCAGTCCCCTCACATGAGGAAAGCCAAGCAGTGAAATTAGAGTGCACCTTCCCATTGCTTTGCCCCTAGACACACTTCTGCCTTCTCCTCTCAGCTCTTGCTGAGAGCACAGCACTTCTCAAGCAGCCTTCCTTTGTTAGAAGCTCTGGAGGTGGTTCACAACACCAGGAAATTGTGTGAAACAACCACCACCACTATCTCTAAAGGTGACAGGTCTCCTGCACCTACATCCACATTCAAGAAAGAACCCAAGAACAATCCGTTTGTGCCCTGAGGAAACAGTGGTAACAACCAGCACACAGTGATACACCAGAATGACAAGAGTCACTGTGCCATTATTAAACACGAGCCAACAACACCCTGGTTGCACTCCTGCCTCCAACTCCCAGCAAGGCTGCTGCATCACCCCAACAAAGAATGAAACTTCCCCAGTTCAGGATTTTGTCTCAGATTTATTCACCAGTTTGACATCCATGCACTTCTGATGATCTGAAGAAACTAAAAATGGGTAATCCCTAAATTGTTAAACTCCTCTCCTTCTTAGTGTGAAAAACTGATTTTAAAGTGAGTACAAGAAATTTTCATCAAGAAAACAGAAAATTAGGAGGCTGAACATATTTATCTTCTCTGAGCTGCCACTGGAGCTCCCCCTGATAAATATGTTGTTTATAGATAATTAGTCATCTGACAGATACTTTTATAAGTAACCAGTAAACCTGTACTCTATATAATTGCTCATCCATAATAGTTTGTTATGTCTGGGGTGAGCCCAAACAAATGAAGCAAAGAGTATTGCAAAGTGAAAGAAAAGGTAAACTTCATCCTTATAATGCTTAATATACATTTGGAAGACTTGATTTGCAATTAATCATGGCATTAATGAAAGTATAGTAAGTAACAAAGCAACAGTAGGTGGACTGGACAGTAAATGTCTTGTTAGTGGCATATTTCTGTATAGAAAGGAGAAAATAAATGCATACACATTCCAAACATGAAGCAGAACTAAGTTCCACACCTGCCTCAGAGAAATGTGTTTTCTCCATGTTGGCACTATGGAAACACAAATACAGTAAGCAGTAATCAGTTTTCCCACAGACAGACTGATGATGTTATATACATCCACGCTCAGAAGGACAAATTTGCAAAGTATAAATAGCAACATTAAAATTTAGATACAGTAGATATATCTGGCCTCACATCTTTTCTGTGAGGAAGCCACATATCAGTTTCATACATGTTGACTGCTATGGGAATGCAAAAGTCAGTGCACCAGAAGCCTCTTTTTTTCTTTTTTTCTTTAGAATTCCTTAACTGGGTATACTCAAGGAATGCAGCAGCACTTCTCCATTCAGAATTTCAGCTGTGTCAACCCTCAAGAGCTAAGGAGACCCAAATATGTAGCTCCTTATCCTTCATCTAAGGATGAGAGCGACCCAGCATGCATTGCATTATTCTGTAAGATGTTCCAAGGCTATTTTTATCTATCAGAAGTATACTACTTGAGCAACAGAACCAAACAGTTCTTCAGGCTTCAAGTTGCTCTCATTTTATTTTACTGAATCTTTAGAAAAAAAGACACCACCAAATAGCAGACATATTCTCATTAAAAAAACCCTACAAAAAACCCAAAAACAAAACAAACAAAACCACAAAAACCCCAAAAAACAAAAAAAAAACCACCCCAAAACCCAAAAAACCCAAAAAAACCTCCACACAAACCAAAAAAAAACCAAAACAAAAACAAAAAAACACCCTTTGAAAAGCCCATTTTAGCTCTCCAAGTATTTTTTACAGTTTCTCTTTCCAAATTCTGTCCAATTCTCAACAATTAATGAACGGTATTCCTTGATATATTTCAACATACTGTGGACTCTCTGGTGCTTCTTCCTACTCATATGCTTATTATTTTTTTCCTCTCCTTATTGCCAAAACTTCAAAGAGAAGTTATTTGAGTAGACTGATGGTCTGAGATCCACCTGAAATTTTATATGAAAGAGGTTTTAGACCTCTACGGGGTTACAAGCCTTCCATTTTCTCTACAAGCCTTCTGTCTCCTCTGCACAAGGCCATGCCCACAGTTGAAGATGCAGTTTATCTTCATGGTTACACCTACAAAGAGTTACTTAATTTTCTTCCACAGAACCTCCCTGACACCAGCAAACAGCCTCATTTTTTGTGACCACACAGGAGAAAAGGCAAGGCTCTCCACATGCTTTCAAACTCCAATCTGCTGGTAGATGGTTTAATACTGGTTTACAAGTCAGTCGTGTTTTAATACAAAACACGTTGAGTGTTATTGAACAACTCTGACTCAGAAATGCACTGGAACTCGTGTCAGTGAAGACCTGGGGTAAGACCACATGGTCTGTGGTGTGTGTATTTTAGAATGTTTGCATAACTATGAGCAGTGCTTGGTAGATGCTGGCCAGGGCCTAGTACAGTGTGAAAAGTTGTGCATCTCTGGACTAGCCACAGAATATTTTTAATTTTCAAACATCTTATCACTTAATCAGGATCTTGTAGTTATTTGGAAGCAAAGTTCCAGGCTTTTGGAGGTGAGAAATTCTTTAGATACCTGCCCATATTTGCCTAAACACCATGTAGACCATATTCTTATGTGGTCTGGGTCATAGTCTTAAATTACTTGTTAATGCTAGGAATATTGCTTGGGTTTTGTCTAAGAAATATCAAAATTAGTATTTTAATTACCCAAAAATTTTCAAAATACTGCAAAGCTATTATAACAAGGGAGAAAACATCACAGAAGGTAGCAATGGTGTCATTCTGTACTTCCTCCACAAAAACTTCTCAGAGGAAGAAGTATTTGTCAATTGTTTCCATGAAATAGTACTGGAGGTACACTAATGGCTTCAGTACAGAGCCCAAATATCAGATTAAGCTTGAGATCAGTATTTTAAAAAAAAATCTCAGGCAAAACGTCACTAATGACTACAGAGCACAGCAAACTGCAAAAGCCAACAGCAATCTTTAACATGTACAGCAAAATACCCAATCACAGTGCAGACCAGATAAATATTGAGAGCAGATGAATCAATAGAGTGACCTGAAATCATTAACAGACAAAAACGCCTTCCAATTTGCTCTGCTCAATCTGTTATTAACTCAAACCCTTCAAACCAGAGTGCCTGACAGGACTGTCATGGTTTAACCCCAGCCAGGAGCTAAGCCCTACACAGCCACTGAATCACACCCCTGCCCCAAAAAGATTGGAGGGGAGGGAGGTAGGGGTGAAGAAAAGAATTAGAAGAGTGAGAAGTGAGAAAATTCACGGTTTGAGAAAACTCTGGCTTAGTAATTGAAAATAAAACTGTAATAATAACAAATTGCAGTGAAAAGGAAAACAAGACAAACCTTGCAAACAGAATTTCTCACCACTAATAACCTGTTGCCTAGCCAGTCCCCAATCAGAGGCTCCCCAACCAACTTTCCCCTTTGTTTTAAATGCTGAATGACACCGTATGGTCTTGAATATCCCTTGGGTCAGCTGCCCCATCTGCTTCCCCTTCCCAAGGTCTTCCCCACCCCCAGACTCCTCAATGCCAGGGGGAGGTGAAAAGGCTTGACTCTTGTTCAAGCACAGCCCAGCAGTAACAAAAACATCCCATTATTATCAACCCAAATGCAAACACAGCCACACTGCAGCCACTCTGAAGAAAATTAACTATCTACCAGACAAACCACAAAAACAATTTCATACTCTGAATTTTTACGAACATAATGAGAAGTGTCATCTTGAAAATGTCAAAGAATCTTTTTTTATACACAATGTAAAGGTATATAATTAATATGCAGATAACAGTTGGCACCAAACACAAAACATAGAAAGTATGGGCAAATGGAGACCTTTTGGCCTTGCTTTTGTGTCTGTGTGTTTCTAGTAGTAATTAGAGAAAATTTCTATATTTTACAGCAATAGGATAAGGCACAGGATCATCTTAGCCAACTGGTCTGTAAGCAAATACAGAATCAGCTAGGTTAAAAAAAAATGTTGAGGTCATCAAGCCCTACCTAAGACACCTTGTCAACTAGGCCATGGCACTGAGTGTCACACCCAGACTTTTCTTAAACAGCTCCAGGGACAGTGACTCCACCAGCTCCCTGGGCAGCCCATTTCATTGCCCAGTCACCCTTTCTGTAAAGAAATTCCTCCTAATGCCCACCCTAAACCTCTCCTGGTTCATCTTATGGCTGTGTCCTTTTGTTTTGTTGCTGGTTCCCAAGGAGAAGAAGCTGACCCTCTCCTGGCTACACCCTCCTCTCCAGAGAGGTATAGAGAGCGCTAAGATCTCCCCTGAGCCTTTCTGCTTTTTGTAAGTACTTTGCTCAATTTATATAATCATGGTGCTTTATGACAGACTCTACTGTTCCAACATGGTTAGCGAGGCAGGCCAAAAGGTCTCACTTTATCCTCAAATAACCTGTGGGTGGGTTTGATACAGCAAAGATAACGTGGCCCATATTCCTCCTGTCATAACGCTGTCAGGTGACAGCAAAAGTAGATGAGAAAGGTCTCCCAAAATTGAGAACCAGACTAGGATTCCTCATTTCTTTTTCATGGTCACTTGGCACTCCTTGAGGAGGTGGTTACCACAGCAGGACTGCAATGCATCCTTACAAATTACCACCAAAATTCACCAAAAAAAAAAAAAAAAAAAAAAAAAATCGCAGTAGACTAAAAAATAGAAAACACAGTCTATTGCTACAACTGTTGAGGACATGCCCAGACAATCCATTAGAGATTAATTTCCCATAGACATGCTTAAACTGTGTATCCTCAGCTTTGTTTCTATTTCATTTCCTGATTCTATTGTCTGAATTGCAGAAGCACTGAAGTAAATTATAACACTAAATTGGGACACCACATTAATCATTGCCTGTGAGGAACTCTGAAACCATACTAAAATTGGCCAAAAAATGTCATTAAATAAATTAAAAATTGTCTTAAGGATAAGATACAATTGATAAGTAAGTATCAAGGTGCAGGTCAAGCATTGTCCTAGAAAAAAATGTAACAAATGAAAACTTTTTTTTTTTTACTGAAAATATATACAATCCTTTCTCATCACTGGGGATTGCTGAAACAAAAGATAGCAGTGGTTTGTATGCCCATAAAAGTGTACCAAACACATACACATATGGAGTAGGTTAAGGCTGTGCAGGCAGCCTCCATTTTAACTCCTCATAAATCTGAGACTGCTGAGTTTTCTGCCTCAGGAATGTGCCTTTATGCATTATGACTATTGTATCAATAGTCAAGCTGCAGTTATTAAAAATAAAATTTACCAGTCCTTTCTTGAATTATCCAGAATATCTTAGTATACTGCTAAAATCAGAGATCCCTGTTTTTGTCAGATACATGAGCATCAATTTGATCTTTTTGTTTGTTTGTTGATTGTTGTTCTCTTAAAAAACATCCTCGAAATTGAAGTTCACTTCTCATAATGAATCACAAGATTTGATTTTATATCATCAGTCATCTAATTGTCATTTACCTGTTCAGTTCTCAGGCTATGTTTAAAATGTCAAACAGCAATAATGAGCAGGTCCAGTGCTTCAGGGCACCAGGCAAAGCAGTTAAAGGTCAGTTTAGATTACAGATTCCACGGTGTGCCATGTACTTGTACACGCACACACACAAACTCAGTGTATAAAATTCATATCAGAATTTTAGGCAACTCCTGAACTTCTTAAAAGCCTTCAGAGACTGAAACAGGTGCATTTTTTAACAGGCAGGTTTGAATGATAAATATATAAACTCCTCTCATTTTTAATTATGCTACACACCCTACTGTAAATGACAAAGCACTGAGTTTAATTTGAAGAGCTCAGAACTCACAACAACCTAGATTGTTCTTAACAGAGTGGTATTCTGGGATATCCTTTGTACATTTGATATGTTCTCCTGGCTGAACCCCTATGGAAATTAAGGGCTTTTTCCATGAGGTCCTCACCAACCCAGTTTATCTTTGCCCCATTTTGTCTAGGAGTAATAGAAAGTAGTCCACATTTATAGCAATTTATTATTATTATTATTATCACTACTGAGGTAAAAAACAATTTAAAAGTGCTGAGGTCATTCATTAATTTATAGGTAAACTAACTTCTATAATAGTGAAATAAAGTGAAATTCTTCCCTTAATAATAATCCAAGTGAATCCATTTGCCCAGATTGTCAAATATGATCTTTTTGTTTTGTACCTTCTAGAAGGCATAGAACACATTTGCAGAAAGTGCCATTCTCCACAGCTGATGTGCAAGTCCAGATAACAAAAAAGAAAGTAAATGTCCATATTATCATTTGGCATGTGTTATTACTAATCATCCTATGCTACAATAATATTATGGGTTGGGATCAAATATTTGCTAACCTATTGATATTTTGTATTCTAATCTACAATTTTTCCTCTAACACACAAAGAAAAATTTTGTTCCCCAGCCTCTGCCTAGGATTCATAGAAAGACAATGCACAGATCCTGAAAATAAGTGTTGCAACAACATGACAGAAGCTTGGATGGTGTTGGAGGTGAGTTTTAGGCCCAGCTTCAGACTCCAATCTGTAGATACACAAATCTTGGTTCAACTCCCTGTCTTCTCTTTGTGCTCACAAGACAAGAGGAAAAGGACATTATCTCAAGGTTCATTTAACCACAGAATAAATACCTCAAATAAAGGTGGCTCATGGCATGCTATAGACCTAATTTTTTTCCACTGATCCACTTCCTACAGGAAATTTTAGGCAACCAGTTTCACCCTAGAAATCTCAGCTGATGTAAAATCTGTTTACTCAAGAAGGACAAATAAGTCAAAAGACCGATACTGATATATTGAGCAAGTTCTCTCCATCAATTAGAAAAAAAAAAATAGAAGATAAACTAGCAGCAATAGCAGTAGCAATGATTTTTCCATTTGAGTCCCAGATACCTTGTTATGAACTGAAAAACTCTCAAATTAAATATAAACATTACGTAATCCTCATGCTCTCTTTGTCTGGATTCCTCTATAAAAAGGTGATGTGCAAGAAGTGCAGGTGAAAAATTAGACAGTTGAAATTATACACTATATTACTGGTAAGATCAATTTAAATTACATCATATGAATTAAAGATAGAAACTTAGAAATTACTTTCAAATGGAAAAAAAACTGTATTCTAACAATGTTTGGTGTGGCTTTTAGAGTCTGTAAAGTGAGGAGTTTGTCAGACAAAAATCTGGGTTATCCTGACAGATCTCCCTTCAGCAGCAAGACTTTTACTGGCAGCTGGGAGATGCCAGAGCAGCGTTAACCCCGTGGCACTGAGATGACAGCAAAGCAGCTTGTCCTGTCTGGGTTATCTGAGGGGTTAACAAACAACAGATAAGCTCTAGTGAGGGATGAGGTACCCTGCTACACTTCTGAACAAATCAAAGAGGAGATTGTTCATGCAGCAGCCCTTGGATGGCTCAGGACAGGACGTGAAAAATGTACTTTACACCGCAGCCAGGGAGAATGGTGCTTCCTTCCCAGGGTCTCTGGCAAAAAAATACCCAGGAGACTTGAGAGCAGCACCTAGGGCTGTGGGACTGGGGATAAAAAACATGCTGAATGACACTGCCAGTGTCTGCCACAACTACTGAGGGAAGGTGTCAGGGCTGCTCCAGATACACCAGTGGTGAGCTCCTGGTGCAGCAACCAGCTGAGAGCACTCCAGCCCTGCTGCCCTGGGAGACCCCCAGGGTGGAGAAAACCCAGCCATGGGCTGAATGAACTCAGACACCTTGCAGGGACAGCCACTGACTGTGGAAATGTTAGCTGTGCTTGTGTCTATATGTATACACAAATATAGCTGAAGGTGTAGGATTTGGGTGTGAAGCAAATAGTACAGCATAAGGGGTGGGTAATGCCATGGTTCTGGCCACAATGGGGTTAATTTTAGCCAGGAGGGACATGCTTGGGCACAGAGAGTATTTTACACAACCTCTGGTCATTTTTTGGGGGCAGGGAAGGGGTGGTTGAGCATGTTGAAAGGAGAATTTGGGTAACATCAGTTCCTTGTGTTATCAATATTGCAGCTGTTATTGTTGGTTTGCTTATCCCATGGCTGCTTCTAGTAAGCTTTTCTTACCTCAAGCTGTAATCTTTGACTTTTGTGCCTTCAATTCTCCTCTCCAGCCCACTGCAGGGGAGAGGAAAAGGGGATGAGGGAGTGAGGGAGCAGCACCTTGAGTGCTTTGGTGCAAACATAAATTGGGGAACACCATTCCTAAACCACAACAGTTTTTTAACCTTGCTCTATATTCTGTCTATATGGTACAAGTATCATACAGCTGCAATCACCCAAAAAATAAAATCATAGAACAAATCAGTGCCTTCAAGACAGAAGAAGCCTTAAGCTCTTCTGAAATGTTGATTGGTAATTTCAACACATTATATCTTTACATCATTTAAAGGCTTAGTTCAACAAGACACAATTAACTCACTGAGGATTTGCCTGGTTTTGCAAAAACTAGTTTAGAGCTGATAAAGTCTGTGATTCTGGGCAGTCTAAGCTCTCATAGCTGATATACCCATTAAAAAAATAAAAGAAATAAATGCATATATTTCTATTTTTATGCTGTTTGTTGAGGTTCTTTTTTGGGGATTGGGGTCTTTTTAAAATGTGCTTCAAGTTCCCAAGCTAGAATAAAACAAGTGGCAGCTGGTGCTACCTGCAGTGGTGGTGTTACATCAGGAGCACAGAGCCATCACCCTGCCTGACACCGCTCATAACAAGGGCAGATAACAAGGGCAGTCTGTGCTGAGAGGCCCTAGAGTGAATCTGAGGGTTGTGTCAGGCCTGGATTAACCCACACTGACAACTGGATGTAGAAAATGTCTGTTTATACCTGCCTCAACCACAGTCAGAGCCACACTGCTCAGGTATTAGCTTTTATAAATAATTAAACCTGTAAAGAATATTCTTTAGTACCCCCAAAAGATATTCAGTTTTGTCTCCTTTCTGAAACTGCACATTATAATATTTCGCCTTCAAAACAGCTGAAGAAACAAAGAAACAAACTATTCTCATCCATATTCCAAAAAAAAAGCAATGGGATATTCTGTTCACCCCAGATTTCCTGAGCATAGGCCATTCTTCATTTAAACTAAACTTTAATAAATTATTATGAGGAAATACTAATACTCTTCTGAATAATAATAAATTAAAATATGTTTCAACATAGACTACATTTTTGTTCTTAATAAATATGCAGCATTAGCAACTACAAAGTCATTGCATGTTTTATTGTTTTTGAAAGCTAAAGATCGAAGGCAGTCTCAAGATGACAAAGGAATCTGTTGAAAACCTTTCAAAGAACAAAGGTAGTGTCAGGTGCCTCTATCCATCATGAAACTGATAAGAATGGTATTGTAGCCACTGACCCAGTTGCTAAATTAGTCTTTAGAATAAAATGCATTTATAATCTGTTAGAAGGCAAATGCTATAAGGGAAATTAATTATCCTTTATTAAGAAAGGATTGATGTCTTGGCTCCTCATTTCTGGAACCTGTTATTTTTTAACCAGGCTATTCCTTTTTACACACAGGTTTGTGTGAACATTTTAATCCTGGAATAGCATTTTCAAAAATGCACAAACATTAGCAGTCCACAAAACAGTGCACCACCTAAACAACAAGACTGGTTGAACCACATCGATCTGAGAGGAGAACAGATCACGCATCTCCTTTAAATGACCAAATACCCAAAGACATCTCTCCTTTTTGCCCATTTCAGAAGTGATTCAACCCAAATCCCAGCTGTTTGGTGACGGGGCAAAGCCAATTCCAAAGCCTAACTGTGCCTTTAGTTGTCTCCAAGCTCTGCCATCCCCACAGGAAGGCTGCAGGTCTGAGCACAGGGCCAGCCTGGGGCTCTCTGCAGCTCCCTCCAGCCTCAGTCCAGATCTCCCTGCCTTCTGCCCAGGTCTTTCCCTGGTGTGGATCTGTGAGGTGGGCTGGGATTGTGTCTGGGTGGAGAGCTGAGTGGAGCAGTGTGCCAGCTCCTGTCCCTGGGGGTGCACAATGTGCTGTAGATGAGACCCAAGCAGGGTGAATTTCTCCCCCCAGTGCAGTTACCAGACTGTGAAAGCAGTTTGCTGTACTGGGACATGATTTCAGGGCTATTCCTGAATTTTACCCAGCGGCTCTGTAACAACACACATAAGCAGTTGTGAAAATGCCCATTACTCAAAGCCAAACCTGCAGTTTGTGGCCAAGATCTCCCTTTTGCTAGCTCAGAAAGTCATCTTTTCCCTGATGCCTCTCTTGGCCTCACAAACACTGCACTGCTTGCTGAGGACAAGGCAGTTTCTACAGTAACAAATACTCACTGCTTAGCAGTTGGAAATATCCCCCAGGGCAGGTGAGAGTCTCACCTGTGAATATCTTACCTGAAAGAATGAGCCAAGACCCCAACAAAGAAATGCAAAACCTCTTCAGAAGAACCTTCCCCCAGCAAAGCCTAATGAATTACTCTGCACAACATCAGCATATTCTAAATAATCCTGAATCTGCACCTCTTCCTTACACAAATAGCTTAATTGTTTCCTGTGTTAAAATCTTCCCATGCATGAAAAGTGAAGAATCAGGGCAAGATGACTCCAGGAATATACAAATCCAGCAGCTGAATCCGACAGAAAAACTGTTTTCATAAGCCTGTCAGCCTTTTGTCACCCAGCAAATTGTTGTTTAAATGTTAGGATATACAAGAGCTACTCTGCTGCTTCTCCACTTTCTTTGTAAAATAAGTCCACAAATAATCTCCACTGTGATGCTCAAAAGCAGTTTATCTCCCACTCATATACGAGTTCTTTGATAGCATTTTGTCACACCCTTCAAAAAAGGCTGCTTGCATTTGATTTATGCAAATCCCAAATTGTTGGCTTTGTTTGTATCACCTGCTTGGGGAAGTGTATGAAGTGTTGCATTTGGAAATGGAATATAGGCATACATTTCCAGCAGCTGACTAGAATTAAAACAGGCCAAAATTACTTTCCTCCACAATATTCTACAAACATCAAGCAGAATTAATTCTTGATGTTCTCCTACAGTTAAGTTACTAAAGTATTAACTAATACCAACTGGCTGGATCATTTCAAGTCAGGTGTGTATACAAAGAAGTCACCCAGCTATGCTGAGAACATGACTATCTCAATTTATTCCACTTTTAGGAAGCCTCAAATCACCCCAGTGATTTCTTTAAAGTATAAGGAAAAAACCACAATAACTACTATATACTTTGATAAATAACACGGGACTTCATATTTGGACATTATATGTTGATACCAATATTTCATATCAATACACACATTAAAGGAAAAAATCTATCATAATTTTTAATACAGATATATAAATGGCAATCTATATGGTAGAACAAAAAAGCAGTCAAACCAGAATTCCTAACTCTTCACACTCAGGATTTTTGTTGTTCTTTCAGTGTACAGTGTTCTGAGCCCACCTATGTATCCTCTGTCCTTTACCAGAGTTATCTTGGAAAAATATAATATGGCTGAATTTAAACAGAAATATAGCTTAATTAATATTTACTATTCAACTGTAAGTTTAATTCTTTTCTGGAAGTGAGTTTTGGTTTTCCCCTTACTTTGTTTCAAATAGTAACATTCAGGTTTCCTTTACCTGTCAAAGGGACATAAATAAAGGGGCAGAAAACACATCTGCATCTTGCAGAGAAGTTGCTACATTTGCATGAACCACAACACTAAAAATATGAAATACCCAACACAACCCTACAACCCCAAAACAACAAAGGATAATTCAAAATGTAGTTGTCCAAGGAGAAAACAGCACAATGTTGTTGAGCAGGATGAATGTCAGAAAGGGGTGTCAAACTTTCAAATGAGCAAGCTTATTCCAGGACAATATACAACTGCAAAAATCTGGGAATTAATTTTTTCAAAGACATTAATCTCTGTGACATGCCTTACAAATAAATCTTTAGACCTATGAAGCCTGTGAAGTTGCCAATGTAATAAGCAATTCCCTGCATATAGACACTAAAAAATATCAGCTAGCTTTAGTTGTGTCACTCTTCAGAGAAAGGAGGGATCTCAAAACAGAATCAGATGTGCTTTAACTGTACAGTTTTAGTTATTGACTAACCCTCTGGGTTGTAACAGCCTGTGTTCTTCCAGAGGAAATCACGTCCCAGCCACATGCTGCTCAGCATTCAGAACACTGAAAATGGAACTGGAAAAGTGGTAATGTAAGTTGCTGTGTTCAGTGATCTTCAGTGACAGCTGACCCAAAATTCCTTGGATGCCTTTTGTTTCAATATCTGGTGAGATAAAAGATCATCACATCCTGCTACTGATGCTGTTTCCATTAGCATCTCGATTCTGTGTGCCTCAGGACGAGCACTGGCAGGAGCCCAGCACACTGCAGGTGGATTTGTGTTATCTTCAAAACTCACCTCCACACAAGTGGCCCCTGACTCTGCCAGCATACCACATTTAAAACGTAATTAAAATCACGACACATCATCGAGCCCAATTACAGGAGGGTTTTAACTGTCAGGACACAAACCCAACACGCAAACCTGGCAAGTGAGTGCAGGGCACAACTCGCAGTTAGATTCTGGTTTACACCAGTGGACATCTGTTTGCTTTTCCCAGGGTGCACATAAGAAGGAGACTGCATTCCTGAGCAGTGCTTGGAAAAGTTTGCACAGGTCTTAAGCTGTTCCAAAGGTATCATAAGCCCCTGCACTCGCACTCTGTTTTTCTGCACCTTTTTATGTGTGTCAACATAAGAAAGGTTTGCACACAGAGTTAAGCACTGCGGTGACTCGGAGAGTTTGATGCGTCACTAGATGAGAAAATCCTGGTCTGCTTGCCAAGGCTGCCCTCCTGGATACCAGGAGAGCTTTCACAAATAAAATAAAGAATTCATAGAGCAGACTGCAGGTATAGAGAGACTGGAACCTCTGGAAGGACAGAACTGGCAGCTTTCTTGCCACAGCAGAACTACTCTGAAAAATCCAACACACACAAAAAATCTACATCATCGAAAATATCACACTCAGTATGTTTGGTCACGGACTGCAAATTAATGCTAATGCTTCTGGATTCCTACATAAACAAATCTAAAACCCCTTCTTAACAAGAATAGGCACAATATTCCAGAACAGAGGTGCCTGGAGTGTTTGTAAGAAACACAAGGAAGCAACTCTTATATTCATGCTCCAAAGAGCCACATAGTATTGAAGACTTAGCAAGTGCTACAGGTGAGTTTCTATCATGTGTTGTCACATTTATGACATATTTGTCACATATTTGTGGTAGACTAACATGGGAAGAAATGGCAGCAATTTATCCTTAATGATACAAAAAGAATATAACCTGCCTAAAAGCAGAGTCGTAGTAAACTTCAACAAAAACAAAACAAAAACAAACACCCAAAAAACCCTAAAATCAAAAAACAAACCCAAAAATCAAAATCAGAAATGTTGTTGTGATTCACTTTGAATTCACAGATAATCCTAATCAGAGTTTCATACATGCAGGAACACTTCAACTCCCACAAGACTCATGGTGGGCATTTTAGGGCACTGAGTAACAGGCATGGAGGTAAAAAAAAAAAAAAAAAAAAAAAAAAAAAAAAAAAAAAAAATCAAGGAAAAATAAAATACACAAACCCAAAACTCCTCCCTAGCTACCCCTCAATCCCCTCACTGAAGGCAAATCCCAGAAGTGAAATAAAACCATTATGTTTAGACTCAAAGCCTCCAATATATCAGAACTTTGTGAACTCCCTCGGTAAGGTTCAAAGCACAGGTCAGCTGACAGGCCTCCCTGGTACATTGAGAATAAAGAGACCCATTAAATAAGACAAAAGACAGCTCCAAGACGCAGTTCCAGCACACATAACTCTGAGTGCACACTGTTCCCTAAACCTAATTGCCTGAAAAAAGCAATAAGGTGTTGAGATGGCCATTGCAGGGCCAGGTAGCAACCTCCCCAACCTGAGCCACCTCCAAATCCTGCAGCAGAGGGGAGACAAGGAGCAGCACAGCCAGCAATGAATCCTTCAGGCTGGCAGGATGCACTCCTGCAGTAATGGGCAGCATAAAAAGACTTTTTGCACACTAATGGCCCACCTCTGGGGACACATATTACCATTTACCTCACAGCTGGATGGCAACATGCTAAGCCAAACTGTATAATTTATACAGCTTGAAGGTAAGTAACACAAGTGGAGAGCTCTGAGAGGATATAAGCTCACTACTGTTGCCTTGGAGAGTTTGGTGACAGAAATTTATTTCTGCCATCTTTGGGGGGGAAAAAAAGGGATTTTTTTTTTCCTTTTGTAATCTGATATGGTGGTGAATACATGTTCTTAACCACGTCCCATTGTTCATGGGACCTCAGCTCAGCAGTTTCTCAGCCTAAGAGCTGGTGAAAGGAAAATAAAGTAAAATCCTTCACTTGTGGGTCCAAATGACATGGTATTGGTTCAACATGTAGAAACAGGCTTCCCACTGCACTTGCAGGATTCATTACATTTGTTCTAGAGGAATATCACATCTGTTACCATGGGAACCTCTTGTTTGGATGGGGCAACACAAGCAAGAGATTGACAAAAGGGGATAACCTGAAGAAAACGTGGCATAAACAAACACAATGAAGCACAGCAAATATGTTATTGCCATGCTGGCCCAACTTGAATCATATTTGACACCACAGATTGTGGGCCATGAGGATTTTATAGCAATTCCCATGATCACATAGCCCACGTACTCACTCACAGCTGGCTGGAGGCAGGAATGTCCCAGTGCTGCCCACTTCCTTTTAATGCCCATTGAAATGCAGATGGCATCTTCCCCTAAGCTTTGCATTTGAATTCTGGATCACTTAGTAATGCATAACAACTTTTTTAGCAATTTCCACACCAAACTTTTTAAACCAAAGAAGAATTTTCCATCTCTCTCACTTTCTAGTCTAGAAGTTAAAAGGACTTGAAAGTTAAGTTGTTGTGTTTTCATTCTAATTTTAACATATACTAGATCGACAGATCATGCAAATGAACAAATTAGGCCTGATAGTGGGAATTGAGTATTTCCATACCAGTTTGTGCAATGTTCACTGTGCCCACTCCATTTATTTTAGGTGACTGTGAAATCACAGCATTGGCACTAGATACCTGATGAGGTAAGGAAGGTGTAACAGTTAAAAGAATACTGGAATATTTTAAAACCTTGAAAATATCCTGCAGTTTGTTTATATATATATATATATAGTATCTATGAGACAAAGACTACACTCTTATCTCAGTGCTAACTGATTTCCATTGAATAGTGGTAATTGGATAATTTAAAAGCTTAATTTAAAGAAATCCAATTAAAAATACATATTTCTCTTGTATGGACTATTAAAATAATTCAACTCTCTAATACAATGACTTAATAGCCCTAATAGGTAGCCTAATAAAAATTTTACATGTTTTTAATACAAATGATTTTGAAATTGTATGTGCTTTTTTGTTTCATTTATTTAATAACAAATGTCAGTGTAATTGAAGCATTTGGGGGGGGGGTCTCAACAATCAATTGTAATAAAGAAAGTTAAGTATGTGTGAGATAGAAAGTCCCTTACACATTCTTACTTCCTCTGTGCTTGAAGCAGTAATTATGAGTTTGTTTACTTAATAGTTAATATAGGAGCAATAGATTTTAAAATACCCTTCTCTCCCTACTGCTTTCTTCCATTCCAGTTACAATTAAACACAACCACCAGGAATCTTGGTGACATAACCATAAGAAAATTCAGATATTTCAGCAGTACTTAAAAAGCTGATATGCACATTATGGAAACCTTGCTGTTCTCAAACTACTTGTGGAGGGTAACCTATGGGACTGATAATAAAAAATGTCATTTTTCATTGCTCCATTGCCACTTCAGCTCTCTGAATTTCCAATGGTTGTAAGTTGTTACCATCAGCTAAAACTGTGCTACTTGGTGGTGTTTGTCCTGTATCCCCTGGGCAAAAGTTCCTGTAGCAAAAACACCCACATTTGGCAATTAATATGCACAGGCTCTGTTAGCCTTACCACAGAAGATCAAGGACTTCACTCTCCTGCTTTCTCTCATTCTAAAGATTATTTTTTTTTTCCATATCCAGGTTAACTATAGTTCTAAATATGACAAGTTACACTGTAGATCCCTATGGACTATCAGCTCTCTGAATAAATTATAGAACTACAATGAATATCCAGGATCCTCAATCTGTTCTATATAAGAATCAAATTCATTAATTATATTCAAAGAAGGAGACTTAAATAGTGCTTCCACGTCAAAAGTAAAAAAATAAAAAGCCAAGTTTCATATATTAACTTCTTTGCTAAAGTTATAAGTCATTTATCAAGTCTTACTTAATTTCTAAGAGTTGCTCTTCCCTGCATTTAAGCATCAATAACAAAACCTTGAGCAGCTCTATTTCTCAGGCTTTGTTCTTTTTCTATCTTTTTTTCTTTTAACTCATTTTGCAAGAATAAATTGCAAAGAAAAACTACCACATGCCCTGAGTTTTGAAGTAGCACATACATGTTTTCCAATTAAAACCAGGCAATTTAATAATAACTCTAATATTAAAGACTTTTTTCCTTACCTTAGGCTTACACACCAAAAACTGAATTAGCTTGCTAGTGTTTACACTCAGCCTTTATTCAAACATACTATCAGGCTATACCCCACTGGCAAAAAGATGATTTTAAGCAGCCTCAGTTATGTATTATGGGTGGGCACAGAGGAAAACACTGACTGTTAGGTCAGCAGGCCTCCCAGTGTGTTAATTTAAAAGATAAGAATATGAAATACAAGAGGTCTATTCTAGCTCCTTCAAAAAGCAAGCTTGAAAAATGTACATTGCATTCTTTTTTATTAGCTGAGGGCAAACCACATTTTTTATTTTTTTTTATACAGGTCTTTGATGCATAGCCTAATGCCCGCCTCAGCAAAAAGATAGCAAATCTTAGAATTTATTATTGTCAATAGTCTGCATGACCTTTACTTTAACTGCATCTTGGCTGTCAGTAATAATCCAAGGCTGCACTTTCAATGATAGAATGAGAGATTTTGCATATTGAGTCTCCAGGTCTCCTTGAGAGTGTTCAGAAATCACAGTCATTTATTCCTATTGGCAGGGCAAGGTCTGCTAGGAAAGCTCATTCTTCTTTACTTGAAGATGAAGAGTGGAGAAACTCCATTTTTGCCCTGAATCAAGTACTAAATACTGTAGTTTTCTCAAATAAATCAACAAAGAGGCTTCTAGGTCCAGGGTCTGAAATCTTTTTTCATTCAGGGCACCTGTTCTCTAATGGTTCTCTTCACCTTTGCAGTGTACAATTTTAGTAGTAGATAAAATAGAACTCCAACACAGACCTGGGGATTTTACATTCTAACCTTTCTTCATTTGTGGTTTTGTTTTACCTGACAGGCTAGAGAGTTTGGAAGTTCAGAGGAAATCTAGCAAGGACAGGATTGCAAGGGCAACAAAAATAAATAACAGGCTTGCCCTCCCCCTAGAGATGTTTTTAAAATCAAGATTTACTTAAGCTTTATAAGACATATGTGTAGCTGTGTAATGAAATACAAGTGTCTCAGGCTAGGAGCAGATTACCCCAGGTAGTTCTTTGCTGCTTGAACTGCCTGGACCAGTCAGACCCACCCTGAATTTAGAGGTGTCCTGGCATGACTGTACATGGAACTGCTATGGCCTTGCTGTGCAGGTAGTCCTGTTCAACAAGCATGGAAATACTTTCAGGAGATAGTGTGGGGCACAAAGAAAGAAGGGAACAGTGTTTTCCTACGGTGTCTCAATAAAGATGGCATCTGAACCTCATCTCTTCAATTCCTCCCTCCCCTCCCTCCAAGGTTTTATATTTCTGGCATCACACAGGAGATTGCTCCTGATCTCCACAGGAGCTCTCTTCAGATCCATGAGGAGAAGAATTAAGGCAGGCGAAGGAAGTGATTCACCCTCAGAGACAACAGCAGCATCCCAAAATGTGTGCCTAGATTTAAGGTCCAGCAAGGCAGGTAGCTGTTCCCCTGCAGAGTGATTTACTGAAGCCCACAGGGTTCTGCAGACACTCCAGGACCTGTAACATAAGCTTAGTCCCAAATTTCACAATTTGGCATGAATTAATTCTTCTACTTGGATAAATAAAAACCACCCCCAAGTCTTCTCCTTTTATCACCGTTTTATGGCAATTTATCACAGGAGAAATTCTAAAGGAAACAGCAGGCATGGGACGCTCCAGCTGCCTGGGTGTATCACAGCCATATTTCTAGTGAGATTATGACATTTTCTCCAAAAAAGTTTACTCTGAAAAAGTGCAGTTTCAGGTCAACTGATTATTTACAAATTCATTTAGCTCATCGGTCCAGCAAATCGGTGCCCATCTATATAAAGTGGCACACTATCAACAGGAGACAGACAGACAGCAAATCCTACAGGAATAGCAAATATTGTCCTTCACTCTCTGCTTAAAATACAGGACCTTATAAAGCATTTGTTTGGTTTGCCATTCTGAGCCTAGATACAGAGTCTGCAGGACAAAATTAGCTCTATTTCATACACACAAAACATGCTGTGTACTCTATAAGAAGAACAAAGGTGGCATTATTATCTATCATGTTCTAGCCCCTATAAAATTGGGTTGCAATTAGGACAGATTAGTTCCTTAAAACAATCTTTTTGTTCCTCTCCTTCGTGTTCTAACATTATTTTAAAAGCCTGCTTTGTATCGTAGCGTTTGAAATTACCACAATAAGCACAAACTGAAATCTTGCACAATTTCCCTATTTTACTCTCTAACCAGCCCCAAAATAGATTAAAAAAAAAAAAAATCCCACAAATAATTGATCCTTGCTTGTCCACACAACAGCTGGCAGAAATCTTTGTGTGCTTTCCCACCTTCCTCCGACTTCTTTGCTTGGCTTTCAAGAAGATCCTTACCAAATCTGTCTCACCTACAGAACTCTTACACAAGTCTCTGCAGATTTGCTTAACTCCAGCCTCTGGCACAAGGATTGTGAGCTAAGGAATCAACCAGGTTCCACCACGTGCTTTCTGCTGGCACCATGGCACCTTGAAATAATTCCTCAGCGAAAAAAAATAACTCTAAGGTGCTGAAAGCTCCAAGAACATCACCACAGAACAGCATCATCCTCCAGTTTCAGGTTTTCTGGATGCCCTCCTATTGGATGGCAAAACTCTTGGAAGCTTTCCCTGCCTCTGGATGAAGAACACAGGGCATGAAACTCAAAACAGCTGCTGGTGGTGGAGCAGCCCCTGTGAGGGAAGATGTGGTGCCATGGCTAATGAGTAATTCCAGGTGTGTCCTGCCAGGGCCGTTTGAGGTTGGAAAATCCCAGTGAAACACAGCACACATGGAGGTGCCTGGCAGCTCTGTCCACTCAGGGGTGTCTGTGAGGCTTGGGGGGATCAGTGCCCTTGGGATGGGCAGCACCTGTGATTCTTTGTCCTAGAATCCCAGGACAGTCTGGGTTGGAAGCAACCTTAAAGGTTTTGTAGTCCAACCTCCCTGAAATCAGCAAAGTCATTTCCAAAAAACAGCTGGTTCAGAGATCCATCATGTTGGCAAAAGCTGCTTGGGGGAAAAAAAAAATCCTAATCCTTTCTTGCCCATAACTGAATCCTCCCCCGATCAATGGCAGTGCAACAGGTCAGGCTGCAGATGTGGGAATCACCTGGCTCTGGGTCATGAAAACCAGGCTCAAAAAATTCAGAAAGAGAAGTAGAAGAGTGTGTAACTGACTCAGTTGCAAAGGAGATGGCTGAGGCCTCCTGCAGCATAACTTAAACCCATCTCTTTTTTGTGGGGGAAGGGAAGATTTAGGAAGAAAAAGAAGAAAAACCATTCTTTTTACAAAGCGAGTTGCCTTTTCTTAAATGTGATTTTCAGCCACCAATGAATTTTTCTTATCTTAATTCCTTAAAAAATAAAAAAGAGAGTCAGACAACTAAAATTTATAGACTGTACTAATCCTTGGAGTACAGATCCACTCTTTTGAAAGTCATAAATACAGAGCTAAAGAACCACAGGAAATTAGTTCTCTGAGTTATGTTAATTGCTTCCAACACTCCAGTATCTATCTACACAAGGAAGGAACACAATTTGAAGAAGACATCATAACATATCATGGTCAAAAAAACCCCATTATGCCTAATGTTTTTTTCTTATGAATTAAATGGGGTTTGAACCACTTAAGAGAAAAAAAAAACCAAGAGCATGTCTGAAACACGGCAGAAAATATGCACACAGTAGAAACAATTGATTGGAATGCTCTGTTATCTGTCACTTTAAATCCCCCTCTCTAGCAACAGCAAGGGAGTGAAATACAAGAAAAGCAGCCACAGAAGAAAGGAGAAAGAAAACAGCTCACTGTGATTACAGTTCTGAATTCATGGATTAGAAAAGAAACATTTCAGTATTAATAGGCTGTCCTCAAACAGCATGAAAATAGGTACGTAAATGACATCAGCAGAAAAACATTTTGGTAACCATATTTTAAAAGTATAAACCTCACAGTGCAACCAAAAACATAAGCAAGAACACTGTCAGAATTTGAATCATAATAAGTCTGTTATGTTAAAGGCTTGGATTTGTCAAATTAGCTGTTTATCTGAAGGAAAAGAGAAGAATGAACACTAATGTACTGGTCAACTCAGAATGGTGAAGTTTGAATTATTTTCCCAGCTGTGTATCAAGTATTTTATGGTTTGTGATGAACAGTCTGTGTTGTTGCACTTGTAGTTGATCCAAAGTTTTCCCTTACTTAAAACAAAATAAGCATCATTTAGCTCAATCAGTGTGAACTCTGACCTTTCTTGGCTCCAGTTCAAATGTCCCAGCCCTGCAATACACCTGCACTGAGCTCAGTCCTGGGGCTGAACCAGGACAATGATTTGGAATCAGAACATCATAAAATCACTGAGGCTGCACATGGAGATCACCATACTCTCTCCAGAAAACCACTGAACAGGCTACAGTGGTTTTGCAGCAGCCCTCTTGTTAGTGGGCAGAAATGGCCAAGACACAGACTCCTTGTTTATCCCAGCATGAAAAGGGCCCTGGTTTATTCCTCTTTACAGCTCAGCCACCCTGACTCCAACCATTCCCTGACTCTGCCTGCAGCAAGCTCCTGCTGGAGGTTTCCCCTGCAGCCTCTGACTGCTGCTTATTTCCTGCTGAACTCTGACTGCAGGGATTGGTTTGCAGACCCTGACTGCAGCTTTTACCCAGCCAGACTGTGACTGCAGGGATTGGTTTGCAGACCCTGACTGCAGCTTTTACCCAGCCAGACTGTGACTGCAGGGATTGGTTTGCAGGCTGTGACTGCAGGTTCCAACAACAGGCTCTGACTGCACACCCAGACTGACCTCACAACAGCAGTTCTCTCCCCAGGATCCTTCTTCTTCATGATTCTCTCCTTCTGTCTTCTTCAAGATTCCTCCTCCATGATCCCCCTCCGTAGCTCACCCACTCCCTTTTATCCCACTGATCTTTATTGGATACAGCTGTGACTGATCAGGGGTGTGGTCACCTGTATTCCCCACTCCTACACAATGGGGCACTGAGTAAACTGATAGATATGTGTATTTATTTACAAATAACTCTTTGTAAAAGGTAATCAAAATGCAAATTTTCTAAAGAAAGAAGGTGATGAAATTCCTAAACTTCCTATTTAAAATAAAAAAGTAAAAGGCTATGCAAATCACCTTGTATCTGAAAATACATGAAGAAGCTGATTTATATCACTGAAATAATTATTAATTATTAATTTCACCTACCCCAAAAAAGCTATCTTTCTTCTTTTCCATATCAAAAAGACAAATACCTTGGAGATTTGGATCATACACATATTCTGCCTTGCAATATACATTCAAGGTTAATTTGAAAGCTAGCTACTGAGGATTTTCCTAGACAAATCTGTATAGAAAGCTTTCAAAATATGTTGTTTCTAAGGATTCTTTAACTTGTCATGACTACAGGGCCTGCACAGGTCAGCCAATAGGAATATAGCCAGGTGGCTTTGTCAGTGTCAGAAATTTATGTCAGTTTTATTACCTAAAATAAATGATAGTTAGGAATGGAAAAATGTGCAGTCCTACAGGGAGTGGAGCTAAAACCTAAATCTCTGTGCTAGTTTCAAGTTTGTATAGCTGTGATGAATAGAAGACAGTCTGGCATGTCAGGGTTTTCTGTATGACTGATAATATCAAGAGACACTTTCTCATGGATGGCTATGCAGGAACATTCAGCTTTAAAAAAAAAAAAAAAAAGGTCTTTCATTTGCATGTTCCTCTAATCTAAATGTTGAAATTACTCAAATGGAATTTTGATGGTACTTCACATTTATTCTTTGCTATGCAAGAAAGCATTCATGAAGTAAGAAATTACACAAAGGCCTAGAAAGTGGGCTTTTTTCCCTAGCAGAAGACTAAAACTTAAATATTTTCTCTATTTTTAGTACCCTGTCCCTTCTTGTCCTGATTTGCATTGTATCCAGAATGACATGCCAACATTCTCCTGATCAATGGCAGTCCTCATTCCTGATACTGGCCTGATTTTTGGTAGTCCTTATCCGACAGAATAATCACTGCTGTTGCAGCTGAGCTTCAGGACTCTTATAACATAGAGATGTTTTAAGATTCCATACTTACTGGAATAATACTTAAAGAACAATGTCCTAAATTAAAACAAGTGACTGTAGGCTACAATACAGTCAATCCAGTGTACAGTGCTTTTGCTTTGCTATCTGCATTCTCAGTGAGTTGTTCATAGTTGTTCTTTTGAGGATTTTTTGTGTGTTTGTTTAGCTGTTGTTTATTTTCTCTAATGGTTTTCTTTTCAATGGCTTTGTGAAATCAGTCTTTCATTGCTAACACCTTTTTGTTTAACTTTGGTTAAATATTTTATATTTTAAATATAGCATGTTAATAATTATTTTTCAGTTCTGAATTGGTACAAGTGTAGCTGAATGCATTATTCAAGAACAACATCTGATCTTATTTAATATCATGTAACGCTTTGCTTGTTCTTGCTCTTTTTTTTTTTTTTCTTGTAGAGGCAATATAGTATGCTTGCCAAATGTGTACAAGTACATTTTTCCCAAACAAGCTGTTCAGAGATGTTATTAGCCTAAATATCTTGTCCTGAATTTTTTAAAGCCTGTTTCTTCTAAGTCAATTTGTTTATTATTTTTTTTGTGCATCAGTTATAGGAAGCTATTTCAGAAACAGCTCTGCAAGAGAATGTACCAAAATATAATAAGGCAAAAGTTAACCTGCAAAGTTAGTGACCTTTTTTTTCCCCCTGATTTCTAAGCTGCTCACTGAGCTTGCTTGAATCTCTCAAATATCTCTAGGGTCTGACAACCAAATGTTTTCAAAGTAGCTGGATGCCTAGGGATTTATGGTTGTGTGGCTTTCCAAGAGTATTTAGGTGTTTGCAGCAGCTCCAGTGACAATCACCAAGAATCACACAATTACGTCCTCCTGAAAATTCCACAAGGTGTTTTTTAGTTCCTTGAGAACTACATTTCTTTGTCTTGTGCAAGTTGTGATCCTGGCAGTAAAGCCATACTAGGCTTTCCCCAGCACAGATCTGAGCATCCCCAAGAGGGGTTATGGCAGATGGGTCTGACTCAAAATAAGCTGTCCTCCCTTCTGGGAATAGCCTGCATTTCTACTACTGAAAAAGTAAGCTTTGTGCATACAGAAAACACAAAACTGATTGCTTCTCTACTCTCCATCTCCAGATTCTTAGTGCTGACTCATCTCCTTTCTCTCTCCTCTCTGGTTCAATCACAGTCTTTTCTTCATCCAGTAGACAACTACTGCCTCATCCTTGGGTCAGTGTTGGAGCTGTTCTTTCTCACAAGCAATAATTTTTGATACAGTCCTTGCCCTAGGAAGCATATGCATAATTTCATGTTAGATGCCAAGCTCCTTAGACTATAGAGACTCTTTATTTTGTCTCCATAAAAATGCTTTTCCTTTTCCTTTTTTTTTTTTTTTTCCCTCAAAATACCTCGTGGCCCTGTAAATACAGCTGACAATACAATGCAAAGGTTCAATATTAAGAATGGTGGTAGCATACTGGAAGAATTTTATGTTTCTAAGTGAGATCAAAGGATGACTTTTTTTTGTGAAGAGAAACTACTGTGCCAAAACCTTCTGTAAATACTCAGAATATGCCTTCTTTCCTGGCCTTTTGTATTTTCCTGTCTTTTTATATCAGGCTGAGTCTCCCTGGCAAATTTAAAGCCTTCTGTAAATGCAGATCATTTGTTTTCTCTTTGTAAGGATGGGAGCTCTATGTTTGTTCATGAGGTTTAACACTGGCCTGTACAAATCGTTCAAGTAAAAAAAGATGGGTCTGAATAGTGTGAGCCTGGAACATCTGTGGCCATATCTGAAGTTAATTTTTTTAAATTGGGTGAAACAGCAAGTGGGATGTGCAGCCAGTAACCTTCCTCAATCTATCATAATGTTTTATGGGCAATTTTACATCCTGTGTGTTTTTCTTTCCTCTCCATTGATAGTAATTTGGATTGGCTGTGGGATGTAATGTAGAAATAAACATGCAATCACAACACACAGTGCGTAAATCTGCTTATAAAAGCTGCTGATGAAAGAGTTATCTAAGTTAACCTTTTTTATCTAGCTCATGTGAATAACCTGCTGGTGGGAAGTGCACCTCACAACACTGATGGTATTTAAATAATGTAGTCACAACCACACTTCTGAATTTTCTGCCAGACAAGTGACCAGGTAGGAAATACAGTGAGGGAAGTGTTCTGGTAAAACAGATTCTGTTTTTAAACAATTCTGAAGTTGTTACTTGCTTCACTTAACAAGCAATCTGCTGTGAAATGTTAAGACCTTAAAGTTGGGTTAATTAGGTGTGTAGATCACACAACATAGAAAAAACAGTTCGATGTGTTTACTTCTGAGTCTCAGATTTATGCTGTATGCAGTAGTCACTGGATTCTGAAATGTTGACTTGATGATTATTTCTCACCATTATACCACTATTTGTTTTTCTCAGTATTTCTTTCTGTAAACTAATTTGG
This sequence comes from Prinia subflava, assembly GCF_021018805.1. Taxonomy (NCBI): domain Eukaryota; kingdom Metazoa; phylum Chordata; class Aves; order Passeriformes; family Cisticolidae; genus Prinia; species Prinia subflava. The sequence goes on along the minus strand of NC_086264.1, from coordinate 8,353,450 downwards.
TACAGTGTTTGGATAAGAGAGACACAAAAGAAGTGCAAGCACAGTAAAGCTAAGTTGTTTAAATTTAGAACTGACTGGGAAATTTTCATTTTTCTTTCATTAGAAAAATGGTGTTTGGTAGAAAACAAAAATTATTCCTTCAATTCAAACAATCACATACTAAGAAAAGAATAAAAAAGGTATTATAAGCCTCTAAAATACCAAACATTTAAAGTAAAAGGGTTATGTGCAGGTGAAGAATTCCTCTAGTATTTTCAATTAAAGCACAGTTAACCGATAATTAAGAGATAAAAGTTAAGTATTTAAATATTATTTCTAAAATCACACAAACTTAGATTGATCTGATTAAACCCATGGAATTTTAAATTAAATAAAATGAAACAGTTACTAGCTTTTACCGATTCTAGGTATAGAGGAATAAAAAATACCAAGAAAAGTGTCATATGATAAAAGAATGTGTGTCTTGCAAACAGCACCTCCAAGAGATCCTAATGGTGAAAATTGGAGTAAATAGGGAATGGTTCAGGGTCTGACCTAAGCTCTGCATCAGCCTTTTCCCATTTACTGCACAGGGAATGTTTCACTCAGATTTCTGCAGTTCTGTCTTCCGAGCTCTCAGTTTTGTTGAATTTTTCCTCTCCTTTTTCATTAATAACCTCCCAGGTTTGCAGTGACAGATTCAGAGGCTGCCTTTTTGGTCCCTTTGTGCTGTAACCCAGACGCAAGTGTTCCAGGAGCGTCCATCTGAGCATCTGAGCTGGTGCATCTGCACTACAGCTGGGCTCTGCACTTCCAAGCCTCCTTCCAGCACGTGGGGAGAGCTGGGACCACAGGACACAAATCCAGCGTGGCTGTTTTCCAGTGGCTCAATGCCCAGGACCTGACAACACTAAGCTGCTTGGCAGAGGCTTCCAATTTCATTGGAGCCAGGCCTGGCCTTAAAATCAGGGAGCTGATCACATTTCTCTAGCATCCCACTGGCTCCAAGACTTAGCCGTGGCAAAAGAGAATGTGACACCCCCCTTTTCCATGGGTCTGATCAATCATGATTAACTCTGCTAATTAGACTTGGGCTGCAGAGCTGTAAAACTGGTGCAAATGATCAGAACCAGACCCATCAGCCATTTTGGTCCTAATTTTCTTTTGCACAAATGTAATTTCACATTGCTTATTTAACATGCTGCTCTCTATGCTGTCAAAACATGAAAAGTGTCCTAGCATATGAGAGATGGGAAGCTGACTTGAATTAAAAAGTAAATAAATTTAAAAAAGAAAACCCTCCCAAGCCTAGGAAATAAATCTTGTAAATCTTTACTCTTTAGGACTTCTATAATTTGTGTAGACTATAATTTCAGGCTCAATCCCATTGCTTCAATTTCTCATTCTGATCAGGGGAGGGAGCAAAGCATTTCTGTGAGGATCATGCTAATCTTTTGGACAAAACAAAAATCCCTTGATGCTATTGATGCCTTCCATTGTATTTAAGTATATTGTACTCTCATAGTAATACACATAGATATCCTAATTTACTTAGGATATTGTATTCAGCCAAAGAAACCCACATAATGAATTTCCCCAAACATATCATAAAAAGAACATTCCTCAGAGTTAAACAGGGAGAGTCACTGATTTTGTTTGCTTAGATTACAAGTGAAGAACCATGAGGTAAAATTAGCAGTCAGCAGATGCTATTAAGGGCATCTGTTGACTACAATTAGACTACAGAACACAATCAGATGGATACAATTCTAGGCACCTGAAACATGTACATGATTAAGAGTCTCCTGTTAAGGAGTTTTCCTTATGTACTTCTTCATAGGAAACAAACAGTACAAATTAGAGATATTTTGAAGATCATTAATCAATCAGTCAATAATACATAATGTTAATCTGGAGTCTTTTTTACTTGTTGCAGTCTTATTCTTTCTACACAAGGAGAAATTCTGGTGATTTTCTTACCACTCTTTCAATACCAATGTTTCCACTGAATTTCCTGAATTTTCTTGGGGAAATCATGTTCATGTTCTGGTAAGAAGATAATCCTGTAAAAACAAAGCTTTGCACTGATGAATTCATGTGAAACAAGTAAAAGTGGGAAGAGGACACTGGTGTATGATGGTCATGAGGGACTAAATTAAATTATATTCAATGTACATGATAGTGGCTTAATTTCTGTTTTTACAAGGTGAAACGATGACCATACCAATAGGAAAGTCTATATTCCAAGAAGCAACTGCATTCTTTGACAAATTATAATTATGGAAATAGCCAAAGGTATCAGGACTATTCAGAAAAAACCTTTTTTGAGGGCACCATGAAACAACACATGATTTTCTTTCACAACTTATCAGTTTTTTTGGGTAGGTCAGCTAACTTCATCAGTCCTGTGGTTTAAATCTTGTTTGGTTGGCTTATCCTCTATGCCAAGGTAATATTTGTAGAAATCCTGTAAATTTTCAAATGGAAAATTTACTTTATCACTTCTGTTCTACCTTTGATGTATGTTGGCAGTATTGCAATTTTCATAAGTCACATTTTATGGATTATGATGCACAAACAACTCCCATGCATATTGGATATAAACAATATCAAAATAAAGATAAAGAATTTAGTGTACATCCTCAGAATGCTTGGGGACAGGGTGGAAGAAAATTAAAAAGAAAAGGAGGAATGGAAAGGATGAAAATTTCAGTTCTTTTGGTCATTCTGCTCACTCCAAAATGTGTTTTCCTGTGAATTTCGCAAAGCTGTTTTTTTATTGATGTAGATTACTTTTTCCATGAATCATTCAAAACCTGCCTTTTGAAGAAGAGGATATGCATATTTTAATGCATACAATGAATTGTATCTTAGAATGGCAAATTATTTCAGTTTTTCTCTCTACCAGTGTTAAAAAAGGGGAAAACCATATGACCACTTACATTAACAGGAGAATGAGAAACAAACAAAACAGTGACTAAATAAAATGCAGTCAGGAATTTGTTTCATTAGGATCTCAGTAACTTCTGCAGATCCAAGTATGTTATTTTCTATTATTGAAAATGTTTCAATGAGAGAAAGTAGAACTAATCCTGCAAATAAGAACTCAAGACCTGAGTTTGGGCATCTCCTTAAGTTCCTTTTTAATTCCCTTTCCTATTTCTGCATTTTATTACCATGGCTAGAGCTTTAATCCTGGAAATGAAGCACGAGAATAAAATTTTTACTTTTTGAGTGAAATTGCTGCTATTTTTGATCTTGTAACAGATTTCCTGTGTGGACAAGCCATATATGATCTGATTCAGCAACCCTGACTTACACCTTGTTCACAGCAATAATTCCATCAATATTAACAGAGCTGCTCCTGCGTGTAAGAGCTACTCACATAAAGGGTACAAAAATATACTGTGATTCTTTTTCATTCCTTTTTCCTGGCTTCTTCTTGTAATAGGAGTATAACTACATTAACTTTGTCCAATTTTTACTAGCCTGGGTGTTTGATGGAAGTGCATTCTCGCCAGTATTTTGTTTCATAAAATGTAACAATGAGTTGTGACACTTATGGATTTAGAATTTTTGTTTAAGAACAGTGTAGATAATAGCACAAAAAGTTGATAGTGCTGATTTCCAAATTTCTGGAATTAAATAGCTGTGATTGCCTCAAACCCTTAGTTCCTGTTCTAATTCCCTCAGAAATATTATTTTGCTGGAGGAAACAAAATTGTACTATATTAATAAAGCAAAGTCTTGTCTCTTCCTTTCAAAACAACACTTCCCCAAACTCTTGTTTGTGAATGTAAAATTCAGCTTTCCATAATTTAAAAAAAAAAAAAAAAGTCATTATGCTTCATTTTTTTTCACTTACATGACTTTTCTAAAATGAAAAATAAACCTGCCTGCAAATATCTTCAGAAATAAAAATCCTGCATGTACAGAATGGAAAAAAAAAAAAGAAAAGATAAAAGATCTCTCAAGAGTAAAGCAGCTGAAAGCCATCATGGGATCACTGCAGATTTTTTGTTTTCTTATATTTTGAAAGTGTGACACTTTGAAAGGAATGGCAGTGAATGAACTATCAGATAAAGGGATGACTTCACCATTAAATGAGTGTAGTCATTGTATTCAGAAAAAGAAAGCATTTTTTTTCTCTCTCTCTCTTTTTTTTTTTTTTTTTTTTAAGTGTGGCTAATCTTTGTTATTTAAAGGACCCTGTTAAATTTTGGAAGTTAAGTGCAGTGCTTGCCCATTTTTCTGCCTCTGATTGGGAACTGGCCAGCCACAATTTGGAGGGTTAGGGAAGATTTTAAATACAGTAAAATGAAAAAGTGCCAATTTCTTTTAAAATGCTTCTATTCTTTTTTTTTTTTTTTTGTTATACATTATACATCAGAGTGATATTTGAAGGCAGATTTATTACACACCCTGGCAGAATGCTTTGTACATTTATAATGTAAAGCTTTTATCTAAAGTTCAGAGCATTATTTTAGAAAGAAGGCACATTGTATGTGTGAGACAAGTTCCATTCCTATTGAAAGGTGTCCATAGGAATTGGAAATGTGTGGTAAAACTGATGGTCAAGGCAGAGCTGAAAATGAAATCTGTGTTGTGTGTTTACTGTAGGGTTGGGGTTTGAGCCTTGCTCTCCTGATTTAATTGAGGATGCTCCTGCTCATTGCAGGGGGGCTGGACTAGATGACCTTTAAAGGTGCCTCCCAACCCAAAACTGGTCTATAATTACCAAGTCTAACTGCCTAGTCTGAGAGTTATACATAATTTAATGCAGTAAAACTAATTTATATTGTAGGCAAATATTGAATCTGTTAGAATTTGGAAATCATAGAATATCTTGAGATGGAAGGAACCACAAGGCTCCTTAAAGTCCTGCTCAGGACAGCCCCAAGAATCACAGTAAAATGGTCTTTAAAACATTTCAGCTCATTCCAGTTGAAATTATTTCCCAACCATGCCCTTAGCATATGAAAAATTGCTATTGTAAGGGAAGATTTCTGTTCATGAGAGAAGACAAAGTTGTTCTTAAATCCTATATTGACAATTAAAGTCTGGAATTTCCAGGAAAAAAAAAAAGTACAATCAAGCTCCATAATTTAAAATAGCAGTTTGCCACCAATAAGAAGTTTGCCACCATGTGGTTTTGAAAATGACATCTAATCTGCCTTCCCTCACATCTGTATTTTCAAACTTCACTTGTCACTCTGTGTTTTTATTTTCTGATGTTCCTTGAACGATTTTGAAGCAGCTTATAAAAAGAGTTTTGCATCTGAGCCCTTCACTCTGTGCCCACTGGTAAAGACAGTCAGGCCTGGGCTTAGGGCTTGGAGTACAGGATGCTTTTAGAGGTTTATTGTTTAGTCCTTCTGCTGGGAATTCAGCACTGGACTGAGAAGCCCAAACTGGGTTCTCAGAGCTCCCAGTTCCAGTCTGCAAAGGAATAAAAGTGATGCTGATGGAGTCATACCCTGCTGAGTAAAAAGTGTGCAATTAAAGGATTAAAAATGTTTTGATTAAACTTAGTCATCTTGAATAAGTTAATGTTACCTTACCAAATAATTCTTGTGTTATTAAATCTAAATTTTTCTATGAATAATATTTCTTGAGGCAAGGCAAAAATTACATTCAAATGATATTTTTTCCACTAACACATTTAAATAGAAGTCACCTTTTTCTTTGTGTACTTCATGACCACTTGACACTTCTTTAGAAATTCACCCCTGTCCACAAAGACATATAACACATTTGTGTTAAAGCCAAATACAGTGATCTTAATCTGTGTTAAGGCTTTTATTACTGGAACTAAAAATTTATCAGTATTTCATGTAGTGATTATTTCAATGGGACTATTTGAGAAGTCAATAACTGCTTGGTATTTAAGTCCCCTAATTTGGATTCCCTGGCTGACCATCTCCTATACCACAAACTGTGATAAGATTCCATGGATCTGAAATTCTGTAGGACACAAATGTATTCTCTTTTTTCCTTTCTCTTTCTCAGGCCAGCTGTCTTCTGTCAGGCCATACTGATGAGATAGCCAGGGGAATGCCCACCTTGGAAATACTTCTGAGACACCCTCACAGCTTCTGTTTTAGATTAGGTTTTGAATTTCTTATTAGCTGTGCAATGGTATCAGCACTTGGAGAGTTTATCATACATGCCATATGGCATGGAAACTTTGTAAAATTTGAAAAGCTGGGGAGTGCTGTCTGAAGTGTTACCAGAGTCCACAATGTGGACTTTAGCATTAAAAGAGTTGTAATAAACCTAAGTACTGACATATTTATAAGAAAAGCAGGTACATGAGACACCTGCTTGTTCTGCAGGCACAGACATGGTGAATTTAAACACTTGGAACTCCAAGCCAGACAACTTCAACCAGGAATATTGTCAAGTGTTTTGTCAGTGAGGGTAATTAACTAGGGAAAAAAAATAACTCGAGCTCTGATAATTCCTTGTCACAAGGTCTTAGTACAAGAATAAATGTCTTTCTGAAGGAAATGTAACCCAAGCCTCACTTACCCTGATGGACCTGTTGCCTCTGTAATGTAACAGGGATGGATGGGATGGCCACAGCTGGTCCAGAGCAAAGGGCAGAGCTGAGCTTCTACCACCTCCACTGCTGTTGATATCTTACTTGCCTCTTGAGTTAATGGATTTCATTATTTTTGTGGAAGAAATAATTTCATTTTACTGTATGAAGATTGAGAGATACATGCTCCTCTTTGTGCTTCTAAAACATGCATGTTATTAATATGTTATCATATTAATATGCATTAAATATTAATAGAGATTAATTAAAAATAATAAAATAAAAGTAAAAGTAAAAATAAATAAATAAACTAAATAAAATTTTAAGTAATAATTAACATATATAAAATATATATTAAAGCCATTGCTAATTAGACACTTGCTAACATATTTCCCATGTTTAATGTAATACTTTGGACATAAACTAGTGTCCATGTTCTAGAGAAATGCTGGGTTTGTTCTTTGCTTATTTGTAAAAGAAAAACAGTGGAGGAGCATAACACTTGCAGTGATATCAGACCCATCACTCCCTCACAGAGTCCTCTTTAAGGGACTGACAAGAATTTCTTGTTTTTGTCACAACCACCCATGTAATTCATTTCACATCAGGCAAAAGAATGCTCATCCTTCAGTCGTGCACTTATGTCCTCCATAAAGTTTCATACTCGATTTGAAAGTTTCAAAACTCTGTGTGATACAGATGGTTCAAACCCCATTGATAATTCAATGTCTGGTTAGCTCTAAAGTAGACCAAAGACCTGGTAATTAATGTCCTGAGAGACCTGAGAAAGCTTATGTACACATTTGAAAAAACATTCCTATTTGCTGTCAGTGTTCAAACACTTTCAGGAAACTGGACTGTGATTCTGAGCATATGTTTCTTGTTCCCTCATCAGTAATCAGACCCACTGAGGGGCACACACTGGTCTGGAGTGAGGGCCGGAAGGTAAAGCACTGATTTAGGATTATAGCTGAGATGTAATTTGACCCGATTATGGGTCTTCATATCTGATAGATCTCAGATAGATTTAGAAACAGAGGTGGATTTACAAAGTAAAATAATCAAATCCTTCATAAACGGAATGAAAGTTTCCATCTAATGGGCTGATTTTGCAGTATCTATGTAAACTGTACAACTGCTTAAACTTTAAATACAGAAAAAGTCAAAAGAGCAGAGATCCAATAATCAAAACTGCTCAGATTGATTTTAGTAGTTACTGATATATGTGTTGTGTGTATGCATCTGGAGAGGAGCTCATCACTGTCAGCAAAGAATAACTTTTCTATCTTTTAGCCCCTTCCCTTCTTCCCCACACCAGGCATTGCCTTCAGTCTCACAGTTCTTTGTGATATAAACCATGGGAACTCAGAACAACTATTTCCACAACTTGCAACTTCCAACAAAAGCAATGGCAAAGCTGCCACAGAGCATAGCAAAGATCAGACAGCATCTGAGCAGGATCACAACTAATGGCAGTGAGAGAGGAATGGAGGAAGGAGGAAAACTCCGTTTCCACCCCCAGTCTGAATCCTCCAGTCCAACAGAAGGCATGATGGCAGACAAACACAGAGTGCCTTCCAGGATGCTCTGCAGAATCCAGTCACACTGACAAAAAATGTTTAGAGAACAGTGATCTAGCAGAGAAATGTTTACAGTACTTTGCTGAACAGAAAAAAGAAAGTTTTTTTACAAAGGCTGCAGACTTCCACACCTCGACATGCACGCATGAATCAGTGAGATCTGTAACAGGCAAAGTCTGTAATGTCAAAATTTCAAAGTCCCTGTGCTGTGCAGCTTGCTGGCTGAGAGACTTGTAGGGCCCAGGATCAGCTCCACAGAGAGCAGTTTAGGTCCACATTCCCTGAACTTCCCATTCAGGTCCATCTATCTTTAATGAAAATTAATAATTTAATCTCCATGTTACTAACACATTATCTCCTTCAAAAGGTACCAGTCACTAGACCATGGGTCAGATCAGTCTTTCATTTCATAATATATTAAGGCAGTAACAATAGTTGATCATTCAAGATGAAACAAAGTTTTTTGTCTATAATTTTTTGTTGTTTTTCCTATCCTAAAAGCTGATGGCAGTCATTTATGCCCAGATTATAAACTGTACTTTCATCTATGGCTTTTCTTATCATAATGTATGAAAGTGGAAAATAAGATCTGTAAGTAATAAGTACGGTATGAAATTTCACAAGGCCTTTATAATTTTGTGTCATTATTCTTATCATTGTATATTTCTCTCTTTTTATTGTAGGAATATTTTTTTATTTAGTGAGGGTTTTTTTCTTCACCTTTTCTTATTCTCTTTGATGACTGAAAGGATTCTGATGTCTAAAGTATAAAAATAGTTTGTGGTCTTTCAAGATGTTGATTTATATTCAAACCTTTTTTTTTTTTTTTCTGTTTATCTCCCTCTTTGTTTTTCAGTCATTGAAAAGCTCAAGATTTAAGGTGCATGTACATACTTTTGAAATTAATATAACTGAGTAGAATGTACCCTGATCTTCTCCCTGAAATGTGATAAAGTTTGTGCTATTGACACCTCAGATCATGTCTTTGTTCTTGTCCTTAGAGGATAACACTTCCCTTATCTCCCCAAATACAAATTTACTTCTGTACTTCCAGGTATGTTTGTTTCATTTTGCTTTACTCTTGTTTGAAAATAAATCCCCTTAAAATTCTTTGTGAGGGAAAACTCTGAGGAAGCCCAGCTGGCTGGCAGCTGGGAGCCAGGGAAGCCTTTGATTCTCAGAATTAGGGACAATCTGATTTCCTTTGCTGCACACACAAGGAGCTTTGGGTTCACAAAGAAAATACAGAAAGAGGGAAATGAAGGGAGAAAATAAGCAAGCTTTCAAGTGTAGGAAGTTTCTGCTGAAGTAAACATTTGGCTATTTCTTGGCTCACTAGGCTAAATGCAAAGGAGGTAAATTAAGTCAGGAGGAAGCTTGTCCCTCCTGTAAGCAGTTCTGGACTGGAATGGAAAGCAAATGAGATTCAGATAGAACCTGTACAGCACAATTCCACTTGCACACCAGCCAATGTCTATTAGGTTTGAATAAATATTCCCTGAAATGTTTTCTTTCTAGATATTTCATTGATAGCCACGATTTTCTTATAATAATTTAAAAATAAAAATTAAATCCTGCGATATCCCAACAAAAACATTACATTGTTACAATATTAGAACAATCTAGAACCTGAATATCTCAAATGAACCTTACTTTCAACAACTGAAGTATTTCTAAAACATTGTGAATTTTGGTGTAGTCTGAGATCCTGCATGGAGCCAGGTGGGGGAATTTACAGGAGTAAATTATCTGCAGATGGCAACAGGGAGTGGACTCGAGTACATATGAAAATTAGCCAAATTTACAGCATCTCTAGAATACTTATCTTTGAAATAATGAATGCAAAAATGTGTTGAATATTCAAATGGGTAACCACGTAATTATACTTGGAGTTCTGGCAAATAGAGTTGTGGAGATTTTAAAGATTCACTTACTAGAAACAGGACCACATGAAGCCTTGATATTTCACTTTAGAGTACTCTTTTAAGCATTTCTTCAAACCGCTGAGAAATACCTGAAGAAATGCAAGAACAGCTCCAGCAGATCAAAATAATGATAGCTACAGATTAAGAACAATGGGTGAAACCAGGCAGTAGGACCAAAAAATACTCAGCATCACAGTTCGGTGCTTATACAGTAGAAAATAACAAGAAAGTAAGGAGAAAAATGCCTGGATTCTGAAGAGTGGACAAGATCCTCAAGGCAGAAAGAAAAAAAAAATCCCATGATCTCCGATAAACTTTTTAATGGAATAAAGAACATGTTTCAAAGGACAGATTGTGTAGATGACACACTACAGTTTGAAAAATGCTCTGTGATTACAGAACACGGAGTTTTGTTATCAGCAATCGAAGAAGAAACGAAGTCAGCACAGAATATTCATCAGCACACCTGCTGCATCGATTACAGCACAGCTCAGTGCAGTGGCTGCCATCAGGAAAAACAAGGCTAAGCACAGGTCTAAACCCACTTAAGCAGCACAAATTACATGTGAATGGAGAGATCCTGAGTTACTCACTCGTGGTGCTGAGTTTCAACATGCAAAGACAGAAAAAACATCCAATAGCTTCACAAATGGTCTTGTACTTGAGACTTTGTGGGTGCCAATCCAGCTCCATCGTGTACCCAGTGAATGCTGAACCACAAAATAGAGCAAATCCTTCATGAGGAGGGATGTCTTTACATAATTCCATACACAGTGGTGTTTACATTTGCCTATGAATGGTACTCAGCCAGTTGGACAAAGTGGTTTCCATAGGGAGCACATCCAATGTGAAAATTCTGTAACAGATGTCAGTCAGGGAAAAGAATCTGTGTGGAAAGAGAATCAATGGAGTTGATGGAAAGTGAAGCATTTTTCTAACATGGAGACAATTTTGTGTTTTAAAGGATTTTGGCTTAGCATTCAACATACATGAGGGACCTGTGAAGACATATGTGAGCCAATATACATAAAAAAACAACACAGACTTTAAGTTAAGAGATAAGAAGAAACACAGAATCTCATCTTGGAAAACTCTGAAAGAATTTTTTTCCCCTCAAACAATTACATAAATATGTGAAGAATTATGCAGAGAACAATAACTGGAGAACTGACATCTAGAAGCTGAAGACATGGGCTTTCAATTTACAGTGCAGAAACACAGGCCACAACACACTTTATATACATAGGATAATTTCCAGTATTAGAGGCTAATTTAAGGCACCTTCTGCCTGCCTCAAAACAAAAAGGATAACAAAAAATTAAAAGGATAAAAGTGCAGCAGAATTAACAAACAATTCTCAGGTATGAAGACCAATATAGAAATTCAGAGTTGATATATTGTGGTTTTCTTTTCTTTTGCCCTTTCATTTCAAATGGCTAAAGAGGGCTTTCCAAGAGAAAAGCCCCTTCCTTTTTTGTTTTTTGCTCCCTTTTTTTGATCCTTACCTTTTTCTGACCATCAACACATTTCTCCATTCCTTCCATAGATCAGTGTATGCATCCCCATGCTTCCCTACAGGGAATACTTCAAAGACATAAACCATCATATTGTTGTCAATATGCAAAAAGATAATGGTTATTCACCTTGATCACATGAGCAATCATGACCATTAAACCAAATTGCATAAACAAAGCTTGGCTCAAGCTTTCATTGCTGATGGCTTGATCTTTATCATATCAGACAGCATCCTAAGATCTGTAAGCTGGGAGAGCAACTAAAATTGTATAAACTGTGTAAGAGTAAGAATGGAGAGAATATAAATAACCATCTTTACTGTATTAGAAGAGTGGGATCTTGAAAGTGCTGGTGAGAGTTTGCAGTATTTCATTCAGTCAGTTTTGGAGTGTTTGCAAGATTTAGCTATAGACCTTAGAAGAAAATTAATTTCCATTTGTCTAAAACCCAGAGATGCTGGTGTTTTAATCAAGTATTTTTCATGTCAGTGGTCTTAATATGAAATATTCTTTATGCTTAGCTACTTTTCTGGTTTAGAACCCATCTTTACTTGTACTTAGCAGAGGTGCCTTATGCATCCAATTGTGCCTGACACTCAAAGAATTGTTTTGCTGTCTTCCCAAAGTCCCTGCTTGTAATCATCACTAACTTTTACTTTTACTCACAGAAGTATTATAAAGGCTTGTGAGTCTCAAATCACAAACATATTTGAAATAAAAATCCTTTTTTTTGTACCTTCCCCTGTAAGGTTAACCCTTTGCCTCTGTAGCTCTGGGACTGCTTGGGGACCAGCAGTTTTCTCAGGAGCCTGACTTCAGTGCAGGAAGGGTCTTCAGCAAAAACACCCTTCCATTTTTGGTGTGTTGCTAAATAAAACCAGAAATGGCAGCTCATAACCTGTGTTTCTGAATCCAGCACAGTACTGGCAGAGGTCAAGGAATAACCAAACTCAGGACCTGGCCATCTAGCAAAACAAAACAATTAAGTTACTGCAGTGTTTTCACTGTTATTGTTGGGTTTTCTTTTAAGTTTATTTAAGCAAAAAAATAGCATGCAACAGAGATTTCAGAAACATGAATTTTATTGAGATTTATTTCATAGAAAATTTTAATACAAGAGATTAAATACAAAGTCTTGTCAAGTGAAAGCCTGTGAAACTGAGTTCCAATCACTGAGCAAAGTCTGATGGAATTGCTAATTAGATCACATATTTCTCCTTAGCTGTAGAACAAGGAATCACACCAATGATTCCACTTTTCATCTGCAGAACAAGTTTTCAATCCCTTTTGTAACTGGTTAGTGCAGTACAAGGTACAAATTCCTACTGACGCTGAACAGGAACATTCATGTATTTATAAGCTAATATATGCCTGGGGAATAAAAAAGCCTCCAACTTTTATTTTTTCCAATATTTATCATCCATTGAAAAGCAGATGGTAGGAGGTAAGCCAGGTTATCTCAGACTTCTTGTGATGGGTTCAGTGGCAGAGACCCAAACATCCTCGTGTGCAGCAGAGCACCCACCCCACTGGCAGCCAGGTTTGGGTTTTTTTCCACTTAACTCCTTTTTTTTGTGCTTGGAGCCAATCCAGCCCAGTTCAGCTCTTTTGTAGGAACTGAGGAACCAGTATTGATTTCCCATTTAAGCCAATCTTGCCTGAGCCCACCACTGCCTCCCTGGCTATGAATGCGGGAAGCGCTGGGGGAAAGCAGCTGCGGCGCTTTCAACGCGCAGAAAAATCGCTGCTTGGAGCTGGATGTGAGCTGAGCTGCAAATCAGGAAAATAAAAAGCGAAAATGGCAGCAGAGATAGGCTTCCTTTTCAAGTCTGATACGCATTCAGCACTGCCTTCCTAGAAAGGATTCTCAGGAAACAGGGAATTTGCTTGTTAGAGCGAGAGGAGAAGATTCTTATTATAGGCTTCAGTGCAGTTGTCAGCCAAGATAAAAAATCCTTATACCAAAGTGGCCTTAGAACAGTGAAGCAATGAGGGCTTTCAAAAAAATATCAAAATTTGGGTTTTGTTTTTTTTATGAAAGTGTGAAAATGTGTTATAACTGTCTTTACTGAGTGTTTATGGATTTAGGCTGAAGACTGCAGTGATGCTTGAGGATTCTCAGGCTCTGTATCATGAAGGTTTTGTTACCAGATTTTGAGTTTTCAGCAGGCACCCATTGCGATCAGAGGAAAAAAAAAAAATCTCTAGCATGGATATTTTTAGGGACTAGCAGTGAAGTTTTCTCCATGTTTTACAGGATAAATAATGCTAATAACATTGATGCAAGCTTTCCAAAGTCACTCAGCAATGACCCTCAAATATCAAGATGCAGTTGCTGAAAATTGGAATGTCATTTGGTAGAAAATTAGCAGTTATACTTCCCGAGTTATAACACAGAAATCAAATAAATTTTTGAATTGTGGATTGAATGTTAGAGAGAGGATATTTGACCCCTACACAAAATTACCAAGCTACCCTAAAAATGATACTTTTAAAGTTCTCACTCAAAATGGCTTCACAGCTCTCTGACCTAATTCACTCACTCTCTGTTCTTAGCTGTTCACAGTCTCTAAAACGGGAATCTATATCTGGAGTTTGTCAGGGACAAATTGCTGGAAGCTCTTGCATGGAAACAGGATACTTCCTTCTTTTCCTGGCATATCTGAAAAACACTTAAGGGTAACTCTCCCCAGACACTCTTGTTGCTGATTTTCATGGAGGAAAAAGCCGCCAAGCCCAGGTCACGACTGCTCCTGCCCCACACAAGCACCGGCGCCGCGGCGAGATGAGTCCACTGTGATTAATAAAGGCTGGAAGAACCATCTGCAGCAGCCTGATGGATGGAGCAATTTCAAACTGTGCCACATGGATGTAAGGAACCAAAAAACAACTGCAGCTTCCCAACCTGGCCTTTCAGGCTGTTTGCACGAAGGTGTGAGCTGCTTCTACACCAAGATTTTGACTAATGGGGAGAAAAGGCCAGTTTGGATGGGTTTATTTTCCTACACAGAAAGCAAACTGGCAAAATTGAGTCCATTAGGATATTACAAATCTTAGGTGTATGTCAGCAACCATATTTTTTTAGTTAAATGTTCTTTGTCAGAGAACTTTATGCAAGAAAATTTCCCACGAGGAGGAAACCGAGAGTTAGGTGGATTATTTTCATGTAGTGGAATCAATAACCTGAGTTTCCTTGGTGAGTGGTCAGAGGAGCCAAGGTATTCACACCAGGGAATAATTAGCAGCCTAAGCTGCTGGTTTGATTGATGAGGCTGCTGAGTGATTATTTCTTCAATTTTCCCCAAGTTCAATTCTCATAGACTAGGGTCAGTGAAAAGAGAAGTTAATTTTATGTTATCAGGTACTGATACTCAGCTTCTTTATGTATTTATGAATATATCTTATTTGCATTTTCAAAGAATGATCTGCTGAGAAGGTAAAAGACTTTACAGGGATTTTTTTTTGTGGGAGTTTTGCTGAATTTGAGGCATCTGGTAGACTTCAGGAAGAATGACAGAACAAGTTCTGCCTAGCAGAAAACTTACGAGGAGGAGGCAGTAGTAATATTTGGAGAGAGTGAGAAACTTGTGGAAGCAGAGATGAACATCAGAGCTTTATTTGAGATATAGTGCCCAGCAAGAGAGAGGAATAGGAGCAAATGTCAACAGGAACAAACCAACCTTTTGCTTTTTAATGTAGTCATAAAAAACTTACATGAGGATAAGGAATATTTTAAACAGTGTCTCAGATAGGAAATGTCATTCACATCTACTGGAGAAAAAAAAATCAACTAAAAACCTGGTGCCTGGGGCTATGCTAATTCTTTAATGTGATGGAATTCCTTTTCTGAGAGCTCTGTAAGTTTTCCAGCCTGCCAAGCATGCTTGGTGCCCATGTCTTCAAGCACTATTCCTGCAAGGTTCCTGAGTATATTTTCATTTTAATGGGTTCTTAAGTCAAGCATCTCTGGCAGAGCTTCCTAAAAAATGAGTGAGAGCTCATGCAAGGGACAATGACATTCTTTAGTATTTACTGCACTAAAAATACCTTTTCAAAACAATACACGACATACAGAATGTTCTCCTTGTTCAAAAATGGTTGTTTTTAAGAGCATTTGATGGATTCAGAGGGCTCTTGGTAAGTACAGTTAATATATTTTCTCTGTATATTCCTTCAGTGCTAAAGAGCAAATTGATTAATATGTAATCTTGAGTAAATGTTTCCCCAGTTACATTCACTCCCTCTTCCTGATATGCTTTATTCCTGCCTGAGTATTTTTCTCCTTATAATATTTTCAGCAGGCTGGATTCATGAGCCTGTGAAAGCAAAGAATAAAAATCCTCTTCTTGTGAAGCCAGCTGCACTGGTGAACTTAGTGAATATCTGAGTATATGAATGATGATTGTATAAAGAGAAGAGCAAGAGAAACAGCATGAGACAAAACCACCCTCATTTTCCAAAAACTTTGGGAGTACCAACATTGCACAAACAGAGAGAGAGAGAGAACAGAAGAAAATCAGGGGGAGTGAACCCACAGTTTGTTTCATTTTTCATTCTAACATCACACCAACTATAAAGAATGACAGTATAAATGATCAAACAACTGTTTGCTAATGCATTATAGATAGTCATACACAATATGGCAGCTTTATACTTGTATATTTACCCACCACGAATACAAAATATACTAAGAGTGACAGGTAATGTAGCCAAAGCTTCTACTCTCTGTAAGCATCTGTGTACTATGAATTATAAATGAGAGTCTTGTGTCCAAAGGTAGCGAGTAATGTAGATAATGCCATCTGAGTAAATGAATAAATGTGAAACAGATGCTTTTTGCATTCAGGGCACACAGGTACAGCCAGGAAGCCACCAGTACAGATTATGGATGCTGGTGAGACAGCTGTTGTCTGCATCCTGTGCCAGGTGCATTCCTACCTGGCCAGTAGAAAAAGCCTTTCTCTCACCTCTTTTTTAACAAGTTGTTAGAAGGAGGAGGTATCTTCTTATGCAGATTCCTCAGGTGCTTGGATTTCCTCAAGGCTTTCATAAAAAAAAGAAAAAAATCAGCAACATCATTAGGAAAATCTTGTACAAGAGGTGGTGAAATTAATCATTTAGTTTAAAACAGTCATAAAACTTTTTTTGTTGTTTTTTATGCATGCTTCTTCAGGTCTGCCATTATTTTTCATATCAACAAATATTTTGCCTAAAAATGAGATAGCATGTCTTAAAATTTACTGCTAGAAAGGTATAAAGATATTTCTTTTTTTCTTCCTTATATGTAAATTTACTTATTTTATAAGCAAAGAGACAAGAGCCTGGACTCTGGCTAGGGAATTGGAGGGTTCTTCTTGTCAGTACAGACAGCTCCCTTGATACCTTACAGGTAGGTTGAACTCCCCAGACAAAACATTAAACCTAACAGTGCTGACAGTTCTCACTTGTGAGATACAGCTCCTGCTAGATTTAAGTTCAAAGAAGTTCATAAGTTTATATTGCTCTTGCATCTGTTCCTTCTCTGCCTAACACTAGAGTTGTGCTGTGTCCATTTTCATGTGTGCTTCTGTCCTTTTCACTTGGAAGCAAAAAAGGGTCTCAGACCCATTTCCCTGCAGATTTGCCATCCATGAGTTCCTTATGTCATGCAGGGCTGGTAAAACACTGGATACCAAGTTTAGAATGAAAGTCTATCCTAATGCAATTTTAGGAAGGAAATGTAGTCATAAATATATGTTTCTTGTTTAGCCTGAGTGCCTTGAACTACACAAAACTTTCAAAAGGAAAAAATTTCCAGGACCAGTAACTATCTGTGCCTATTTTACAAAGTAATTTCACTGCCTCGTGCATAACTGAGCATTTCAGAGATTAGAAAGTATAATCAGAGATTCATATAAAGTTTTGGAAGAGCCTGACAGATAACATACAGCTTCTCAGAATTTACTGAGATGGTATTTCAACCCTTAAGAGAATTTATGCAAAACCACCAAGGCAGGCATTGCAGGAATTTCACAGCATTCCCTCAGAAGTAAGTTATTTTTCTTTCACACCCAATATCCCTAGCTCCTCAAACTTTTGTGTGTGGTCAGTCAGGAAGGGAGTTTGCCTGCCACAGTCAGATTTTGAATTCATTTTGAAGTCAATCCAGATTAATACAGATGATATCCTGAGAGGAATTCTGCATTTATAGATATGTAATAGAGAATTGAGCTTTGTAAGGCAACAGCAAAGACTGACACCAGAAGTTCAGCTCCAATTCTCTACCATCTTTGTTTTTTTTCTTTGTTTCATTTGCTCCTGTGCAAAGTCAGCATAAGACACCATAATTGTTCCAATTTGGCATATCTACATCCCAATTTTTCACTCTGCAGAAGTGGAAATGACAGTACACCTCCTTTGGGTGTGCAGCAGTGAGACAGAAGCAATGGGGACATCCAAACCATTCAGTGTCCCACTGACCTACTGCTGCCTTTGAGACATCCCAATATTTTTAACCTACCAAGTAAAGCAACTCCTTATGAGTTGCAGGTTTTGACTTAAAAAGCAAGCAAATATCAAACTATGCAAATGTGAATGGTATAATTTTGCTTTCCAAACAGTGAGATTTTATTTGGAGTTATTGAATTTTAACCACAGAAATGTCAAAAATCCACAGGTGGCTTGTTCCTATTTTCTTCATGTCCTATCCTTTCTTTCAGCAGGTTGCACTAGCATTTATTTCAGTGTAAAAGTTGAGGGGGACAAAAAAGAGGCTGCAGAGATTTTTAAAAAGTTTGAGGAGTAATTTGTAAAAGTGATAGTTTCTGGTAATGAAGGTTGTTACCTTTGCCCAGGTCTCTCAGTATGATAAAATTGTTTCAGAATGTTAATTACTGAATAATCAGATTCCCTTGAAAATGAAACCTCAACTTTTGCTAAAATATTATATTCCTATATTTTATCAGACCTGTAGCACAGTCAAATCAACAATTACATTAAAAGAACTCATGCAGTCTTCTCTTTAGAATGAGACCGTATTATCTCAAAAGAATTAGAGAAACATCTATGATGCATTGCCAGTATGGAAATACTCATCCCATTGGCCTCTATTATGCAAAAGGAAATGAGAAAACACTTCCATTACATTTTGCAGTGATCCATGCCTGTCTCTTTTTAAGCCAATAAACTCTATCTTTCACTGTAGCAGTTTGTGCACGTGGGCAAAAATGACCTTTTGCAGTTTGGCCACTGAGACGTGCTGGGAGAGGTGACACAGGAATTGTGAAAAGAGATGCAAACCCATTTATTCTGCCAGACATCTCCTAGCACAGAGTAACAAAATGAGACCTGCAAAGCCTCTTGCTACATGCACGATTTTGTTGTTCTTTGCATCATGAGACAGAGTTCCCTTCCTAAATCAGTCACCTCTAATCAGTTTAATTGAGGCTGATGCTCAAAGCACAGAAAAATGCCATGAAGAGAAGGTCCCTCAAGTGACTCCTGGCCTGTGTGGGAGCACAGTCCCCTCTATCCCATCCTATCACTGCACACAGCCTGTTGGAAAAACGCCTTGAAACCAACGCGGGCTCATAGAGGAGAGGGCATCGGGGGGGCACTCAGCACTCACTGCCTCTTCAAAAAAAAAAAAAAGGGAAAAAAATTAAAAAAGGCTTCAGAAAAAGTGCTTTGAAACTGTTGAAATAATCTTCTGAATAAACCACCAGTGGGGAATACCCACAGCCACCGAGGACAGCATGCTGTTCAGCGTATCAACAAAAATACATTTGGCCTGCGGCAATGCTGAGGGCAAACATATCCCAGATGGGCTAGAGAGGCCCAAATACCTTCAGAGATGAAAATTTAATTAGAGGAAATGTCACTGCAGTGAACAAAAGGATTGCTTTAGTGATTTTTCATCATTGTTTACTACAAGTGAAGTATAGTTTTAAGTGTTAGGACAGGCTAAGCACAGGAATGTTCCTAAGCACTGGGATGGATGTGAAAGGAGCGGATGTTGAAGGTCAGAGAATCATCTGCACTTGAGCAGTGATCAAAAGGACTTACACCATCACATATTGGAAGAGAGCAATTTTTAATTGCTTCAGTGATGGTAAAAGGTGGTGAAGGTGGTGCTTTCAAGCCGCCAAGATGGAAAAAGCTGACCTTAGTTTGCTGACTGGGTGAGGGGTTTTGTTGCTTTGCTGTTGTTATTTTTGCTGTTGTGAGGTCCTAAGGATGATAAAAGCTTGGGTCTCTCTGAAGAGCACAGAGAGAGGCTCACTGCCTCCTTACCTCTTTGATAATCCACTCTCTTATTAATTCTGATTCTTGCACAAACCAGGGAAAAAACAATAAGAGACTTGTTGCAGCACAATCACAAGGAATCAGCCCCCTTAAATAATAATATGTGAGTTCTCAGATGAGTTCTGAAAGCTGCTTGGGATAAATTAAGAGAAAATAAGACAGAGTACATCATAATATACAATATAAGATGTTATAGAAGGTCTGTCAAACTACAGCATTTTCTGCATTTGGATTTTTCATCTTCAGAACGCAGGGTTGAGGTTTTAGTGTTTAAATTTTCTGATCTTTTCTCCCGGTCAGCCCTCATTTTGTATTTTCTACTGCTCCTTTAGCAAAACAAAATAATCACCTTAATTTAAAGAATGTACATCATGATTTGTCCATCATAGTATTAAAATAGTGCTTACTTATAGAACTCTTAAGAAAGCATTATACAAGTATAATTACATACAATTATGTATTGATCAGTATATGTATTTTGTTAATAAAGTTAATAAAGATGATTAGGTTAATAAAACTTAATTTTTAGATTAAAGCTTTGCTATTATTTCT
The DNA here is from genome assembly GCF_021018805.1 of Prinia subflava. Lineage (NCBI taxonomy): Eukaryota > Metazoa > Chordata > Aves > Passeriformes > Cisticolidae > Prinia > Prinia subflava. The sequence goes on along the minus strand of NC_086264.1, from coordinate 8,333,076 downwards.
ATTTTTGGTCCTTTCTAGATCCCTCAGATTCCACTCATGTTGTGAGTTGGTTCTTCTGACTCAGATACAATTATACATTGATGGATTCTGTTTGTGTAGCAGGGACTGTGGAAGTTGAAGTCTGCTGAAGAACCTTAACACTGATTTTAGCAAAGTTTGGATGAAGCATCTGAAGTATCTTACTTACTAAGTTTACTGGGTAACATGTGCCTTAATTTCAGGTGATTGATTTTGGTCTTTCTATGCGCTTTTGTTTATTATCACCTGTTACTCACAATTCTATTTTCTAGCCCAAATAATCTCCCTAGATTTTCACTGCCCAGAGGCACTGTACTTTTTCTGGCAAAAGAACTGGCTTTGTGTTCTCCTACATTGTCTTGTTAGTCCTTCCTCTTCTCCTCACCTGCTTCCTTATTTTAATCTTCTTTCCTTCCTTCCTTCCTTCCTTCCTTCCTTCCTTCCTTCCTTCCTTCCTTCCTTCCTTCCTTCCTTCCTTCCTTCCTTCCTTCCTTCCTTCCTTCCTTCCTTCCTTCCTTCCTTCCTTCCTTCCTTCCTTCCTTCCTTCCTTCCTTCCTTCCTTCCTTCCTTCCTTCCTTCCTTCCTTCCTTCCTTCCTTCCTTCCTTCCTTCCTTCCTTCCTTCCTTCCTTCCTTCCTTCCTTCCTTCCTTCCTTCCTTCCTTCCTTCCTTCCTTCCTTCCTTCCTTCCTTCCTTCCTTCCTTCCTTCCTTCCTTCCTTCCTTCCTTCCTTCCTTCCTTCCTTCCTTCCTTCCTTCCTTTTTCTTTTCTTTCTTTTCTTTCTTTTTTCTTTTTTCTTTCTTTTCTCTCTTTCTTTTTTCTTTTTTCTTTGTTTGTCTTTCTCTCTCTTTCTCTCTGTCTTTCTTCCTTTCTTCCTCCCCTTCTCTCTCTTTCTTTTTTCTCTTTCTTTTTAGCAGATACAGCTCTACATAAGGTTTAATCATGTGCAGAAATTTGTTAGATTGATGCCAAAGACCTGCCCAGAGGCAGGCTCTAAACACATTATTGTTTGAAACCTGCAATGGAGAGTCCAACCAGCCTCTGATTAGGCAACGTGCCATACTAAGCAGATATTAATGAATCTTGGCAACCAAGTATGAGAAATCAGTTTGCCTGCCATCCTTTCTCTGTTACAGATGGTTATCTGGAAAACAGTCCAAACAACAGAAATAGACCATATGTAAAAAAAAAAAAAGCCTCCATTTTTATTTTCAGGTTCGCAGACTATCAGCTTAAGATTTCACAGTATACATTATTTTTATAATTCACGATGAGCAAGTACGTCAATATCCAAATGCATCCAAATTGTGTGACACTGAAGAAACCAATACTTTGCTTTATGGGGCTGTGATTAATACAATCACTGATATTATGGACTTCTGGATGATCAACACAGATTCCATCTACGAGCTGAAATGACAAATTTCTTCTGTGTCTGTCTATCAACAGTATCTGTGTCTGTCTATCTATATTCCTATAAAATGGAAGTACTGAGGTCAAAAAATGCTGTGTGAAACAAATAAATAGATGTTTAAATAAATATACCACTGAGCTAGGTTTACATTGGACTGCATTACAGAGATTCTGAAGCGGTATTAAAGGCACAGTAACAAAGCAAAGACATTTTACTGTTCTAGTCTTACCAAAAGACTAGATAATAAATTGATCTTCATCTGATCAATTGATAATAAATCCATCATCAGCTAAAAGACAAATCTGAAGGGAAATGAAGCCTCAGTATGTAGCCTTCTTCCTCCACTGATCATCAACAGAGTAGATCATCCACTAACTACACAGTGATTATAAACTGAAGTACCTGAGACAAGCTGTGAGACAAAGAAACCTCCTCAGTCAGATGTGGGTGACACCTTCTGCAGAGACACAGGAAATGTAAACATGGGTAGAAAATATCTGTGTGTATCCCCTATGTAATCTACCAGTGCATTTCTTACTAATTATTTTTCTGCTGAAAACCTTGATGGAATTATTTCTCAAACAACTACACTAGAACAGAGGAAAAAAATGCCTGAGAGCAAAACAAAAATTCATAAAAAGGCAAAGGGTGACTCTTAGTAAGAAATATAACTCAGATGCAAAACACTTCTATATTTTTTTACATAACTGTGGAGGTACTTGCATGATTTTTCAAAGTATTCTGATGACTTATGCGCCACATGAACCATTTTGTGACTCTCCTACTCACAGTGAGCAGAACTTCTCTTCCAAGTATTTGATCTGAATTCCTTAAGAGCACAAATGGTGGCAGGTAACTTACCAGGAAAATGGTGGCAGCAAACTTAACAGGAAGTCACTGCAAAATGTCACAGAGTGAGTGAAGTTTCTCACATTATGTACAAAGCAGGAAAGAGGTGAAAGCCTGGTGCAATAGTTTGGGATGCAACATGAACAAGAATTTTATAGTCCTGCCATAAGGGCCATATCCTAAAAAACCTCCTGAGTGCCAAAACCAGGATGTATGAGAACTTTTGGCATGTAAGACTTCACTCTGAATTAAACCCACTCACCATCTGCATAAGTCTGAAGGTAATAAAGTTCACTAGGTGCTCTCATTTAAATTTTTCACAGACCAAAATCCATAAAAAAAAAAAAAAAAAAAAAAAAAAAAAAAAAAAAAAAAAAAAAAAAGCATTTTCCCCTCTTATCCTCTTATTCTAAAAGGGGAAGCATATTGAGAGTCCTACCATAATATTCAATGTCTTCTACCCAGTGTACATTTCCTTCAGCATTGTAGAATTTTTATTTTGTTCTTAGTTTCACTTCTTCTCATTCCCAGGTATGTCATCACAGAAATATTTTTACTATATTGACTTTATAACTTTTACAAGGAAAAAAAGCCATAAAAACCAGTAAAAAGAAGAATACACACATCATCAGTAATGAATGTTTGCAATCTATTAGTTTGGCTTTACAGACTTTCAATTGGATAATTTAAGCAGTCAAGAAGTAAAAGCTTTTCATCATAAGAAGATGCTCAAGGACAGGGCTGTGGATTCAGGAAGGTTTCCTTATTTTTTTGTATCTGCCACTTCAGAGGAGCAGAGCTTTGTGTGGTGATAAGGAACAGGACAATATTACATGCAGCAGAGGATTTGCTCATTTGATATTACATACAGAATTCCATAGGTTTTCTATGATATCTTCCTTGTTTTTTAGTTTGTTTTTTAGATTTCAACTGTGAGGTGAAGATTTTTTTCCTTTATGTATTTACAGCTCAAATCTACATCCAGAGACCTTGGAAAGCTCCAGGTTCAGGTACTGTTTCCTAGGAGTAAGAACAAAACCATCTAATATAGACAGTAGTGCTTAAATATGAAGAGTGAATAAATCTAACCCTAAGAGAAACCTTAACAAATCCTACTGGAATAATTTATTCATAAATATTTTAATATGAAATTCACTTCAGCAGGCAACCCAAGCACTGACATTGGTGTGGACTGGAGGAACATAAATCCAGCTATGCCAAATTAAAGCAGAGACCAAACAACTTCTAACAGCTAAATCACAGGACTGAGCTTTGGAAGCAGCTCTTCTGTGACTTCTCTATGTCATTGCTTTAACCCACATGCTAACCTAAATAATTACATTTTGCTCTCAAAAAGAGCTTTGGGAAGTTTAATATTTGTAAAGCAAGTTGACTAGCTCAGTCAGAACATATTACCAAAGAACAAAGTATTGTTTCACAGCAAACAAACATAGTTTGGCCCAGATTGAATCCAAATGCAGTTCATCATTTGGAAATGAACACTAACAGAAAGCATTGCATAATTCTTCTTACACCGAAGGGAAGAAAAAGTTTGTTAAAAATGTCTTAGCAGAAATCATACAGGAAGTCAAATCACCTGCTCTGAAGAGTTTGACAGAAGAAATCAATATACCTGTGGGCTGGAGGAACTGGAGTCTGTTTTTCACACTGACAAAAGACTAACCCAAACTGAGTAACAATGCTATGTCCCCCCTCCCAATTCCTGTTTTTTTCCTTTGCTGTGGAAAATGGCATGTATGTCATCACTGAAAGCTAGAAAACATATTCTTAATGAAACAGAGAGAGAAAAAACTGTCAAAATATAAACAAGTTAGTAATGTTTGTATAGAAATCCTAGGTATCTAGGGAGCAGAATGATGAAACAGAATTAATGCTGAAATGCATCAGGCTGAAAGTAACAGAGTTACAGTGCCAGAGATATGTTGGAGGATGAGTTTTAATGAAGTGGAGTATTGAACTGTGTGCCCTGAACAAAGGAATTCAAGCACAAAGGGATGGTGCAGAATATACTGGAAGCTAATGGTGTGAGAGACAGTAAGAGGCAAAGAGGGATGATGTATAAAACTGGACCTTCCACTGTCAGGATCTGTGCAGAGAGGTTTGTGAACTCTTAAAATGGATGAACACATTGCCTCAGTTTGCTGTGTGGACAACTGAGTTGGGGAAGAGAGCAGGAGACACATGGGAAACAAAGTTATGGAAATGGAAATTACCATGATAAAAAGAATCATAATATAAGCAATTGTATGAACTGAGGTATAGGAATGGGAAAATCTCAAGCCAACAATTCTGACAGAACTGGAATGTAGGACTGCAGTGATGAGTACCCCAAGCAAATCTATCAAGGCATTGAAGAATCTCAGCAGTACTGCCAATGTTCAGGAAGAGAACTGAAGATCTTGGTATTACAGCCTGAAAGCTGAACATGCATCAAAAAAATAATATAAAGCATTAGAGGATATTGAGAACCAATTTATCATTGCAAACATACCAGGTATGTTTGGAAAAAAAGAAAAAAGAAAAAAAGGCAAAACCGCAAAGAAACATGTGAGAATGCAGAAATTCTGCATTAACAGAACACAGAAACTGTCAAACATCTGGGTACTGTTAGTGTCTGATAGAATAATATGTGACAAAAATTAATTAAAACAAAGGATGAGATTTGGCTGAAGATAGCAAGGTGAACGAGCTGCTATTTGAATGATAGCATATTAGTATATATTAGCACACATATTAGCCTATTAGTATATATTATTAATGTAGTGTCTGTCCCTAAACCCAAAGTAAATGTAGTTACTTTTAATTAAGGCTGTTTTATCCTATCTAAGGGAGCTAATACAGCTCTGAATTGCTCCTGGTTGCCATAGCTCTCTGATTTCAGCTTGTGATGATCTTGGTTCTAGCAGTCTCCTTTCCCATATCTAACATTATTCTACTCACTGCTTTTTCTACTTGTACAACTAAAGCTAAACTGAATATAAACTATCTTGACTTCTTACGAAAGTTTTGGTATTTTCTTACATTTCTTACATATTTTTAATTTCTTTTTTATGATTTAATACTGTGTAGTACACTAAGGTTTCCTAGAAGAGGTAAAATCAGAAGTCTGTGCTGTTCAGCTGCACATGTCAAATAAAATAATTTTTTTCTTGGACTGTACATTTAAATCAAGTGTCCATTGCCAAATTTTATTAGAGTCAGAAACAATCTTTTCCCTCACTTAGGAGATATTAGTGGTACCTTGCTTGGATTTGCTGCCTTTCTATGCTTTTAGCTTTTAACTTTGAGTGGAAATGCTTTAGTTTTACTGGAGATAGTTCTCCTCTATAATTTGAACAAATACCTTCTAGCAGATTTTTTGGTTTTTCAATTTTATTTTTTTTTAATGTGCTCCACCAAATTCTTTCATCTCTCTGGCACTTTTTTTTTCTACATGTCAGGATCTCAGCCTTTTTTTCAGCATCAGTGACAACAAACATCTTTCAGCCTCTGTTGTTGCCTGCTAATTTCTCTGTTCAGCCGGTCTGTTGCACTCACTCATGGCTAGTTAAGTTTTGGGCTGGGGTTGTTAGTGAGGGAATGAAATAAATCCACTCTCTGAATCTCTGCCATGGTTTGAAGGTCTCCCTGGTTTGCTGTGTGTGTTGATTTACACCATCTCCCAAGAAGCATTTAGGTTTTCCTTTTCCTACAGTATCACCAGAACTGAAACCAGTTATTCACATCACAAACTCATTGCTCTTTTGGTAGGTTTATGTCAGAGTTTCTGCAGCTCCATTTTTGAAACCACAAGTCCCAAGCATTCAGTAATGTAAATCAATGTTGTGCTTGGACGAGTGTCCAGCACATGGTCAAGCCCAAAGAACCAGGCAACCCAGTTCTACTTTCAGCTTGTTGCCTTTCCCTCACTCTGAAAGGATGTGGCATTCCTTAATTTCTTGATTTTATTCATCCCCCCTTCATGGCAAGCCATGAGAAATTAGAAGCCTTTTGTGAGAACCAGAGGATTTGAGTAAGCAATCATTCATTAATATCCTGACTTCCTCTTGTGAAGTAAGAGCATAAATAACCACGTCATTGTGCTTTTCAACACAATTTGAATATCCTCTCATGATAGTTTGCTGTGGAGTCACTCATAGAACAGAGCTGCTTTAGTGGGTGCACTGCCAAAGTGAGAAAATGACCCTCAGCAAACCCCTCCAGTCTGCTGTACCAACCAGGATACCTCATAGCCATTTTTACCCAGTCTTCTTTCAACTGTGGCTTTCTCACCTTGTTTAGGTGTCCCAGTTCCCTTTTCTTTTTCAGTGTTTAAATCCAGTAGTCAGGACAGAGCCTTAAAAATCACCTGTATTGAAGGGTTTTCTGGAAATACATTCCTTTGCTTCTCCAGTGATGCACACATTCTCAGCTAATTAATGTCAGAATTATATTTCTATCCACGCTGTTGCCAGTAAAACGTGCAGCAAATATCCAAGGAATGTGGTGTACCAAAGACAGCAATCTTAACAGAGCAAAGAGGCAGAATGAAATTGCTCAGGAGGAGCAGCAACCCAAAACCTCAGTGGCAGGAGCACAGAGAAAAAAGGCACATGCTTGGCAACGTTACCTCAATGCTTTCCATGAGTCTCCCGTGGTCTTTTAAAGAGAGCTAAAAGTTAGCTCCACCAGGTGAAAGAAAAATAAAAAAAGGCATTTTCTCTGCAGAATGTTACATATATGCAATATAAAGACGCCCTGTCATATTGAATTTAGTAGGTATTTGAGCACTGCCATTTGCAAATGAGTGATGGAGAAAACCTCAAGCATGTTTCCTCTGCCAGAAAAGAAATTTACATTGACATTTTCTTTTGGTTTTAGAAAAGAGAAATCACTCTGATCATATTACTTGGGTCCTAGAATACACAGCAAAGAATCTGAGGTCTTTGCTTTCTGTGCCCTCAGGTATTTAAATTCTTTTTATCTTCATTTCCATTTCCCCTCTTTCATTTTTACCTCACATTTATATAACTTTTCTTCAAAGCTCCCCAGTGTCTCCATGTCATCTCAGGTGTTTTTCTTGCCAGTTCCATCACATAAATTGCTTCCAAATTCCATTGCAAAAGCTGCCCACCTAGTAACAAGAAATTCATTTTTAGTGCTTTTTCTAATTTTGAAGAAATTAAATGGAAATACATATTTCAAAGCTTTCGTGACAGGCAGACTATCAGTCTCTACATGCATTCCGTGCAACTTATTTTATGTTTTCAGTGTGAGCTTCCAACATCAGATCAAGCTTTGACAAATGTATCTTCAACAGTTTACTTCTCCTAAAAAAAGATGGTAGGAAAAAGTTGGATTATTTTTTTAACAGCGTAGGGGCTATATACTGAAACCATATGTGGTGTTTCTACTTGGGAATATGTAAAGATTCCTTGGTTTTAACTGACATCACATACACTATAAAACATTACTTTTTCTCTGTGAATATTGACTCAAATTAGTTGTTTGTACAAACTCATTTTCATTTTTCATATTTCATTTGTTTTGTAAGTAAATCATGGAAAAGCAAATATACCTTGGTTGTGATAATAAATTATTTTTCCCTTTGCATCAACACAAAAAGATACTTTCAACAAATCTGCTTTTTGCTGATTTTTAAAATTTTCTCTCTTGAATGTGAACATTTTAAACTTTTCTCTCTTGAGTAGCCACGACAGTTAGGGAAAACCAATGAAATGTAACAATTCACCTGAAAATTGTAATATTTACATGAAGAAATAAGAGGGTGGGTTTCAAATCTGGCTGTTACACCCTACCCCAGTGAATAGCACAGTATCCTTTGGAGTTAGTGCAGGACAATTAAAAGGATATTGAGAAAATTAAAGAGCTCTAATCTGTTACATTTACGACCCCAAGCTGCTCCTTCAGGTTAAGATTCAGCCATGCATTAAACCCTTGTTTTTGACATCTCAGGTGCAATCCCCAAGCTCCATAACTCCTGTGGTCGCAGGGTGGGAGTGGAGACAGCAAATGGAATTTCTCTGCTTTACACTTACTGGAATTTCTCTGCTTTACAAGAAGTTTGGCAAATATAGGTCTGAACACCTACACTCAGCACCAACTTTTGTGGGTTTGATCACTTCCTCTGATTCAATGCATTCCTCTTATGACATTTTTGGAGGTTGTAACTGCTAGAGGATATTATATTTTGGAGGTTATGACTGCTAGAGGACAGAACCTGGGGTGGCTCAAGGCTGTGTGAGAGGTGTGTGGTAGTCTTTGAACAGGAACATTTTACCCTGAATCTCCCAGCCCACGAAATCCACCTTGCTCAGGTAAGATGAACAAAGGTCTCCACTGGTTCTCCATTCTTCCACACCAGAAGAGTGAATCAACAAACAGAAATCAACAAAAATTGAGAAAATTAACAACTTTTCAAAACACTGATGATAGCTCTAATTCAAAGGCACTGAAAAAAATATATATTAAGTAAAGGAAGTTAATCTCTATTCACAGCATTCTCACAAACTAAAGGTTAAAAACAGGCAGTGCAAACTTACTAGCAGTTGCCAGCTCACATTTAAAAATCATCACATCAACTTATTCCTTTGAGATAATGTCACCACACTCACCCAATACACAAATCTTGCTTATTTCCCCATGCCATTTATTCACCTTTGAGGCAGTAATTAGCAAAGGTCTCTGGTAAACTCAGAGAGAACTGAAGACATAAAACAGGAGCATGGAGCGAAACTAAATTTCTATTATTATATTTTACCTTCCTCTTACATTTCACCAAATAAATAGGAATCAGGAAAAAAAAGTGGAGGATTTTTTTTAGATTCTTAGTAATATTTTCCTCTTTGTTTTAATTTCATATTTCATATCTGAAGTTTTTTTCTGCCTTTTGTCCTTTTTCCACTCAGTTGCCACTATGGCAATTTTGTTCTGTCTAAATATTGACTATGAGTTGCCAAAGCTAGCTAAAAAGCTCTAAACATGACTTGAAGCCCCTTTTGCTGTGGATTTCTGCATCTATTAGATGTCCTGATACAACTATTTCAGAGCTTTAGTGAAAGGATCAAGCTCAGAAAAATAATTTCAAGAAGGTTATAGGTATTTGTTTTGGTCCAGGTTTAGCCATATAAGCACAGCATAAGTAATTGATCCAGCATATTTCAGGAAGGCATTCAGGAGATCAAACAAGAAGGAACATGAAATCAGAGATGGAATATGGCAATAACCTCCAAAACCAGTTTTATTCTCAGAGATTTTAACAGGGAATCTCACTTTCCAATTTAAGTATGTAGTTACCTCTCTCTTTTGCTGCTTTTCCTGCCATCCCTGGGGCTCCCATGAAATGAAGCATTAAAAAAAAAAGCCCAACAAACTATGCAATTTACAGGAAACAAATGACTTGTGATTCATAGCCTGATATCCTGCTTCATACCTAATTGATTCCAGTTAGGCATAGCAGGACAGTAGTATTCTGCATTTTATGGCCCAGCAGAAATGTCAGCCATCTGTTTGCACCTGCTGAAGTTGCTGGGGATAAGCACCACAAATCCTGTGAGCGTCTGGGCCTGGATTTCCAGAGCAAGAAAGTGGCTTTTGTTGGTGACTGTCAACGTGAAGGCGTTAATAACAAATGTTAGGGACAAGTTTGAGAGGGAATGGTCCCTCCAATCCAAACAACGTGATCACTCTCATCTAAACCCAACCTCCAGGAGGACTGAAGAGACATTTATTTCTTGCAATTTTGCTGTTGAGCTATGGTGGATGAACTAAAGTGTGGAGCCTGTATTACTTGGGACAGATGGGAAATTAGCATGTCATAAAATTCAAAAAAAGTGGTTGACGATGTTGCCTGCCTCAAGAAAATAATTACAAAATGATTGCCTCTTTTGGGAATACCAACAGACTAGTTAGAGAACAGCCAGTTCTCTGATTTACCTGTTAGTAATATTTTTAGGTGTTTGATACCCTTCAGGTAAGATGTTAATTTATTCCTTTGAGAGTTTTAACCCTCAGCTTTACATTTTTAAATACTTTGTGTAATGGAGCCAGAGTGAAATCCAACTTAGTAACCTTGTTTCAAATATTTGTTCTAATTTAGAAGCTGATTGTTTTCTTTCAATATTTCTTAAAGTGGTTAAAAAAGTTGCACAAAAGTCTCTTTTCCTAATAGACCTCATTGTTTCCATACAGCCCAAATGGTGGTGGTGTTCTGCAAATCCATCAAGAGCCTTTGTCTTTATCAAGTGAGATACTGAGTGCTAGAAGGTAACCAGTTATGTATTTTCTGGGCTAAATAAAAAAGAGCAGTTACACACAGGCTCCTGGGTATGAGAAATATAAACAGCTAAAGGCAACTGAAATTCTTGGAAAATTTTAGTATTTATAAGTATTTTTAAAATGTACCCTCAGAAAAAAACATTTAAACATAAAAATCACCCCTTTTGGAAACTATATGCGACAGCATTTTGATTTACTTTCTGCTCCAGTAAATGCCTCAGGTTTTTGGGGTCAGGTCTAAAATGATGGAGCTGATGCTGGAGTGTGAGGGCTTGACCTAACTCATCTCCTGGGAGAGGGATCTTGGCACTCTCCTTGGGACAGTTGAGATCCAACCCTTTCATTGAACTGGACCAGTTCCAGAGGAGCTACTCCTTCCCACCCACCCACTTTTCACAGGTGAGCTTTAAAGCTCTTTGAGATGAAAGTACCTAATTTACTTCACTGCAAACTCGGAGGGGTTGGTTCAAATCAATCTCATCTGCAATTTAAACTAAAGAAGAGAGCTGTGCAATGAAATAAATGATCAATGTTTATGGAGTTCTGCCTGGGTTTGCTGTCTACCAGCTGTGGGAAACTCTCCAGTACCCGAGGGAGAGTGGAAGTTGTTGCATTGAGATGTAGTGAATAAAGCAGGATTTTTCTCTACAAGAATCTACAAGTGTTCTGTCCTTGTGCTAATGTTCAGATATTAAACTGCAGTCTTTGTTGTCCTCTGGAATTATAAATACCTGCAAACCTGAAGTTTAAGGACACTGGTGCATGTGAGGGTTGTCATTAATATATTATGAACTGTTAACAATAGAAAAAAAATCTTTTCTGTTCTGGGGTACCAAAGATGATCATTATACCTTTTGATTTATTCATAAAGTTAACTAAAACAGAAAAGACAATGCATTCAACATCTCTTTTGTGTAAGAAATTCAACGTTAAAAGCTGCAAAGAAGTAAGTCATTCTCTTGGGAGTGATAAACCACAGAGAAATTTACAGAGAAACGCTGCTGCAAAATAAACCTGAAGAAAAAGATAATGTTAATAATATAAAATCTATTTATTTGCAGGTTTTGAGGCTTTTATTTTTATTTGTGAAAGGAGGCAGTTTCCCTCTAAATGTTCTCCTTCTGGAGGGAGGGAACTCCATCAGCTCTCAGAGAAGCCCTTGCAGTGGCTCCAGTGAAGGAGTTAAAGTAGGGAAGGAGGCATAAAAGTGTTTAAATCAGGTAAGCAGGTCATAAACCAGGAAAATCAGCTGGCAAAGGGGGAAGTCAGAAGTGCTTATCTGCACCAGTGCAGTCAAATTAAGTCAAAATGATGTAAGGAAAACTAAAATTTGGGCAGTTGGCATTGCAGTTCGTGAAGGCACACCCAAGTCACAATTTTATGAAAGCAAACAATTTCTGCATAGGAGTAGTTGCTCTCTAGGTTAAACTATTTAAACTACTCCAGCTCTTTTCAAAAGGAGCATGTGCCTATTCCCTGAGATCTGATAGGCATCATCAGAATGAGGGGTCAGATTAATGATTCAAATGTCACTTAAGCTAAGGACAGTCCCAGCACAGTCACCTTACATACACAGGTACATAAACACACACCCACCTCACAGCTCTCCTGGAGATTGACACATTCTGTCAACTTTGCATACACAGATGACACTCAATCCATTATTCCAACCAGCTCCCACAGGTCTCAGTCATTCAAGATTTATATCTTAGCTTGCTGATGGAATCCACTTTATTTCTGGCAAAGAAACACTGAACAAGGAAATTGCAGTTAAGCAGTTCACAGAAATATGAACCTAACTCTTTGAAGAAAAGATTTTGTGCCATATTTGCATTTTTCTGACAAAGTTCAAGAAAAGCTATTTCTATACCCGTTTACTGGTACAATCAATGCAATAGGAGGCTAAACTAAGGAATACAGGATGTCTTTATGCACTTTTTTTCCATCATATCTAGGCAATGATTACTCAAAGATTATCCTCATATCACACATTTTCAACAATTAGTGTTTTTCAGGAAAAAACAATTTACTATTCAGGGAACTTGAATGTGAAATATAACCACATACAGTTTTCTTCAGGAAAATTCTCACTGAGTTGTGTCAGCTCCAAAGAGTGAAACAGAAGATTTTCAGGAGCCGTGGCTTTTCGAAGCTGAAATATTTGAAATGTTCTTTATACACTGGAAGAGCATAAAATAGGTAAGCTTGATTAAATTATAGGTTCTTGATGTAATTGCTACTGAGAAACAACAAAGGTTTCTTTTATTATTTATAATACTAAAAATATTTCTTTGGCTCTTCTAAAAAGGCTTTAAATGCAAGACTGAAGTTCCTATGACTTCTTTTTTTTTTTAAAGCCTTTTTTTTACCTTCCATGCAGGATGATACCTTCAGCCTTTTTGTTTTCTGACAAGACTGTGCAGCGAGGTCACTTTTGGTTTTTTTTTCCCCCTGGGGAACACACAGATGTTCCACCTGGCATGGCATTGCTGGGTGACCTCTTAGCACATCTAGATGCCAGCAAGGTTCTCCCCTGCCACTCTCTCCCTGAGCATAACCCACGGCAGGGGTGATGAACACCATGAGAAATGTACAGCTTATTAAACTGAAAATCAACAAGTCACAGAATCACTGATCCCTGTGCAGGGGAACAGATATCAGAATTTTTATGCTGGCTTTAATGCTCATTACAAATTCAGCTGTTTCCCATTACTCTGGAGATATAAAGGGGAAAGTCTAAATAAAGTTTAGTCCTTTGTAGGACCCAACAGTAAAATCCTTCAGCTTATTACAAAATTAATTCTGTTTGGCATATTCTGTCTGTGTTTAACCCTTCTAAAGAATTCTTATGTAAAGGTCACTTTTAATTTCTGAACAATATCTCCCAGAACAGACTATTTAAGAATGACAAAATCTCCAATACTTAAAGCCAATGAATATATGCAATATATGCATGCCACTAAATTTAAGCATTTGTATTAGATTTAAAACAAACAGGCAGCTTACTAACCAGATCAGTACAAAAGCAGTTTCTGTAATCGAGTTGGCACCAGTTCACAGAAAATATAATTTGAAAAGGTTCACATTTAAATGAAACTTGCTTTTCATGCTCAAATGTCATTCCAAACTCCAAGGATGAAGTATTAACCCTTCCTTCACCTTGATTTAATGAAGCTCAGAACTGAGCTTGAATAACCTTGACTGTACTTACTCACCAGAATATAAAAATTAAACAAATGAATTAATTCTTAATTCTAAGAAATACCAACCAAACATAGATGTATAAACCTACAGTTTGCAGTTAAACTTGTGCCTTTAACCTTATTCATGGGTGGAGCAACCTAATCTCTGACTTTATCAATTCTGTCTTCAAAAATGAGTCACTCACCCATATTTTTAGAACCAGAGAGATGGGGGCTTTCTCCCCCCAAAAAATGAGCCAAAACCTCCCAGCAAGGGCAGTCAGGGCAGCTCCACTTCTAGCTCTCCCCATCGTGCATCCAAATGGAGGAGAGGATTAAGCTGCAGACAATGATGACAAAACTATTCCAAATACAGAGCTTTTCTCTCTCATTGCCATCCAGAGGGACTCAAAAAAAAAAAAAAAAAAAAAAAAAAAAAAAAAAAAAAAGACCCTGATGGGAATGCACAGGGAAGTCACACGTAAATCCTCCTCTTCTTACAACCAGTCAGACCACTGGAAAACATGCAAATGCATACAGGCACATAAAATGTGTGTAGGTGAGTGCAGAGCACATACACACAGAGATCTAGCTACACACACAGGCATATATACATAAAAAATACATATATATATATATATATATATATATATATATATACACACACACACACAGATATAGACAAACTCATGCACGTTTGTGCCACAACCTGATTTGCCTCGAATTCTGTCTTTCTGTAAAAACTACAGAAGGGAATGGAAAGCAGCTTGTGGTGTATATATTTATATGCACACACACACACACACACATATATATATATATACAGCATATTCAAGCCAGCAGGGATATTAGAAACCCAGAACTTTGTGTCTTTCCATTCCACTTTGCCCCACAGCCACCTGGTTTTGTCATGAGCACTGAAGTCAAAATCTGGCAGGAGGAGTGGTCTGACACATGCCAAAAGCAGCAGGTAGCAAAGGGCACTAAGGTGTGTCTGCAAATTTGCTTGCACACTTAGAGGTGGATGTGTTTTCTGTGACCCCCACCCATGCCCATCCTATGCAATTTCCAACAATGGAGCTGAAGAGCTCTCACAGTTCCCTCAGCACTCAGATTTCTTTCATGAGATGTAGAGTTTGAATTGGCATTTCTAAAACCACCACCAGACACTCTCTGGTGCTGTCCCAATGACAGAGGATAGTCACACCGACCTGCTGCAAACCACTTCGGTCCTACCCTTTGCTTCTACTGCCTCTCTTCCCTATTCAGAACCAAAATGCTTAAATTTCTGCCTGATTTTTTCTTTTTTTTTTTTTTTTTTTTTAACAGGATGGTACTTCTCATTAGTGGAGCTTTTGAATTACTGAAAGCCTGTGTAACATTTAATTAGTCTTTATCTTTACAAGTAATAAAATGAGTACCTTTAGGTAAAAGAAGGCAGTCTCCGGCGTGCCGCTGGAGAACAGCAAGTTTTTGATTTTTTATTCAAACAGCTATCAAACAGATTATAATTTTAGCTTCATTATTTGGCTAATTCACATTTCCTTAAAAGACACATGAGAGCAGGTTTATAAATATTGCAACAAAGAAATTTGGAGTCAACAGTAGGATAGTTTCGAAGCTGACAGATCAGAACAATGCTTGTAAAAATACAGTTTGTATTACCTGTAAACTGTTTGGCGTTAGCTAGTTTCATCTAAATAGAAATATTCAAAAACTTCTGATACTTTTGCAATTTATCTGTTGATTATTGACACACTGCATCTTTGTTTTTAATCATCTTCATTATGACCATATAATTTTCATATATTAGAGGCCTTCTTTCAAAATTTATCAATGTTTTAGACTTTGTTTTAGACCAACCAGACTGCAAAACAAAACAGAACCTCACAAAGAAAAACCTAAATTTTAGAGTTTCGATTTCAGTTCAAATATAGTATCAAGACTGGCTTCTCCCAAAGATATGTTGCTGATTATTTCTCAGACCATCAATGTAAAACTTTCTCTCTGAAAATCTGTCTCAGATATAATATAAACTAGAGTGGTGACTTTAACCACATGAAAGATATTTGTGATTTACATCAGTAAGCAAATGATGAGGAGTAATTTCTTGTTTAGTACCTGCATAGGAGTAATGAAAAACTTCTGTGCCAGGTTTGGGGTTTTTTAGGGAGAGACACCCATGACAGCAATCTTGATGCACCTGCTGGAGCTTCGGAGGGCACAGTAAAGAATTTCACTGGACAAAATGTCACCAATTTTGTGACTGGACACAGGGACACAGGCAGGAGACCAGGACAACCACAAAACCTTGGCTGAAATGCAAAGAGCAAATTTATTTCATAACTTCACTGACTGGAGGATCCCAAAGGAACACCCAGGAGGAGATCCAGGAGTGGGAACACCATCTGTGGTTTCCTCTCTGTGTCCTGTGGCCTCTGAGCCTTCATCTCTATCCCAAAACAGGGAGCTCAGGTGTGTCCCCAAGAGTGTCCCCAAGTCTCCAAACACTGATGTTATCTTTACAGGAGTGTTTTACTTCTCAAAACAGAGAGGACAAAGAGCAGGAGGTGTGCTGTAAGGGGGGTCCTATGTGGATATTTTTCAGAGCTTGGTGTTGCCAGCTGCAAGGTCAGCTGAGGAACTCTGCCCCCTCCTCACCACTCTCTTTTAACCTTTTCCTCCCAGCACCAATCTACGTGGTGCTTGAGTTTAAAACTGTGACAAATGCAAGATGTACATCATCTAAAGTAAATTGGGGTAATCTCCCTTTTTGTGACATTTCCCTAGAGGCACGCCACAGGTCACAAATAGAAAAACAAAAAAAGTACATTTCAAGACACAGATAAGTACACACATTACTATACCCTTTGGACTCAGCCATGCTAATTCATAGTTCTGACTGCAGGATTCTCCAGTCTTTTAATGATCAGACTGAATAAATGCAATTAATATCCACTTTATGTGAAAAAAAATTAATCTTGTCTAATTCAACTTTTACAATCTATACACTTTACCAAACTGCAAGTTTGTTTCATTGGACTAGCTGGTGCCGAATAAATTCTACCTTTTAAAGCAATGTGACATGAATATTTTGTAACAATAACAAAGAGTGGCTAAAGCAATAACACAATACTTGTACTTCCAATATCCCAAGATGCCACATGGAAAACAAAGGGATTTCCAGAAACCCTTTCTGCTGACATATTGAGGTCACTGTGAATCTGTTTCTGGCAGCACCAGGATAACATTTGCAAATTCTGAACTTATGGGTGCTGTGGAGAACAGAAATGACTGATCATATTAAATAATTCTTGTGGCTAGTCAAGCTCACCCAAGTCCTCCTCATAAAGCACAGCACTGCTTATCATTGCTGCTCTTTTTGGACTGCTTGGGTGATAAACACTGCCTCCACCCTTCTGCCAATGCAGAACAGGTGATCTGTTTGAGTTCCATCTCTAGGATCGTTTCTGGGTTTTAAAAGTGACCTTCCATTTCCTTTTTGACCACTCTTTTGATCTGTCCACTTCACTGTTCCCCTCAACTTTCAGTGCAGTCCTTAAGGTTAATGTTCCTTGGGACAGAAAAAGCAGAGTGTGTCATTTCAGTTCCTTCAGGAAAAAGAAAAAATAGAACTACAAGCATAGAAAACGTAATTGTTTCGCTTTCTGATTGACATTGGACAGCTTGTTCATGTGCACAGAAAATATCTCCAGCCTCAAAACCATTCAAAGATATTAAATGGGAATAATTCCCTGATCTCAGTATTTGTAAAAATTTAAAACATGAAAGACAGCTCTGTTGTGAAAAACAGCTTTTAAATCATATTTTGTGTAAAAGAAATTATGTCAGCCTGGTATGCAGTAAATAAAACACGTTACATAAAAAAATACAACTTAACAGTATGGCATTTCTTGACCTAAATGTAGAAATGTTTTAAATTATTCAATTTAAATTATTTTCTAAAAAATCTCTAATTGCTACAGTTCTAAATGGAGCGACTTGTGTAAACAAAGCAAATAATTATTCTGTAATGCATACATGACCTGGAATAAATAAACAATGGTAATGACAGGTGGGAAGACAGAAATTATGCTACAGTGTTGCCAAAGATCTCTCCACCTTTAGTTTTAATTTGTTTTAAAACAATGAGTTTACATTCTAAATGAAAGCAGCTTGCTTTTTTTTTCTTTTTTCTTTTTTCTTTTTTTCTTTTTTCTTTTTTCTTTTTTTCTTTTTTCTTTTTTTCTTTTTTTCTTTTTTTCTTTTTTTCTTTTTTTCTTTTTTTCTTTTTTCCTGAGAGTGAAGTGACTCTTAAAATGCAACAACGTGTGGCAAGAACGAAGCCATCAGGATGAAAAGGAATTCATTTTGCCTGTCTCCCTGTATTCACTGGAGCAGCCTCCACAATTTATTCTGCTGGGGTTTTTTCCCTTCTCTGGGCTTTACATTTACACATGAGTTCAGCATCTTTCTAGCTGATGAAAAAAGAATGCATAAAAGGAACACTTTATCTCTGTTTGAACATGAAAGGTGTGTGACACACGGCTGCATTTTCTAGCATTTGGTCAATATCTGCAATAAACCACAGCTGGCAGTTTTTGAGAGGGTCCAGTAGGCTCTGTGGAACCAGGATTTCCTAGACAAATTTTCCTTTTAATTTACACCTACAATAAACTAGTTTTTAATCAAAAGACATGGCCAATAGATTTGCTTCTTTTTTTTTTTTTTTTTTTTTTTTTTTTTCTTTTTTTTTTTTTTTTTTTTCTTTTTTTCTTTTCTAGGCAGTCAGGAGATAGGAGGGAATATTTTAACATTAACAACATTCAGTGTACATAAATACAGTTTGACCTAGGTAAATGCCAAAAGAAATTTGAAAACAAATGCAATATACCACTTCCATAAAGATATATTGGAGCCAATATTGTATCAATATCTTTTAGATGTTTTAAACTACTCTTTCTGTGAGAGCTGTGGGTGTAGAAGGAGAAAATGGTCAGTTACTCCTTGTTTGGTCAAGGTTTGTTACTTTTCCAGTGTCCTTGTTCTTGTAATTGGTTAAAGCTTTTAAAAACAAGGCCATTATTTCAAATTTTATATTGCATAAAGCAGAATAACATGGAAAAGTCTAATGGAAATGGAAATTGGTGAAGCAATTTACAGCTGGAAAAGGTGTGAGAATATCAGCTTCAGACTTGTTGAACAAGTACTAACCACAAGGATCTCAAAAAAATCTGCCTTTTTAGCAGAAAACTGCCTTTTAAGCTTAAATGTGGCTCAGTGTAATGCAGATGAGAGCAAAGTTCTCATTTCTCAACAGAGAAGGCACAACATAACTTTACAACTAATTATTAAAAAGAAGACACAGAAATACAATTACTTGCTACCTTCACCTTAGGATCATTACTGCCAAGGTAGACTAATAACACAATTACTTTCATAAGAAGTTCTTGTTTTGCTGAATTAACAGAAACTGGTAGATGTGCAATTGAATATGCAAATTGAAAAAGGGAGTTGTAGAATTCTGGAAAGATTTCCCCTTTTATTTGTGTGTTGTCATTATTTTAAAAGGAATCTAGATACAAATATTGAACTTTACTAACTTCCTTTCTTTTCTTTCTTTTCTTTCTTTTCTTTCTTTTCTTTCTTTTCTTTCTTTTCTTTCTTTTCTTTCTTTTCTTTCTTTTCTTTCTTTTCTTTCTTTTCTTTTTTTTCTGTCTTTCTATCAAGTAATGACCTCTCATTGTAATTGCTACAAATTGAGATTTCCAAAATTGCTGAAGGAAGTTAAGTGTTCCATTCACTGTGAAAGCCAGAGGGAGAAAAGTGTGTTACACGAAGTCTGAAATTCAAATGTTCACCCTCGCACTGTGAAATAAATTCCACCTGGATTTTAATTAACCCTTTATATTAAAGGACTTGAAAGCATTTATGAAATCTTTCATATTAAAAAAACAAAAAACTATGGATTTTTTGTAAAAAGTCATCGTCATCTAAGAGGTTCAGATTCTTTTTGTGGTATATATTAATCTGTCTGCTAAAGACTTTCAGTTGTACAACATTACTTCAGAATATTTTTAAAGATATATATATATATATATATAAAACAGCTGAGGTATGGCATATTATGGCATATTGTTTTCAATATTACCTGACTCTAGAACCATATTGTGTTTCAAAACAGATTTCAGGTTCGCTGTAAGCTACTTCTTCCCTTTAAAAGGTTTTAAAAGTGTATTTTTAGCATGTATTAGTGAAAAAAAACAAAGAACAAGAAATAATTTCACAGACATGTAATTGTGCCAAGGGACAACTTAGGATATGAGAGGATCCAGTGTTACTTCAGGCTTAGAGGATAAATTGTTACGTGAAATATGGCAGTCAGAATTTAGTCTCTGCTTCTCCTATTTTTCATTTCAGCATTTAATTTAATTTTGTTCATTTAAAATTGGAGCACATGCTGAAAGCTGATTCTCTTACATTCCAGCTTGAATTATTAAGCTACCAAGCATAAGTAGTAATTTCTTTTTTTCCATTAGGAGAATACCTAAGTTGGACCTGAAGACCAGACCTGAGGTCCTTAATGTCAGAGGCTTCATTTTTTTGGTATCTGCTGATACAACAAAATACCAAAACCTGTCTGTGTGTCAAGATTCTTGATGCAATGTTTGGAGATTATTTTAAAAGGCCTGTTGTCATTCTGCTATTTTTGCTGTACACCTTCCAACAGGACATGTTCTTGGAAAACATTTCATCATTTTATTCTGTGTCCTTCAGACTCAGGTGTCCATTCCAGGTCACTGAGAGAAGATGCCCCTGGAAAACTCTACTGGAGGTAGAGAGGGACTTGTTTTCTCTCCTCAAGATACACTGTAAAGTGTTCTTATAAAACAAACCTGAAGGAAGAGCTCTGCTCTATTTTTTCCCGTTTTTCTAGCCGAGGCCCAGGACTGAGTTGGTGTTTAGGCATCCTGAGAGGGTTTTTTTTTAGTCAGCACCATTTTAAGACCATGCCTGCACAAATATGTGGAAGCACATACAGCAGACTTGGTGTTCTGGTTCCTCCTTATGTCCTGACATGAAAATAGTCACTATTACTGCAGTCGTGGTGAAGCTCAGCCTTGGATGAGGCGTCTTTAAAAAGATGTAGCCATGTGCTCTAAATCTGCTCAGACTTCTACAAAGTTTTAATTAGATACGCTTAAAAGTCAATTTATCACTACCTGGAGATGCTTCTGATTAAAAAGGAGACACCTAAGGAGGTCAGGTGTCTCCAGACTTAGGCAGCAGTTGAGCTGGGTTTTAAGATTACAGTTAGGTGTGTAAGACTCCTCTTCAAGAATCAAGTTGCCTCTTTTCAAAAATTATGACTTGGACTAACTGGCCCTACCTACATCAACAGAAAGAATTTCGTGGAATATGCTCCCCAAAATGTTTTGAATTTTATGAATTTCCCCAGCTGGCGCTGTTAGAACCAGTCCAATAAAATGGGAATCATATTCCACCTTACTCTGCCAGATAAAAGTGCATGTCACTGTGGTTTGTGCTTTCAAAACCTTGGGGAAGTCCTTCACTAATAAAAAGTGTAACTGCAGCCTCCCCACCCCTGTCTCCAGGTCATCATCAGGCAGTTAATAGAAAGGGGATGAGGTAATGAGAATTAAAGTGCTAATAATCCTAGACAGACACAGAGTCCTAAAAGTGCTTAGCATCATTTATTTCATGATATTAGGAAAACCATTGGATGGCAAATTTAAGATTTAACGATTTGTTCTGAAAAAAAGTTTTCCAAGTTTGCAGCTTTTCAATTGCTACTGTGCTCAGATTTTTTTTCCTTTTTCTTTTTATTTTGATATATATTTTACTTTTTCACTTCACTATGACCTGATCCTGCTTTATACTGTTAAAATTTTCACAGCTGTAGGACATTTTCAGGCCAAAATGACAATAGATGCAAAACTACTCTTTAATTTTCTTCTAGTGTTTTCAGTAGTCATGGGACCAGGCCTTGAGAGACTAATATTATTGTACCATGTATCCTTAGTTTCCAAAGACCTAGATCCTGGAAAAACAGATCTCATTAATTATGAGCAAGAATCTGAATTCCTGAAAATGATTCATGTTGCTGAAACTTTCAGCAGGTTAACAGCTGTGGCTATGAGGATACCTACAAAGAGACCTCATCTCTCTCTCTGACCATTTTTCAAGCAATTGACCATAAAATAGCTCAGGATTGGAAGTTATGAGACTTCATTAGTGGTAGTAAGACTGTATTAATGCTCTAGTTCTCTTCAAGTTAATTAGCCCTGCTACACACCTTGAGTACTGTCCAGGCACAAATAACTGCAAATACTTATCCCATATGAAAATATTAGTCAGTACAAAAAAAAAAAAAGGAAAATAAAATCCCTTCAATGTGCCCTAGAGTTTTCTTTTCTATAAAATCTTGTGTCATTATCATCGAGTTCAGGCTGCTCTTGCTGAGATCATATCTGTTACTTAAGTATAACCAGGGAGTGCCAGCTACCTCATGTATTACTAGCAATCTAAGAAGTAATGTTCTTGTCAGGAGGAACAGCTGCTCAATTCATCTTACTATGCCCAATCACAACCTTGTATAATAATGCTGTGCTCCTCCAGAGAGGAACAGAATGTTTCCTTTTGTCTTCATTTAGTGTTTGCCATTTCCCCCTTATAAATAATATGCTGCAGTTAGGAACCCTCATGCTGGTAAAATTTTAAAAAATTGCTTTCCATTTGGCTTTCCAAGGACCTGCAAGACAACATGAAGAGCTGGAGCATGTGACCCTTTCCAACAAGAAAAATTGAAAGCCTGGAGTTTAGGCTTGGCTACTAATTTGCCTTTTAACAAATGACACATTTATCTTCTGCCACACATGCACTATTCCTTGCTCTGGTGGTGTCCCTGCAATACCTGTGGGGAACCTACAGCCAGGGAAGAGGGGATTTTGAGATAATATATCTTACTCTGAGTATGCAAAGCTGCAAAGGAGGCTGCTACAACCCTGGCAGCCTCCAAGGAAATATTATTCATTATGTATTTACAGTTATTGGATTAAAACTCTGTAATGTGCTCTGTTCAATTAATAATAATACAGAGCAGAATGAGCTATGAGATGCATTGTGCCTTTTAAAAGATCTAATATAAGAAAAGACAAGCAGTTTGTCCTAATGAATGCATCTAATTGGTGCACTTTATTATAAAACACTGGAACAGCATTTTTCACCAGGCAGTTCTATTTGTAACAGGCTGTCTTCAGCACGTCAGGGTGTAATAAATGTGCTACAGACTAGAACTGCTGATTAGTATTTCTGGAAGCCCAGGAAGTTAGTAGAGATTGTTTGCCACTGCAGAAAGACCTTCCAAACCCTCACAGAGGGACCTGCAGCACTGTGATCTGCTAGGGGTACCTCTACGTTCTCATTTTTTGGAGCCAGGCCACTGGATGTGCGTGTGAAGCCGTGAAACCTGAACAGCCAAAACAACAAAAAATTGCTGGTGGCTTTGTTGTACCCCTGGTGACTTCCACAGCACTGATATATAAAAGGGCTTTCAGTAAATACTGCCTTTTCACAGCAATAGCTTGGGACAGAGGTATGGTTTATGTATGACTGCAACTCACTGTCCACATCGTCCTTTGTTCATTTTTGATGAATGTAAAGAGGAAGAAAGAAAGGATGCACATGCAAGATTTCTTTTGAGGTACAAGAAACAAAAAGCCCCAGAGGCACTTCTGAAAACACACCTTAAAGCCTTAGAGGAAAACAGTCAGCAGTGAATATTCCTTTGGCAGGACCCGTATTCAGAATGACATGACAGCATTCAAGCAAAACAGTTTAGATAATATCAAATCTATGCAGAAATCAAATCTATGGTGAAGAAATAAAAAGACTATGAAAGGAGTGAGCTTTGACCCAGAGTTCTTTTGTTTTCACTCTCAATTACTAACAAGAAGCTTTTCAGGCATTTAAATCCCAGAAAACTGTACCAGTAAATGAAGTTCATTTTATTTTCATGTTTTTGAAATAAAGGATATGCAAAAAAGCTTCTTTGGAAAAATAAACATGCTTTCAGGTGCAGGAGGAACTTCAGTCTTTCTAGGATGCATTTTGGTCTCATCAGTAGCTTCATTCCCCTTGTTATTCACTGCTGAGAGACACACCCCACATTTCTAGCTGGGGCTGGCAGTCCATGAGCCTGAACCTGGGAACGTCTCCCAGCTTTATGGTGTTATTCATCCTAACAGCATTAATCTGCCTTAATACAGTTTCGTATAATAAGATGGATCCACCCCATTACTTTTACTAATTTATCTGAAAGAACAGAGGCTTCCACCCTGGTTGCTTGGGCATTGTCCTGGTATCTGCAGTGTTCAAATCCTGCTGATTCTGTGTAATGTAAAAGAATAAATGATTGCAGCCAGACAGGGAGAGTATGACTCTGTATTTACCTTCATTAATACTCCTGTCCCTGACAAAGGCAACTTTATGATGAGGGAGTAGTACAAATGAGGTCATGGGTTATAAGTAAAAACACTTTGTATTTTTTATTACTCTTAAGAGTCTAAGAAATGTTCAAATAAGGTAAAAGGAGGAAGTAGGCATAAGGCTACTGCATTTCTTTTTCTGTCACACAATACACAAACAGTTCCACACCAACCAGTGCTGAGACTAAGCCCCAGGGAAGTAGGGTGGCAGTTCTGAGTGGTATGGGCAGCCCAGGAGCAGGCTCTGCTGGCACTGTCAGTGCTGCTGAGGCACATATGATGTACAAAACAGTCCAGGGTGTGACTGTTTCACCCAGCTCCAGTTTAGATTTGGGCTAAGCCAGCTCGTGCTGGATTTCATTGATAATTCTGCTGAGAGCAGCAGCGCTGGGTCAAGGTGAGAGCAGCAGGTAGGCAGAGCAGGGGGGCAGAAAGAGCTGAAAGGTTCTTCAGCACCATGGCCTGCAAACTGCTGCCTCCAGCAGCCACTGTGCTCTGCCGGGCAGTGTCCCCAGAATCCACTGCCTTACAGAACTGGGATCCACTGAGCCTCCAAGCCTGAGAGCATCAAACATCTGTCTGAACGTGTCCCCCCTCATTACAGGGGGTTGGACTGCAAGGGTCTCTTTCAACCCAAACCATTCCTTGGCTCTATGATCTCACCCAAAAAGCTTTTTGAAGTGGATTCAGCTGCAGCTGGGCTGCTGAGGTTTTTCAGCTTCCTGGAGTGATGCAGGGGATGCCTGCACCGTGCTGGAAGAGGAAGGGTCAGCACTTCCTCTGTTGGCTAGGTAACCAAGTCTTCTCTTTTCCTCATAGGCATGTGACATCAAGAGTTATATCAAAAAAGGAAATCTTATGAAATCTTCACTTGAATGGTGAATAAGCTGAATAACATGATAGACTAGTCTGGGTAAAAGGTGATGGAGCCTCGGTTTGCTGTGTTTATTGTATTCCTTTATAAACTAAGGAAATGAAGCTGAAATCATGGAGTGTATCATCTTCTAAATCTGAAAGATCTGAAAGGACCATGACACCAGGAAAGCTGCATGCAAATCCTGCTTTGGTGTCACTCAGTCCTGGCTGCCCATTCTGGTCTCAGGATAAATCAAACAGTAGTTGATTATATTGACAGAAAAATGGCAAAGATATATATATTTCTCAGCATATTTACTCCTTCTACCCCCTTCTGCCCAAGGGTGGGTGTTATGGCAATAATTATGCTGATTAAAGAGGTCCAAGTAACCCTGCAGCAGTGAGCTATGCTGTCTTTGAGATACTCTCTACAGGATCTGGACAACTATGATTTTCTATATCTCTACCCAATCTCTTACCTACTTTTCAGTCTGTTACCCACAAATACTGATCCTGGTCTGTACACACTGTGTCCCAGGTGTCTGTGGCCCTCTGTCCTTCCACCTCCACCCCTGTTTAGGGCCAGCAGCCAGGACATGGTGTGCCAGAAGGGTGAATGGGAATGAATTTGGAACCCTTTATCTCCATGCCTCTCTCTTCATCAGACCATGGGGCATAGTTAAACCCCCAAACATTATTTAATGATGTGCCCCACATGCTCAGAATAAAACAACAGCCCTTGTAGATGGTTTGGCATCACAGGTCCCTCAGGAATCCTGATTTCATGGGGGAAATAAGTATTTCAGGAAATAAACTCTTCAGGAGAATTCTGAAATTCTTTGGGGATTTCAAGGACCTGACTGTGCAGTAGCTGGTGTACGGCCTCCTGACATCAAACAGACAGCAAGGAGAAAAGCAAACCAAACCCAGCAAAAACAAGAACAAAAGCTTTCTCCTTTGTGCCTTTGATGACAGGATATAAAAGAGATTGTGAGATTCCTTTTTAAAAACAGTGGTCTTAATTAGAGTTTCTTACACGCTGGAAACAATCTCCTTAATAGGTCATAAATAAATTATAGATATTCTACGTACACAGTCAAAACACACACTTGAATTAGCTCAGCCTGATGTAAAATATCTGTGTATCTTGTAAGTCAAACTCTATCATCTAAAGGCATATTTTGCCCTGCATTTTCAATTGATTAAGCCTGAACTTAAATGTTCCCTTTTGGGTCAGAGGCTGGGATTGGCCTTTTAACTTGCTTTGCAAGAGCTTCCAGGCCTGAACTTTCTCAAGCATAAATGTCAATACAGTGGTCAAAATGTTTGGCTTATTTCAGTTAAGAAATATATGTATTTCCATATATGGAAACACAAATTAAAAAATAATATAATCCCCACGTTCTGTCTATTATTAGAATATATACCAACACACAAACTAAACTAAAACATATGGGGGAGATTCCTCTACAAGTTATCTCTGGAATACACACTGTACTGCAATTTCTTGGAACAAATACACGATGCATAAATATTTCTGATGGTAGCTTATGAAAAGGACATGCATGGTGTATGATTATTACAAACTAATTTTTCTGTCTCTGAAAGGTTCATGATAATTCTGTTTTCATCAGTGTTTCTGAAGAAAAGTACAGGATGCAAAAAGATATCTGAAATACGTGCAGATAGGTCAAAAATAAAATAGAAAATTATACACTGAAAATAGATGAAATTTTTTAGTAAAGGATCTATTATTTACACTTCAAATATTTTATTATCTCTTTGCTTTGAGCTAAAATTCAGGTTGTTTTTTGCAGCAGGGCTTTCAGAGCCTGCACAAATCTTCTCTAGCTGAACAAAGGAAGAAATGAGCAACAGAGGTGAGCATTTCCAAGAGGTGCTCAAATTTCCAAGTCTCTTGCACTTACCACTTTACCCCCAAAAATCTTAAAAATCCTTAGTGAACCAACTCTACTCTTGAATTACAGCTCCTTAAACCAGCACTGTGAGTTTAAATGTACCAGCTACTGTACACCAGACTGCTAAAATCACCACTTTGAATGATTTCCCTTTCCTTAAAAAAAAGACACGGGTCCCTTTCAGTGACTCAAGTTTCTTGTTTACTGAAATTGATTTAATGCACTTTAAAAGGACTGAAAGGTCTATTTCCTGGTAGATTACAGGGCTTGATTATTTGAAACTTCATGGGTTTTGATGTTCATTTTTTATATCTTTGTCCTAATTAGGATTTTTCCCCCCCATGATCCAAACATGGTCACTTTCTTCTATGTAAGTGAATGAAAATTAACTTTTTTATTTAAGAATTTATTAATTTAATTCCACAGTTCCAATACGGTCTCCTCACAGGAGTAGCAAAAGTGCCAAATATTAAATATATTTCATAGCTGGAGTATTTTGCTTTCAAAAAGTGAAAACTTCATGACTATATCATCATACTGTGTGGATTATTAACAGGATTTTACAATTTTGGGCTGGCTGGAGTGCAGGGCTAAGAGAGGTTCCCTCTGTTCAGGATATTAGATAAAGTTAAGTCCCATGTGACAGACAGCATACTTTTGCCAATATACTTTATGTACTTAATTTTCATATAAATTATTGTGCATAATAAATTCTAAACTTACCTGTGAATTTTGGTGCAATTTGAAGAGACAGAAAACATTCACTTGAAATCGTGTGACTGTAGATGTAGGGAGAGAGCTTGATGTCTTTCAATCTGAAAATAAAAAAAAAAAAAAAGGATTTCTGAGAATTTAAAGTGTTTAATAAATATTTGTCTAACACCATCCCAGAACTAGTCAAGCTTCTCACTTTCATTAAGCATTGTTCACGTTACAGCATTTCTCCTTTCTGATTGTCAAGAGTTTATGTAAAAACCCAAGCCCAAATTCCAAGTGCTCAAATGGAGAATAACAGGTTATTTTCATTGTGTGTAGCTTAGTTTGGAAAACAAAACAAAACAAAAATCCTCAGAAAAACATCAATGTCCAAAAAGCCCAGTGGTGGGGAAGTGAGTGAGTAAAGAGAGAAAACAGCCATATTTCCCAATGTGAAAATATACAAGGCTATAAATGGATATAAAAATAGATCTCTGCCTTTCCTATACATTTATTCATGAAATCACTAAAAGGGTGAGGCTATAGGTATGCGTGCCTCTGAATACAACAGGTGTACTCTCACCAGTCAAGCCCATATCCTTCTGAGCCAAAACCCGGATGCCTGAGCCTGCTTTGAAACCCTTTAGAACTCAGAGACTTTCAAAAAGAAATCTCTCCAGCACCACTCCTGCATCCACATTAATGCGTGTGTGCACAGAAAGGCTGTGTGTGGCAGCCAGGCTCTTCTCAGTGCCCCAGCAATGGGGAAAGAGGCAAAGTGGAGAAACTGCTGAGCAGCAAATTCCACCTGAATATGAACAATAACTTTTATTTGTTTGTTTTCTTGTTAATTTTGTGGCTAAATTTCATTTGCATTGCATTTTAGACACATATGAAAGTCCCTTCAATGTGCACTGACTGCACATTGGAACAGATTGCCCAGAGGGGTGTGGAGTCTCTCTCACTGGGGATATTCCAGAATTCTGGACACAATCCCGTGCTGTGTGCTCTGGGATGGCCCTGCTGGAGCAGGGAGGTGGGACCAGATGAGCCACCGTGGTCCCTTCCAACCTCACCCACCCTGTGTGGGCCTGATATTTCTGGGTCTCAGAGATTTCAGCCTGCTAACAGCTGCTAGCTCTCTTCCCAAGGGAAAATTTCTCAGGAAGGTTTCTTCCCAAAACAATCTTGGCCAAACAACTATCCTTTCCCAAAACAATCTTTCTTCAGATGGTGTTTTACCTTTCTGGTTCTCAGAGAAAAACATTTTGGCTGTTTCTCTGGTTTGACCAATGGGACTGGGGAGGTGCCAGTCCTGTTCACCAAACTCCAATGTTAAGTTTGTATCAGAATACCTTATAAAATTGGACAATTAAAGGGTTTTTTTATGCCTTTTGCCTTCTGAAATATTTGGAGTCTCTCATCTTTTGTTCGTGTCCTATAGTGACACTCCTGTGGGTCTCTGATCAAACCACAGAGTTCCCAGATCTCAAGCAGGGAGCCCTGGAGTGCCTCAAACTCTGGGTGTCCCCTGTCCTAAGCCACAACTCCCCGTGGGCTGTGGTGGCTGCCTCCAGCTCACTCTGGACTTTGGGGGCAGCAGAGCAGTCAAGGGCTGTCTGGAATGGTTTGCAGACATCTTGCTGCAATGCAAATATGAGTAAAAGTTAATTATCTTCCTCTGTAAGTAATGGGCAGCCCCACTACTGAGCTGAGCTCCTCTGCACAGCAGCAGGCTGCATGCCAGGGTCTCCCCTCCACAGGAATGCCTCCCAAGGTTAGTCCTTGAGGCTGACAGATTTTTTGCCGCAATAGATTCTCCCCGAGTGATTAATAGCATGCTAAGCTTTGAAATCTTACCTAAGTGATATAAAGTATTGATTGTGCATATGTAATCTTTTAGACATAAACCACTGACCATGCCTGGCACTAGGAGTGGATCTATCTGCACCCAGACTTGGAAAACGAGGCTGTCCTTCCTGAGCCTGACCCTGGAAGTTAGTATTACCCATGCAGTAAGTAACCAAGCATACTTTGCTACTAAATCTTCTCAAACCACTATCAGATTTACCTCTGAACTTGGTTAATTCCCTCCTTTCTCTCAATGAAGTGTGCTGTGTCTTCTTTGTTGTGAGTGAAGTGCACGACTCCATCCATGACACAGTCACGTTGTTTCACAGGAGTTCAGAAACTGAAATAACCAGGCTGTGTCTTCTTCAATTATTTATTTCTCATCTACAATCACTTCATCTCCAAGGATATGAATGTGGTGTTACTCAGCTGTTTATTCCTCATAAACCATTTTACTACACTTAGGTATGTCAAATCAACATAGAAATCTGTAATAGGCTTATTAAAACTGGTCATTACAGTCATCTTATTGCTCAAGATTGATAACAGGACTGAAAGATAATAAAACATGATGTTTCAAAAGCAAGCAATAAAAAAAGTCACAAAAAGAACAGAATAAAAATTTTATTATGCGGTGTCAGGAATGTAAATAGTTTCAAAAGTGATATTGTCAAGCCTTTGGGGACCCATCTCTTGGGACAGACTTCTCAAAAAAGACAAAATAGAAATAACCCTACAGTGCACACTGATAGTTTATTAAAAAGTGCAGACAATATTCTACTCAATAATCTATATTGAACTGCATCAACTTAAATATTGGACAGCAATTCTGAAAACATACTACAGAACCAAAATTTGTTCTGCCACAGGAATATATAAAATTTGTTACTTTGGCAAGTAACATCCTGACACAGCTAAAATTATTAGTATATCCATCTATACTCTGAAAATCCTTTTTGTTTGTTTGTTTGTTTGGGTTGGTTATCAACACTTTGGAAATACTCCTTATCCATAAAAGCAACATATCTCTTTTTTTATTTTTTATTACCTTGGAACGATTATGTTCCAAGCTTTATTTATGGAAACCTCTGCCCAGCACAAATATTTATGAACAAGATGATGACTTTCTGTCTCAAGAATACGTTCACAGGAGGGTTGGAAATTCACTTTCTGGGAATATTTTGAAGAGTTGAATGCAGTTTCTTAACTGCTGCAGGTCTGTGACCTTTCTGGTACTGCATATGTATTCCAGCTAACATGAGTCTGGAATTGAATGAAAATTCCTGTGGAAAGGATCTTTCTTGTCCTTTTTATTTTTCCTTTTAATTTTGTGGCTGAATTTCACTTGCATTGCATTTTAGTCCTATATGGAAGTCCCTTTACAAAATCTGGCCCTTATGTAACAGTCAAGGCTGCCACTTTATTTCTAATATTTTCCATTTTTTCACATTCAGTTATATGCAACAAATAAGAAAGTGAATTAGTTTGACACTTACCTTCTCCATCATCAAGTAATAACAGAGCAATTGAACTATTCTTTTCTTGGCTGCTGAGATGAATAACTCACTTTTGAAAATTTCTGCATTAAAAATTACTTTTTAGGGAAAAGGCAGGTTAATTTAGACAACATGTAACTTCTTGTAGCTGAGTAAAAACAATTTTGATCTTTGAAACTGTTCCAAGGTTTCCGAAGAAAAAAATAGAATTCTTTTGCAAAAGAATATTATTGCAATTAATGACTTTTTTTTTTTCTTAATGTTTATCCTGACATTTTGCTTTTCTAACTGTACATGAGTATTACTGGAACCAACATGGTTGCTCAGCTTTCCCACCATAACAATTCCTACAAATGCTAAGCAACTTGAAAGCTGTAATTTCATAACCTCTGTAACTAAGATGCTAATTTTTTTTTCCTGCTTTGTCTTTAAAGACTAAACTTCATAATTTCATAAACTGAAACAGGAAACAAACCATTCACCTTCTCAAAACCATATATGATGGAGCCCTAAATGCATCCTCAAAAGTGAGCAGAGTTCCAATCTGATGCTGAGTAAGTTGCTTTAAAAGAAATTTTGTCTCACTGGTGTCTGGTTTATGATATCTGCTTGAAAGATGACATATTGTTGGAAATAGTGATGCACAAGCTCCTCATATGCATCAGGAAGTAATAATGATTGTGGAAAGTGGAGATTGAGTGATGAGGCTTTGGCTTAAGATAGTAAGTTTTTGATTAATTAAAAAGCATAAAAATACATTCTCTTGCACACTGGGAATTTAGGGTGCACTTTATCACTCAGAGGAGCCAACACTTTGCAGGATTAGGCAAATACCAATTCTGCAGCTGTTATTCATCAATTTTTGCAGATACTAGATAAAGCTAAAGCAGTCTCACCATCTTAATTTTTTTTTTTCCTAACTCCTAGGCCTTCCATTTTTCATCTTGACAGTGTTTCTTTAGAGAAATGATACAGTATAAACACACCTTCTGAAGGAATTAAGAGAGACAAATACTGAGAAGTACCGCAGAGTTCCTACATTCCTGCCTGAACAGAGCACATCCCACAAATAAATGAGGGGGCAGCTTGCTGCTCTTGGATTTTCCAATATCCCTGCTCTGAGATATAAAGGAGCCAACAGCAGGAACAGTGGAGGTGAGCAGTCACCATCAATTAAAATAAAAGGGAAATGAACCCACATCAAAATCTTTGGAGCAGATATAAGAATCATTTTCATATGTTGTCTGACTATATTTCAGGCACGCTTGGTGTTTTACCAGAATGTAGCATTCTTTATCTGATAATTTCAGTGTGCTTTACACATTAAAAGTGCAATTAATAGAATATGTACCAAGCAATTAGATGACCTGTTGTGACCTTTCAATTTACGCTGTGACAAAGACACACACTTGGAATTCAGCAGCAGACCATTTTCTGGCATTCACACAGCCAGTTTAATGGAGCTTGGCAATATTTAAATCAAAAGGGGAAAGACGAAAGCTAATTAAGGCCAATTTACTAATGCTCAAATAATTTGTATTAATAGAAATTAAAAAGAAAGGGGCAAAAAGAATCCAGTATTACAGGGAGTGAACATATTCTTTCCCTACTAATTTAAATGCCACTGCGGGATAATTTCAGTGTTGGCTTGTGCTCATATTGCATGACTTTTATTAACATGAATAGGAATATTGAATTTATCTGGAGTAGACTGGAGAAATGTACCACATTATTTTTGAACACAGCTGAACAAAACACAGCTTCTCTCTTCATATCCAAGAGTCTCAACCACACAGTAAAAACCCTCCCAAATCTTTGCATGGCTCCCTGGCATGCTAAATACTGTATTTGAGGTTAAAACCATCCTGAAACAAGGAGAAAATGGTAATTTTCAGGGGAAGGTGCTCTTTTGCACAAAGAGCACCTAAACTCCCTTTCCTGAACTGCATCTCATGGGCACAGCAAGTGCAGGAGGGATGTGCAAGGGCTGGGTGCTCAGGGATGCCAACAGGACAAGCATTAATGCTGCACCAGGAGCACTTTGGTCCTCTGCCCATCCCCAGACAGGGCAGGGATCTCACTCTGTACTCCTCTTTTTCACCCCCATCAAAATGAGGGACAATTTTGAGATAGTCAGTTTGTGCCCATGGCTCATCTTACTAGGAAAGGGCAACAAATGAGCAGTTGTGGTTTGTTAGAGAATGGTACTTTTTTTCAAAATTCTTGTACCTTAAGGGCTGGTTTAATGAAAGCATTATGAAGTTTAAACATATGCTGAGGTATCTGTGCTGTATCCAAAGTTCTGATCAAGATACAAAGAAATATTTCTAATTCTGCTAATTTAGTTCACAGTCAGATGTTCTTAACTGCTTTTGAAAAGTGAAATATTACAATGGTGGTAGTATTAGTAGGAGAATGAAGTTATGTTCCTATTTCCTTCAGACAAACACCCATTTTGCCAAATACAGAAGAAAATCATGAGTAACTGAAAAAGTGAGATAAGTTTCCACAATAATTGACATTGGGAATTTACCATCTAATGTTCAAATTCAGAGATTCAATGACATTTTCTTCTCTTTTTGTAGTCTCCACACAAATCAGACTACCTCTAGGGACATACACCTTGCAAAAAAGTCATTTTCATTCTTTCAACAAGTACCCATTACAAATGAATATGGTTTGTTATTTGTAAAGAAACTTGGTAAAAACAGTCCCTGTGTTATTCCACAAGCCAAGTTTTTTTAATGATAAACTTCTTCTACCAAAATAATTATTTCAAAACAGATTTACTTCCATAAATTTATTAGGGATGGGAGAGTCTTAGAGAACCACCACTGAGCCATGTAGTGGAATGAGTAAATGCTTCCTTTTCACCCATTCTGCCTCTCTTGAGCTCAGTTAGGGCTCAGTTATGTGAGTCAGTGACAAGGCTGGCCCTTGACCCCACTGTGACAAACCCCAGCCTGACAGAATTTCCTGTTTGTATTTATACCTTGTTGGAATTCCCACCACGCACCCTCCAACGCTCCCAGGACTGCCTGCATGCCTTCGGAAAAGGAGGTCATAGCTCTTCCAGGATCATCAAACCATCATGAGTGGACCATGAATCAAGATGGAAAACATGAGGGGAATGTTCTCCTGAAAGATAAGAAAACATGTAAGTTCTGCAGCGTGAGTCAAACGACTCATCCTAAAAAGGAGCATCATTTTTCTAACCTGGAATGGCAGCCTGTAGATTTTTGTGGCAATTCTGGTTCTTGCTGGTCTTTGATTAACTCTGGACAGCACAAAGTGCTTTTGTTTTATGGCCAAGGTCAGGCCAAATATTTCTTGTCATCTGCTTAAATAAAAAGATCTCTTTCCAGAAAGATCATCTGTTGTTCCAGAGCACATTGCAAAATCTGGTCCAGTGTGAATTTCACTGAATTGTACTCTGATATTTATATGGAAACACGTTTAATAGAGTGTTTTGGAAGGAAAAAATTAGCATGCTGAAAGGTGAGGAAAAAGGTAGGATAGGGAGAAGTCAAAGAACGAGTAATCACTATTTTCTTCTAGGATCTGTATTTGCCATCTGTGTCTTGAAAAGTTGCATACAGGGTTATCTAACTGTGCTGTTTGAAATATAATTTGTCCTTTATTAATCTAGCTTTGTTTCCTATGGAATGTTTCAACTGAAGTTGTTCAAATAATTAAACTGGTAGTAAGCTGCCAAAAATTTATAAAGGTTATAAACTCTGTAGTCTTACAGTATTGCATACTCACCCCTAGGCAGAAAGAAATTTGCCCTATCTTGATGATATATGTTATTTTGATTGCACCTAAACCCTTTATATGCTTTAAAAATATGTCTATCTTTTCCATTCTCAAAGCAAACTCTGACACTAGATTAAGGATACTAGTATTATAAATTTCACAGGTAAAGAAATGATTAAAAAATTTTCACATTTCTTTTGGATAATATAGAGTGGACTCCTAAAAGAATCTAAAAAAACCCAAACAAACAAAAAAAAATTGAAACTCTGAAAAGCCACAAGAAAAAGTAACAACAAAAAGAATTCTATTTGCTTGGTCTACAACATAACAGTCTGCAGCTATTTAAAGCTTTCATAGAGTGTGGTGCTTAATTATAGTGCAGAAGAGAATTTGCTGTCTGAAAGCAACAAATACAGTGAATTTGAACAGCAACAATATCTGAGCTAGAAGATACAGAAACATCTCCCTAATAAGACACAGTAAGATACTGGAGTAAATTCCAGGGGGCTTATCCCTGGGGCATTTTGGAATCTCTGATATTGTAAATTCATAGAAGGAAGTTTGACAAACACCTAGTAGTCTGTATTTTCAGGTAATAATAGAAATATCAGAAATAGAATGGGTTGGAAGGGATCTTGAGGATCTTCCAGTTTCAGCCTTCCTGTTTTGGGCACAGACACCTTCCACTAGGCTGAGAGCCCCATCCAGCCTGGCCTTGAACAATTCCAAGGGTGAGGCATCCTAAATGTCCCCTGGGCAACTGTCCTAGTATCTCACCATCCTCACAGTAAAGAATTTCTTCCTAACACCCAACCTCAGCCCACTCTGTTTCAGTTTGAAGCCATTTCCCCTTGTCCTGATAACTACACACTCCCTTCAGGTACTGGAAGGTCCCAAATAGGTCACCTCAAAGCCTTCTCTTTTTCAGGCTGAAAAAATTAATTTTTCTCAGTCTTTCCTCATACAAGTGCTGCATCCCTCTGGATTAGTTAACCCCATGGCAGGCCCTGAAGTTCTGTCTTACACTAAGATTTTTATGAAGCAGAAATGGGTTATTGTCTACAAACACTTCCAGGTCTTTAGAAATGCTTTAAACATTCTTTTTTAGAGAATCTAGAAAGATTTTGAGGGGTTTAGAAATACAGCATCAAGCTTATTCTTGTCATTTCAATAACTGTTCATAAACTTTTGAAGGTAAGTGGGAGGATCAGTAGTTACTCTGGATTTTTTTTTCATCTGGTGCTTCTCTGCTGTTTCAGGTTCTGCATTCTCCTTGTACTTTGCTTTTAAGTATCCTTTTTATTTAATAATCTGCTCTGCAGTTAATTGTATTTTGAGAACCTGAAGGCCTCTCAGACATTTAAATAAACTTTTTAAACTCAAACTCATTAAAAATCTCTAAAAACACTAAAGTCTCTTTCACTTGTGAGGCACACTCATGTTTTCTCTAGTTTAATATAGAGTTAAGGGCATCTTTTTTGCCTGTCCTTAAACTGTGTCATTAATGCTTGAAATATGCTCAGCACAAGTCTCCCACTTGGCTTTTAAAAAGTATTTTTTAAAAAAATCTTTTCAACGTACATTCCTGTTCTTTGATGGGAAAAAAAATTATGACATTTAAAAGAGACTCCTGAGGTAAGTTCTGTGTGTGATATGAATTATCAAACATTTTTTGTGGTTCTGTAAATTCTTAATATTTTTGTGTTTGTTTATTGTTTGGGCAAGGTAACAAAGCCATTTCACCTCTCCTGCTTCCCACGGGCCTCCTCCCTCCCACCTGTGAGATGTGTGCAGAGCATCCCCAGAGCTCTGCAAAGCTGCCAAAGGCTTTGGGCCAACACTGCAGCCACCCATGAGCTGCTCCACAGCCCCCGTGCAGCCAGGCCATTTCCAGCTGATCCCTGGTGCTGCTGCAGCAGCAGGGGGTTGACTTGGGTTATGTAAGCAAAAAAAAGTGTATTCTATTTCATCTGTGGAAAGCAGTTGGGGGATGGTTTCTTTTTCCTTTATCTCTGGTAACCCCAGGGGGAGGAGGGTGGATGCCTTCTGATCACAGCCCAGCTGTTAAACCAGGTGGGGCAGTGTTTGTGATCTCTGTCACCACTGCCCACCCTCGGGGATATCTTCTGTTCATGGGCCATTGAGGCTCACCAGTGCCATCACACATTCCATCATCCATTGGGAGATGCTGCACCCAGTGGGGAGGAGCCAACCATTCCTACCCAGATAAAAATGGGGACACAGGGACCCCAGGGATCCTCTTTTCCACTGGATTCCCAGAGGAAGGCTGGACTCATCTCAGCACCACTGAACCTGTCTGCAGGATCATCTCTGCTCCAACAGAACCACATCTGTCACTGCAGGAGGATTTATTTGGACTGCGCCCAACACCCTGAACAAGGTGTCAGGTCATATCTCTTGACTCTGTCAGAGTTTCTAGGGGTTTGTTTGCTTGTTTTTGTACTAGTACATTTGTATTTTTAATATTCCTAGTAAAAAACTGCTATTCTATTTCTGAAAACTTTGCCCAAAAACCTTGAACTGCAAAATTATAATAATTTGGAGGGAGGGGGGTTTACATTCTCCATTCCAAGGGAAACTCCAGTTTTCCCTGGCAGACACCTGGCTTCTCAAACCAAGACATGGGGGCAGTCAGGGGGAAAGAGTTTCTGGGGTGCAGGGGGGCAGAGGTGCCCCACAAAGGCCAGAAGTGCAGGGATGCTCTGCAGCAGACCAGCAAAGCAGGAGGCTCATCACAGCCCTGCTCAGCAGCTCCAAAACCTCAGGCAGTGTGTCAGCACACGTGCAAGTCATCACAGAAAGGAGCAAAGATCAATTTTGTCTTTGTTGTCCTTTTTTTTTTTTCTCTCTCTTTTTTTTTTTTTTTTTTTTTTCTTTTTAACTAGCCAGGTGTCAACATTATTGTTCTGCCAATTTACAAAGCTGGATTGAGGAGCCAGCTGAGATCTCTCAGCCTGAAATCCACATTGGCAGCTTTTGCTAGCACAGGGAGCACTCTTGAACTTGTGAGAGGGTGGCCTGATTACAGCAAACAGCTCTGAAAAAACTCCATGTGGCTTCAAGTGGTGTCTGGTCCTAGAAGCCCTCAAGGTCAGCTGAGGGGAAAAGATAACTTCTTCTCTCTGCTTTGTTTATAATGATTTCTAATGTTCTCCCTCCATTTCTGGATGCACACATACATGGCACCTGGCTGTGGATGCAGCAGTTCCAAGTTTGACTCTAACCCCCCTGCTGCCATGTGAGTGCTGTTATCAATGGCATCCCATGGAAGTCACTGTTTATACAGTCACCTTTCTAAAACACTGGCCATGATGGTAGAATTTACCAAGATCAGAGTAGCAATATTGCAGGATAAATGGATTTCCTAATTTTATATCTGGATGAAAATAAATTTAACAGTTAGTGATAATTATTACACATTTCCATCTCTCGTCATAGAAAGATCCTGCTGTTTGGTCTTTTTCAATTTCATACCCTCTCCTACTGATGCTACACACAAAGCATTCTACCATTAATTTCATTTCTCTCTCAATTCCTGAAGCAACGAGCTTTAATTCAAATGAAGTTTTGTATTATGTTATTTTCTCAGTTCAGCAGTTTACAGCAGTTATCCTATTCAGATCAGAAGTACTAACACTGTTAGGTTGAAAGATGCCAATGGTATGTCTGTTTGAATTATAAGCTTTCAAGGCCTCCTTGAGGAAACTGTGCAGTGTCTTAGTTTTGAAAATTAAATCTCTAAGGGCCATGACAAATTTGATATACTTGTGGAAGGCATCATCTAAGGTATGGTTTAGATTTAGATAATAATAAGTAAAGTTTTGATATCCATTCACACTAGCCTTTGTGTCTTCAAATTATTCATACACACACACACATATATATATATATATATATATGTGAGATGCACAGAATGATCTGCTTTGTTTTGGGCACCTTCAGAAGGCTTTACACAACCATACATTTCTATTTAGATGAAAAGCCACCACCTTATGAAAGACTTGGTGTCTCCTCTCTCCTCCTTTTCCCCAAAGCCTCTGATATATAGGGGTTTGTATTCTTGTAATTTACTCCTCACAGATTTTTGAGTTTGAGGTCCATAAAATTTGTGTCTGTTTATCTCAGTGGAAGCAAGTTCAGGTCTGTTTACTCATCCTCATAGCTTCCACTTTACCCATCTGTTAGGTGGTTTGTAAGAGACCTACACCTACCAAACACTTCTTGTGGCAAGCTACATTTTCCTGGCTTACTCTCTCTGTTTCTGTGGTTTATTAAAAGCCTTTCAGTGCCCAAGGATAGTAACATCAGTGGCTCAGATTAATTCTTTTTGGTCTTTAGCCAATCTACCAGCTAATTTTGTCACTTGGCTAATTTAGTGATGTGCCAGCAAAATCCATAATTACAGCTAAAAGTATTTGTACTCCTATGGCTTGCTAAGCTAAGGTGACTCCATGAATACCATGTACTACTTCTATTCTTCATTCCACAGGAACATATTTAATAAAGAAACGTGGAAGTGACATCTATCATCTATTAATTTAAAACTTTTATTGGTTTTGTTTTCCTCTTAGCAGGACACTAGGCCTTTTCCTACTCTGAGTTACTCAGGAAAGGATTTTTTCCCCCTGGTTAGGAAATACAGCTTAGAAGACTGTTTTAGCCAGAATTCAAAATCCAGCTGAATTAAACCTCTCTTAAATGGGGGAAGAACATGCCTTTATGTATGGTGGCCCTACTGAGATGTGGTACTTTGTGATTTTGATGTTCTTCACAGGAAAAGTATGATTTAAGGGATGTTTTGCTAAGCTTTTCCTAATTTTTAAATGAGTAAAAGTTTCCAATAGAATTTCCAAAAATCATCTTCCATCAAAACAAAGAAATGCCATTTCCATACAGAGCCTTTTTTGGAAGACAGGATTTAAAAGGCCACAGCCTAACCATGAGCCTCATTGGAGTGTCTGTCTCACATCAGTTCCACCACCCCTGCCATGCAGCCTCCATCCTCACCAAAAATGGTTGCATGCAGGACAGAGATATTTCCCCAGACATCAGCACTGCAGGCTTTCCAATTGAAAATGTTTGATACAAACTTAGCAGTTAGTAAATTAAGAGCCTGGATATTTGCTAAAATGCTCCATGATTTCCTTAAACCTCGATAGAACAGCTCAGAACTGCTCAGCACTTTGAGTTGGCACCTGTCAGCTTCTAGTAATCAAAACCAAACCTCCAAAAACAAGCAGCTGCTTAAAACAGAGAAAACATGCCAATATCTGGTGGCTTTTTTTTCTTTTCTTTGCTGCTCTGTGGATGATAATTCCTCTTTGCCCTTCTTAGTAAGTGCAAGCATTAAATAGAGAGGCAGGCAAAAAAAAAAAAAAAAGGAAGAGTGTCTGGGGAGGAAGGACTGGCAGGGAAGATCCCGCAGCACGAGCCAGGAAAGCACAGCTCCTCGGGCTGGAGCCAGAGCAGCAGGTTTGGTACAGAATTAATCCCTGAGCACCTTCTGCTGCCCCTGGAAGTATTATGAAAGTGCTAAGGGCTGCACATGTTCACAGGCTGCTTCCCCAGCTGCTTTGGGATTACAAACCCAGCTCCAAAACACACGGGATGCTGAAGCATGCTATGTCCACATCTGCAAGGAGCACTGGGGGCTGGTGCTGGTCTGCCTGGGGGCTGGAAATCCTCTCTCCTTAGCCAGCATCTGGGGCAGGGAGAGCCCGGGACGTGTCAGGGGTTTGGCAGCCCGTGGTGGGGAGGCAGAGGAGGGGTGAAAAAGGCCCCACGGAAGAGGGAAGCAGAAATAAGGACCAACAGAGGGCTGTAGAGGAAGGCAGAAAAGCACCTAGAGTGTGAAAAGGAAAGAGCTCCCTCTTGTTTGCACTGCCGACTCTGACTCGATTTGGAAGCTTAGCTGTCATTATGAGAATTGGATCAGAAACAATTTTGGAAGATGATGATATTTACTTGCCAAGCCAGTCCCTATCGCTTACTCTCAGTGCCAGCTCCCTCAGCTCTCAGAAATAGCCTTCTCTAATTTTCTTTAAGCTGGAAGCAAATACCAATTCAATAGGAGCTGTGGGTTCTCAGCACTTCTGAGGAGTAACTATTACATACATGCTGAACTTAAAAACTGACACAAAGTCAAGATGGTTTGTTTCAGTATTCTGCCTTCTCTGGAAAACAAATTGTTGTAATACAAAACCGTGCATCTCACTTTGATAGTTTATTTCATTTATGCATGCTGATGCTCCAGGTAGTTCTGTGAGGCAGAATTTGACACAGGTTTTTATGGCACATCATTTCTGGCGGGGCTGTGATTGAAGTGACACAGCAGGCTTCCAAAGGTACACAGACTTCACACAAACTTCCACTGAGGTACACAGACTCCACACAAACGGATTGTGAGCACAGGCACAGAGAGATTGCAGTGGCACCAGAAGCATCCGCCCTCCTTTAGCCAAGCCTTGTGAACTTCCTCTCTCTGATTCTGCCAATTAGAGGTGCTATCTGTGGGCTGTCACTGTAGGACACGAAATGAGCCACACTGACTCCGTGAATTCTCAGAAGGCAAGAAAGAGAGATTTATTCAAAATGTGATTTCTTTATATACTATTTATAGAGACCAATATGATTGGATGGTAAAGTTAACACCTCTTCAACCACATTGGTCAAACCAGAGGGCCATCAAGAAGTCCCTCCTCTAAAAGGAATGAATAACAGATACAGTTAGCAAAACATCTCTTTTTGTGTACAGCAAATCGGCTGGGAAAGAAATTTCACCAACCAAAACATCTCAGACATGAAATCAGGGCTACAGTGTGCATTGTAAGCTCATCACTAGAGAGTCAGATTTTCATCACAGTAACAGCGGTGCTAATGTCAAGTTCATAAATGAACAAATCCAGTGAAGTCTTTATGGGTATGGTTTATACTGAAAACAAACCTCCAAACTGAGTGGATATTCTCACTCACTGAGTGGATATTGTTCCTTACTGGTTGTTTTATGTCCAAAAACCTTTACATTATTCATATAACCTGTTCATTACTGCAGTACATGACTCTGTCTGCAGTTGATCATATCTCTGCCTGTGGTCAGAGGAATTTGTAGGATTTTACTGGCAGGGAATCAGTCTGAGATTTTATCTCACTGCTGACAGAGTTACCATGGCAGAAGCCCCATGCATTACAAGTCTCTAGAAGCAGAGGGATATATACAGTACTATTAGGATCTTAGTATATTGACTAAGGAATGTATTTTGCCCTAAAAGATATTTCAGTCTTTAATCTTAAGTACATATTGTAGTGCTTAGCCCTACTGTCTTCTGTAGCCCTGAATCATGTATTTAAGCAAATACCTTGATTAGTACAGCCCTGTGCTACGTCAGGCATTTGAGCTAATCACAGCTACTCCAATTAAATTAATGCACTAGGTAAATGGCACTTACCTTTATGAACATAATGAATAGACCAAGAAATGTGTACTGGAAATGAAAACTGGCTAGCAAACACAGTCTGTGGGACAACTTGTGAATGAAGTCTCACATTTCTGAAACACACACTGCTGCTTTTTGGGTTTATTCATGTTCTTCAAAGTACATTATGTACTAGTTAGATAAACATACATCTGGAGATGACATTTGTCAAGTCAGAAAGGACAGTAAGAAAAAGAGGGGAAGTGGGGAAGTTCTAGTGCCAGTGTAATATTTCATGTAATGACTGTAAAACAAATCTAAATCACACACAGGGTGCAACAAAAAACAAGGGGGAAAATGAGCTGTACTCTAACCATTTCTGCAAGGAACAACAGTGCTTTTATCTCTTTTCCCACCTTTTTCCATATTGACACCAACAAACCATTTTCCAGATACCAATGATTTTCTTTTCTCTACATTCAAAAGTTTCATTGGATTTACATATTTGATATAATTTATGCAAATAACATTTCTCCAACAGTCAATACATTTTACTTCTCAGATAAGGAAATTATCTAAACTCAAGTATTTCAAACTATAATATAATCAATGAATATTCAGACACAATATTTTAAGGAGTCTAATTAGGGACTTCTAATCACACTTTATTGTTACCAGCCAAGCCCTGCCAACTAGCATGAATGAAACTCAGACTTCAGATGGTTTACTATCAACACTGGGGTATGCAGGAATTAATCACCAAAAGTAGCCTACCCACACAAGTGTCCTGAAATGCATCAGTAAACTCCTAGCCCAGCAGGATTCTGTATTTTCACGGTCCCAGTGGAGTCAATGGAAAGTAGTCTTCAGGATGTTTATTGTAATTTTGTCCCCCTTCCCTTTTTGGGTGAATTTTAACTTTATGTTTCCTTTCCCTCTGCTACATTCATTTGTATTCTATGAGGTCTGTTCTCTATCTACTTCCTTCCCAGGTCAGTATCTTGATGCTGCAGTAACAGCTCATGAAACCTGACATAAACCAAGAGAACTTTATGAAAATCAAAACACAAACATGGTTCCAGTTTGGGGTTTGGGCTGACAATGCCAGTTGTACTTCAGGATTTTCTTTTTCAACTCCCTTGATCCATAACTTTCCTTCCCTCCCCCACCCCACTTCTTCTTTTTCCATCTTGTTATTCTCTCTCCCAGCTTCTAGGTTCCTTCACTTTCTTTTTTCTTTCCTCCCCGTGCTCCAAT
Source organism: Prinia subflava (assembly GCF_021018805.1). NCBI lineage: Eukaryota > Metazoa > Chordata > Aves > Passeriformes > Cisticolidae > Prinia > Prinia subflava. The sequence continues at coordinate 8,289,547 of NC_086264.1, read as the reverse complement.
GCCTTTCATCTCTCCCAAACCATCTTTCAGTTCCCCAGTCCAATCCTACCCCTCACTGTTCTAACCCTACTACATCACCAACCTTTTCCCTCATCTTGTTTTCACTTTCTCTTTGACTCCACCTGAGCACTTTGAATATTTTCTTGCCCTCACTCTGCCAGCCTTCATTCAGAATGTGCCACTCAGCACAGAGCTCAGCAGATAGCACCTCAGGTGGCTCATTTTGCAAAAGAGGAGATATTTCCTGCTCATGCTCAAAATCCCAGGGACTGGGATGTTTCCCACAGCAAGAGTGACAACAGAGGCTCTGATGTTGGGGACATGGGAAGAATTCAGTGGTTTGTTTGGTTCCCTGAACAAAACGATCTCATTTAATAGTTCTGATAAACCATACAAAGGTAAAACATGCAAGTACTTTATGAGAATCAAAGACTTTACTTGCAGGTAGAAGACAGATGTGTACAGCTGTGACCTCATTTTATTTATTTTATAGCCTTTTTCTATTGTAATAAAGAACCAGTGTGAAACCATATTCAATTGGAATGACTGTAAGCAAAGAAGAGAAGAAAAAAGGAAGAGGATATAAATTTAAAATCAGTGAAATTATAAAATAATTTAAAAATCTCTGTTGCTTGTATGCAAAACGGTCCTCTAGATAGGAACATCATAGAAGAGACCTAAAGTGGCTCTCCAAAGGGGAACAAAAGGAAAAACTTGAGGAAAGACAAAGGTGCTGCTCCTGCAGGAAGGAAAGTGGAACATCAGTCTTGCAGTAACTGAAGTAACCTAATCAATTACCCAGAGCTGAAAGAGGCCAAAACCTGGGGCTAAATTAACCATCCAACCCCTAGATGGGGGCTGTAGCACCAGCTGTCACTGCTGCTGTGTCCAGAGAGACCAAAGCCATCCAAAGCTGGCACTACTTCAGTTTCCTCTGTCTCTTCAAGTGGCTGTGGTATTCTTTATTTTGTGTCTTAAACTGTTGGGTAGCAGGTGGTATGTACTGTTAAGCTGTTGTCACATCTCATCCCAAAGCTGCTGGTATTTCACTGACTGATAAAGTGTGACCCTTTAATTCAAAACTTCAGGGACAAGTATTGATAGCACTTTATCCTATGAGGCAATCTACCACTCAGAAGAAGATACTGTTCATTATAAATAGGGTTATCAGACTCTGACCCACAGAGTAGTGAGGTAAAACCCATTACTATACTAAAAGTGTTAGTTTTATTATCAGTTTTGCTATGCAGGTATTGACAGGTTGCTGTGATAACACAAGAAGTCCAGCACTTGACAAGAACAAAGAAGAATTACAGAGCAGGTGCATACTGCTATCACAGGGGTGAAGGGAACGTGGCTGCACAGGGTTCAGGTAGAATCTTTATGTTGTTGGCAGATAAACTCTTCAAAATGACAGAAAATAATTGCCTAATAAAGAGTTATAGTGCTGCCCTAAGCTGCAGAATGAAACAATTATTTTTATGTAGCTCCTCGTCTTCAGAATCTAAAATCCTCTTTGTTGTTCTCTCATCTTTCCCTTGATCTTTGAAGACTTTTCCCTGTATATTTAACAAGTATTTTTGGTTTGTTTTCTCTCCCCCCAGTGCTTTCTCTCTGCCTCTCCGTGTTTCTGCAGTGGTGTTACCTTTCTGGCATCATTGCAGCATCTGTTACCCAGCTCAGCTGACACGTTACCCCGTGGATGCCCCCACTGCTCTCACAGGTCAGCACGGTTCACTGGCACCCCGTGATAGATGATGCAAAAGGAGAGCAGATTAGAGCATCAGGAGACAGGAGAATGACTCTGAATCTGATTAGTTTAGGCAGAAGGGATTTCATGTGATCCTGAGATGCAGCTGTAGTATAAAATGGGAGATACTTCTCTGTGTCTGTCACGGTGATGGCAAAATCCCAAATGAGCAGAGACACTGTGGGCAGTTGCTCATTTAATTAACCTGCCCCGACTATCAGGTTCCAGGGTCTAATGTCATTTGATAGAGTTTTCACTTTGCTTCTTAGATGAGATCACCCATGGAGACAGTGTGTAGGCTGGATCTAAACTGTATTTCACACGAGAGCCCAAACGCAGCTCACCTCCAGAACAGCCTGTGTGTCTCTATTGATCCTGAGGGCAGCAATGGAGGAGTGAGAGCTCAAGCCTTTTCTGCTGTTCAGTGTCATGGCTGCAGCCCTGGTAAACCTCTGCTCCTCAAAATGACAAATATTTCCAGGTGTGCCCTCACAGGCCAAGGTGCCTCGAGCACACAGTGGTGAACACGGAGGCTGGACAAGCAGTAAAGCTCTGCAGACACAGACATCAGTCTTACAGCCTAAGTCTTATGCTGGAGGATAATTGCAGGTTCAAATTCCTAACCTTTTCTTTCTAAGGATTTTTAGAATACCATGCTTTATAAAATTCTGAGGCTCACAGGCATATACACCTACCTCTGATATAAAATGGGAAGTTTCATCTCCTGTCAATTTAACAAACTGTGAGTTGAGACTCCCTGGTGTTGGAAAATAAAGCATATTAGCCAGTTCAGTTCCCTCCTAATCACTATTGAAAAACTTATGCACTTTTTAGTGGATGCAAGAGAAGAGAGTATTTTCTAAACCTACACACCTATGGAAGTCTTAACATTTCCAATGTCTATTGTGCTAATATTGTGTCTTTTAAAATTAAGAACACTGCAAGTAACAGACTTGCTGTAGAGTTTTTTGCCTTATCTCAGTGATTTTTTTTTTCTCTGTTTTCCTGATTAGGAAACAGAAAACAATGTAGCTGAATGAAGAATACAAAATAGACAGTTTAGCCTACAAATTTTACCCTAATTTACTCAGTGTTTATTCTCTGCTTTTAGAATACTGATAAGAAGATAAAGATGTCCTGAATATATTCATTATCACCTCTCTGGGTCATTTCTTAGAGTATTTAAAATTACTGTTCACTCTGTACAGTTTGCCACTGGTCATTCAAAGCACACAGCACTTTGTCTGTTCTCTGACTAGCAGATGGAAAAGAAGAAAAAATTTGGTGGACAGGTCAAAAAATGTAGTTCTGAACATAGTAATGCCCACTTAGTAAATTTTTTTCTACACCTACTCGTGAAAATAACATTTCCATTAGAAATATGATTGATAAGAAGAGAGCCTAATAATGGGAACCAAAATGCATTAGATTTTGAAGAGATGTTCTCTGAAAGGGATATTCAGTACTGCTCCAAATTAAGAAAACAAACTGTCCATGATACTCAAGGGAGAGGTCTGGCTCAGGCTAACAATGTTCTGTGATAAAGGCAATCACTGTCCCTGGTTGCCAACCAAGTACCAAATTTTCCCAAGGACTGGTTAGTGAACTAAATATGGATTACTGACTATTCAGGAGGTTTGAGGTGGCTTTTGTTGCCACACACAAAAAATATTAGAAAGAATACAAAAGGCATTGGAAACTTTCCAGTCAGACTTTTTGTGTCCTACTGTGCTTTGTTAGGGATTAATACTTTAACCCTTGCAAAGAGAAGACCAAATGCCAAGTTATGTGAACACAGAAGCACAGCAAAGAGCAAGAAGGTCATAGATTCATAAAGGCTAAAGAGAAAATCTTTAAAATCTGAATAATGCAATTCTGGGCTCATTGATTTTAATGGACTTTGTATCAGGACATTATTTCTGTTGTGATGACAATATCTGTATAATATATTCATTTTTACAATCATGACAATGAGTTACTGTTTGATAAGTGCTTTTAATATTAAAGGAAAAAATATGTCAGTAATTAGAGATTATCCCTTGGCATTAATTTTATGAAGTGTGCCATAAAACGCTTTTTCAAATTAAAAAAGAAAATCTAGGCCAATGTAGTGCCAATGAAGAGCTTGATATGAGTTAACAACCCTGCTAAAAGACGAGGAGGAGACAGCTCAACTCCCTGCTCAGTTTTGACCCCACAGTGATCAACCTTTTCTTAATGTTGCCCTCTCAAAGTACATCATCCAAAAATACATTTCAGCTTCACTGCAATCCAGAATTCTGGCTCTAACAAAATTTTTTCTATGCCAGGCTGAAAGTACAAAGGGCCAGTACAAAAGCCATTTACCTCTTTGTCAGCTTCTTTTGGTTAACAGCAATTGAAGGACATATTTCGTGGGATTTCAATTTTTTTTCTTGCAACCTGAATTTATAATGGCTAGAATTTCAGCTACCTGATTCATTTTTGTGAAGCAGGAGAAAAACATGAATCTCATTCCATAACTTCTCTAACCAAAAAGGAGTGCCTCTTTCCCCCACCTAAAAACCACTATGTGAAATGTTTAATGCAAGCCAAAATGGAAAAAAAAAAAAACAAAAAAACAAAAAAACAAAAACAAAAACAAAAAAACCACCACCAAAACACAAAAAAAAAAACCAACAAAACCCAACCATCCAACCAACCCAAACCAAAAAACCACATCAAACCAAAATAAAAAGCAAGGAACCTGAAGATCTTCACTCTTAGAACTATTAATGCCAGAGAAGGAACCAAAATAACTTGAAGACAACTTCAAAACTGTTGCTGGTCCTACATCTGTCTTATTTAAATCTGTTTGGCAGAAGGAGAAAAGATGTGGAGTAGAGTACTCAGTGGAACAAGACCTTTCTGTGACAGCATCTCTAAGGCAGGAATCAGGTCAATTGCCCCCAAATCCATTGATCCTAGTTAAGGGATTGAATGAAGAAGGATTAACAAGTCACAATTTCAAATGGGATTTAAAATTTATGATGTCTTGGGGACCTCTCTGGGATTTTCATACTGCCTTGCCTCCCAACACAAAACTCAGCCAAGCACTGGAGAAGCCACCAGCCTGGTTTGCTGCTGTCACACCCAGGGGATGCTGGCTGGAGGGAAGAGGCAGACATCTGCTAGCAGGAACCTCAGTGGTGCTTCCTGATTATTTGAGAAACCTTCTGAGGAGGGAATCAAATCTGACTTAATTCCAAATGCTCAATCTCGCCTATGGAAGCAAACACAGGGCCCTAAATCCAGATGTTTTCCATTAATGCAACAAAAGAACTTCATCTGACAGCTGGTTCATAGTGAAAAATGCCTGTGAACAGAAGTAATAGGAAGCTAATTGTGCTCATTTAAGTAATATAAAGTGTTGATTTAAGTAATAGGATGATATAATCATTTACGCTTGTTTTAAGGATGATTTCAAAGAAACAGGTACAAAAGAAAACACCCTTTAGCCACAAATATAAGGGATTTTGCTACCACCTTTTGTGCACATGAACAAAGATGCACATATGCATATATTTTTCTACATAAACTCCTATTGCCAAGGATGGAGAACAAAATTAGCATGTAGGCTATAAATCAATGGTTGTTTGCCATTCCTTTAGTCTTGAGCAACTTTTCATGGATTTAATCACTGCTAACTTCAATACCCACAATGTTCCCTGAAAGTTATTAATTTTCTCTTTCTCAGACCTTAGAAATTTAGATTTCCACATCTGTTTTTCATGTCTGTGGTGATTTATGTAGAAATTACAGTCAAAAACCAAAAAACACACACAAAAAAAGAAGCACATACAGTATAAAACACATAGAATATCTTCTCTCAGCCTAAGGAGAAATGACAATTTTCCACCAGAAGTAGTGAAGTAGAAATTCTGATTTATTGATCTCTGAGGTCAGATGTAAATATTTTCAGTTGGCTTGTTGATTTTTGTTCTGCCTGTTTTGTTTTCTGTTGCCCTTTTGAATTTATGGAAGGTAAGATCAAAGTGTTAATGCATTAATTCAGTCACTATTAAAGAGCCCATTTTACATCTTTCTGAGCATCCTTCAAAGCTGAATTTCTGTTTAATATCTGTATCAGTCATCTCTGGAAAACAATGTCATGGTGAAACTTTAAACTGTCATATGACAGCAGACAGCTGTGGTCCTCTTTTTTACTTTAGCAAAGTTTCACCAGGGAAGGATAACGGGAGAAAAACCCCGAAGGGGAAAGAGATAGGTTTGGTTTCTTGGAAAAATGTTCTTTATTAAAGACTCAAGCTTCAACAAATCTGATGGAATTAAACTTGAGCAGTGTGAACACACCCTTATTTTTTATGGCTTGCAACAAGCTCCAACTGAAAGGCAGGTAACTCGTATAATAGTCTTATATCTGATATTCTGGGTTTTTGCACACCAAGGACTTAATTATCAGAGGACATGCAATTTTTGAGGTCCATTTCCCTCTAATTTTAAGCTTTTTATGTCCAAATCACTATGTCCTTTCAGAATAGTTGCATGACATTGCTGTATTGTAACCCTTAGGTACCATATTAAACAAAAGCAGCATTATTGCTGGTTTGCAGTTGGAAAAGTGAAATTGTGCCAATGTTTCCAAAATGCTTGTTTCTCTTTAGTGCTTGGATTTTCAGTTTCCCACAAAAAGAAGGAAAAGCAACTGTAATCTCCCTCTTGAGATAAGATTTTTACTTCAGTAAAACTTTACTAAATACATTTAAATGTTCACATTTTGTATTTGTCTACATACATATATATTTGTTTCTATTTCTATTTATGTAAGCCCTATACACACAAAGATTTATAAATCAGCTGTATTTTGACTCTATTGTGCTTCTCAGACCATTGATTTGGGTTGAAAAGTACTACTTGATATTTCTTAGAGTGAAATCCATCATTGTGTGATGGTCTACAAACTACTTGAGGCTCACTTATTTCAGGGTTTAAGTGGCACTTCGGTGATGCATTGCCTTGTGCAGATAGAATTTTACCTTTAAAGAACATCCCACGTCTTTTCTTGTGATAGTTTAACTATGCAGTAGGACTGTAAGTGTTTTGTGAGATAATACCCTAAAATTTGATGTTTCCCTCCTTCTCACTTGTATATATATTTATTCTGAGTGGACTCTTTTCCTATTTGAAAGAAGAAAAAGGGAGAGAATTTTAAAGCAAAGCATAGTCTTTTTTTTTTCTTTGTATTACCAACAGTGCTGATAATAAAAATATCATGAGAAGTGAGGTACAATCTGATGTATAAAGAAGAGAATCAACCACACTTTTCTTTAATTATGCTGTTGTGAATTCCTGATAGTGGAAATATCATGTCATTTTTCAGGAAACCAAATACAGGAACATTCTGAAAGGTGGCTGATGCACACAAATTTATTATCACTACAGCTGGGCATAGCAGTAGGTTTTCTTTTTTCCTCAGAAAAACAAGCCAGCTTTTATCTACCATCAGCTTCAGAAAATACTGAATAGATCCTGCAATTCCCAGGGTGTAGGAAGTCGAAATAAGATTAAGATTAGAGAAATGTGTGTGAAAAGGCACTATGAAGAACATGAGCACTGAGAAGAAGGGATTAAACAGATTATAAATCTTATGTATAGGGAATTGCTTCATGTATGACTGTGAGTTGCACAGAATGAACTGCTGTGTTGTGATGGCTCAACAACTCTCAAGACAAAGAAAGTTTTTTTTCCAATTTTTTTGGTCCTGAATGTATCCAAGTATTGTGCTCCTGACTGAAGATATAAGACGAATCTGGGTGAAGTGAATTTTAGGCAACCTGTCAGAATTTATTTCCATAAACTTAAGGCAAATAGTTTCAAGTCCGGGTGCAGTGTTTCATTACTTATGTACCTTTCTGTCTAATGATCTGTAGAGCTCTATAGTTTTTCTACCCTGTGAATATTTAGAGATCAATAAAATATCTTGTACTAGCTCCAAAATTCGTGGGCATATTAATAATTATGGGCCAAGATCTTGATGAAAAGTAAGTTTCAGAATTTGACAGCTAGGGAGGTTTCTGAGAAACTGTTCAGGATATCCTTAAAACTTCAGACATTTCCTGAAGGAAGCAAATTTCATGGAAGTCTAGATGCAAGTTATCTTAAAAAATATCAACTGCCAAAAAAAAACCCAAAACAAACAAGACCTGGAAAACAGTTAAATATAAATACTATGTGCATATACACACCTGCAGAGTAGATAAGCAATATTTATTTTCACTCATATATAAATTTTAGATAAACTGAAATAAACATCCCATGTCAATTACAGATTTACAGATACTACACTACTTTCTTTTAAAAGATGATTTTTTGCAAATCATGCAGAATGAGAACACAGAATCATGCACACAGAGAAAGCCGTAGCAGAAAATACTCCCCACATAATTTATTTCAGCCTATTTCATATAAGCCAGAAGGTAAAGATCATTTACTCTCAGGGCTACAGTGATACTGCTGGTATCAGCCTATCAGACACACTAATAAAAATCCAGATCCTGATAATATACCCAAACCACCCATGGCATACTCCTAATTTCCATACTGGATAGTAATAAACAGATAGTTACACTCTGTGGCTTTCCCATGTTTTTGGGTTTTTTTGCTTGACAATAATTCCTTGATTTGGGCAAGCAGGCAAAGAGAACGCAACCAAGAAAAATAAGGAGCAAGTGTCCAGACTCTGGCTCAGGTTAAGGACACTGTGGTGGATAATGATGGTTCACATGTTACAAAAGACTAGAATAATTAATTAAACCATTAGAAAACAGACTCATGAACATACCATCTGGAAGTGTTATTACATTGTGTGTCTAAATTATTCCCCGTCGCTTAGCACAAATCTCGAAGAGTGGCAATTTAATTATAGAGAGGGTAAAAATTAAATTCCACAAACGACTGGAAGGCCCCCTCTCCAGTACTGCACTGACAAATCTTAGCAGAGGATGGTATCTGATGGGTTTATTTCTTATGCCATACAGAAGAAAGCAAGCAATGCCCCTAAGCAACATACCCTAAGCTTTCCTGTGCAGGCTGCCCCTTGAAAAAGACCTGGGGGTGCTGAATCTACTTCAGCCTACTGAATGAATTAATATTGCTACCACAGTACTGTTAAAAGGGCAGTGGTTGCAGAGGGTAACAGAGGAGAACATGTTGAAACCTGCAGCTTCACAATTTTCATGCCTGCCCTCCAGAAGAGTTATGAAAGCCAGCCCACCCTCCACACTACAAAATGGATGAACGGACACCTCGACAATAAAAGACATCTCAGCCTACTGCCAGACTTCAAAACAACTTTGAACTTGTTTGGTGTTTGGAGTGCTGCTGTTCCTGTTTTGGTTTTTTTTGTTTGGTTGATTGGTTCTTTTTTTGTGTTGCAATACGTTTGTGTCTTTGCCCTATCTGTTAGAAGATAAAATGAGAAACAGAAATAACAACATAAGGTGAGAAAAGTCTGTTGGCAGTTTCAACCTGATTTTTCAGCTCAGAGATGCCAGGGAGGAATAGGCATTGGGTAAGTACTGGAGCCTGTTTCCTTTTCGGGTTTCTTTACCAAAATCTGCAAAGTGGAAGAACCCAAAGACTGAAGCTGTTGTAAGAAGAACAGGAACACTTCACATGCATGGGATGTGAGTCTTGCTTTCATATGCCAGTCTCATTTCAGGGGTGATAACTTAAACATCAAAAAAGAAAACCATCACCACCAAACGTTGTTCCCAAATCGCTTTCTCCAGATTAAACTTTCATCTTGTTAGGCTGAGGTTATAGGTGGCATTTCAAGTCCATCCTGTCTTTTATCTCTTTATTAGAAAGTGCAGATATTTACTAGGGAATAATGGGGAAACATGGTTTGATAGTACCCTTGCTTGTGAATATACTTCACTGTATTCCTGTATTATTTGTAGTTTCTGAAGATTTAGAAGAATTAATTCAGTGCTATAAATCACTCAGAAATAAGGAAGGAATTTCACCAGGAGTGCAAAGTTTCAAATATTTTAGACTTAGTTTTTGCAAGTCCCCATTTTCTCTTATACATATTTATAGTCATTTCAGATTAAGAGTAAACTAAAAATATTTTGGTTGAATTAAAAGGTATTGCACTATCTGATTTAAAATTCAACCCACCAGTCAACTTAAACACATTATAAAAAATTAATTGTGTGAGTCACAAACATTTTTGAGTGAAAACTTTTCAATTTTTATGTAAACAAGACAAGTGCCAAGTGAGCAGAAATAATGATTTTGATAAAAGCGAGGGGTTTGGCTTGATTTTCCAAATAATTCCAGTCCAAGAGGTTATTAGAAAAAAATCTACAATAAAAGAGTGTTGAGTGAAGAAATAGAAGAGTGTGAGAGAGCAGTGTGTATGGAGACAGAATTGTTAGCCTCCCCACACTTAACTGAACAGATTTTACTAACCTAAAATGTCCAATTTAATTCAAGGTGTGCAAAAGCAGAACAGAGCAACAAAGACCCTCTTTCACAGACTTGAGTTTGTATAATTGCACCTTCTAATGGCTCCCCTGCAACTGCCCCTTGGAGTCAGGTCTGTTTGTTGACATTTGCTGGTTGTTTTTTAGAAGGAGCTGTAAAAGGCATAATCACAGCAGCAACACCAACCAGCGCTATTAACTCTGCTTTGTAAACCCTCGATGTAGCTCCGACACTCAGTCTTACTAACTACAGAGTGGAGTTTAAGCTGGATCATTTAAATAATGATAAAGCTGTCAAGACTGATGTGATTTTCTTCTTGAGCAATTCACCTTCTATTACAGGTTTTATTGTACTTTATAGTGGGCATCTGTAAATCTGAGGATCAGCTTAGCTCCCTAATTTGCACCCATTGCACGTACGACGTGGTTTTAACTGACTTACTTTAGAATGATTCACAGTAGTTGCTAGGAAACCTTTCTGTGTTCTTTTCACTTCTTATATAGCATTAGCTTTTCAATTGATAAGGCTGTACCTTTAGGTACAGAGGGATTTAAGCAGAATCAAACAATGACAGTAGGACTGCAGCATAGATAAGCCCCCTAAAAAAGGCGGGGAGGGGGCGTGCAAATCCTTGTTCTTTGTACAGGTAATACAGAGGATTAGAGCAACAGAAGGGACATTGCACATTTTCCATGAATATATTTTTAAAAGATATTCTGCATCATATTAAGAAAAGCCGCAAAACAAAACTTCTTACTGTAGTTTGAAGTTTATAAATTTGTAAATGACTGTGGCAGAGAAGCCATTTCATTGTGCTGCATTTGTTACACGCCGTGTCTTCCCGGGGATGATTTCCAATGGAAATGTTGCAAAGCACTTTTCTGTGTGAGGGAAGGATAACTCCCATGCAGCTTTAAGGAGGTAAATGTTCTTGCCAGAAGTCTCCCTCTTGCAAACACATTTCCGCTAGGATAGCACAGCTAAGCCAAACTTTTTCCTGCTGAAATAGATAGATGTCCTCAGGTTAGCAGACATGGAAGCCTGTGTGAGAACAACATAGAGACTGGAGAGGTAAAAGAAAAATTTACCCTTATCTACTTTAAACTGCATTATCTTACTGCTTCTCATCTCTACTGGGATAAATGTCTCTTTTTCATTAGAAACCTTTTCCCAATCAATTCAAGTATACAAATATGTATTTGAGGCACAGCAGTAACTATATCACTTTCAGATGCAGATTTTGCACTATGCCATGTTTTCCTTCCCCAAAGAACCCCATTTCTTTTCCAAAGTTTCAGATGCTATTTGAGGAGGCAAACTGTAAAGAGCCCACAACACCCCTCCATCTGCATATTTCCTTTTCCTACCACATCCAGGTGCCTCATTGTCCTCAAAGCCTGATGGTGGCATTCAGCCAGGATCCTCGTACACTGAGTAGTCTGAACAGCACCACTACCGTCATTTAAGAGGCCTTATAGGATATGTATAAATAGTGGAAGATTTTTATTCCTATGTAATTGAAAGAGGAAACATAATTAAAATTGCCTTTTTGATGTCTTTTTTATCTGGGACACACAAAACTGCAAGTGTAAGTAGATCTACAGGTATTTGTTTATTTGTTTGGGTTTTTTTTGCCAAGGTTTCTGAAAGCAAAATCCCAAACACTTTTTTTTTTTCCTTTTTTTTCTTCTTTTTTTTTTTTTTTTGCCTATACTGTCTCAGAAAGGTTAGAGAGTTTCATAAGATGACAGACTCACTTCAGCAAAGAATCTAACTTGTTTCTTCCAAGAGCCTTAACTCAAGTCTCTTGGGTTAATATTAACACTGTCTTGGGTAGAGTGAGAGGTTTTTTTCATCTTTCACAACTTCTGCTGCACCACCAATAGATTAACAGAACTTGGCTGTATTTTTGTTTTTGTTTGGTTTTTTTGTATTCTGCTAGTCTCAACAGGTAATACTGCCTTCCCCACAGTTCAAGGCCACCAGGTATTAAGAAGTACTCTCACCCTTCAGAGAAATGCTACTCATGCCAAAAAAAAAAAAAAAAAAACCAAATCAAAAAACCCCACAAACAAACAAAAAAAAGGAAATAGAGGAATAAAGGCTTCTTTAACAACCAGAGATTAAAAGCACATCAAAATAGACTGTTTACATGTGTAAACTATGCTTACACTGCAAAGGCAGTGGTCCTTGCATGCCCCAGTTCCCACCAGTGCTGCTACGCTTCTCTGCCCATTTAGTAAATCTCTCCACCACCAGTCACTCCCTGACTAAGGTGCAACACCTCACATCCAACCACAGCTCCAAATCAAGGCCAAACAAAGGCCTCCTCAGATACTGAAAAAAAACAAAAGAAATCCAATTCTCACATCCTAGCTCCCCTTTATGATCAAACCTCCCTTTCTCTTGTGAGCGTTTCTTGTCAGTCCCTGTGACACAGCAATATTCTCATTGTCAAGGACCTCATGAGTTTTCATTTTATCTCCCAACTACTGTTGCCTCATCCATCATACTTTCATGTTGTCTTTATATAACCATAACTTTGTATAACTGTACCAAGCTGAAGGTTTTCTCATCCTCAACAGAGTAGCAAGTTGAAGACATTTTCTACATTATTTTGACTCTTGTAACTAAAAGAATTCCAAAACTGAACCCAAATGCTCTTCCCAGTCTTTTCTTTTTTTCCCTCCTCTTTTCAGTGATCAGCTTGCTTAAGCAATTCTTTCCAAAAAGTCCCTCATAGTATGTTCTCCACTCTCCAACTCTGTGAATGTTGGCAAACCCTTCACAACAAGTCAGAAGAAATCTACCAGCACTGTTCTATAAATTAAAAAAAAAATCTCTATGGCCTTTAATTTCATAACAGCTGCAAAGACACCTCTGTAAAGATGTTGCTGGTTCTTTCCTCTTTGGGCTGCTGGGCCTGACAGGGTACCCTTGGAAAGGTGCTCAGAAAGGTAACTCCTAAATACATGTGAGGCTGTTGAGGGGGAAGAGCATCCTACAACAATCTGCTGATGCCCTTCTCAAGACAGTATGCCTTTCCTGGATCTCAAACGTTACATCAGCTGTGGTGACACACATGGCAAGCATTGGAAAACTGATGATTAAACAAGTTTGTTTTCCTTTGCCAAATGCAGGCTTGAGAAGGAAACAGCTTACATGGGTAATCAGGTTTGTTTTGGATCGATACGCAGTAAATTGCCCAGTGCTGATTATTTTGAACAAATGTGCTGCTCTACCCCATATAACAAAAATCTGGCTGCCTTTTGTTACTCATGAAACTCATAAAGGTTAAACCTTTAGCCTGAAGGAAAAAAGATCCTTTTCATCCAATGAAAATTAATAGGACTGAGCATCCCTCCCCTCACAGGCAGCTCTAATTTTTCAGCTAAGAGGCAGAGAGGTCCAAGAAGAACCGATGATGGAAAGTTTTTGTCACCACCATAAACACATTTTAAAAGCAGCTAGCAGTAGGCTCACTCTGAGAATTGCACGTCTGAGGCCATGCCAGTGGTACTTAGCACAGCTGCTCGTGGCTGTGAGCCTAATTCAATGTTGTTTGTCTCAAGATTTTCCAGTGGACCAATTCAAGTGGCAGCACACAGCTGATGGGCCATAGCAGCATTAACACCTCACCTGCAAAATACATAATTACAGACCAATCTGCTGATTAGAAGCAAAACAAAAACACATACTAGTGGTTGCATCTCAGTGGTAACCATGCCCAGTGAAGGAGTGGATTGTTATCTAGAAATAGTGCCATATTCTGCTTCTCAAAAAGAGATTATTGGTAGCTTGTGTAGGTATTAAAATTTCATGTGATCCTTTTGTTTGGATGATGGTTGTTTAAGGCTAGGTAAATCTAATTCTGTTTGTTTTCCACACATTTATTTTGCATCTCAAGGTTTTTAAAATATATTTCTGTGATGCTAAGTAAAGGAAACCTTCGGAAGAATTACTTCCTATACATATATAAGTATATATATAGAATGAGCCAATAAATTGTGTGATTAGAGGATGTTAATGTAATATCTCATAGCATAGCTGCTGTTCTCATGCCAATCTTCTTTACTGGAGCATGTTTGTTCCAGATTTATTTATTTTTAATAACCCGTGTTCACTTCAGAGTGAAGTTCATGTTTGTATTAAACTAATTTACATTCATTTGAAAGTGTTAAATCCAAGCCATTCCCTATTTTCCGCTGGGAATACAATCAAGTACAGTCGCTGCCAAATAACTATTTGGAAAATATGTTTTTATTATTGTTGTGTCTTTAGGTGATTATATGCAGTGGCTGATCTGAGAGCTCACTGCAGCCATTCTTATCACAGTGAACTAAGCCTTGTTCTACCAGATCAGGTAACAGCTAAAAAGCTCCAAACAAAAATTAAGCTTTGAATTTCAGATTTTTTTTTTAAAGTTTTAAGTAAAACATGGCATCACAGAACAGGTAAGGTTGGAAGAGGCCACTGAAGGTCATCTGGTCCAACCTCCCTGCTCAAGCACGGCCCTTCACAGCACTCAGTTACTCAGGATTGTGTCCAGAGAGCTTTTGGAAATCTCCACTGAGGGAGACTCCTCACTCTCCCTGGGCAATCTGTTCCTCGTGTGATCACCCAGTAAAGGAGTTCTTCCTCATATTCAGGTAGAACTTCATCAGTGGGCATCAATTTCTGGCCATGGCCTCTTGTCCTACTGACCACAGCACAGAGCAGGGCCTGGCTCCATCCCCTTGACACCCTCCCTGCAGGTACTGATAGACAGTGATAAGATAACTTGACAAGTTGATATAAATCACAAAAACATCACACTATACATTAAATATAAATATCTGATGAATCAATACACATTGATAAGAATTCACTGATAAAATAATGCATTTATGTAGAATAATCCATCCACAATGAAACATCAAACATGGTTTTGGGCTTTTTTCTTTAAAAGTGCCAGTAAGTAGTCCAGCACTGTTTAGTTTTGTTAAATTCTACGTGTTTTGAGGTTATCTCTGAAAATAATTAATTCTTACATTGAAAAAAACTGTCAGTGCTTCAGATATGCTACCTCACAAAAGACACAACTTTGAAAACACAAATTTTATTAAAATTATATCTACTGAACAAGCCCAACCTCTTTAAAGAGATTTATGACAAAGGTAAAGCCTATAAACATATTAATAGAGACGTTGAGAATTTGTATGTGACCCTTTGTGTCTTCACACTCCTCCTAGGAAGGAGCATTCCTCTGAGGAAAATGGTGATCTGGATGTCTAATGAAGTCTGGATGTGTTCTACAAAATGGTCAAAACTAAGCTTGGATAGGCAGTCACAAGGCTGATGCTTCCTAACTTTACCAGCTACACAATCTACTTCTTCTCTGGCGCTCTCACAGACTCCTGAGCATGAGATTCTTCCTGAGGGAATAACAGGAATAGGCTTTGTTACCTACCTGCATTCTCTACCAGATCAGCTGAAAAGTTTGAGCCTTTTCCTTCAGTCACTGCTGCTGTTCCTGGACTTGTGTGGCCAGCTGTGCTTGGGGAACGCACTGCTGGCAACACCTCAGGGGGGTGGGTGAAAAAAGCTTCTCCTACCCTGCCTCTCCACTGACACCACCCCTGAGCCACAGGCTCTGGAGCAGGCCATGTGTTCTGCAGGTGGGAACTGATAAAGGACAACAAAACGCTCTTGAGATGTGCAAGATTTGGAAGTCAAAGCCAGCTCATTTCTCTGCTCTGTCTCTTGCAGATGTCTGTCCCATCCCCAAAGCTCCAGTAACTTCTTGGTGACCCCACTGCAACTGAGGAAGCTGCCATCAGTGCTTTGAGGTGTGCTCCCTGCTCCACAAGCATGGGCTTACTCACTCCCTTTCTAATTATTACAGCATTAATAGAGCTCTTGGAGGTTTTTCACACTTAAGTCTCTTACTTTGTCAAACTAATTAGTGGTGTTTTAATCATTTTCACATCTCTGAGCGTCCACATTCTCGTAGGTTGCTTAACAGAGAAGTATAAAAGAATGGCTCCTTCCCTGACAAGCCTGAAGCTCAAGAAAGCAGCTGCTTTACAAACTGCACTGTAAGAACTTGTAAATGACACATACTGAATTGGCAACCCCTACACTGCACCCATATAATTTCCACATAGGATCCTTCTTTGATAAATTAATCAATAATTCCTTTTTAATAAAAAAATTGTTCTTCTTGAGAATGTGTCTTGATCAAATAATTGACAGCTCTTTTACACAATTTGTGCATTTCTGCAAAGTATGGTATCACAAGGAGAAGGAGAATGTCTTAAAGAAACTTAGGTAAACAAACAAGAGAAACAACTGCTCCAAGGAACTGACCTTACCAACTACATCCTTTTGTAAGGACATGAAATTCCACCAAGATTAATGTGAAGTTAGGCACTGTGATACACATTGATAACATGCAATATTAAAGCCTTAGAGAACAAATTACTGAAATAGGAAGAAATTAGAAGGATATTTTAAATTTCTTAATTAGAAATTAATTTTAAGAGAGAATCTGACCAAGAATTATGATTCAGACCTTTGAGAAAGCCCTGTATTTAATCCCCCGCATGAATTTGAAATCATGATTTATTGTCTGTCACACAAATTCTGTTAGCAAAATAAATAAACTGCATCTAAAAAAACCAACAAACTCATCTATTATTCTCAACTCTCAAATGTCTTCTTAATTTTAAAATTAAATATTCAGGAACTGCAAAATATTGCCTTTAAAAATTCATTTGAAGGTACTAATAAGATATGCTACTGATTACACAAGTCCAGGTGTTTAAAACTGCGTAGACTCCTCCATGGAGCATGGCTCTGTGCTGTATCATCATATTCTCCCTTTTGTCAGGCTCATTATGTTTAACAGAACATGTCAATAATATACTAAAAAAAAAAAAAAAAAAACCACCAAAAAACAAAACAAAACAAAAACCAAAAAAACCCACACCAAAACTAAAAAAGCTTTTCTGTTTCACTTTATTTCATTCATTGCTGTTCTTATCCACACCAGAATTACAGTTTTTATCTGAAGGTGTTGTGTGGGAGGTGATGAAGGGCCCCTGCTTTATTCCCTTTCTTCCCACTGGTGGTAACAGGTCATGTTGGGGTTTAGCTGGAGGGAGAATCTGAGCAGCCTCCCTTTAACAGGAAAATTACAGTGCCATAGCTGTGCTGATATAACTCCCCCATGTGGATACTCTATTCTAAGGATAAAAAACCATTTTATTCTAGTGTCATTACTTTGCTTTTTAATTGTATCTCAACAAATCCCCCTGAAGGGAAGCATATCGAGATATCTACACAGCTTTGTTCCTTCCTGTGCTCCAGCTCTCTGAGGGGAGGATGGGATGCTGGGACAGCACCAGCTCCAACTTACCCAATCCCCCTCTGCTTCAGGCAAAGGAAGAGACATTTAATCCAGCCAAAGAGCCTCCTCCAGAGAGAGGAAGGGGATGGAAAATGGGGTACCAGAAAGGTGTCAACAGCACTGGGAAGGGAAAAGACACAGATCTGTCTGCTCATATTTCCCAGGGCAGAATTTGTGGACGTGTAAACCATTTCTATAATTTCACTTCATGTATCAAAAAGACTTCATGCATTAAATAAACTACTAAAAAGGCTAATTAATAGAAATTAAAATAAATAGGAATATTCTATTACTTATTCAAGCCTTTATTTTCTCTCTTTGAAAGACTGAGACTCTTGAATGGTGTTACATAAAAAAAAATCACTCTAATTAATCTATAAATAGCATAAAAGGTTTTCCTCTGCTGCCTTGATAAATAATAATAATGTGTATAATCTGGAACTGCCTGATCCCATCATTCACTGATCAAGAACACATTTTATATCATCAGCATGGAAAGAAAAATCTCTTTGTGAATAGCAGAATGCCCACCACAGCCTGAATACAAATAGTTAAGTCCACAGCACCTGAACCTTTCAAATCACCAAGACAGAACTATTTTTAGCTATAAAGCTATTTTGTAGCATTTGATTTTTCTTAGGAGTGTGATTTTAAAAAAGAAAGTGCCTTGGTAACAGTTTTGCAGCTTTACACTTCAGTTACTAAAGTGTCACAGATTTTAAAGACCATCTGAACTTCCCCCTTGAAAGGTATGAAAATACTCCTGGATGACTTCTAACAATCGACTTAAGGGCAGACACTCAGCTTGTGTAAATCAGTACCACTCCATTTAAACTAATGGAACTATGCCAGGATACCAACTTTTCACCTGGCATGGTCTATTTTTTTGCTTCCAACTATTCTTTCATGGAGTTAGAGAACTAAAAGGATTTTAGAAGAGATCTTTCTGGGTACTGTCTGACCTCCTTGAGCCTGACTGATGCTTTAAAATAGAACTTTAGGTGATGAACAAAACGCTGCATCCCATTTCCTCCCATAACAACAATCTGAAATAATGATCTATAGGCTCTTACTGCTCCCAGCACTTTTAGAATGTTTCCCCTGGTGCTTCAACAGTTGAAATCCCAGGAAGTTAAATTAGCTTGCAAATTTGACTGAATCAACACCTGCTCTTTCAAAACATATTTTAACTACAGGAAGGAATTTGTCCCTCTCATTTGGAGCAGAAAAAAAAACCCATCCAAGAACAGAGAGTTCATGGCCAATTTCAGGCTCTGCTGGAATACAGAACTAAGCCATAGCAAGTTTTTGCTGTTTTGTTCTGTTTTCTGTGGTTCCAGTACACAAGGCAAACCCAGGCTAGCAGTAAATTTAGTATTTGCCACGTTTCTCCTGAAAAACACTCAAATCCAGCCAACTATCTTCCCTCAGGCAATGTGAAAATAATTGAAGAATAGGAATTAATATCACAGTATTATTAATTCTGCTTCCTTTTTGTTTTCTTACATGCCTTTTCATGAATACACATAATAGCATGATGTGCTGAATGCAGAGCAGTGGGGGGCACTCAGATTTACAGACCTGTGGAGGGGCTGGTGCTGTGCCTCTCTACACATCCTCAGCTGGGGTTTTTACAGGAGAACAGCAGCTGATGAGCCACAAGACCCTGCCTGGAAGCAAGGAGGGAAGGAACGAGCAGCATCTTTTATGTACCAAGGAAGTGCCATGGCAAATGGGACTGTGGCAGTTTTAGGATCAATCTCTTCTTCATTAATATGTGTTTTTAGCTGTAAACATTTAAAGAAGAGATAAAGAAGAGAATTTCCAGCTAAAGAAGATATTTCCAGGAGATGAAGAAGAGAATTTCCACCTAAAACATTCAGGAAGCAGATGTCCTGTTTGCCAGGCAGCTCTAGCTGCCATCATGTCACACAACACTTGGACAGCTGCATTTGAAACACCTGAGTAACTCCAGGGAAGAGACCACATATGCAAAAATACAGTTACAAGAGTTGTAAATGCATTGTGCATTCATTTGCCACTCATGAGTATCAAATGTGCTCTCATTCCTAACTCAGGAACCTGCATGGCATTCCTCAAACACACACTTGGATGCTGGCAGGGGTTCCCTGACACACCCAGCAACAATTCTGTCCCTGCTGAGTCCCCGTGTCTCAGGCTCCAGGAACACACCCCTGGACCCCTCACAGGCACCAGCACACTCCTGACTGGGCTCACAGAAGCACCTTATCTCAAAAACAGTCCCTTGATTTTAGAGATTCACTGCTGTGAGCGCTGTTGATAGCCTTTACCAGCTCATCACTGTCTCTCAACCTGCAGTAGAGAAGTCATCCTCCCCAGAGATGAATGACAGGAAAGAATGAAACTCTTATACACAGAGAGAAACAAAAAAAAAAACAAAGAAAAGAAAAAAAAATTCTCAACTGAAGACAACTTTTAGTTATTGATGATAAATACCTTAAGCTGAAGTTTAATCGGAGGAGTGGCGCATTCATAATTATGCTACAAATATATTCTGCCTATATCCATAGATTATGCAATATTTTTACTAAAAATTTTGCTGTTGCTTCAATTTTGTGCCAGCTCTTTATGGGCCCCTGTACTAACTACTGTCAAGGGAGCTGTTTGTATTTTGTTCCATGTAGAAGAGGGTGAGGATTACACTAAGACTTTAAGAGGAGGAGAGATAACAAAGAAAAAAGGCAATAAAGAACAGACACTGGGAAAAAATAGAACATTGATAATCTTGTAGTTCTCAACCTTTTAAATCAGTTAAATAAGGATGAACAGTAATTTATTATTCTAAGACCAAAAATAAGTTAATTTTGGAAGTCTTCACCCCACAGAATTAGAACAGCCACTTTTTCCCCTGATAAGTTTTCAAAGACACCAAAACCTCAAAGGTTTTTAAAGTTTACTAACCCATTGGTGGGATTCCTTTACTTCCAAATGACTTTTTAGCCTCTTCGAAGAAAAAAATTTAGTTTTTCTTTTGAGTTTCTTTTATTATGATTCATTCTGATTTTTGAGTTTACAGATAACTGGGGAAGAGCATAACTTGGATATCATAACTCTTACTTTTCCCTCAAAACACTTAAAGCCCCCAAACTATCTATCATTTAAATCAACACCAGAGATCACTGCAAATGTCTTTCTAGTCAGAGGAACTGATCAGATGATCCTACAAAGGATCCTGTTGCCCACAAAAAAAAAAAATCCCCTGGCCAGTGATGCCCACTGACCCAGGTGATCCAGGCAGAGCACTGAACCTGCCCAGGTTTCTTGGACAGTAAAACCTCGCTGGGTTTACTGTGCCAGCACAACAGATTTGGTAATGAGCCACAGTGCCTCCATCACCTACTGCCAGTTTTCAGCCCCAACTTCCATTGAAACACATGAAATTTGAAACTGGGAGACAAAAAATGTTCAGTGTAGGGATGCCAAACAGTGCCAGGGTCTCCCAGGTGTTCCTGGGACAACTACAAGGGAGGCAAGCTGGTATTAGACCCGCAGTGCTTGAGACAAAAGACAACTAAACCCCAAATAACAATTCCAGTCATGGAAGCTAAAGACAGACTTAGAGAACAGTGACATGATGGAGTGACAACCTGCCCTGCAAAGAGGGACGAGAGTGTCAAAACTGACACAGGAGCTGTAAGCCTGAATGACAGGGAAGATGCTGAAACGCTGATGGACAAGGAACAGTGGATGTCAGGAAAATGAGGTGCACCTGTGAAGAAGAGCCAGATCTAAGCCAGAGTACAGAATGCAGCTCAAACAGAACAAGGACACAGGAAGAGTAAGACCATGTTAAGACCTAAGGTAGGAAGGCCTTCTCCAGGGACCAAGGGGGAGAAGAACAGAAATAGAAGGAAAAATTTGATATCTATTCAGAGAAATGCGAGAAGCAGAACTTATATTTTTCTGTCCTGAATTGTTAAATCCATTTTAGATAACCTCATTTAAAGAATGCAGTTTTGCCACGTACTGGATTCTTGTCAAAATTAATTGGGGATAGCCAGACACCAAGTGACCCATCATGAACTCTCATATAGAAATGTGCTTGACACATCATCCCATATTAGCACTGAGAAACTGGAGGGTGATAGGGGCACCCTGACCTTGGATGTCTTAGCTGACACTCCAGAGGCATGTACAGTTAAAATATAGTAAATATACAGTTACTGTAGTATAGCATACTATATATACACTCTATATATATATATTCTCTCTATATATGTGGTATACTACATATAGTGTTGTGTGTATATAAATAGGATAGTAAATGTATAGTTAATTCTGAGTTTGCTCTTGGGTGGTATAAACACTGCTATGGTTGACATGAAGAACAAAAAAAGAGAGGTGTTTAATCCATATCATAGTTTGAAAAGTGACTGAAATCTGGATGGTAAGAATGGAATTCCAGCAGCACAGGGCTCAGTACCCATGTCTCTCCTTGGAAACACAAACCTTGGGGATATGGAACTCTTCAGCTGTGGACTTAATGCTAGACAAACAGAAAAGGAGGGGGAATCCCAAGGAACATGAATCACAGCATGGTTGAGCTAATACTGGGGGTGGGAGCTGTTAATGAAAATTGTCTTTTTGAAAGAGAGATGTCTGGAGGCATTTTGGGGTGCACGTGTGAGGGGGAAGGAACAGGTCAGGCCTTGCCCATGTGAGGCAGTGCCCTGCCCCGTGCACCCCACCCAGGGCTCTATCCCAGCCTGGCAGTGCTGCCCATCCCTGGCACAGCACAGGCAATGCTCCACACCCACCTCTGCAGCCCCAGACCAGCTCCTGAGTGGCCAAATGACCAAAATCCCACCTGGGGAAGGGCTCAGGAGGGCCAAGGGGTGTTAAAAGGCTGAGCACAAGGCAAGAACCTGTCTTGACCCTACCCCCTCTTGGAATTTCTGTCAGCTGAACACAGCTGGAAACCAGGAGTTGGTAGCTAAATGTGGCCTTTTCTATATCCTTTCTGCTTTTCTCTCTTTCTCATCCTAATTCCTTCTTAGAATTTTTGAGTAACTTAAAATCAAACAATCTTAGAGTTCACTAAGTTGAATAGGACAAGTTAATGCTCTGAGAAGTGTTTTGTGTTGATTGAGTGTTTCCCTAAATCTTTTGCCAAAATTCTTTGATTTTCTAAAGTTGCCAGTGAAATCTTTTTGTTGTTTTAACCTCTTGAGAATATCCCATGAATCTAACTCAAAGTAGATGAGCAAGTGTAAAACCCTTTTTAAAGCCTCATTGAGCAAGTTGTCTGGGGCCTTACGTTGTTCCAATATATTTATCTTTCAGTTGAAGCTAAATTCCTTCCTAACTTGTATTCATTGCATCCCTGACATGTGTTTAGTTTTACTTTTTGCTTTGTTCTCTCTCAAGTGTTAAAAAGAGAAGGAAGAATACTTGAAGCCCAGTGAACACAAACTGTGACATGCAAGAGAGGTGTTAACTGAGATTTTAACTTCAAAGACTGACTACACAGAAGATAAATACAGGTGAGCTGGAAAAGTGTTAAAGGAGTGAGGTAAGTGGGTGTTTGATGAGGAAGACTCATCAAAACCTGTCTTAAAGTTCAGCAGGAAGTCTTTCCCTGCTATGACTAAGTGACTGCTCCAGAATGTTGGACTGCTAGAAACCTCCTTTGAATCTCCACCCTGGAGCTCCTCAAGGCTTTTAAGATCCAATGTCCTTTTTAAGGTCTAACAGATTAAATACTAACAGTGCTCACTTAACCCCAACAGCTGCTAACCTTCATGATGTAGCTCTCTGTGCTGGTTAGTTTATCTTTCCCTTTCAGATATTACCCTAACCATCTCTTTAAAGTTATTTTTTTTCTATTCAGCCTGAGGTTCATCCTAATAGCTTTTTTGCTTACAATAAATTCTAAATATGCTAGAAATTAGTATTTTCACTTTACTTCACCCACTGATTCATTAAATTTCTTTTTTCCCCTTTCTTTTGCATGTCTTTAAAGTGAAGCAATAGACTCATCTCTTAACCTCCAGTTTAACTGAATTATTAATCAGGCCATCAAAGTTGTTTACAGTTCTTTGTGTTTTGCATTTTTAACGACTGATCTTCTACAATATGCTCATTACTTTCAAAAACCTTACTGGGAAGGAAATCTATGCAAAAATATGTCTGGGTCCCACCATGACTTGTAGTATTTTTCTTCCGACCAACACCTGGAAATTAGATAACTCTTGGGAACATTTATCCTTGTAAAAACAACATAAAGACTTTACATATCCAAGCCCAATACTTGCCATATGGTGGCTGGAAAGGTGACATGAGGGGTTTTTTTGTTTTATAAAAAAGAAGAGAGGAAGAAAAGAAAGGCAAGAACAAAGCAAGGACAATGTCAGAACAGCTGCTGACAAAAATAGGCAGACAAATTGGGGAGAAAGGAAGAAAAAAATTGTGATAAAAGAACATATTGAGTAAGATTTCTAGCTGGTGTCTGTTTCAGGGCTGGAAGGGAGGCTCTCTCATAATTCTTTGTAGATCAAAAGCTGTTAAAATCAGTATACAGGGGAAGAGAAGACACCTCAGATGGTACAATACTTAGACAAATTTTTGGCCCATTTTACAAATGTGTACTAAGGCATTGACTTTAGGGCAATCCTAAAAGTCAGGTTTCCTCCACTCTGGAGTAGCAGCCCAGCAAGGTGACACTCCTGTAGGTGAGGAGAACACAGCTTTGCTGTAGGGGCTGCTATTAAATATCCCTCCTGCTCTTGGGGAGACCCTCCCAGAGGGTTTAGGAACCAATTGCCACATGGAAAGCAAAGATTTTTAGGCAGTGAGTGATCACTAAATACAGGGACACTTTCATTCTAGCAGCCATACAGCTACGTGGATCTAGACTGTGATGAGCTTTGGCTTTAGCCCATTACCTAGCTTAGTCTCAAGTATAAACATAATCCTAGAGTGGAAGGTGAGAAAATAAAATGAGAAAATCTTATGTAGGTACATTAGGGGTTGTATAAGTAGGAAAAAAGACAGAGTTCAATAGACAAAATGACAAAACAAGCTGATTATTAAAGAAGAGAAATTTGAAGCTAGTAGACCATGAAGAAAAAAAGGCTATTACAGTCATAGTCTTTTCAGAATGTAGAACATTTAAGTGAAGGAACTGATCCAGAACTACAAATAAAATGAGAAGTAGTAAGATGAGACAAGGTGCAAAGCTAAATAAAAGCTAAGTAACAAAAATTGAAGGGAAATGGCAAAGAACAGAGAGTTCCAGGAGTCAAACTCATCGAAGAAGAAAGAAAGAAAAAGACAGCTGAAACTACAATAGGACTCTAAAATGTAAGAGAGCCATCATTATTTATCAGTGTCTGAGAAGGGATAGAAAAAGAAATGAAAATGATTCCTGACCTACTATGAGAAACAGATCATATTAATTCTAAAGAAAAGGAATTATCTGGCTGTAGCTAGACAGTGCACTAATGGGACTGGTACAATTCATCTTACACACCCATTACTATGAGTAGTACCTAAACACAGGTACCATTGTACCTATCTAGTGCAATAGTACCAGTGACTAATTTAACCACATAATTTAGGGCAAATGTGCTAAAATCATCTCAGATTATTTTGAAGAAAAAGCAAACTTTTTCTAGCCTGCAATACTCTTCCTTATATATATCTCTCTGGTAGAGACACCATTTAATCAGATTTGTCTCAAATATTAATTTCTATATAAACAAATTTCATAAAAATACATTTAAGTGGAATATATTTGGGATGGATAAGGATGATTCCTCCTTCTCCGTCAGAAGGTAAAATGTTTCTAGTTTTAGAAAAGATTAAAAAAGTACATTCCAAGTATTGAAATCTGAAAGTGAAATAGACTGTAATGAACTATTCCCAACTCCAAATGAGAAAAGTAGGGGTAGTTATAGCAAAAATAGGAGCATAACATTTTGTGTTTACTTTTTCAATTTAAACAAAGTAATTTTTTTAGTTTCAACACAGTTTAAGATATTTACATTCAAAGTACGAAGCTGAATTGCTGGTCTAGGCAGATACAAGTCCCATAAAGTCATGTAAATCCAGCCCTTTGCACACTCCCTATGGAACATCTCAGCTAGAGGGCACCTCTTGAAGGCCACACAGCACACAGAGCATGGTAGGATATTCATCACTGGAACTTCTCAGCACAGGTGGGAAAGCTAGATTTTTTTATTAGATTTCTTCATTATTTTTCTTAGCCCTTTCTCCTCCCAAAGTGGCTCAAAAGACCTACACCTGTCTCAGTATGTGAGTAAAACATAAAACAGATTAAGGAAGCCCATTTGTCAGATTAACTCTATCTCCCAAGCCAGAGAGTTCAGACACAGGCTTGTGTTGCTACTTCAGAGCTGTCACCAGACAATAAAATGAGCCAAAGTGTGAACTGAGCACTACAAAATGAATGGCCCCCACCTGCTTTCCTTCCTTACTTCTAAAGCACAAAACACAGACCAAGCTCCAAGTCAAATTAAAATGTATGTGTGTTTTATCCTTTGTCTTTGCACAGAGCTCTTCACTTGACCTGCCTGGTACAACTCATGACTCAAAACACAGGCATTACACATGTATTACTACGACTCATATCAAGTCCAAAATCTTCATGGTTATTTCAAAAATCTATTCTTAATAAGACATAATATATGTTTCAGAGTATACATGTCAGACTTCTATGCAGATTTCAGGTGCAAAGCTGTACTCCTTTTGCTCCAGGTTTTGTGATAAATGTGTATTTTATCTGTCTATTCTGTGGTGCAGCAGGATGACAATTCTTCATGTGGCTGTAAGAGCCCCAAGGAGTTACAAACACAGCCACAGTCAGAATGAGGTCAGGTTATTCCACATCCCTTTTCTCTGGTACAGCAGCAGGAGGAAAAACATATGGCATAACAGACATGAAGTCATATTGCTTGTTCTAAACATAGTTTTCTATTTCTGCCACATGTGGAAAGTTCCATGTGTAATAAATGTCAAGAGCCTTTGCATTGCCCCAAATTTTTGAAAATTCTTCCATGTGTTCAGGCAGCTGAAGCAGGAGTGACACAGACCACAGCACAAAAGCACCCAAAGACTTGTATCTTCTTTTGGGCTGCAAAGAAATGAACTTACTACAGCAAACCAGAGAAGAGAGCTGCACTCAGATGTGAAGGGCATCCAGCTTTTTATTGACACCACTGACCACATACCCATGGACAAGCTGAGATGGCCACATTTGGGCTCCTTGCCTCATTGCAGGATAAGCTGGCCCTGGAGATGGCACCTGGTGCCACGAGTGCCAGCACAGGTTAAGACAGGCTGAGGTGCAGTGGGTGTTTCTGTGCTGTCCCCAGCTCAGCCCTCCTGAGCAGCCCTGGAGAGGCAGCACAGTGCCAGGCACGGCCAGCTGGCCTCCCCACAAGCCCTGGGCTGGGGTTCCCAGACTGCAGGGATGGGATGGCTCAGGGTGCACAGACCCTTTGGGCACACACAAACAGACACGGCTCAGAAGGGAATCGTAAGAGACAGGGTGTGAGAATCTTCCTCAGCATTCAGGTACTGAACTTAGAGTGTTTCAACTCATACTAGAAACTGCTTACTGAGAGCTTGAATCACAGGCCCATTTATCATTATACTGGCAACTGCTCCCTTTGCATTCACAAGGAATGGGGGGGAGTCTCACCAGAAAATGTGCTGTGCCTTCTGCAGTGTCCTCTGGGACAGCACGGCCCTTTACTCATACTCAGAAAAATGCCTTAAACCCCTTTCATGTTATATATGCTTCACTGGGAGCCTTGCACAGTCATTGAAGAGGAAAGAAAAATAATGGGTAATTAAGAGTATAGTCATATATTTCTTTAAAAATGGTTACTTATATTCATATATGCAAACATCTTCAGAGTATTTTTACTGAAGTATCATTAATAAAATCAATACTTACTGATGGAACTCCACCCTCAGGTGAAGTTTTCATTCACTTCAGTGGTCTCTCTGCCTGAGTGAGGCCACAGGATTTGGATTTGACACAAATCGAGCTATGAAACATTCCCTCAGAAAAATAAAACTGTGAAAGAGCTGCTACTCTGCCACCATAACACCATTATTCCAAGTATATGGTATCAGACTGCTATTATGCCTGCATGGATAGTTGCAGGGGAGGCAGTGCACTGCGTTCCCCTCTCCCAACATGGATCTCTGCAGGTAGTTTTAATGGGGCTGTTAATAAGCTGGCAACCATCCCAGCCAGATGTAGCACTTTTAAACACTGTCCTCACAGCTTTGTCAGAACTGTTGACACGGCATGTCAGCGACGGAAAATTGCCACTGCACCCAGCAACCATCTTCATTATATGGAATCACATTGTTAATCTACAGCCAAATGCAACTTGAGGCGGAGAGAGGGTTTAGATTGCACCCATCTGTATGCTATCACTCCAGGTGGCAGGTCGTTCTTCAGGATTAGAGATTGAATCAGTCTTTCCATCATCAATAAGCCCTGCTCCACAACAAGGACCTGTCAATCCAATATTTTACTTTCGGCACCGTGAGGACCGCACAGCATGGTAATGAAATTTCCCTGTAAGTAGACCACGGGGATCTACACCAGAGAGATACATCTCTTTAAAAAGCTCGGGAAAATCAGACAGTGTGCTGCACAATCTGGACAGTAACTCAGTTTCCAGCACCACCCTAACTGTTTTATCTGTTTAGGGGTGAGATCTACCAGATAAATCAGCATTTTAATTGTGGGTTATTTCTTATTCTTTTGGTAGAAATTAGTATTGGGTAATTATTTCTCGTTTGGAAATGTTTGAGAGCCTCAGAAAAGACATTCATTTCTGAAATGAAACAAGATTGTTGATATACAGCTGCTACATCACATTTTTCACCGCTTATTACAACTATAACCCAGGCTAAAAAAATTGTTTGAGATTGTCCCTTATTAAAACTTACTGGATATTATACATTAACTTTTCAAGATGCAGTTTAGCATCTTCCAGAGCCAACTGGAATGTCTTCAGAGCCCACTTGCTACTTGCAGCAGGAATTTTGTTGCACTGAGAAGCCTCCTGCTCCCTTGAATTACCCATCTTCTCTTATCTATTTACAGTATGCCTACAACTATGGCACCCACTCACCATCTCCAGGACCTTCCTAAATCAGAAGTTTAATATTTTATGCATTTTGACTTTCTGATGATACATTTAAAAACCTACATACTATAAAAATGTAGACATGCATACTAGCAGCAACACACATACTTTCATTATGACAAATGAAACTACATTTGCAATAAAAATGAGTGCAAAATTCTCATAAATGTAACAGGCATCTTAAATGTGCAGTATATGTATTGCATTCATTCCCACTTTGTTATATTATGGATCATAAATTCAGCTCCCCCACATTTTTTTAAGTGCTCATGTTTTAACTGATAATGGTTAAAACAGTAGGTGCCACAAAGCAGATAGAAATAGGAATAAATTAATTTTCTCACTTCCAAACAATCTATTATTTTTTGTAATTTATAAATTTGTTAAACACCAAGTTCAAGCTAACAATCATGATCATTGAACAGATATGACTGTGTGACATTGTTACAGAAACTGCTGAAAACAGGAAAGTGAAGCAAAAGACATTACAACTATGGAGATTCAGGAACAGAAGACAGACTCTAACCCTCTATTTTCTGAAGCAGTAGGACTGGTAGAAATACATCCTAGACTATTTTTACATTTTTTTATTTTCTACATCCTAGAATGTCTTTTACCTCAGTGCATCATTTGGTTTTGGTTCATCACACGTGCAAATACAGAAAACACATTTGTTTGCAAATATAGTTTCTTAGGAAACAGATAATTTTATTATTATCAAGGTACTACTGTTATATCTACCCAGGGAAGAAAAAACAAAACAAAAACAAACAAACCCACACCAGCTTTCTTCCCTGAGCTCTCCTTTTTATCCTACTGGCATTGTGTTTGGATTGATGATGTTATTTCCTTCCCAACTACAAGGACCACAGTCCAGTACATATGGAGGGAGCTCTGCCCACAGGACTACAGTGCAGTAAGTTAGAAATCCCTGCTTCAGCTAGACTGAATTTTGTGGCTCATGGAAAAGAATATAAGTAAATATTGCCATATGTGGCACCTGTTAAACCCACCCTGCGCTGAGAGGAATGCAGCGATTTATTTCTTCATGCTCTATTCCTTTAATGAGAAATATCAGATTCAAAAAAAATTACCGGTGTGGACTTAAATTTAATCTGAAGGACAAGGAGAGAAATATGGAACTTTTCTCACACATTCCTCGGTCATTTTACCATTTATAAAATAAGGCCACATCCTTTGCTATATCCTGTTATTTTTTTCTTGAAGGCTAACTAACTTGATGCCACAAAAGGCTGCATCATATGAAAAGAAATGCCTTTGCCTCAGAAAAAGGAAAGCTTTCTGTGTAGAACTCAAACTCCTCTATTTATTGTCAGACCCCAAACAGACCTTTTTGACGACCTTGGTCTTGCTTGGCAACACTTATAAGAAGATAAAGGTTACATTTACACTACAAAAAAAATTCTCTGGCATCAGACCACCTGATACAGCACACTTGCATCTACATTTCCTTCGGGTTCAATTTCATCAATAAAGGATTAACTCTGTCCAAAGTGTACTGCAGCCCACACAGTTTAGTGTTTGGCTTTAGTCTCTTTGGCCCCTTTTGCTGTTTTGTTACCCATCCCAAAAAAGGGAGCTGTTTTTGCTGTTCAAAACATACAAAATAACAATCCTGGCACAATCTGCCAGAAAGGTATTTTTCAAACACAATGCTATATTATGTCTATATTATGTGCCACAGGCATAGCAGGTGACTTATGAAGATATTTTAGGGTACAAGCTTTGCCAAGATAATGTGGGAAGACCGTGTACACAGAGACACCAAAGTTTTACATACATCTGAAAATGAGTTATCCCTGAAGTGAGCTGACTGCAAAACCACTTTCAGGTTTGATTTGAAAAGGAAATCACTGGTATACTCCAAAACAAAGTCTGTGAGTAAACTACCGGGTATGTGCTGTAGCTGCCCTCTTGTTGGAGAGTAGAAATGAGCCAAGACAGTCTCCTTGTTTATCACAGCATGAAAAGGGCCCTGGTTTATTCCTCTTTACAGCTCAGCCATCCTGACTCCAACCATTCCCTGACTCTGCCTGCAGCAAGCTCCTGCTGGAGGTTTCCCCTGCAGCCTCTGACTGCTGCTTATTTCCTGCTGAACTCTGACTGCAGGGATTGGTTTGCAGACCCTGACTGCAGCTTTTACCCAGCCAGACTGTGACTGCAGGGATTGGTGTGCAGACCCTGACTGCAGCTTTTACCCAGCCAGACTGTGACTGCAGGGATTGGTGTGCAGACCCTGACTGCAGCTTTTACCCAGCCAGACTGTGACTGCAGGGATTGGTGTGCAGACCCTGACTGCAGCTTTTACCCAGCCAGACTGTGACTGCAGGGATTGGTTTGCAGGCTGTGACTGCAGGGATTGGTTTGCAGGCTGTGACTGAAGGGATTGGTTTGCAGGCTGTGACTGCAGCTTTTACCCAGCCAGACTGTGACTGCAGGGATTGGTGTGCAGATCCTGACTGCAGCTTTTACCCAGCTAGACTGGGACTGCAGGGAGTGGTGTGCAGATCCTGACTGCAGCTTTTACCCAGCTAGACTGGGACTGCAGGGAGTGGTGTGCAGATCCTGACTGCAGCTTTTACCCAGCTAGACTGGGACTGCAGGGATTGGTTTGCAGACTGTGACTGCAGGGATTGGTTTGCAGGCTGTGACTGCAGGGATTGGTTTGCAGACTGTGACTGCAGGTTCCAACAACAGGCTCTGACTGCACACCCAGACTGACCTCACAGCAGTGATTCTCTCTCCTGTTTTGCCCAGGCCTTCTGGATCCTTCCTCCAGGTTCTTCTTCAGCATGTCCCTCTTCCAAATCTTCCGTCTGCCCAGCCAACCCACCCCTTTTATCACACTTACCTTCATTGGTCACAGCTGTGACCCATTAAGGGCAAGGCTCTCCCTCTTCTTTTGTAATTGGTACAACTGTGACTTATCAGGGGCCAGGTCAGCTGTAATCCTCTCTGCTAGACCTACAGGTGTGCACTGTGTATGTTAGTGAAACAGGGTCTAGTGAGTCTTTGGGAAGAGTCAGGACCTGGGATGGAAATGTGACCCTGCTTCCAAGCATAAGCATTCCCCTTTTCTCAATTACAGTCCATTTTTACCCACTAGTGTCTCCTTGCCTGACTTTTCTACATGCTTACACACAACTGTAGAAAGAAAAGATTCAGGATACCCCTTTTCCTCAGCTGCTTGTTACTATCCACCAGCAGCAAGACGCAGCACAGACCAATCTAAGTGGCCACTGCTATCCTCTGGCTCAACTTCTCTGATTTGTCTCCCCATTCCCATAGTAATTCCATGAAAGCCAAAGATTAGTGCTGCAGAACCAATGTTCCTTTTCTATCCCTTTCCAGTGGCCTGTGAATGAGTTCACTGCAAACCCCATCCCATCCATGTGTGGTAAAATATAACTGAACAATATTTGAAGGACCTTTTTATGTCTTTAGATGGATGTCAATTTTAATACCATTCTTTGTGCAAATGAAACTTCCAACACAAAGAAACCTCGGAAGAAACGAAACTTAAAGGACACAAAAGTGAAATGAACAGACCATGTGTCATACCCTGAGGAATTTTGGCTCAGTGCTACAAGCATCTTCCAAGAAAATTAAGCATCAAGCATTAAATCTGGCCTCCCACTCCACCACACTCAAACTCAAAGTATGAATTTTGTAACTGAGTTACCAAGGGAAGAAATTTACTACCAAACTTTCAGCATCACCTTTGTACTTTGTGTACTTTCAGGTTGCCTGGGAACCTGTTGAACTGTTGGCATCAATTAGAGAAAGCGTAAAGCTATTCTTCTGCCTTATGAACCATCCACCTGTCTGGGAGAGCCAAATAATAGACCATTCTGGACCTGTTTGTAACCCCAGAACCCCTCCCAAATAAGGAGTATTTCTAAAGATTTTTACTCTTTTACAACCTCCTTGTATTACCAAAGTGATGCAATTTGGATGAGTCCAATACAGACTTAACTTTTTCAGGTGCATTTTAAGCTGGTGAAAGCAGAAATGCACTCCACCACACTTTGTGGTGGATTTATTTATCACTCAGGCCTAATGAATTTCTCCTCTCACTGAGCAGCATTGTGACACAGGAGGTGTGACTGACACCCAAGAGGGCTCCAAGCATCACCAGTTAGTAACCTCAGACTGCACTGACCTCTTCTCTGTACCCTTCCCATGGGCAGCTTCACACAACACAAACTCCTCCTGTGCAGCCTTTCCTCTGCAGGACCAGCTGGCTCCTTCCTATGCCTTACACAACCACCCTGTTTATCCCCCATGGAGCATCCTACCTTACCTGCCTCTTGCAGGACTGCTTGGCCCTTCCTCCTCACAGCACAGCCAGCACACCCCACCTCCCTCTCAGCCAGCCAACCCACCCTTTTATGACACCCCTTCTCCCTGGACACAGGCTGTGACCTCATGAAGGGCAAGGCTGTTCCCACTCTTTGGCAATCAGCAGAGTTTATTCTTTGGGGGAGATTGCCTTCAGTGCTGCCCCTATTCTCTCACAATCCATCCTCCCACAGCATTGCACTGATTTTTTTTAGCTATATAACTAGAATGAGACTTAACAATGTATGCTGTCCAGTTCCAGCAATTTAGGGAACATACTTGTTTAAATGAAGACAGAAGAAAGGTAGGTGATTAGTGTAGAAAGCAGCAGCATCTGAGAAATCATTTTAAAACTCTGATTACAGCCATGATATGTGTGGAGGCATAGTGAAAGAAATTGACTTATATGGCCAGTTATAATATATTTCACCTAATGGAGGAAAAGCTGAGTCAATGAACAATTTTGTATCACCGTTATTGCAAAATGATTACAGCCCCCTTTATCACAGCTGTACAATATGCTGACTGAACAGGAAAACGTGCAGTACACACAGTGCAGTGATTTCCACCACCGTATAAGTAAATGTCAGACTTGTTCCATCTATTCAGTGATTTTCTTAATGAAAACGTCAGCATAATGCTGGCATTTTCCTCCTTTCATTTAATTCCTGCTCTCCTCTTTCATCCACTATTTGACCTTTGCACGCACTTGGTAGCTTGCCCAAGGTGCTGTCACACCTTCATTGCTCCTCTCTAATGGTCTTTCACGGCCAGATTCAGACAGGATACTTGGGAAGGAAGTGCAGGGCCCTGTTCCCAGCAGGGTGGTGAAAATCTGAACGCTTCACTACTTTAGGGGACTTTTCACTTCTGCTCTGAAAAGACCAACCAACGATTGTTTACCAAAATTAACCTGTGCAAATAGCATCCTGCTACAGTGGTCTAAGGCTCAGGAGAAGCAGGCACAGCTATTGCAGCAGCAGCACAGGAATACCAAGGGCTAGTAACTGTTGAAAGAGTTAGATGACATGGGGAATATGTTTTCTCTGCACAAAAGGAAAGTGGTGACACAGTTTGAATGAGGGGAGCCTTACACAAGACAATGACAAACAGGAGTAACTTGAGTTTTTATGTGATAGGAGCAATCATATCCCATATTGGCCAGTTTTGGTCACCACAACACAAGAAAGATATTAAGCTAATAGAGAGGATTGAAAAGAGAGCAGCAAAGATGATGAAGGGGCTTGAGGGGAAACCATATGGGGAACAGCTGAGGTCACTTGGTCTGTCCTGGAGGAGGCTGAGAGGAGACCTCACCACAGTTACAACTTCCTTGTGAGGTGAACAGGAGGGGCAGACACTGATCTCTTCTGTCTGGTGACAGTGCCAGGACCCAAGACAGGCCTGAAGTTGTGTCAGGGGAGGTTTAGGTTGGATATCAGGAAAAGGTTCTTTATCCAGAGGGTGGTCAGCTGCTGGAATGGGCTCCCCAGGGAAGTGGTCACTGCACCAAGCCTGACAGAGTTAACAGAGTGAATCACACTCTTGGGGACATGGTGTGATCCTTGGGGATGGTCCTCTGCAGGAGCAGGAGCTGGACTCAATAATCCTTGTAGATCCCTTCCAACTCAGCATATTCTCTGATTCTGTGAAAATCAGGCCATGTTAGTTACATTTACAGTACCGTGTTGCACAGAAAAGACTTAATAATACTCTTGAGCTGGTAGTTGCCCTGAGAGATCAACAACACTTCACCTGGATATATATTGTTTCCAGTAGAAATACAAACTAACCATCGTTTGAGGAGCTGAAATAGGAAGAAAGACATTTTTTTTTTTTTTTTTAATACACATCCTGATTGTGCACCATTTTTCCTGGTGATCTGAGGTGATTTGTCTCCACTGTGCTGTGCTTAGCAGCCTCTTGCATGTATTAGCCAACAACTGACCTCACAACAGAGCCAGCAAAGAAGGGCAAGGAGTACAGTAAATTCTGGAGTCACTTGAAGAAGGAATTAGTAAAAGTTGACCAAATCCAAAGCTTCCTTCCTCAGCAGTGCCATTCTGAGGGTTTGCTCTCCTTCCAGGGTCTCTACACTCTCAAAGACCAACTTTCCATCACAGAAACTCATTCCCCTGCCTCCTGGAATGAACACAAGAACAGATGCAATTACCTTTCCTACATCACCCTCCCACTTCTTTATGATATTCTTTTACATTGCGTATGGGTTAAGAAAGGAATGGGCTAAGTACAAGAACAAATAGTTCACAGCTAGTGGATTTCACAAGGTTCAGCAAGAGCCAGGCCTGTCTGGGCTACACAAATACCTTGGCTGATTCTGTGCTATGACAGTTTGCTGGTTTATCTACATGCAGAAACACAAGGATTCCTGCCTTGGACAGAAAATAGTTACTAGCAGCATTTAAGTCTAAACCAAAGATAGATAACCTGTTTGGGGAACAGAACTATCAGCTATTTAAATCCCCTTCTGCATGGCATAACAAAATATATCTCATAAAAACAACTAGGTTATCAATTTGACAAGTTTCTTCTATGCCACAAGTCTCTTACTGTTAGTCAGGTCTCTACCTGTAATACCTATAATCAGCTTTTCTTCACAAAAACACAGAAAAAAGAAGTTGAAATGAGGCATGCAGCAAAGTATTGAACATAATAGGTGGGCTAAAATAGTTAAAGTTTTAGCTAGATATTTTTCACTTTTATCAGTTCACTGCATGCTGAGAAAAAACAACATACAAAAGAAGGAAAAGTATTTCACATGCCATAGGAAAATGTTCACAATCTGAAAAAAAAGAGAGAGCAAAGGGATCAGCAGATGACTGCAGTAGGCTCCTCTCTGCCATGGACAAGAGCACACAGGCACCTCAGCAACAGCTCAGCATCCCTGAAGTTTAGAACACAGACAACTTCTTTAACCAACTTTAGACACCAGTGATTGAGATTTTTGGCCATGTGCTCTGTACAGAAGCATAATCGAATGACAAAGTTCTGCAGTAATAAATGACTCCCTGTAATGGTGAGTGCTGCAGAGCAGATTGCTTATTTCTGGGAGTGAAAGATACAGCACCCGTTCAAGGATAATCTGATCATACATCACCAGGAATTCCAATGCCACAAAAGACTAAGCAGAGCCTTGGGATTTCACCAAGAAGAGGGCCATAACTAACCTCACACAATCTAATGATGAAGGAGATTCACTGCAAGCTGATTTACTGTTATACAACCTTCTCTTGTCTCGCCTCATCTTAAGGAACTGAAATGTTTTCCATAACGGGTCATAAAGCCTGTGTTTTCCCCTGCAGCAAAAGCCAACAGGTTTTATTTTGTAGGAAGGAAAGCTGCACGAGCACTCTCAAACTAAGAAAACAAACCACTCCTTTCAACTAAACAAAATCAGTGCAGTAATACAAATTTCCTATGTCCTCCATGAGAAAACGTTCTTTATCAAACCCTGCAAAATCAACATGAAAAAGATGATCTGATTGTAGTACATCCTTAAACCCACCAGTTTTTCACCAACTCCTATTTTGTTAGATCGCATTCATTTTTTGGAGAGGCAGGCTGCACTGTCATGGCAGTGAATTTTACACATGGAGAAGTTTTTTATATAAAATATTGCCTCTTTTCTTTGGTAAAACTGAGTTAATGGCAACCAAGATACCACTTGGTTAAACAATATATGAGGAAAGACAAAAGGTGCAAGTCTTACCACCATTGAAAAGAGAGAATTTGAGAGAGCTTTCTGCATCCTCCAGAAGACGAAAATGCATAAACAGTTGATTTTAAATAGGAGAAAAAATTAGGAGAATAACGTCCTGGTAGATATAGAGAAAAGTTGAATTATTTCACAAGTGATATTTCCATAGAAGGTTTTCAAAGGAAAAGAGTGGAGCACACACTTTTCCCTCTCCTTTCAGAGTCTAGGACCATTATTCTATAATGATCAAAGGGAAAGTACAAATCTCAGATAATTATAAAACTGTAATCATCACCATTTGGACCTGGATGGACATTTTTTTGTCAGGAGATGTGTTGCCATTAGATTTAATCTATGCCCTATTTCATTCAAAATAAGCAAGTTTGCTTTCTACATTCAGAAATTCTTTTTTTCTTTTTCTTTCATTTGTACATTTACCAAAGTTTATAACCTCTAATTGATAGCTGATCTTTTTAAAGCTGCATATTTGGCATTGCCAGCTACATAATGCATAAGTTACAGAGTTTTTCAGGATCAAGTTAAATATTATCCAACCTGTACAGGCAGACGGAAAGTTTTTAGTCTGTTGTAACTCAGGAGGCTTCTCTAATTGTCACTCCTGCCTCTGTCCTGAAAAATAAATAACTACTGGGTTATATTTCTAATTCAAACTTGCTCTTTCCCATCTGTTTGTTATCCTGTGACATAGTTGATCAAGACTGCCTGTATGTCTTTAGTTGTGAAAAAATGAAAAAAAAAAAATCATCAATTTTTTTATTTTCTTTTTTCACCCAGTTCAAGATACAAATAATTCAGTTTTACATGCTCCCCCTCCTCTTTATTCTCTTTCCTAATCCTGTATAATTTTACATAGTTTATACACTAAGAGAAAGGATAGAATTTAAGAAGTTTTAATGACTGAGGAATTTTTGAAATAGCTGTTTCTACTTCAACACATTAATGATATTTGCCTACGATAATTTTTCCCCATACTAATTGTTCACCTGACTAACAGCTTGCTAGTTAATTCAAGTAGTTTATTCTGTTTTGTTGTTAGAGCCCCAAGTTCTCTTTTAAGATATTATAGAATTACCTATGAGCAATCCTGTAAAGTTTCAAATATAAAGCTTATTACCATTTAAAGTAGATAACCTTAGGTAGTTAGAAGAAGTGATTTTATGACACAAGTCAAATAATTTTAGCAGAAATTAAGGAAACAGATTTTTTGAAGTACCATAATTTTCATGAAAATTCCCCATGTTTGAAAGAGACAGACTGAGATCTGCACTTCATATCTTCTTTTCCTCTTGCTTAAGAGGTTGTGCTTTACCCATTTATAATAATAGGCCACTTTATAGAGTATAATTATTCTCAGTGAATCATTTTGAAGGAAAGCATAGTAAGGACCTAACAATCCATGAGTTCAGAATTTGAAAATCAAACAGTAAAATTTATTTGATAATATTTCTTTACCAAGAGAAAAGTCTTAAGTACTATTTGAGAACTTTCTTGATTACCATGTTTTCTGCTTCATGGCTAATTCTACGCCCAAACAGCCTGACTGACAACTCATGTGCTTAATGTTAAAACAGCACTGAAGTGCTTTAAACCAAGATCTAAATATTTCATGCAGATATGATCAGAAGCATGTATTCATCTTGGACAGGGAATCACATTCCATTTACAT
This sequence comes from Prinia subflava, assembly GCF_021018805.1. Taxonomy (NCBI): domain Eukaryota; kingdom Metazoa; phylum Chordata; class Aves; order Passeriformes; family Cisticolidae; genus Prinia; species Prinia subflava. The sequence continues at coordinate 8,250,994 of NC_086264.1, read as the reverse complement.
ATCTGCTTGTCTTTGAGTATATGGTCTGAAGTTCAGAGCCTTAAAAATACATTTATTTCAAAGGGTGCTGGATCTGGCATTAATGAATAACTCTGGCTGCAGTAATATGCTACTTGAAAATATTTAATTGAGGGCTGAAAACTCTGTGGAATACCAAAGCAATTTTCAGTCCAGTTTGACTGAATTCAATGGCCAAAACTTTGTAATACTTCTGGGTCGAGCAGTAAAAGAGCAGAAATTGGATGACTTGATGGCATAACCCTTATTGCAAGGAAACTAAACATCAGGATGTGTCCACATTGCCTCTGGAAGCTCAGCAAGTGGGCCCAGGGGAATTTCATGAGGTTTAACAAGACCAAATGCTGCTGAGTTGGGGCAATCCCTGATGTCAGCCCAGACTGGGGATGAGCAGATGGAGCAGCCCTGCCCAGAAGGACCTGGGGGTGCTGGTGGAGGAGAGGCTGGGCATGCCCTGGCCATGGCACTGCCAGCCCAGAGAGCCAAACGTGTCCTGGGCTGCACCAGAGCCCCGTGGGCAGCAGGGCAGGGAGGGGATTCTGCCCCTCTGCTCTGCTGAGAGCCACCTGCAGGGCTGTGTCAGCTCTGGGGTCACAGCACAGGAGGGACTGGGAGCAGAGGAGGGACACCAAGGTGATCAGAGCGATGGAGAACATCTCCTGTGAGAAAAAGCTGAGAGAACTGTTCAGCCTGGAAAAGGGAAGGCTTTGGGATGGCCTAATTGTGGCCTTCCAAGTACCTGAAGGGAACCTACAAGAGAGCAGGAGAGGGGCTATTTACAAGAGCCTAGAGTGACAAGACAAGAGGGAATGGCTTCAAACTGAAAGAAAGCAGGTTTAGATCACACTTGAGGAAGAAATTCTTTGCTATGAGGATGGTCAGGCGCTGGCACAGGTTGCCTGGAGAAGCTGTGGATGCCCCATCCCTGGAAGTGTTCAAGGCCACACTGGATGGAGCTTTCAGCAACATGGTCAAGTGAAAAATGTCCTTATCCATGGCAGAGGGGCTGGAACCAGGTGATGTTTAAGGTCCCTTCCAAGCCAGACCATTCTATGATTCCCCTCCTAGGACTTACAGTGAACACAGTCAATAAATTTGCTGCCTTGGAAGCAAATACTGGCAATAAGCAATACCAGCACACTACTGCAAGTTTTCAAAGTTAATTGAATCAGCATATAAAAATGTTTTCCCTGTGTAATAAATCTCATTATAATCAACCCCTCTATGGCAGGCACTTCCCTATGATATGCAAATTTCAATTATTTATTTAGAATATATTCAGCATTTTCATATGACTCCATTTTCTGTTTAAAAAATTTGAGAGCTGCAATAAATACCCAGGTCTCCTTTGGAAAATGTTATTAGCAACATTGTATGTCAACATAATAATGGAGCTTTTCAAATATTCAGACTACAAATATACTTTGGAAGCGAGAAAAAGGTTTCAGTCAAACTTCATTTAGGATCTTCCTGGTTAAATCTGCTATGCTGACTTCTTTAAAATATGCAACACAGCAAAAGATAAAGGTTTAAGGATATTTTACCTATTTTTTTCCCCAACATGAGAAAAACTTAATGATGTAATAATTATTTGTTTCCATTTTAAAGTTCAGTCTCAATGAACCCAAGCTGGATTTCCAAGTGTAAAAACAGCAACATCCTGAAGGAGAAATACAGACCAGGGACAGAAATGTACTGATGCCATGAATCTGTTTCTCCACCAGTGTTAAACATTCTGGAGAAAAGCTAGATGACTTTATTCAAGGTGAAAATATAAAAAGGAAGAACCAGAAAACAGATGTTATCTAATGGAGCTTTTTCACAGTTTGCTGAGTTTCTCATTGTTTCTTGTGAGACATGAAGAACATGGCAAAAAGAAAGACAAAACATAAGCTACACAATTAGATTGCAAGTTACAGAGATATGGAGTTCTTTTTATTCCCTGAGTAGCAAATGATCCCCCTCCACCACAGGTACTGTAAATATAGAACCATAACCTATGTTAATAAGACCATAACTTGTCCCATGGATTGTTACTATTTAAATTTATACAAAGCATATTTTCCTTTGTGATTCTAATCATGTAATTTCATTAGGAATGAAAGAACTTTCATGATGATGGCTGTCTCTTAAAATTGCAAAACTCAACCTCTTAATTTCTGTTCTTTTTCCTTTCTATTGTTTTTGCAGAAAATTGTATTGAATAATAGATTACTTCAACGCAGACTAGACTGTCACTAAAAATAATTTCTAAAGAATCATTAACATTTAATAAATTCTGCATGCTTGTTTATTTTGGGGGAGTCACATGGAAAAATTAAATTTATATGAAAGAAATAACTGAAATATATGTATCACGTGGTCAAAGAACTGATCAGTAAAAACATACAGCAGGAAAACAAGGATTCAGTTAAAGCAGATTAAATCATATGCCTCATCAAAATGAGGAGTGTGTAATAAAAAAACCTTATAGACAAAGCTTTTATATATAGTCACTGTATATACACCTTGAGGTATCACAGGAAGTTTGATTATAGACAGCTGAATGATGAATGTTAAACTGTGATAGAAGGATACATCACAAAAAGATAATTGGTCTATAAATAAACCCCAGCTAAGAATTGTTTGATGCCAGATTCAAATATCAGCATGTGAATGATTTGTTGCACCTATCATAGATATTTCTCCTCTTTTTTTTTCTTTCTGGCCCCTCAAATATTTAATTGCACTGTTCAAAGAGAAGGAATTCAAAAGGAGCAGGAATTGTAGGAAATGCACTGCACAAGGACAGCAGACACATGAGGATGTAGATTTCAGTCTGCCCTGATCCCACCTCTCTGGCTGTGCCTCACTGTGGCAGACACGAGCAAAATAAGTAACTGCAGAAAAGGAGAGTCTGGAAAGGACATGAAACACCATCTGAAGTTGTTTATACGGATTCTTACCGTCAGCATTTCCTATTAAATGGAGACAATTGCTCTGGGTTCTCTGGATTTCATTCTGAACCCTCCCTTGCCCAAGAAACGAAGACAACTCATAGATTTTTGGCAGGGTGGTTGATTTTGGGGTGGTTACTACCACGTTGAGCACCCACACTGCTGCAATGCCATGGGATACATCTGCCCCCTGGCAGCGCAGGGGCAGCCAAACAGGAACCTCTTCCTTAACTGCTGCAAGCTAAGAGGAAGTTTTGACTGTTGCTAGAAACACATTCTGCCAGCTGTATGGACTCTCAACTCCTGTGAAAAGTCTCATAAACTGTTTCTGAATTCCATCCCTTACATTCAATTTGGCAAGGACAACAAGAAACTCAGGGTTCTCGTTTAGGTTGGTAATATCTCTTTCCCTGCAGATGAAAGATTTGCCTGTGATTTTTGCCTTTGTAGAGGAAGCAAAGTGATTGGTTTTGTCTGCCTGTGTGGCTTTGAGGTCTGCCTTCTCCATTTCCAAACTAATCCAATAAAATAAAAAGTGCTCTGGAAAGCATGGCTCCTGTGAGAGAGGCACAGTCTGACTTTGAGAAAAAGTGTCTGCATGGAGATGATAAATGACTGACTATAATTAATTGATCAATTAATTGATTTTACAATAAAATCCAGTATTAGAAGTAGTGGCCTTAAATACACCATGACCTGCAGTTTTATCTGATAAATTATGCTCCATCAAAACCCACACTCAGCAGTTATTTATTGTGCAAAGTTCCAAATTGGATCTTCTACTTCTGAATTAATTTGGATCCTAAGTATTTTGCATTTGTATTGCCACCCAAAAGAGTTCTTGTAAAAATCATGTTTAAAAAAGGGATGTACAATATTTACAGTAGGAACATGCTTGACTTTCTATGATATTAAAAAAAGCTTAGGAAAAGGGAACAATGCTCATCATCTAAATGTCTGGTCCAGAAAAATTATTCCTGGGGTAATTTCAGGATGCTGCTCTCCCTGGATTCAATTTATGTTCTGCATCTACAATAAAGGGCAAACGTCTCTGCAGTTCCCCACTGAAATCAGTGTTGGGCTTGTATTTCTCAGTCTCACAGCTTGGAAGAATGCCATTGCAAAGAAGCACAGAAAAGGGAAATGAGCCACTGCAGAGAAAGTCAAGAGTGAAGATGCACTTCAAATCAATTTTGCCATGAAGCTGAGCTCTTGTTATGTCTGGTAGGAATGGATTTTAACAGATAGAAGAGAATAACCTCAGGGCTACTATTCTCCTAATCATACAGATTTTTTTCTTTTTTTTTTAACATTTCTGGAAAAACCAAAATGTTAAAGATTTTTTTTTTAAATATTATTTTAATGGTGTTAGATGTCTAATTAAATCTCAGAAATGTGGATCTGTCGTGGGAAAAAGATGCTATTTAAGCTATGAAATGTTGTAAACAGGTTATCTAAGTCGGACTTTGTTATTCTTACTGCTATGTTTTAATGGTGGAAGAGATGATTGAAGAGACAAAAGATGATGGAAGAGACAAAAGAAGCCTCAGTCTGATGAAGTATTAGAAAGAAATTTGAAATGGCATTTGACAACGTATCAAATAAAGGGCACAATTCAAATATTCAGTAGTGTTTAGAAGACTAGACCATTTTAAAACCCACTAAAATATGATTTTATAAGTGCTGTCCTACTGCACAGGACAAAAACTGAGGAATAAGATTTCAGAATAGCTGAAAAATCACAAGAATTGCTCATAACCACTCCAAGGCTTTTCCACAACTAACTGAAATATAGGTCATAAGTTTCAAAAAAAAAAAAAAAAAAAAAAAAAAAAAAAAAAAAAAAAAAAAAAAAAAATCAGCTTCAAATACTTACCATAAACCCATCACTGCAGTTACACACATCAGCATCTTTGAGTTCAGCTGGCAGCAGCAAACAGCTAGGTACTGTTGGCAAAAAGAGAAAGCCAAGTTTGTTGCTCCAAATTTCTGGATAATTGCTCAAAATATCCATGTCTGCAGTGTGGTTTAGAGCAGCTCCATGGCGATAATGTATTTGGGATTTGTTATCATTTGGGCAAGCATGAGAAGATAAGATCTTAACAACTATATTCGAAACATGCACAAGTTGGTTTACACTGCCTGCAGTGCTGCATTGATCCCTATCTTTTCCTGGGTTGTTTCACTAACAAAAAGGTCATAGCAAATGTACACAGAGCCAATAAGCCTACAGACATCAACTCCCCAAAGTCTTTATGTAACAAAAATTGTGTGTTGTTGATTGTGGCTTAGATGCATTGCCAAAAGAGTTTTCATCGACTCGCCATTTATTCGCGTTGCAACATCCTCAAACTCACTCCATGTATTTTTAGAGACAGATAATAAACATTTATGTGATCAAAATAAATAATACAGGACTACTGAAACATCTCAAAGGCTTTGCTATTTAGAATGCCATCAGCTCCTGCCAAGGAAGCACGCTCAGCACTAGCCACACTTCAGTTTTCAGCCACTTATTTTTGACATAATGAAAATGCCTTTTCTCTGAGTACATGGCCACTCTTCCCCTCTTACGTCAGAGTCCACAGGCTATCGAGGGTAAAAGATGTATGAGCCTGCTCTGACTGAGAGAGCCAGCAACTTAGTCAGTATGCTTCTTTTTTTAGTATTTAATATCTTTCCTGACTGCAGCAGATTTGGCGTGCTTGGAGGTTAACACTGAAGCATTTGGACCACCACTGTTTGCGTGCTGCTGAGAAAGGACAGCAATTTTTGCTTGTTCTGCCTTTAAACACATAGATAAAGAGATAGGATAAATACTTTTTTTGTAAAAAATTCCACGCATCAGGCCACTGTGAACACTCATTGCTGCTCACCAGACATGTCTGTGTAACCACAGCTGCTAACATTCCTTTGTGCATGCTCACAGCCTGCAGACTGAAGGTCCTAAAATGAAGAGGAAAGGGGAATAAACACTGAATTCCAGATGATCTGACCAGCTTCAGACTGAGGAATCTGCGGCAGCAGCTGCTTAAAGCTTTGGAAGGGATTATCTAAATAAACCTGAGGGATTCATATATTACACCATTCCTAGATAACCTATCTGCAAAGGCATTAACTAAGAGTTTGGAGCACAAGTGAAAGCACTCACCACTTCCACTTCAGCAGCCCAAAGCTTCAGCCCAGCCACATGAGAGTGCATCTGACATCAGATCTAAAGATCTGTACAGAACTGCATTGTTTCCTGCAATCAGCAGTTTTAGGCCAAATTCTATGAACCCAAATGTCCTTTTATTAAATAAAATGTGAAGCACGGGTGAATTGAATGGGAACTTTAACTAAGCTCAACAACAGTTTAAGCATTCCACGCTGGGATATGCAAAAGAACAACGCTATTCTGCGAAAGTACAAGCAGACATGTAGTGGATTAGATTGTACCAGCATCTCTGAAATTCAATCCTCTCTTAAATCATTTCAAAGACAGATGGACAACGTTTTGCCAAGTCTGCAATTTGGTGGTGATGAAATTGCCTCATGAATGTGAAGTTAGATGACTACTTAGAATTTCATATATTTGTGAGAGAACAGAGGCAGAATTATCTGAGGTCTTCTAAACTGCAAGAAAAGAGAGGAAATTGGCTACATGCTGAAGCATCTACAAAAGGACAAGCTGAATCTGTTTATAAGAATGCTGGCAGAAGATTCAAGTGCCTTACAATTTCAAATCAAAGACCTGCTGGTAGAGAAAAGCTGGAGAGAAAAAAGAGAAATCTGAAAATACACTCATAGGTTGCTTCTGTTATGAGATAGAAAAGTGGAATAGAGGAACTAAGAGAGGAGGAGGAATATCAGGATTTTTTATATAGGTAAGTATTTCTGAGCTCAAATTTGCAAAAAAAATATTAGGAGATAATAGAAAAAAAAAAAAACTGTGGTAAATACATTTGAAAGAATCCCCTGATATATGAAATAAAAAATAAATTACAGGCTATTTAGTTTTCTATGATAACAAGGATATTTAAATACTTAGTGGTTATATTTTGGTTTGAGGAGTTTGTTAGAATAGTTGCAGCATAAGCTGTGCAAGCTGCTTGTAGTTCACTTTGCCATACCACCCTTCAGTAGTTTTGTGTTTTGTTATATTTAAAGGAAAGGCTTTATAACATATTTTCCTCCAGTTGGTTTTAGTCTGTGCAGAGAGTACCTGTGTAAAAGATGGCAACATTGGTAGATAAAGGAGCTAAAATGCACTTTTATCTATATAATAGTACAAAAATCTCATTATTTTTGATATGCTATGCTGGGCATATTTCTGCAAGGGAGCCAGGGAAAGAAGGACATCCCCAGACATCTTCTTGTTTGGAACATCAACATCCCTGCAGTTACTAACCCTTAATAAGAGCACACAAAAATGGCAGATCAGTCCTGAAGAATGGGATGAAAAGAAAAGCCTAAAAACAATTTTTTAAAGGACTCAGACTTCTGAAATAGATGTGACTTTGGACTTCATCTCTGTGATCTAAGAACTTTCTGTTTGTTGTCTCCTTTAATAATAAGGCTTTGCAAACACCGACTAACTGGTTTCAATCTGAAATTTTATTTCTGCACTTAATTGTCTCAATTTTACCCTGTTTCAATGCCAGCAGGAGAAGAAAAATTGACAAGGTGGTGTTTAGGCCTTTAGACTCTCATTTTAGAGCTCAGGGCATGTTCACACGCCCGCTCGTGGTATGCTTGACCCACAGGTTTAACCACTGCCTCTGCAAAAGCCACTCAGTGGTTTAGCTGACTTCATGTGATAAAACTAAGGCACTTGACCAAAAGTCTATCCTAAATAACCTCTTGAATAATCCCTGAATAAACAGTGGATCTGTAGATTATTCTGTATAAAAGTACAAATGAGTAAAGTTATAATATGGCCCCTTTACATGCGTAGTCCAGTGTCTTGAGGACATTTTATTGGTGCTACGTCTGGAAACCTTAAAGAAAGAAAAATTCAGTCTACTTCTGAATATAGGGATCCTAGCATCTTCACAAGGCTGTGAAATCACCTGAAATCAAAAAATGAATCCTTTGAAAAGTTATTTGTTGTTCTTGGATACAATAATCTTGGGTAGTGGCCTTGTGCAGGTATATGTGTGTCCAGATCCACCTCAGCCTACCTGCAAAGGAGTTCAACCCCCAGCTCCCCTCTGCAATGTCTCAGCCAGAAAACAGGGCAGCCTGGATCAGAGCAGCACAGAATGATTCAGTCTGTCCTGTAATAAATATCTGGACCTGCCTACTTTCATCATCCTCAGTGGGCAGCAAGAACAACGTCTGGTGATTCACGAAACATCTGTGACACATTTTTAGAACTTATTTCACCCCTCTCTGCTTTCTTTCATTACAATCTTTGTCTTTGCTACTTATTTTCATTTTACCTGTCACAAAACTGGAGCAATAATTTCAGATTTTGCTAGTCTCAGTTTTTAATCTTTGCCTTACTTTCCCATCCTTTTGCGTCAGAGCACAAACACTTGTCCCACCCCCCAGCCTCTTTAACTAAGGTTTTTCCTCTCTATTTAATGTTTTTACACTCAGAAATAGCACTCAATGTCCTGCCTTGAACTGCCAGCTCCCTTCAATCCACCTAAGTTACTCCTGAAATCAGTCCCCTTTTGGCTCTGCACGATGATGATTTTCTCCTGCTGTCTTTCTTCTTTGGATCCCTCTAGATTTTATTGCAGTTCTTGGTGAGAAATCCAAAATACTTTTTATTTTGTCTTCTTCACTCTTGCCTTTAAATTATCTCAGGCTAACCTTACCTGCAAATTTAAATTTAACTACCTTTTTAAAGTGACTAACAGCCCTACCTCAGTATCCCAGACCCACTGCCTCCTTGTCTCTCTGATATCTTTTTATGAGTGACCAGCTATCAACGTCTCAAATTCTACAAAATTAAAACAGGCATCTTGACATTCACTTGCACCATTTTTTAATCTGACTAATCAGCATTTCACTGCCATGTTTGTTTATAAATACAAAACATATTTGTTTTCCCCCCACTTACTAAAATACTGCTGCAAAGACTGGTCTTCTACTACAAAGTTGTACCCATGTTACCACTCTCTTGTCATTCTTCTACCCCTGTGTCATATTTTTCTATGAAACACAATCTATTTGTGTTTAATCCCCATGCCAAGAACATCATGGCCCCATCCAATTCCCCAATCAGCAATTTCCAGTAATTCAGCAGCAGGAACTCCAAATGACTTCTCGTCTCAATCTCCATATTTTAACTGCTCTACCTCTCAGGTGACAAAGTAAAAATATCCCCTTCATTCTCCACCCCATTCATAACTAATATTTCCCTTATTGTGAAGCCTTGGAAAGCCTGATAGTGCATCTTGTTAAGGTCTGTGACTGCAGGACACCTTGGCAGTGATTTTCTTGTGCACTGCACTTTTTAGTACCTGGTATTTCATTTTACTCTTGGATCAGCTGGGCAGGGATGTTCATTGTTGCATCCATGTAGGGCATGGCCAAATGCACAATCCCACATTTAAGGTGCTGTGTGGGGATGTTTTCATGGGGGGGACACCTGGCTGATTCTCCTTGCTCATTTTCCACAGTGGTCCTTGTCCAAGTTCAAAGATGGTCCTAAAATGTCTCATGGGAAGGAGAGGGGGAATTAGAAGGAATTTTTATAGTGATAGAGACCTTCATAATGAAGATAAAGTCTGGAGAAATGACACAAGTTGCACAGGACAAAATAGAAAAGTCAAGTGGAGAATCTTTTCACCAAGAGAAAAACTGGTCTCCCAGAAGGGCTTCTAGCAAAAAGTCACTTCTTCCTTCTGCTCCTCTCCCTGTCCTAGCCCTGCCAATGGGAGCTGTTCTAAAGGCAGGAGTCACACTCATGTTCACAGGTTGAAAACTGTGAGGAGCAATGCAGAACTATTGTCATAACCAGGGATGAGGAGCTAACAAAACTATTTCTGTTCTAGACAAAGGTAGGTATGTAAATATTTTTTTAGTGGTTTTATTCTAAACTGATGCACCTATCAATACTGTTACTGCTACTCCAAGCAACTACAAAATCTGTCCAATTCTTTTCAGTGTAAATTTCTCTGACTCTTTTCATCTGGATTTACAGGATCGGTGTTGCCTCTTGAGTTGCTCTCCATTTTGAACTGCAAGCTTAAGGTATTTTTAATACACTTTGTAAAATGGTATTTGCAGTAAAATGGTACTTGGAAAAGTAGTAGGAATATGTCACAGAAAGCAAGCATGTTTATACTGAATTACCTGATTTCTGTCTTTTGTGATTCTGCATATTTAGCATCATTTGGTTTAGGATTAAAGACCAGCAGAAATGACTGCTAAAGACTTATAAGTACGTTTAATCCTATTTTATACTGAGGCCTTTATTGAATCATGTATTTTAAGTTACACTCATGAGAAGTGCAGAGAATCGCACACTGAACTGGTCTTATATAGCAGTTAAAAGCCTTCTTCAAATGCTAATCATTTATAATTAGTCTACTTCAATTAGTAATGAACAAATTGCCCTCTCCAAGAAGAGAATATATTCCATGTGCTGATTAAAAGGGAAGAGTGATCTTCACATTCTGAAGCAAATGATTGATGTGAAGCAAAACTCTCTCACAATTTTGTTCTTTTAACTCTTTGATGAACTGATCAACAAAGGCAAGTTTCCCAAAAGTCTTAGAAACATTATTAGCAATTCACATAAAGAAAAGCACATCTGTGTTCATACGTTCTCACTTTAAATACATCCTTACTTTAGCTCTATTTTATGCCATTTACTAAGCAGGTGTTATATTTCCTCTTCTTTTTTTCACAAGGAAGCAGCTTTTAATTGGCTACTTTCTAATGTGGGGGAAAAAAAAAATCATAAAGCAATTGGCTGGTTGGGAACTGATTGTCAGGCAGTTGTCCCAAAAAGCCTTTGGGCAGGAATAGAGGCATCTTACTGATTCAGTACAACTTCAATCACTAAACATTACACAGTTTAGGAGAAAATACCTATGTTGAATTTTGATACAGGACTGCTTTTACTTGCTCGGTGTCTATTCTAAATAGCCCAGACAGCGTTTACTGGAAGAGTGGTTTTGCTTAGTTCTAATATATGAGTTCTTCAGGCAATAGTGTGCTTCAAGCATATGCAAATCCATAGTTTTGAAACACCTATTCTGAAAAGGGGTAGGAACGAGGGAAAGAAAATTGAATAATTCATTCAGAAAGTAAGTTTCTGCTTTCTGCTGATATGCCAACTGGTAAATTAGAGAAAATCAATGTTCTGTTCTTTATGTCCTTTTATTAGGTGTTCTGCTTCCAGATGTTTGGAGTGATCTTGTATAACTGGGGTTTTGTTCGTTGGTTTTGGAGGCATTTTTACTTTATCAGAAGTGTGTGGGGGGTATTAAGTGAAAATGTACAGGACAATGCTACATGTTAAAAAGTAGAGAAAACCCTTCTCACTGATATGGTTGTGTAGGCAAATGCTGTAGGACCTGTAAGGAAAATATTAACAAAAAGATTGCAAATGGAAAAACGCAGACCTGACAAAACGAGATAAATTTCTTCAATGACAAGTCTGTCTCAATAAGAGCAGCTGAACTAGGGGGAGAGTTTTTCTTGTAAAAGTAATGGAATTTAACAGAGATTTCAGGGGTTTTTTTCAGTTTTACCTTCCTCTCACCAAACAAAGCTGCATTCAGCTCCTCCCCTAAGGACCCGTGGCATGGTCTGTGCAGGAGGAGGTGATATTTCCTCCCAGCCACCTCCACAGGCATTACTGCCCTTCATCCAGGGAGGCAGGTGAGGGCACTGAAGCATGGCTTGGAATCTGATATGAACTGAAAGCATTACAATGTTGTAATATAATTTGAAAGCATGTTGACATATTAAATTGTAATCACTCCCTCTATATGGGAATAGGGAAGAGGATATCTTACATTACATGAACATACAGCTATAGCACTAATTAATTCCCTGATTAAAGCTATAGATAACTCCATGAAATATTTAGCAATAGCTCCACAGATCATTTACCAAGTATCTGGAATTCAGACAGCAAAACAGAGTTGCTCTAGGACAATGGTTAGTTATCCTGTTAGTCTGCTTCTTCTTTAACTATCAGCTACATTAGTAGCATTATTATGAGTTCACAGCAACTCCATAAATGTTTTATCAGACTTGAAGATCATTATCCCATAAAACACCAGTGCAAGCAGCTCTCATTTTGCTCACTTAGCCCTTTGTCCTAATTCACTTGAAGACTTAATGATTCTGAAAGAGTTATTTATTGTGTCCAAGAACAACAAATAACTTTTCGGAGGATTGTTGTTTGATTTCAGGTGATTTCACAGCCTTGTGAAGATGCTAGGATCCCTATATTCAGAAGTAGACTGAATTTTTCTTTCTTTAAGGTTTCCAGACACAGCACCAATAAAATGTCCACAAGACACTGGGATACACATGTAAAGTGGCCATATTATAACTTACTGATTTGTACTTTTATACAGAATAATCTACAGAGCCACTGTTTATTCAGGGATTATTCAAGAGTTTATTTAGGATAGACTTTTGGTCAAGTGCCTTAGTTTTATCACATGGAGTTCATTTTAACTTCTTCCCTAGACATTATACATGACTTTTCTGAAGGAGCAAGTTTAGGAATTTACTCTCTTGGGCAAACAAAACTGTATGTGTTATGATGTTACCTCCTCCACCTTTAGAAATGTAACAGTGAAATAAGGAAATAAAGATACAATCTATTCAAAGAAAAAAATCTGTATTGTTCTAAGATTGGCCTTCTCTCTGGCCTCATGATGTGAATACTGTTTTGTTTGACAGAAAATGTAGCAGTACTGTGTAGTATTACCATCAGACTATTAATGGGCTTCCAGAGCTGTCATCATTAGTACTAATTCTGCACAAATGAAAAATAATTACCCAGGAGCAAATCAATTTTCCACCTATAACACACAATGTACTCTGAGAAGAAACAGGAAAAATATTTTTGTAAAATGAAAGTTTGTAATAAAAATTGAATATTTTATTTAATGAAGGGACTTTTCATATAACAAAAACTCTCCCAGCACCAGCTTCAGAATCCATGTTTTGTTTCATTAAAAAACTGATATGTAAAAAGGAAATGTATGTACATGAAATACTCAGTAGACATGAACTCTGTATGTTCTGTAAACACGAGACAGGAAAGAGACCTGTTCCAAAGAATTAGTGAAAATACGCAGATTTCAAAAAGCAGTCTGGTTGCCTGGGAGCTCAGTGATAGAGAAACTCAGAATAGTTTTACAAGGTTCATTCAGAAATAGATAAAAATTTCTGATCTAGAAAGAACCAAGATAGATATCAACTATACACAAATATAATCAGCTGTTCAGGCATGCCATAAGGATGTTCCCTTATCTTGGGAACATCTTCATGGCAAACCTTACGGATTTTTTTTGTGGCAAAACATCACAGAATACCTCAATACAGCTGGAAAATTTGTCTTCATATCTAAACCACAGAGAAGTAAACACCTAAGGAAATACTAAGGATGCAACAGGAGGGATTTTTGTGGAAAGAAGAATTGGAAAGAAAATTATTTCTTCATTGGAGTGATACTCTAGAAGTACAGCTAGCAGTTTATTGAAAAGGAGGTGAGAACAGAAAAGAAACTTTTTTTGATAGTAAGTTCTGGATTATGGAAAAATCTTTGATGGAAATTACATCTTCTGAAATTCAGACTAAGCAGTGTTAATGTCATAAAGGATATACTGATGGCAGCAAAGGAGCTGGAAGAGCTTCTAGTATTTTTCCTCTCCTTTCCTAATTCTTTACTCTTATTATTGACAGCATGAAGTATTCCTATTTTTTTAATGCTATTTCTATAGTAGGAAAAAGTTAATTCCTCATTTTAATGAAGGAACTCCTAATTTCTACAGGAACATCTTGCAGTGAGCTATCAGATATTAAAAATAAATAGTGAGAACTATCAGCATTTCCTTTAACATCTACATAAGAGCTATTTCTACAGAATTCTTTTATACACTGTAGAGATAAGCAGTCCTAGTGCCTACATCATTTCATATTGGCAACAGCTTATTTATGACCCATATCAGCAGAACAACTCACAGCCAGAGGGGAAAAACACGAAATAAAATTTGCACAAGCTAGAGTACAAATGGTAAGGTTATTAGGATGTAATTAGACATTAGGATGTAACAGAATTAAATGGACATCCAACACTGAGTTCCTGCAGTGTGGGGCAGGACGCTGTGGGGTTTTTTGAGCAGGGTGAATGGATGGAGCAGGATGCAGGGGCCAGCTCTCCCTTCTGCCTTCACACAAGCACATCCATCCTTAGCAGCAGCACAGATCTGCAGAGAAATTCAGAGGCAGCAGAACTTCTTCCCTCCAGAAGAGGTAGAAGCTGTCCTCAGGAGCCAGGCTTCTCAGAAGAATGTGCTTTGTGCTACCTTTGCTCTTGCTAACAGCCTGAGGTATGGAGAATATTTTTGGACGTTTCCAGTTACTTCAAGAATCAAACTCTCTAATTTGTCTCCTACTTGTTCCTCAGCTCTACCCGGCTGTGCAACAGACTAGCAAGAGACTCCACCATAAAGGAGCTGTCTGCTCTTTGCATAAACTGGGACTGATGATTCCTAATAAACCTGTAGTTTGAGCTGCACACACTCAGATTCAAAGATGTAAAGCCAAGGCTGCTGACTGTGATCCTATCACACAACAGAACAGTTTTCTGCCAGGATGACATTTTATATAGTTATGTCTGCTTGTCACAAGAAAAAAACTGAAAATGTAAAATAAGCAAAGAGGTTTTATTCACTTTTTGCAGCACCCAAAACTCAAATCACCTTAATTATATAGCAGTGAATTTAGGTATATTACAGAAGACATGAAGACAAATACAGCCTAAAATCAATCTTTGCAGAAGGGAGGGCCTTGATTTGCCCCTCAGACTTCAATTTAATCTCAAAGTTGTATATTCTTAGGGCAGATTTTGTAGTTCCAGATTCTCAAAGAAACGAGGCGTATTTCCTGGAATACTTTTTTTTTTTCATACTTTTTCACCACGTAAGGGAATTTTTATGAGGTTTTGGTTTTTTTTTTTCTGGTTGTCTACACTATCAGGTATCAACAAAAGCCCTTTAAAATTTTTTTTTTTTGTTTTAAAAGGGGGTGTTTAATTAAATTAAAAAAGAAAAGAAGGTGGTGGTTTTTAACTTTATGTAAATGTGTACATTAAAATGCATTACATATTTTGTAAATGTGTGTATTAAAAATGTATTATATATTTATGGAAGACAAGAGTTAACTCCTCCTCACTGCATGTTTTAAGTCAATGTTATTAATCTTGAAATGCAAAAGAAAGTCCAAGTGTACCATTGCCAACCAAAGGACTTTCTCACTGGAAAAAGGGGAAGTTGCAGGCAGCTTTTCAGATTGCCTGGGATCTCAAAATGACTTTTACATCATTCTCATCTCTTAGCCATTAATTTAAGGAGTGAGGCCAAGCAAAAGAAGATGGACACTTCCAAATCTGGATGACCTGCAGCTCTCAGGAGAGCCATCCAGGCAACCAGACACAAAATAGAGCAGACTGACACAGCTCTCATTTCAGCCAGCAGTAGGGATCTGTCTGCGTCCTGGCCAGCATCAGGATCGAGACAGTGAAAAGCTCTTTTTCTTCTCAGTCTGCTTGGTTTTGGTTTTGCTTTTGGGTTTTTTTGGGGTTGTTTTGGTTTGGTTTGGTTTGGTTTGGTGGGGTTTTTTTGTGGTTTTTTGTTTTTGTTTTGGTTCAGTTTGGTTTAGTTTGGTTTTGGTTTTGTGGTTTGTTAGTTTGTTTGGGTATTTTGTTGTTTTGGTTTTTGTGTATGTTTTTGGTTTTGCTTTTTTTCCCCCAAATAAAGCCTGCACACACTACCCAACCTGATTTTCTATTTATATCCCTATTTATTCATATATAGGTGACTCTGCAGAGCTTTCAGCAAACACATACCTCACGGCAGACACTTTGCCAGGGCACACCCTGCAGGAAGCAAAGCTCCACCAGCAGCCCCCACAGCCCTGCTCCTTGCAACACTCCTTCCACAGCCCTTCCACATTATCCAGCTGTCTTTCATTCCCCTTTGGAATGAGGTGGAGAACGGATATGGGGAAGTGACGCATTTCCAACTTGAATTTTGGTCTCTTTCAGTCTAGAGGCTGCGTGCAGTGAGCACAAACTCACACTTGACAAGCTGGAATTGCTCATGAATTGCTGTTTACACATAGCAGGAGATGCTGCTTTGTGAAGTTGAACATATTTCACTTTTGAAATATCATTGTTTACAGGATTAGAAATAATAAAATAATAGCAAGCCCAGCAGAAATAACAGAGCTTGTGTTTTCCTCTCCTAATGGGTAGATATTTATAATTTACCAACCCTGCTGTGATAATGAGGGTAACCTGCCACAGCAGAGTAAGCTCTCCAACTTTCCAACTTCCCAGCTTAGTGTTCCACTTGCTCAGGTAAGAGCTGGTTTCCATCTCAGGTGAATGGGTGCTGCTGTAGGACACGAAATGAGTCCCACAGACTCCGTGAATTCTCAGAAGGCTAGAAAGAGAGATTTAGTCAAAATGTGAATTCTTTATATACTATTTACAGAGACCAATATGATTGGATAGTAAAGTTAACACCTCTTCAACCACATTGGTCAAGCCAGAGGGCCATCAAGAAGCCCCTCCTCTAAAAAGAAATTAATAACAAAGATACAGTTAGCAAAACATCTCTTTTTGTGTACAACAAATCGTCTGGGAAAGAATTTCACTAACCAAAACATCTCAGACATGAAATCAGGGCTACAAATGTGTAACTCTCTTCACCAGCTGCTCAGCAGAGGAAGTTTGGCCTCTGAAGTTTCTCTGCAGACAATGCCACGAGGGTCTCAGTGAGACTCCTTCACACAGCCAGAGATAACTGATAAATGATAAATGATAACTGATAAAGTGTCTGGGACACAACGGGAGAAAGGACAGCAGCTGTGAAGTGTTGGGGGACAGAGAGGACCCAGCATGGGTGTCACACTGTGCAGGGAAGCTGGAAGTGGCCCTTGGCTCCTGTTTTTCTCATGTCCCTGTTATGTGGTGTCACCACAGCTCCAGTTCCCCCAGCACATCTGAGAGGGCTGACACCTGACAAGCACTGCTGAAGGTGATAATTGCTGTCTGGTCAGTCTGGCCTTGCCCCACCTCTCAGGCTAATAATATTTTTCCACCTTCTCAAGCTCCAGAACACACAAATTCAAACATGTAGCATCCTTTTCTTAGAGCTGACTTGGTCTCTGATGACTTGGAGACTGCTGGATGTCACCCCAGTGCCTACAGCTGGAGCTACTGACCTCACATACTCTTGGTGAGAAAGACCTGCATCTCTGCTTTCCAAAGGCAGAAGACTTTTAGGTGAGAAATAGCCTATATGAAACGCTTAAAGACTAAAGGGTGGTGGGTTTGGAAGGGTTTTGAGGGGTGAGTGTGTTTCAGGAGAACACAACACATTACAGACACAGTTCCATCCTATGTCTCTATGCTATTATACAGGATAATCTGGCTTTTTGCACAGGTATATTAGAGTCACTCTAAAAAAAAAAAAAATCACAATGTCTTGGTGTCCATACTACCTTCCTGTATTTCAAAATGAAAATAAGCCTCTAATCTTACCTAGGCAATACTTCTAAGATTTCCTTCTCATCATGTCCAAACAATCAACATTTCTGTAATAAGTAATGCCTTGATATTTACTAAATCTCTAAGGTATTTTTTCATGGAGTTTTCATAGCAGGGGCTGATTTATTTAATTGATGAATAGCTTTGTATGTGCTTATTTTTAATCCTACCCATTTATCTTATGAAGAATTGCTGTTTGTAATTATTCCAAAGACTTAATACCAATATTTTTAACGATAATAATGAACGACATAGCTGTTAGCAAGCCTTTTAATGTTTGTAAAACAATACTCTAATTATTCCGAATAAAATATTTACTCAGTTATTACAAAAGAGCTTGATATTTCACTTGGTCTCACATGAATACAATGAATCCAACAGGCTGAATTTCTCTTTGAAAGCCATGAGCACATACCTTTCTTTTAATCACATTCTCATACTTCAAAATCTGTAGAATACTCTTGAAGATCTCTATGTTATGAGTCAAATATGAAACACTACCAAAAAGAACCCTATAGCATTTTACCTGCTCTATCATCTTCTGCATCCAACTGTTGTGTCACATTGAGAATTTAAATTGGAAGCTCTTTCAGCCAGGGAAGGTTTTTTTACTGACTGTAAGAACAGCTTCATTGTCCATTGCTAAGGTTCCTTGTGCTAATGCACTACAAAGAATGATTATTATTTAATGAATACCTGTAGTCTCCAGGATGGTTCACTGAGGTTATCACTGTCAGTTACATTTCCTAAGCTTTATTAAAAAATTACAGGAATAGCTACTCCCTCGTTCACTAAAGAGGACAGAATATTTTACCACTTAAGCAAGGAGTGTGCATAGATACCATCCATAGCTGCAGTCTCAAGAGTTCTTAAAAATAGCAAGGAATCCATCTCTGGGTGCCTGATCTTGGCCTGTGATTCAAAATCCATTTTTAGGCCCTCAAATAGGCAAAGGAGTTTATAAAAGCCCTTATTATCTAGTCATGTCACACAAGTCACTGTCTGCCAGTGGAATCCATCAGTCCCCTATCATTGGAGATGACTCATTTCTCTTTATCCAAGTTCACAGACTGTAGAGGCTATTATTTTGATAATAGCCTTCAGGTGTTTCCATTTTGACATGTGAAGCTTTTCAAAAGACTTCTGAAGACTTTCAAGAAATATTCAAACCATCCAGACTCAAATGTGAAGACAGACTGGCCTATTGCTTTCCATTCTCCCCATCTTTCCTCTTCTGATTCTTTCAGAAAAAATTTCGAGTCAGATTTGCATTTCTCAAATTCCTTTTGACAAGTGGGTTTTTGATTTGAGAATGTAAAGCACAATTTTAATCACTTAATTTTTGGCTGGTCTAATCAATATTTTAGCTCATGAAATGATTTTTTTTTTACATGCCATGCTTGTAGGAAAACACTAAGAAAAATGAATTTCCACAATTTTTTCTCAAGTTTTTCATTTATCTGTACTTCACTACCCCACATCATTCTTGCCAGCTCAGTGAAAAGTTTCTTGATCATTAAGGAAATTGTCACCACTGCACTTGATATCGTTTTGACTAATCTCATAACAGAGGCTTCTCTGAACAAGCAATACACTTTCTCTCCGTTATTTTTAAAAAGTAATCAGTGGCAGAGCACATTTATTGTTAGAATTTTATCTCTCTGTAGCATTCATGCAATGTACAACCAACTCTGAGCAAGAACTGAGCTGTTCTGAACATCAGTGTGTACTCAAAACTGATAAAACCAGTACGGAAGTTCTTTCAGCCTGTGGAAAAGCATCAAGCAAATCCTTCATTGTGAAAAAGCACTGGAAATCTTGCCTCAAATTTTAGGGAGCTTTCCTTCATTGGCTTCTGCTGTTTAAACACGATGAGATTTCAGATTATCATGTCTATTAAACTAAATCTCACCTAAATTTTGCTTATTCTACGCTTTGTGTCTAACTGCATCTTCCCATAAAAGCTCTCAAGTGGAAATACGACTACTTGACTTTTTAGGTTGTAAGAACTTCTTTCTCTCTCTTCTATTATAGGAGAAAAAGACTGAAAAGCTATAACTGTTCATCAAATTTATTGTGCTCGTAATCCTGTAAATTCCAATTCCACTGTTGTTTTTATTGGCTGAAAAACTTACTCAGGCTTTACTCATGAATTATGTATTTAAGAACTGAGTACAGACAGGATCTTATGATCCATAATTACAAATCAAGTGTTATACAAGAACTTCTTCCTGTATCAGTCTGGTAATTCTTTCAGCAACACAGTTTTGCATCACCTGTATTAGGGTTGGTTTTTGTTTCATTTCTTTGGGGTCTGTATATTGTTAATCAAAAAATAATTAAAAATATCCTCACAACAAACTCGCATTGACACTGCTGCAGTCCCTGTCCCCCTAAACACACTTTCATGATTTTACTAGGCTAATGAGTTAATTGTTCCAAAAAAGGCTGTATCCTCTTCACTTCGAGTATTGCACAAATTTCTAACGTGGCAAGTCTACAAAACTTAAGACTGTGCCTAGATATATGCACCAGCACACCCTGTACACACGAGCAAGGAGGTGGAGAGGGGTAACAGTCCTGCAGCCCTACAGCCTCCTTAGCACTGGGATTGCTGCAGGAATGATTTTCTGAATGCAACCCAACACAGCCATTTAGTTAAGGATGAAGGTGGACTCAGAAAGCTCATTGGACAGCTGGTCACAAGAGATTCCTGTTCTGAATTATCCCCTGGGGCAGCACCCAGGTCTTGCAGGTGACAGAAAAAGCCTGAATACTTCTAACACATGTGTTTGAGCTTAAACCCAAAGTACCATGAGCTCTCTGATAAAATGAAAAAAGGGAAAGCTCCACAACCTGACAGTGTTGAATGGGAGCTCTGCATGCTGAGTATCTCAATAGGTAAAAAGTAGTTCCAAAGTTACCAGCTGAAAGGTCAGACAATGGAAACCTCTTCTTCCAACATGTTGGAGTTCACTCAACAGTCTGACAACAGCCATCTTAGATTTAGTCTGCCTCCTTTCCCAAAGGAAAAGGAGGCAGACTAAACCTTTATCTTTTTTAAAATACTATAGCTCTGTAGAAACCCAGATGGTGAACCCTTGTACTGTTCAAACAAGGAGTACACACAGCACTGTGCTGTGCTCAAAATCAATTACAGTAGCTTAATGATTAGCTGAAAAAAATGACTGATTATTTCATTATTTTATATGCAATTTATTTTAGAATCATAGGGCCTTTGGATATGTGGAAAAAAAAACGAACACCAGTTTGATGGTATTTTCAATATTCTAATTTTAGCATAATGATTTAAGGCATTTATGACTGCTTTAAACTAGAAAGCACATCTCCAACTTCCAGATCTATAAAAAGCAACAAAAAATTATCTTATTGAATGTTAGGCACAAGTCTATGACTTTTTTTAAAAAGCTTTGAATATTAATGAACAGTTTCTGAAAAATTGTTTAAAACCTTATGAAATCATAACTCAAATCACAACATTAACGAATTTGAGTTCCCTGTAATGATAAGGGTCCAAAAGATTTAGGCCTTTTAGAATTAAAAAAAAAAAGATTTAAGCTTTTAGTTTTAAAAGAAACAGAAACACTGAGAGCAAAGCTTCTCTAATGCCACTCAGGATCTACTTATTTCTAGATAACAAAATACCAGCCAAGTCTAAGATTTGCACTTTCACTCCAGATTTCTTGCACATGAACTTCTCCCTGCCTTATCAATGCAGCTACCAAAAGGCTTAGTGAGTGCAGTTGGAGGGGAGCCTCTCACTGCAGTTCTGACTGAAAACTTAATTGTTCCTGTCCATGGGTAGCAGCAAGTCATGCCTGCAGACTCGTGATAAATTTAACTGCAGAATGGGAAAAAAAAAATGTGGAATAGATAAAATATTAACCTCCATCTGTAAGAGTTAATGTGCCAAATTATATTACATGTGTTATGCATATAACTTAATTTTATTTATACTGTAAATCAAACGGCCTGATCAAAAGGAGAAATACTTTACCTGCACTTCAAGGAATACGGGTCAGTTTAAATGTGCTTAATGCTACCATGTCCCTAGCAAATTTATTTCTGTCGTTTAGATCAAAGGCATGTATTTGCAGCATTTTCTACGCCTGCTCTATAGATGCAGATATGTTACTTCCATAAGACCAGCTACAAACGCTATTGTAATTGCTCAAAAAATACTAAAATCACAGGATTTAATTCAGTGAAAGATTCTCTTTAATAAAATATTGCTGGTTTTCTCTTAAGACTGGGTCATTACTTATTCTTTTCATGCAGTTCATTTCAGAAGTTTCAAAGTGTTTGACAATAACAAAAAAATCAATTAAAAGCCCAAAGACAACACTGCAGTAACATGAAAAGAAATATAATAAAATTAAATGCAAATTTCTAAATTATTCAAATTAAAAGTTTTATAGGTATCCACATTATTAAAAAAAATAGTAAAAAACCTTCAAAGGAAGAAAAAAGGCAATAGAGGGTTTGAAGACTGATATTTAGTTTAATATCTGTAATTAGTTTAATAATTTGGCAATACTTGTGCCTCACAGGATAATAGCAGTTGTCTACAGAAATTACATATGCACTTGCTCAAAACTACAGTTCTTCTTTTAACTATCTGTGCACCAGTGCACAGCTCCCTCATGCTGTATCTACTGAACACAAATATTTTGTGCTTTTGGGATGCATTTGATCCACAAATCTCAAGGCAACTTAAACAACTGCAGCATTCGGCAAGACGAAAATTATTTTGACTTCATAGCTGGGGAAAACTGAAGGATGAAAAGC
This sequence comes from Prinia subflava, assembly GCF_021018805.1. Lineage (NCBI taxonomy): Eukaryota > Metazoa > Chordata > Aves > Passeriformes > Cisticolidae > Prinia > Prinia subflava. Next base: position 8,228,488 of record NC_086264.1, on the reverse strand, counting down.
CCGCCTTCAGACATTTCACACATTCCTGGGTGAAAATGAGAGTGCCCAAAAGCACCGAGGTGACAAACGCCCAGGGTTTGCAGTGATGCATGCAGGAGCTCCAAAGCCTCGCTGTGTCAGCAGCAGCAGTCCTGCTGCCCCCGCTCAGGTGTGAACCTCAAGACCTTTGCTCTGCTGCCTGAGTGTGTAAATGTTGGACTGCATGGTGTAGTCCCTGGCTGGACGGTGTGATTTATTCCCTGACAACTCATCGTGGCACTGGATCTAAAACCCCGCGCTGGGGAGAACCTGATGGCCTCTATTGTAACACAGATGGTGCATTTGCCATCACTGCTTCTCATGACAGCATCCCAGTTTTACAGAGTGAGGGCCCACAAACAATGGATTAAGAGCTGGATGTAAATTCACCTGGATCAAGATGCTGCACTACCCCAGAGATAATGGAGAAATTAGCATAATGAGGCAAACAAATGCTTCGGAGTCATAACTTCCCCTCCAATGCCTCTTGCAACGCTTCCTTTGCTCTGCTGAGTTCTAAAGCCATATCAGGGCTGCTGACAAGCAACTGATAAAGGAAAAGAATAAAATGCTGTCTACAAATGCTGCCTGTTCCTTTTTATGCTCTCCTCATACATGATTTTGGCTACAGAAGAGTAGGAACAGTCATGCTGGGTTAGAAAGAAATGGCCAAATCCTCCCTCCAACTGCAGTCTGGGGCTGATGCTTAGGGGGCTTGGGAGAAACAGGGTAAGGACAGATTGGTCCTGCTTAGCAAACATCTCTGCTTTTGGCAGTCAGAAGGTTAAGGATTGCCTGAGCTGCCTATCCACCATTCATCTGAAACCAAGTTCTAAAATTTAATTACAGCTTTATGAAAAAAATATTCCATCCTGCTTGTTTTAGACCTATTCCTTCAAAACAGAGAGGTGGGTTCTATTCTTTCCCAAGTAAATTGTTCACAGTCACCTTTGTAGTTACATGTTTTAATTGATCTCCCTGTGACCCTCTTTCTTGCACATTTTGTGTCCTCTGTTTCCTCAGAAGAAATAAGTCCTCATATATTTGGTAACATCCATCGCTAGTAAATACTTCCATTACTCATAATTCTCCAGCTCACCTTTACACCAGGCATTAATCATCACAACTGATAATCACTAGGATTAAGAAACAGTGACAGTCAAGTAAAAACATCTTTTTTTCTCATTTCATCAGCGCTTGGTTTCTAAAGGATCTTTTTGTGTATACTGTCAGAAATCCCAGCTCACCAGCACTACAGTCATTATACAGTAAACTCAGGAGCCAAAAACATTCCCACTCACAAGAATTCCTCTCTCTGCAGTTATTAAACTGCTGGAATTTTCCTTGTCACACCTCTGGAGCAGTGACCTGGCACTCCTTGGGCAGCACCATCTGCAGTGCAGTGCTCCAGGTTAAGTGTGCTCCCCGTGGGCATTTTGGATGCAGCTCCTCCACCCCTGGATGTTGGGAGTGTTTTATAGCCTGGCCAGATGCTGCCTGGTGGCCCCGGGGCCAGTGAAAGTGCCCTGGCACTGCTCATTGCCAACGTGGGTTTAATAAAAGCCCAGAACAAGGTTCTGCAATGTACAGCACAATTTACCTCCCATGTCCTCTCCCACTTGTTAGAAGAGTTTATATTTGATCAGCATGAGCCCACACAAACAAATCTCCAGATTTTGGATGTTCTTGAAGATATGGAGCTCCTGCATCCTTCTGCAGCCATGTAGGTCAAGCACGTGCTATTCATAAATGTTTAACATAAAGAGAGTGAGCCACAAAGTGAGAGCAGTGCTCCTACAGCTCAGTCCTCTGCCACAAATCATATTTTCCTCTGTTTTGGGCTTAAGGTGCCCTACAAATTTTTGGTCACAATTGTTTGGGGTTTTTAAAATTAAAACAATAAACTATTTAATCACAGTTTAGAAGCTCTACAGGTAGGATGCTTATTCCTCTACCAAATAATATCTTACTTTTTTATTTTAAATGATTATAAAATAATGTATTAATGTCTTTTTTTTCTCCCCAGAAAGGAGGTCAGAGATAATATATTTCTTCTACTTTAAAAATTAAAACCTTAAAAAAAAAACCCAACCCAAGGCCTTTCCTACATGGGGTCTTTCCATGCAGCCCTTTATTAAAATGTGCTTCAGCATAGTGTCCTTCCTCACATTTTCTTGCTTTACCCAGCTGATCATTCAGGTTTTCAGCAGTATCCTTAAAGTCACACAGCATTTCATTGAACTGAACTGAGGGCTCATTGAATAATGAATTCTGCTCTTTGTGAGCTTTCTCATCCAACAGTTATGATATTGACGGGTTCCATTTCCAAACCTAACCACCTCTTATTGAAACACAGTCTTTTATGCAATTTTTAGGTGTTAGTGTGAACATTATTTCTACTCTATTTTTGTGCTTTTCTTTGTGTTTCTCCCATGCCTGTTGGTTTATGTAGAGTTTGGCTGCTGCACTGCTCCAGAAAGTTCAAAAAGCTCCAATTTTGCTAAGCTCTGCAGAAAACTGACTTGTTCAATTTAACTTTGGGTGAGATCCATCTCACTAACTTTGGATAGCTGCAACATAGTCATTTGAGTCTGCATTAAAATGTCCCTGCTAAGTTTGTGGAGACAAAAAGGCATTTTATGAGACAGGATACTCCAGTCCTGTGAAATCACAAGAACCAGCTAAGACCCAGACTTTTAAACTCTAGCCATCTAAAATTAGCTGAACTAATTGTGTTTCCCTTACATATCTTTTTGATACCACCTCCCTCATAAGCACATGAGGAGAGCCAATTCTTTGATTGCCCTGAAAAGCAACAGCAGAACAACACTCGAGAGCGCAATGTGTTGTATTTTCCCAAGTGATTAGCAGTCCATGAGTGCCAACCTGCAAGTGCAAATCATATTCAATTACCATCAATCTAGAGCAGAAAATAAGGACATGATTGTTCACAGAGGTTTAGTGTGTAATTCTGTCTTTTTCAATGATTTCTCCAGAACATCCTACACACCCTATGAAAATCTTCCAGGCAATTAATTTACAGTGTGGTCTAAAGAATGAAATTGTCCTCTTTGATGAGCTATGATCAAATGCAGCCTAAGATGGAATGGATTTCAACCAGCAGCACGAAGGAGGAAGTGGTAGTAAGAGACAGCAAAGTTTGCTATGTGCTCTGTTCACATTCAATCAATCGTGCCCCTGCTCTGTGACTCAGTTTATTCTTGTGCAGACAAAGAATTCATATTTTGCGGGGAAAAAAAAAAAAAAGCAAAAAAAAAAAGCAAAAAAAAAAGCTGTGAAGTTTTATGGCACAGAATTACACTTTGCTTTTAAATGCACAGAAACTTCTGTTTGTTTCGCATCTGGAACTGAAATCAGAGTTCAGCCCTTGAGAATCATGTAAATAATTTGAGACTCTCAGTTTGAAAAGGGCTAGGAAGGTGTGCATTAATATTTAAACTTGTTTTGCATGGCATTTTCTGGGACATGTTTTCTAATCATTGACATTATCCAAACATGCCACATTTCCTCTTTAGCAAGGTTTTACTGTGGGATTATCTTGATTGATGTGGATAACAGCATTGCTGTGAAGAGAGGTTTTTTATGCATGCACTCCAGTTTCTGTTAACAACTGTAAAGATTAAGGGTTTATACAACAGGTATTAACAGACTTTCCTGTTATTAACAATTTAGGTCAGTATTTTGCTTTTTATTTTATGCATGAAGGTTTTATGATTATGTATTCCAAGCGATTCTGCTTCCTTGTTTGATTTATTGTTGAGCAAGCTTACTTAAGTCTTTGCTCACTTTTTAATATTTGAGGAATTCAAAAAGGCTGCAGGCTCATGGAGGGTCAATACATTATATCCTACATTTAGGATGGATATAAAACATATTTCCATTTTATTTTTTGTTACTAAAAACCTTATCATTAAAGTCATCAACCTGATTAACATTCCTGGTAAAATGATGTTCTATATGACACATCACCAGGGTCACAACAAGACTGCCACAGCTGAATGAACTGGGCTCTGCTCAAGGCTGTGAGTGGTACTGGGTGACAGAAGGAAAGGAAATGCCACTCAAACACATGAAATTACATATAATTCAAAGATTTTAAACATTTTCTACCTTGACTCCCACATACACCATTCCTCCCTTGCCCATCTTCTCTCAAAAACCTCCATTAAGGCTTTAATTTTTATTTTTACCAAAGAACTCAGAAACCTTTTGCATACTTTTCTGAAGGAAAAACCACACCCCATCTATTCCCTACTATACTATTTCCCTAGACCTGAAAGTTAAACTGATATTTTTCTTCATGATACCAGAAACATCAGGGAGTTAAAAAAAAAAAAATCAGAGCAATAACATTGAGCTGAAATACTGCATTCACTCCACTTCGAAGCCTGTAGCTTCCAAAAAATTTTGTGTTTGCATAATAAAAGGAATGAATGTTCAAATGAGAATTTTTACATATAAATAGGTTTCTTACAAATCACATATGTATATAGCTTAAAAAGCATCCCAGAATCTTGATGGTTGGAAAATGTTTAGTTGTTGACCTCACTTCATTCTTCCTAAGGAGAAACAGATGTATGTAATTGAAATTATATGTGGATTTAAAGTTGGGCCTAATTTATGGATTTTGATACATCTCTTCACTATTACACAACAAAAGAGGATTTCTTTCTTCCTTTCTTTTTCCTAGTTTTTTTTTTTCATTTGGATGTAGCTGTACATTTTTTGAGGCTTGTCAATTCTATAGGCAAGGGTGTGATTTTGGCACAAATCTTTGCTCTTGGCTGTGTACACATTGTGCATTTAGCTCAAATACAGGGTAATGACATCACCCACTATCTGGACAACTAAAAAACCCAAAAATATAAATTATGCTGCCCTCTACTATTTTTGAGGAGTGCAAATCCAGTGAAGATGTCTGTCTCTCCATGCCCATGGCCAGCCAGTGTGGGCAGTGTGAATTCTAATTCACCTGGTGACTTTGCCATAAACACGTAACAGGAATAAAAGGGAATTAGAAGCTCTCATGAGAAAATAATCAGTATTCCGGAGCTAGGGTGCAAAATCTCAAGCAGAAGAACTAGCAATAGTTCCATGGGGTAAGATAAGTGGCATTTAAATGTGTTCCATTTGATCAAACCAAAGGTAAAGCAGCAGAAGCGAGCACTGTTTGATGGCATCACACCACAACATCCAGGAGAGCAGGGTCTGGCTGACCTAAGCTGCTGTAATTGTCTTGCAACTCATTTGAGATAACTAGGGTGGGAGAGTTCCTCTAATATTTTGGCAATTATTTCAGAAATATGTTTCCTTTACACGAAACCAGGGAAATATTCTCTGCTGATGCAGAACAATTACAGTGTGCCCAGTTATAAGCAAAGTGTGTAACTTGCATTTGTTTGGCAATTAATTAAAAATACTTTTTTCTTTCCCAAATTAAAGAACAATTAAGTAAAATACAAACAGCACAGTTCCCTTTAGACTCAGGTGATAAAATTTCATTTAAAACCACGTGACAAAAACACCTTCCCACAGGATTAAATCTCCCCTGTCGTATTAGCATTGACCTAAGATCTGTGGGATGAGTAATTTCAACAGCAAATCCCTGTTTGGCAATATTATGCAATATTTTTTGGAACCCTTCCCTGCAGCCTACTGAGCTAACACCATGGCAAGTCTCAGGACCTACTGTATAAGACAAGGTTAAACCTTCAGAAACCTTAATTAGTCTACTGAGCATTTGCAAATAGGTACATAGACAAAGAGGGAAAAAAAAAGCCTATCAAATATATCAAATACAGGAGGGAATAGAGATAGTGAAATAAAGTACATTTCTCAAAAATTTTAGAGAATTGGAAGTTTTACCAAATAATTGAACATTTAAAGTAATTTTTGGGCAACGATATTCACATTGGAGAATCACTGAGATTTTGCATGGCTCAGACAGACAGACATGCTTTTCCCTGCACCACTGTCTTTCAAGGCCATTGGTTATGCAAATTCTGGAACAAAATGCTAGCAGATAAATTATTCAAGGTCTTACAACCAGATTTCTTCAGCAAGTGTAAAGCAGGTGGCTTGTGGCTTCAGGTAAGGGGCTGCCCACCTGAAGAGGATGGGGAAATTATGCTAGAGCAGAACCACAAGGGTTAAATTGACTGTCACACAAAGGAATACTGTCCAATCTGAGTGAAATATCAGTGTTAAATGGAACAGTTCAGAAAGCTATTTAAAAACACCATCCCAGGCACTAGGAGTGCCTGAAAAATGGTGAGAGGGGATCTCAAAAGGAGACCGAAATCATGACAGCTTGTCCACTGACTTCAAATCATTATGCCAGACCAGGCAGGTAAGATCTTGCACTAACTTTTCTCAACAAAGGAATGGATGAAAAGAATAATGACTCCATTCAACCAATTGTCTTCACTTATGCTTAGATTCAAGAATATTTTCTGGAGCTAGTTCTCGCAATTTTTTTATGAGAGTTTAACTGTCAGAGACATACTCTTACTGCATTTAAAAGGGAAAGTTTCTTCTGGATACATAAGTAAAGCAGAGAATTCAGCAAAATTTAAAATATCACCATGCTAAACTTAAAACAATGCAAGATAATGCCATTCTCATGACTAATAAAAGTTTCACCATACATTTCAGATATATTAAACTCTCTGACTGGAAGCTGCATGTCTTCTCCTTTCCAAAACTCAAGGAAATGGAAAATATTATTTGGTTTACTCAGTCCACACTGAGTAAACCAAATAATACAAAAGAAATGAGAGTCCCAATGATTAGTTCATACAATCACTGATATTTTTGGTTTGAAAAGACCTCTAGGATCGAGTCCAGCTGTTAGCCCAGCACTGAGGCACTGCCACTAAACCACGTCCCCAAGTGCCACATCTGCACATCTTCTAAAAGTCTGCAGGGATGGTGACTCAGCCACTTCTTTGGACAGCTTGTTCTGAAGTCTGACAAGCCTTTCACTGAAGATATTTTTATTGCTGTCCAATCTAAACCTCTCTAGTGCAGCACGGGGCTGTTTTGTCTCATCCTATCACTTGTCACCTGGGAGGAGACACCAACCTCCACCTCACCACAATCTCCTTTCAGATAACTGTAGACAGTGATCTGCTTGTGGCTACTTCTTATTTTCCCACAATATTTTAACAATCTTTAGTTCCACAATGTTTTGCCCAAAAAGGAACTTTCTGGCTTTGCAGCCCAGCAATTAGAACATGCTCAGATTCCAATCTAACCTCTCTCTGGATCAAATCAAGTGTTTAGGAAAATACCTTAGACACAAAATAATGAAGAATAATAACTACGGGCTAACGCCTTCTCAGTCTATAACTTCTTTTCTATTCAGCACTTGGATTCATTAAGACAGTAACCTGGGAATCCCCAGAATGTTCTTAGCAGCAGGCTGTAGAGCTCCTTTTTGTGCTGCTGACCAAAAGAGATGCTTAAGCATTTAATACATAGTGGAGATGTTCCAACAGAAAGGTGCAACATTCTTTAATAGCATATAACTCCACAGTTAGGATATTTTCTTTTAAGTTAAGTAAGGGGGGAGGAGGGGGGAAGTGTATCTCCTTGAAATCAGAGATTTGGAATGTTTCTGATCCAATATACATAAGAAAACTTCAGCACCTATTTTGTGATAGCACCTGCATAGTCCTGAAAATCAAGCTTTTGCTTTTATCTAAAATGTCTAGGAATTAATATCTTTTTGTTTGAAAAAAGACATCTTGCTTTGATTAACTGGGGAAAAAAAAGTGGGGAGGAGTAAAGAGAGATCTGTTCCTTGTCAGCTGGAACCATTTTAATCTATTTATTTTTAAGTCGGTCACTGAACTGACAAATCAATTTATTGTGTAGCCCAAGTGCAAATCGCCTGCCCTGGAGCCAGAGTGAGTTGCACATATGTAGGCAAAATTTGGGCTTTGCTTTCTGAGCCCTCTGAGCTGCAGAATCCCAACTGCAGGCTCCTCAGGCTCCAAGCCAGCCAGTGCCAATGGAAAACCAAAAGGGAGAGGCTTCGCAGAGATTAAGAGATTACAGTTTTTCTGTAAAATATAATTAAAAGAGAAGCAAGCCTAATTTCTCTAATTTCTAAAATGGAATAAATTGGAGAACTGTATCTTCTATTTTTATTTTCATAAAAGTAAGCATTCACGAGTGTCACAAAGCATTGTATCATTACACAAAAATTCCAACAACAGGGCTAATGTATCCATGAAGAAACACCTACTTTGCACTATTTTATAATTTCACCTGACTTTCTAATCACTAATTGTACAGCAACTAGCAGGAGCAAGCTATGCAATAAAGAGGTAGAATTGTGGAATTTTCTGCAACCTAAAGCAAAACTTAAATACCTGGAGCAGATTTACTGCTTTGCCATTTGCTGTAAGCAGCCTTCACCTCCAAAAAAATTATTGCTTGGTACCTTCCTGATCATAAGTAGGAAGAATTTTCTGCTTGCTACTTAAATCTTGTGTCAATAACTGGCCAAAATTGGCACTCCTGTTTCTGCAGAAGGCATTGTTTTCTGGATTGATCTTCTCCGAACACATCATTTTCAATAAGAGGAAGAGAGAAAAGCAGCAAAGCAGCTCCTCGGCACAGGGACAGCACAAGGAGGTGGGATGCACTGTGGCAGGTCAGTTTGGATCTCCGGGAGGCTTTGGGAGAACCAGCCATGCGTATTCTTGGAAAGCACCACTTGAAATGGCCCCTACAGCAACACAACACGTGCAAAACAAAAGCCTGCCTCGCAGCTGATGTGGGCCTGGGCTGACACCTTCACTTTGGCACCAGTGTCAGATGCTCCCAGCTCTTCTCCTCCCTGCAGGAAGGGTGTGAGGGCAGCCTCTGCCTCCGCTCTGGCCAGGAGCGCTCGGTTTAGGGACCCGGTACCTGATGTGATTGCTACAGTGACCTGTAAAGCTGTTTGTTGCACAGCGTGCCTTCAGGAATCAAAAACACAGGAATAACAGATATGTTCATCCAGCCTGATAGTATCTACAGAATTCACCTAAAATCTGAGAAATTCTGCATCGAAGCAAAATACGCTGTTGGAATTGCTGGTTATTTTAGGAGGCTATACAGGTGCAATTTAGGGTTCCAACAACAAATAACCACATTTGAAGAAGCATTGTTTCAATGACAAATTAAGCAAATTAATAATATATGTCTTGTTTTTATCTGAATTTGTTCTCCCAAATGTGAAATTGACCCATTGCATTCACAATGTGCTTGAATACTGCCCATTCTTGAATTTGAACTGAAAGACAAATTATACAGAAATAAACAAAATAAATCAGAATATTACCACTTCTCTTTGGAACCAGCTGTATACTTCACAGTTCCTGTGAAACCACCTGGTTTTAAAACTACCTGATTTTTATTAGCATTATTTTATTAGGATTTAATCTGGCATTAGAAAAGGTATTCTCTACTAACTGTGAAAGGATTTTAAAACATCAGGAGGAAAACTCTTCCCAGCAAGAAATCAAAAATGATCCAGCCAGGGAGTCTGAAATCTGCACCTCGGTGTAGGTTTGATTTCTCAGAAGCTGGGGAGGTATGAACATGATTTGGGGGTGGCATTCAGCAGCTCTGTCAGGAGCAGTCATGGCCCATTATCGATGGAAGATCACAGCCCATTGTCGCCTCACAGTGTGACAGTCCTGTACACTGCCACAAAGTCATTTGTTCTGTGTTTGGCTAGTAAAACACCTTTGGGAGAGTCCCTTCTCTGCAAACAGAGAAACTCTCCCCCGGAAGAGGAAACCTGGCACTGCCACTATGACCACTCTGCTCTCTGTGGTTTTTCCTTGCACCTTTTCCACATCTGGCCAGCCCCAGAGCCCAAACACTCCTGCTCTCACTCCCATCCAACCTTCCTCCTGCACCACCTTCCAATTCTCCCTCTTCCTCTACTTACCACGCCCTTTCCCTTTATGATCCCCCCTTGCCTCTTGATGACTAAAAAGTCCTCCCCAAAAAATTCCATCAAAACGTTTTCAAGACCCTGTAAGCTCTGAAAAAGACCCCATGATGAAAAGTAACTACAGAAATCAAAGCCCACATCATCTGGTACAATAACTTCAGTCACTCTAATTATCATTCTTCATTCCATCCCCTTCCTCATGCTCTTTTTTCACTATTTAGCTGGATACAATAACTTGCCTTCATACAGCATGTGAGCAGTTCTACAAATCTGTAACGCAAAATTTTCAAAATCAATAACTATAGTGATTAAATTTATTAGCAAGCATATTATATAAAACACATATTTTGACTTTTACCTCCATTCTGGTGTCAACCGCCATCCCGTGTGTATACTAATACTAAAAAAAAGTCTCTTGAAAGATTCAAGAAGATGAAATACTGAATGAATAACTCCACAAAGGTTTTAAATCAATTTATGTAATTCAAATTTGGGGTTTAATGTTATGGTAAGTTTAAATTCTATCATAAAGAATGTTAAACTCCATACCTCTTTTTTCACCTCATGATTCTGTCAGTAATAAAAAAGCCCCTGTTTTTCATAACAAGTAATTATGAGCAGATCATATTCATTGAAATCACTCTGTGATGAAATAATAATAATAAAAAACTCCAAAACTCATCATATTTAGTAAAAAACCAAAGCAGGCATGGTCCTCACATGACATTTCTATAAATAGGTTAGAACTTCTTCATTAAGTTACAGAATTACCTATGCTGATGTAGCAGCAAAATCCAAATAACTGAATAGCCACACTTGGAGAATCCTTTGGCATACGTGTGTAAAAACAAAAGAACAGAAAAAAAAAAATCCCCTTTCCCTGGTCTGGGTGACACCAGCCAGTCTCAGAGGCAGATCAGGTACCAGAGGGGGTGTCTGGAGCCCCTGGCCCGGGTGGAATGGTGGAATGGTGGAACCCAGGAATGGTGCTCCAGCTCTAAAGCCAGAGCTCTGGCAATCGAGTAAAGCCAGCAAGAAACCCATCAGACGGGCAGTTCATGGCAAAACCCAGAGGGCTGCAAGAATGGAAAGGCAGCAGGGGAGGAAACAAACAAGAGATGCTGAAACTGCAAACAACCAGAAAAAAAACCAACAGTGGCAACAGGGAAGAGCAGTTTAAGAAACAAACATGAAACTGAGCCACACAACATTTTATTAGCAAGACAAAGCACAGAGAGCTTCAGGCAGGCTGGAAGGCAAGCGGGAGTTAGTGATGGATTTCAAACGCTCAATTCCAAAATAAAATTAATTCAGCAAATAGAAATCAGCTTTTGGAAGGCTGGTTTGTTTTCTTTTTCCCTTTATCACCTATTTTATGTTTGTCCTAGTACTATCTGATAGAGATTGAAAATTCTGAAAATCATTCTAAGAAGAGAACATGACAGAATGATAACTCAGCTGGTGAGCCAAATTAGCCTATTCAGAAAAGAACCACTTGAGTTTATTAATAAGAATCATCCAGAATAGAAGTGTGACTTCACAAAAACCTCTGTCTTAGGTAAGAAGTGACCAATATTACCTCTTTCAAAATAAAGGAGAGGTTGTCTTTGTTTAATTAAGCTTCAGGGTGAGGTACCTCTTATTTGACCCTGCAAAACAGCTTGTGGGGAGTCAGAACACTCTTCCAGGCTGACTGGACTATTTCCTACAGTCAGAGAATTCAACCCCGCACTCCTACCTGCCTTTAAAGAGGGGGGTTACCACACCCATCAGGACATTCCCTGTTCTCCTTCCTCACGGAGCTGTGAAGTTACAGAGGACAATGCCAAACTGGAGAATCCTTCAGTGTAGGAACCGCCTTGGCTGGGAAGAGAATTTCAAATCCCTGTGGCCAAAAGCTGGCATAAGAGCAGAGTCTGTCCTTAGCATGGAAACTGGAGCCCTCAGGTGAATACAAACCACTAAGCCTCGTGTTCACATGTATTTTCTGTCCGGCTCACTGAATCATAAATTATTTTCTGCCCAAAATAACCAAGGTCAAGGAAACTCCTTGTACGTGAGAAGAGATTCTGAGCCGGTTCAGACCTCAAGGATTGCGGCGGAATTTGGACAGTGAAGCAAGCAATCACACAGAGAGACTTCTGCATCAGCAGCCCCTCAGATCCCTGCTGGGAGTGCAATAAACTATTCTGGGGCTGGGGGAAGCGGCCAGATCTGTTTGGTTTGTTTAAATTGACCTCTATTCTTGAGGCAGAGCATGAGGAAAGGGCACGGTGCTGTTTCTTCTGTTCCTTTTCCACCTCCTCCATGAAGGAGAAACAGTTATTTCATTCTGTACACACAAAAACAGCCAGGCCCACCCTCTTCAGCAAGCGGGGAAGAAACAGAGGGACAGCCAAAATAAAGTGGAACTGGTTCAGTTCTTTAACTTGAGACTTGGAATTTGCTCCCTCCTTCCTTCTCTGTCTTTATGATGGCAGAGTCTGAACCGGTATCTGGGACTTGAAAGATCTGCTTCCCACTTGGGAGAGTTTGCCAAGGACCTCCCCACCTTTCATGTAAAATTTAGGATGTTTGCATCCAATTTGTAGGTTCTACCATTATTGCCAAGATAGGGAGGTTCAATAAAGAGGGCTCCAATCAGGTGAAATATGAAAGCTGATCACCCTTGCAAGTTCAGTGAGTATGATAATTAGAGTTTAGTGACTTTCCTCAAATCTTTTCTGGCACCTGTAGGAGAAGAGGAATTGTTGAGGACAGAGAGTGAATATCACTTCTGCATATTCCAAGACAAGCAGTGCCCTGTGGGAATTCAGAGAGTGCTGCCACACAGCCTGAGTGATGGCTCCTTGAGGAATAATGACTAAAAAATTCCCAGATTCTGCAATTAGCCACATTATAGTGGCTGTTAAGCCTGATTCTTTCTGCATTTCTGCACATGCTTATGCAATACAGAGATTCCACTCTCTGCTTCAAAAAAATTACCTGTTAGTAGTGGTTACTCACTAACAAACAACCAAAAGATGTGATTAAAAAGAATTTCATTGTGGCATCAACTCTCTTTAACAGGAAAAGGAGGGGTGGCAGAGGAAGAGAGGGAGAGACAGATGCTCTAAGTTCAGAAGCAAAACACTGTTATTATTCTGAAGCAGGAATGACATCCTTGCATTAACACAGCATGAAATCATGATAGCAATTTTCATGCTGTATTATTTTGTTTTAGTCAGGTCACTGACTTTCAATTTCATCAATACTATATAAAACTAAGGAAAATAATAAAATAAAAAGCATCCACGCGGAGTCCAACACCGAAGCAAGAACATGTTGCTTTTTCTGTGAATTTAAACCAACTAATCCACACACAGAAAATGTGTTATTTTTGTCCCCAAATAACATAAATACACCAAACTCAGAGGTTACAAAAAAGACAATACACCAAAACAAACCAGATACAATACTAACTGTATGTTACTGTGGTTTACAGGTTGATACTTACCTTCCTCTAACATGCAAAACAGAGAAAATATGAAGCCAAAAAGACACAGCAGGCTTTCTTTACACTGATCTTGAGCTTTTCCCAAGCTCTATTCATTTAAAGTGAAATTACCACTTAAATCATCCCAGACTTAGCTCACTGATTCTCACCACCCAGCTGTTCCTCTGTGTTTTGGCTGTATCATTACCACCGATCTGAGGTCTCCTAAACCACAAGTTATGGCAAGACACAGAAATAAGAGGGAGACACCTGCTATTTTCAAAGAAAGCCCACCCGTGAGGATGTCACTCCAGGAAGAAAAGCTCACAGAATGCATAATGCTAATCTGCATCAGCAGAGATCCTAGAGATCCACCTCTCCATTTGGAAGCATTTATGAGGAACTTTGCCTAGAGAAGGGAGGAAGGGAGGACAAAAACCAAGGAGATATCACAAACAAAACATAAAAATGGGCTTGGAGTTTGGCATCTTGCCCCTGAGGTGTGTCAGTATCTGCTTCTCTAATTCCCAACTGCTCCACCAGGCTCTCAATCCCTGAGCACCCTATCTGAGCATCTGCACAAAGCCTCAACCCAAGAAAATTTCTTATGAAGGAGGCACCAAACTTTCAGTTTTCCTCTCAGGCATACACCTGTGCAATATCAGAGATGATTTTCAAAGAGATATATGCAACATCTTCCTTCAGAGAGGACTGGAAGCCACTAAATTCTTTCCCCAGTGGATGAAAAGGGCAGCAGGGAGATGGATGCACCCAGTCCTGCTCACTTTATTGTCCAGCTGTATCCATTGCAGGCACGTCCCTCACTGACCCTGAAGCCCATCAAGACCTGCTGCTCTCATTCCCCAGGACTCCTCTGAAGAAATCCAAGGGTTTGGCTGGAAGGGACATAATGCCCAGTCTGGCCAATCCCTATTTTGGAAGGGGGAGGGATGAGATTTACAGCCCAGCACAGCCATCCCATAGTTAACACAGCCTCCTGTGAGGGCAACAGCACCTCCACCTCCTTTGTAAGAGCTGAAACATGAACAACTGCTGTGGCATCCTCCATTGTCCTACAAATAATGGCAGCCATATGTTTCCCCACTAAAATGCTCTGGGAGTAAATTAGACGTTCCATGATTTTTTTATAAAACTGGATCCTTCCCATCGCTACTCGAAAATAATTAGTCCTTCTTCAACCCTGAATGATTAAAATGTAACTAATACCACACTTCTTTCACATGATCAATGTTGGTACAATGAATAGTGTATGAATTAATAATGCCTAGGCACTTTTTCTAATTGTTTCCTAATGTTCTGTTATTATATATTCATTTGATATTCACTGCAATGCTGGTGATCACCATTTTTTAATTTGTTCCACAAAAATCCCACAATTTGCCTTTGCTTTCTGCAAGAGAATGAAAAGAATGAAGTGCAGTCACCTGATTTCTGTCAGGTGAGCTCCCAGGTGACTGGAAAAGGGGAAGCACTGTACCCATCTTTAAAAAAGGTGTAGAAAAAAGGATGCTGGGAACTACTGACCCGTCAGCCTCACCTCTGGGCCTGGGAAGATCATGGGGCAGATCCTCCTAAAAGCTCTAATGAGGCACATGGAGAGCAGGGAGGGGATTCAGGACAGGCTTCACCAAGGGCAAGTCCTGCCTGACCAACCCAGAGGGCTTCTGTGATGGACTGACTCCATCACTGGACAAGGGGAGGGCTACAGAGGTCAAATATTTGGACTTCTGTTAAAAAAAACCCAACCCAACCCAACCCAACCCAACCAACAACAACAACAAAAAAAAAAAAAAAACACAAAAAACCCCCAAAAAACCCACAAAAAATGAACAAAAAAACCCAACAACAAAAAACAAACAAAAAACAAACAACCAAAAAACAACCAAACAACAACAAAAAACCGAAAACAACAAAAACAACAACAACAAAAAAAAAAAAAAAAC
This sequence comes from Prinia subflava, assembly GCF_021018805.1. Taxonomy (NCBI): domain Eukaryota; kingdom Metazoa; phylum Chordata; class Aves; order Passeriformes; family Cisticolidae; genus Prinia; species Prinia subflava. The sequence continues at coordinate 8,213,055 of NC_086264.1, read as the reverse complement.
CAACAACAACAACATCAAAACACAAAAAAAAACCAAAAAAAACCACCACACAAACAAAAAAAACAAAAAAAACCCCACCACCCAAAAAAACACATCAACTGCAATGCATCTTTCTCCAAGCGTGTAAGCCCCTAGGAGGTGGTATTTTTCTTATTTTCCAAATTTTCCAGGTGGTCTCAGATTTCTTACTATGAGCTGTCTTTCTTTGTCTGTTCTCAGGCTGTGAAGTATGAAGAGAAAATCAGGTTAGACTGTTCACAGAATTACAAACTTGTCTCTAAACAACACAAAACATTTGAGTAACACACACTATTAAGGCACACTTAAGAGGAGAAAATTAAAAGCATTGTGTAGAAACACATTCTTTAAAAGCAGGGCACCTGAATGTGATATAAGTAACAAATGTGATAGCCAGAGGAGTGTGTGCAGTACTTGTTCTGTTTGTTATTAGGCTTTGCAAGGCTTGATCATAACTCCCAGCACAAAATCTAGTGAGACAGATCACTCAAGACAATACCACAGAGTATTTCCCACCTCAGAGTATTTTCTTTAACACAAATAAAACATTTACCTTTTGTGGAAAAGCTCAAAAAAATACAAAATACAAAATGGGATGACTCTAGGCTTTGTTTTGTGCTGTTGTCCATATCTTCAAAATACCTTATCAAACAAAATAAAGTGCTTACATCAATATTTTATTGAAATTCTTTCAGAGAAGGCTTAGATGAGATGCAGACTATTTTACTTGCAGCAGAGAGCAATATATTGGATGATAGCTGACATTTGACTCCCTGGGCTTTTCTTTTATGAATCAAAATTCATTTATGGATAGTAAAGTAGAAAACTGTGGCTAAGAAATCGATAGAAATGTTCTGTATTCTACTTATGGAACATAGAGATAACCTTAAATCAACATTAAAGATGCTGGCCTATGTAAACATTGACAAAGCCAAAGGAATTATTTTAAATAATAGACTTCAACAAGCAGGTATCAACAAGCTCTGTTAGTGGAGGTTGCTGCCATCATTTATAACAGTTCTAATTTATTCAGTGTGTGAAAATGATCAGTGGCATGCAGAAGATGGCATAATTTAGAAAAAAAATTCAAACTCTACCACAATGTTCATATTTCCTCTAACAGCTCTAAAATAAAAATTAAAAAAATCTCTTTTAAATACATAACGTTTATTTACTGGCTCACCCCAGCTCCATGCCAGCTGCCAAAGACAGTTTTGTTTTCATTTTCCTTATTGGCAATGAACACACTGAAATTACACTACTGAACACCCAGAGCCCAGGCATTAATAAATGCATAAATCAGCACAGCCCATAAAAGGAGCAGAACAAAGACCTCATATTTCCTGACTGTCCAAAATATGGCTGCTATTGGAAAGTGCTGTTTGTGTTCAAAGGACAAAACACCACAGCAGCAGAGAGGGAGGAGGATGCACAAATGAACCCATCTCCCCAGCCTGGAAAGAGAACTGACCCACCTGAGCCATGGAAAAGGGTAAAACAGCAGAAGGGGGTGAAATAGGTTTTTTACAAACAGGTCCAACTAAATCAAAGAATCAATATCAACAGAAATTCAGGTAATGATACATTCCAAGCCTATTTTATATCAAGTACTAATTCTGGGAAGACATATTCTTCAGTTTTGGATGTGAAACATTTTGTTTCTGGAAAACAGGAACCTAAGATAACTCTTTAGACATTAAATAAAATCAATAGCAAAAAAACCTATTCGGATTCTGTTTTACTTCGAGGATTTGATTTTTTAAAACTTTTGCCTGTTTGCACACCAACACGTAATTCTTTCCTGATTCAACAGGCTGCTTGAAATATAGCTGTTCTTGAGATCTCTCCGGTAGAGCTTTAGAACACCCACTTAATTTCCAGTTTATTCAAAACCAATTCCATTCTATTACTCTAAATGATCGTGTGTGCTGCACAGAAAGCCGTCAGGAATACCTACAAGTATACAGTTCATGACTGCAGCACATATCTTATTTATTGAGTCTTCCAAGAGTTGTTGGCACATATTGCTAACAAGGCTTCAGAACCTACACTTCTGAGAATATAAGATTTTAGCCAAAAAAAGCATATCTATCTCTCATATATATAAAAAAGGACTTAAATATGCAACTTTGACGTACCCCAAAGACAAAAGCTCAAAGAATCAAAGAAAAAGAAAAAAAAAGAAAGAAAGAACGCAAAATGTCTTTTTATTTTATGCTTTAAGCCATAGACCTGATTCTTCTACATTTAACAATATTAGCAATACTGTATATTCAAAATGTCAGGAAATCTTCGCAAGCAGGATCAACACAATGAAAATGAGGAATAAAACATGTCCAGGCAAAAGGAAGTGCTTTCTCTCCCCTTAGTTTAATGTTTTACTAAGAAATCAAAATATGCTTATTACTCTCTTTTGGGAAATGCATTTCAATTTCACCTTTATTTTATGAATATTTACTTAGCTGAATACCTAGTGCTGCTAATCCATATTTTATGAATATGCGTACACACACACAAAAGCTACATGGAAATTGTTTTCCTTATAACATAAAAGAACTTTTTCTCTTGGTGAGCATTTATTATTTTGATCAGGGAGAAGAGATAAGCCCTGTCATCAGCCCAAAATATATATCTGAATTTTGAGAAGTTTTAAAGACTATTTCCAAGCCATGGATTATTTTTTTTTTGTTTTCATATTGTACCTTTTGAGGCAGAAAAGGAGAGACTTTTTTCCTTTTATCTTTTATTTTGTCCTTTATTATGCCCTTACCTACGTTATCTTTAGTGAATAGTAATACATTTCATAAAGATAACCTAATTATTTTCAGGACAATAAGCAGCAAAAAGCCTCAGTGACTGAGGATAAAAATGCTTACCTTTTCACCACCCCATCATGTGATATTTTTATATCTGCCATTTTCTTTACAAGGGTGCAGGGAGAAGCCTCAGAAGCATTTTCTGCTCACATAGGAGAGGGTAACTCAATATGTGTGTTTCAGAAACCATTTCTCAGGATCTTTCAATTCCATTTATTTCAAATAGCACTGCCTCAAGAGTAATAAATATACAACTGCCTGGGGACAAAACAAAGTGTTTAATCTTGATGCAAGAGGTTGCACAGTTGTTAAACAAGAGAACCTCAGAATTTGTTTCTATTAAACAGAAGAAGAGAAGAATTTCATTCAGGATCCTTTCTGCCAACCAAAGGAATTAGGAAACGTAGGTAGATTTTAGCAACAAAGACATTAAATAAATGTATCATGCATGAGGATTTTTGTATGCTGACCTTAAAGCAGCCTCTTTAACTCAGCAGGAAGCAGATCAGACAGGGAAAATCAGCATATCTTTTAATGGAGCTGTGTGTAGACACTAATGTTTACATCTTTGTTGACTCTGGTTCAGGAAAACATGAACATTAGTACTTCCTTCAGAAAAGTCTCATTTCTAACCCTTCACCACTATAAGGACCTACATACGCTCTTGCTTTTTTCAGCTCAAAAAAAACATGCTGGCATTAAAACTGTTGCTTAGGCCTGCCTTATTTGTATTTATGTATTCAGGAATACCCTAAAGTGAGGGATTTTTTGCAATGGCATTACAGTTACTTAAGCAAAACATATCCTTGTCCTGCTATAAAGTGAGATTTTTAGTCTAAAAAAAGGAGGAAACAGTCTCATAAGACAAGAGAAACACCCACACTCACTTGAAAGGTGTCTTTAGAGGTGTCAGTGTTTTGTCTACTCATCATACAACCTCTGTATCAATGAGCTACTCATAAATTAACCACTGACAATTAAGGCATTAAAAAAGGTTAAAATGTAACTTTATTGTTTCATCTTAATGAAGCAGCTCCAGTGTATAGAGATACTAATTTATCTAATTGTATTTTGAAATACTTGAACAGGCCGTAGATTTTTTCTCTAAGGTTTCAACCATGCTTTTCCCAATTCACTGCATGAACTGAAGGTAACCCCCAATTTAGTATGGCAAGACATTCATGTCCAAGTCTGCCAAAAGGGATGGTCTGTAAGGTCCTGCACAACACCACTGCTCCATCAGACATCCATGTGTCACCAAAGTGGAAACCCAGGCTTTTTCCAAGAAAACAAAGATGGCAGCAACTAATTCATCAGGAAAAATCTGTATTGACAAGCCCAAGAAATTTATTTCAATGTAACAAGGTGGATCATAAAAAGAGAAATTAAATTTGGAGTTCTCTCTTTAGAAATAAATACCTTCTTTTTTTTTTTTTTTTTTTTTTTTTTAACCTAGCAAAGATGTCTAATTGTAGGGTTTAGGCAAAAAAAGCTAAAAAGGAAAAATGAATTAATGATGACACTCCTAAAATAAGGGTTATCTTCAATCTGATGCTTTCATCTCAACCATAAAACATGGTACAAGGCCTGAGATGAGACAACAGGGCAGCTAAATTCATTGAAAGACAAATTAATGAATGGCATCAGTGATGTAAGCTTACAGAATTGATGCAAGCTTACAGAATAGCACATAACTGAGACCTGAAAGATAAAAGTTCAGCAGGCAAAGATGAAAATAAAGCTTACAAGCCTTTCTCCTTAAATGAAACAATGTAATCCATGACACCTAAATACCAAAATAAAGGTTCAGTACTCCTCATCTCTCACAGAGACAGATTTTATCTGAATGTTTCTATGCCTACAAGTAAGAAAAGGTAAGCTTTTCCTTCACATGAACTATAGTCCAAGCACAAAGTTGGGATTTTATTGGTGGGAAGACCTTGGTTTTGTTCCAAATTTGCCAAAGTTGTAATTATTTGCGTCTTGTCCTAAACGCAAAATAAAATTATTCTTTAACTTTGCATTAGCTAAACCCAATTAAAAAAGAAAATTAGTATTTGAAATTACAATTTTGGGGTACTATTAGAACAAAATAAAAGGTTTTCTTTTTGTTAGAAAATACATATGTATGTATATATATATATAATAATATTTACATACAGAAGGGGAAAAAAACCAAAAAACAAACAACAAAAAACAAACCATTAAGTTGGTCTTTTCTTGGACCAAAAAAAGAAGACAAAAAGAAGGGTCCAGGGTGGGTGATAAACAACATTTAGACCAAGGGTAAATTGTAGACTGTGGAAGTACCATGATTCAGTTAAAAAAAAAACATGCAACCCAAGGTATTTTTCTTACAGGTGATATCACTGCTTCTACCACAGTACCAGCTTCTGGTGCTAGTCCAAAAGAAAACGAGAAGAGAGATTTGCAGCAATAACACAAGTATGTGCAGACCTTCAAAGAAAATGCAACTGCACAACTGGTAGAACATCATTCTGAATTTGTTCAAAAACAAATCCAGAATTATCCTCAGTTTTTCCAGCATCATCTTCTTTTTGCAAAGATAATTTAGAATACCCACCAAGCACTTAATTGCTAGAATAAAAGTTGATACCATGCTAAATCTTCATCAGCAGAGAGATAAAATTTTATTGCATCTCCTACATTTTCAATGTAAATAAAGCAAAAGGACATCTGGATAGAAGGATGCACATGGACTTTAATTCCCCAGAACTGTGCTGCAGCAGGACTGGCACAGTTCCAAGGCAGAGACTTCTCACAGCTGCACAGAGACCATGCTGCATCACTGTGGGAGGGAAATAGGAGGTACTATGTGTAAAATTCAACCACAGTTTTAGGGGGGCTTTCGCCCTGTGATGTTAGATTGGTGATGGGCATGTGGCTTAGTCCCAAACTAATCAGACTCCCACCTTGCTTGCCTGTTGGCCTCATCTGAAATCCACAGCAAACTGTGCAGTTAAGCAGAGAAAACACTGCTGGAAATGACCTCATTTAGCCTGGCCTCAATGGGGGTGTGTCTTGCCAGGTTCAGTTCCACCTTTGCCTTGGCCTTCCTCACCCTCTCCCTACACCACTGTGCCTCATCTCTATTCTCTTCCCAGGTCACCTGTGCAGCCCCAACTCTCTGCTCATTTTCTTCTCTCTCCAGTTTGACCAGCCTCAGTCCCTGCTCAGCCATGCCAACATCTCACATTCCCTGACCAGTTTCCTGCTGCTGGGCATCGCTAGCTCCTGCACTCCATGGAAGACTTCCTTAGGGATCTGCCAGCTCTGTGCCACTCCCTTGTCCCTCAGGGCAGTCTCCCAGGGAATCCCACTGACTGCAGAGCTGGAAGTCTGTGGTCCTACAGTTCAGGGGCCTGACTTTACACCCCACCCGACCCATATCCCTCAGGACTGTGAACAGCACCAATGCCTGATCACTGCAGCCCAGGCTGCCTGCAGTCCTTGTGTCCCCAGTCACATCCCTTGCACTGGTGACCAACAGACCTAGGGCTGCCTCCCCTCTGGTAGGGCTGTCTATCACTGGGCTCAGGAAGCCTGGACAATCAGGGAGTCTCCTGGATTGCCTACAGCACATGTCAGGGTGGCTGAAGTCTCCCAGCAGGATAAGAGCCTGCAAGAACAACACTTCCTGCAGCCAAAGAAAGAGGGCTTGGTCAAATGCCCCTGTGAATGCCTCCTATTTCCAAAACATTCCCCCAGCATGGGGCAGAGCTTTGAATACGTCGACTCACTTAGCCCCACCTGGCAGTGCACAACCTGTTCCCACCTGGATATGTTTGGAAAAGAATCATGCCAAAATCTCCAATTGTCTGGGTTGTGTCTGGGCACCCAGGCACAGCCCAGTGACACAACTGAACTTCAAGGTGTTCTGTACTGAAGCCAGGCAGAGGTACCTTGCTCCTGCCCTGTAGGGGACCTGCTTTGCTCCCCCCTGCTTGTCTGTCTCCTTCTCTTACACTTTTCTCTACAGTGACTGACTCTGACACTCAGCGACACTGACTCAACTTACCTACACATAGTGCCTTCCTGCACATTTCAATCAGAGTGACCAATCAGAGAAAAAAAACCACTAATGAGACACTGGAATGGATAATAAAAACAGAATTACTTGTCCTGCTTCAGATCTAAGGCAGTTACTGATCTGGAGACATTAAGACATTTCCCTATAGAAGGACTCTATAAATATCTCGACGGGTGATTTCTGGCTGCCTTTGAAGTGTCAGGCACTTGACATTACCAGAGATTCCTCTGCATTAGGCAGACAGATGTGATATAACATGTTAATCCCAAGAGGTAGATTGCTATATCCCCTCTTGGCACTCTCCTAAAACTCAACAGAAAGGAGTGAACTTAAAGCAAACTGCTTTGAAGATGTTTGTTGTCACTTCATCCATTTAGAGGGGAATGGTGTCAAAACCGAATGCTGTCCTGAATCTGCAGTACAGCCTCCAGCCATGCTCAGTGCTATTTTTTTCCATTTATTCTGCAACTGCAAGGGCTCTCTAAGTACAAATAGTGCAGGATTGTGCCACATTAGACCTTTGCAATTTTTTTTCAGGAGAGAAAGCTTAACGTGATCCTCGGGATCAAGGTGCTGCTGGGTTAAGACACTGTGGCAACCAAGGGTTGACTCAAGCCAGAAGAGCTTTCACTACAAATAAAGGATCTGTGGTCCTTTTGCCTCCAAAAGGAGGCAAAAAGGTCTCCAAAAAGGAGCCAGGGGAAGGGAAAAGGCAAATGATGACACGCCAGTGACCCCAGCCCTCCTTGGTGTGGTTACCCTATGATTCCCCTGAAGATCTGCTCAATCACAACCACCCAACGCAGCAGGGGAGGGAGGGGAGAAGATCCCTTCTGCCCCCAGGCACATTTACACCCACAAGCACAAGCAAAGAACGCATAACCCCAACAGAAATCACCTGGATTCAGGGGTTTATTGACTGTGATTATTTGTGAAGGAGATATATTAGGGGTTTGTGCCACAAATGCAAACAAAATTCTGACAGGCTCTATACACTTGCAATTACTATACTGAAAATACACCTGTGTTTATGAAGCACAAATAATAGAAGCCTTTGTCTCTTTTTTTCTTTGAGATAGGAAAAGGTACTTAAACCCCTATTTCTAAAGGTATTTCTGTCTTCTATAAGTCACTTAACTCCCACTGAACTTAGTACTTAACTGCTGTAGAGAAGCTGACATTTAGGTTTTATCTTGACAATTTCTGAAAATACCTTCAGCTCCCTGGAAAGTAAAGGAACAAATATTAGTGGCATCTCTTAAAAATGGAGAATATTTGAGGAAGTCATGAATAATCAGAAACAGCCAAACCTAGTGCAAGTCTGGAAGAATGATGCCAGTTTAAGAAAGCAAGAACTGTTTAAGTAACACAGTGAAACAATAAAGCAACACTAGAAATGAAAATAAATAACTGTGAGCTCAAATTATTTAAAAATTACCTTGGCTGTATATATTTTGATTATGGCTATCCACACCAAAATCAACTCTAGTCTGGATTTTACCTGTTTATTTAAATTGAGATGGTTAAAAGCACATATATTCTCTTTACAGAAACAAACAAAATCACAAAAAACCAAAAACTAGTTTGAAATTATCACAGAAAATTTCCAAAGACTTCTACAGATGTTTTTAGATGCCTTTATACTCTTATTTCATTTTATGAGTCACTTGTGATACTTGATCATCTCTCCTTTAGTTTGTATTTATAAAAAAAGAACAAAGTGTCAGCTTTGCCTCACGGTGTTGGATGCATCTATATCTGTTCACCTGCATGCAATTGGGCTCAGCACCTCTGACCCTGTGTCCTTCAGTTTTCACAGCAATAACACAGTTCAATCCCAACCAGACAACTTGACAGACATTCAGAATGCCTACAAAACATGTAGTCCTCTCTCTCCTCTCCTCCTCCCCATCCTTCATTGAAAATTGTTATTTGTTATTTATACAAAACATTCTGCAGTGTATTACCTGGGTGATAGGAAGAAAGGAGAAAACAAGCTCTGCAACCACATGAAATGCATGTGCCAGTTAATTGGACATTTCTCACCACCTACATTAAAATAATTTGGAAGTTGTTAGAGAACTAAGTTTTTCAGTATTAAAAGGAAAACATCATGGCCCCCCAAAAAAACCCAAAACACCCAAAAAAACCAACCAAAAACAAACCAAACCAAAACCACAAAGAAAACGAACCAAAACTGCAAAACCCTCAAACACGCAAACAAAAAAAGCAACAAAAAACTTCAACCACCACCACCAACAAAAAAACAACCCCAAACAAACAAACCCAATTTGTTCTTCCAAAGAAAATATCCCCCAAATCTTCCTTTTACAAGCAATCACTACCACAAGAGAACTCTGCCACTGGATACTCTGTCACCAATTCCCAGCTTTGTCCATGGTGGCAATTTTGGCAATATTGCGCCCGAAATTGACACAAATTCTTTGTACAAAAGTTTAATGTTGTTTTGCAGAAATAAGTAAAAGAAAAATTTTGACCCCCTCATTTCTTATCTAACAGGTGTTCAAAATTGAGCAAGAACAATGCTACTGAGTCCCTCAGTTCATCACAGGAAAAAAGAAAGCACAACCAGAAACACCAAAATCCCCACTAGTTTCTTTAAGCTGAAATTTATTTCCCATCAGATTTGTCAAACGTATCCATCACATTAGATGAGAGAAGAAGTCCTTGTGAATGGATCAGTAAGCTCATTCAAACTATTCAAATAACTTCTACAAATGTCAAGTTTTAGAAAACAAGAGCCTGTGCAGAATATGCCTACACCATTTCACTTTACAAAATATGCTTCAGAACATGATCCTCTGATACTGTTTTTATTAAAACCACAGCACTAGCAATCACTGCCAAGAAATGATGCTGATCTGAAAGCTCCAGCTGTATAAAGCAACACCTTCAGAGAGGAGGAATATTTATTATTAAAAAGTGCTACAAAACCCTGTGATGTGAAAAAGAAAGCTATGTACCTTCTTAGAGAGAGCTACCATAATCCTGCTGAGGAACATTTGTGTGCAGAGCTGAACTACCTGTATAAGGCTGGCAAAATGTTTGATTAAATTCTCAGAGTAAGCTCTGTATCCCCAAACAAAACTCTGGTAAACTGTTCTTAATGTTAACCAGGTGTCCAGAAGCAGATGAATGCCCTCCTGAGAAGTCCTTTTTAATATAACAGTTTAAAGTAAATAACCATTCTGAAGTACAATATAAAGAGAGGGTTTGGTTTGTTTTTTGGGTTTTGGTTTTTTTTTTTCCCCTAAAGTAAAGCTCAGCACTACTTAAAAGCTACATTAAGCAAATTTGGGCTGAGGGGTGTTGCAGCTGTATTGAGAAATAGCCTCTCATTACACTGATGGGAATGCAGATTCAAAAGAGATATGAAATTTTATCATGAGCTACAGAAATCAAAGTTTTGGTCTGTTTGATTTCTTGGTTTTGTTTTTTGCTTCATGCATGGTTTGAGTAAGGTTTTTTTGTGTGTGGGTAGGGCTTTGGGTTTTTTAAGGCAGACCTAAAATTTTCATATGCCCTTTCAAATCTATATTCAAGGTGTTAGACTCACAGAAGAAACACAGCATCCAATATCCAGGCTTGTGTAGAACAAAACAAAACAGGCAAACGATTTTTCAGGAACAAAAGCAAAAGGCTTCTGGCTTTGGCCCCAGTCATGGGTGCTGCGAGTTCGGAAACCTCTTGTTTTTGGAGCACTTAGGAACACTTTGCCCAGGAACAACCAGATAATTTGCCAGCTACACCCTACCAAGGCAAGACTGGCAGAGAGAGAGGAAGGCTGGCTGTAATGGCCACTGTTGACACTGGTGGACCAGTCAATAACGTGGACACCTTCTCTTGAAAAAACAGTCACCTTTAGATTTCAAGCGTGGGGCTGTTCCCCTAAGGGAGAAACCCCGGGAGATGCTCTCGACCTCAGGGAGAGCAAATGTGTTCCCCCATGAGGCTTTGTGGTTGATATGTTAATCATTTATCCTCCATTGGTTCTTTCTCTGCTTCCTCCTTTCTACCCTACCTGATTGGTCTGGTTTTGATCCTTCCTCCAATTGGCTCATTTCTCCTTTCCACCCTATCTGATTGGTCCATTTTTGATCCTTCCTGTGATTGGTTCATTTCTCCTTTCTACCCTATCTGATTGGTCCAGTTTTGATCCTTCCTCTGATTGGCTCATTTCTCCTTTCTACCCTATCTGATTGGTCCATTTTCAATCCTTCCTCTGATTGGTTCATTTCTCAATCCCCCACTCGATTGGCCAAGTTGTGTAACCCCGCCCCCTGGCTTCCCTGTTTAAGAGCCTGCTCTCCGCAGATCTCTGGTTCTTCACCCTTGACCCCTTTGAGAAAGCAGCAGAATAAAGGCTCCGAAGAACCTTCAGATGAAGCCCTCATCTCTCCTTTAGCGTTGCCCTGAAGGCTCAGCTTACAGCTGAGCAGAAGTCACTAGGCTGGGCTGAAGTCACTAAGCTGGGCTGAAGTCACTAGGCTGGGCTGAAGTCACTAAGCTGGGCTGAAGTCCCTAGGCGGTTGCAGAGGTGCCTGTGTGACCCTGTGTGTCCTTTTCAGGACACTTCTCTGGGCACTGACCACCACTGCCCACTGCGACAGCCCCCACAGCAACGCTCCCTCCCTGAGCCCTTCAGAATCAGTTCCTGTGTCAGGACAAGCAACTCAAGCACAGTCCAGGGAGTTTCCCAATTTGTTCCTACCAGTCACTGTGACAACAGCTCCTTGTTGTCACTTTTGCACCGCCTCACCTTTTCTGTAATCCCTCCATAAATAATTGTGCCACAGATGTGTCTGCAAAAGCTTTCTCTATGCTTGTTTCCGACTTCTTAATTATGAAAGACCTCCTAATTGGTTTTCCTCATTTGGTCAATTCAAAAAGAAAAGTGCCTAGCAATATGGTTCCATGTGCTTTATTTAAATTTCACTTTAATATCCAAAAGAATCTTTTCACATCTTTAAGCATACAGCTAGAATAGATAGGCCTTCCAGTTCCAAGCAGGGGAGTTTTTTTCTTGCTCACTAGCTTGCTTATGACTATACAATTTAATTAACATTTCTGTAGTACTTTTTCTGCCAGACAGCGACTTCCTTCTTCATCTTTGCTTTTCAAAAACACTATAAAATAAATCACAAGGGAAAAATCTTTATTTTTAATTTTTCCATTTATGTGTTTAATGATCGTTATTGAATTTTTGCCAAGTATTTATTGGAAACTTAAAATAAATATCTGTAAACTACTAATTCATTTCTGTCTGTGAGGATGAAGTGTTCTGCTGACACCAGATTTTTAATAAAAATTAACACTTTTAGTAGAAATCTGCTGTTCATTTTCAGTAACATTGTAAAAGGCTGAGTTTTACACTAAGCTAAAATCAAATGCTGGTTTGTTTGTTTTTTTTTTTTTTTTTTTTTTCCTTTTTTTTTTTCTTTTTTTAATTTAAGCTTTTTCATCCTTTGAATATAACAAGTTTGGAGGAAACCTTCAAAAACAGACTGCAGAACGCCATGCCAGGCCTACTACTAATTAGTGCTCTGCACTGGATTTGGAGTTTTCAGCAATGAGGACCAGCCTGGCCTCTTGAACTGCCTCAGTTATGCCTGCAGTTCTCTCTCTGAAGCACGCGTTGTGCTGATGAATCTGCTGCATTTTTATGCACAGTTCCTTAGATCTCTCCGATGCCTCTCTACTGGGAGGCTTCACTTCCCAGCTGACCCGTGATAGGTGCACCAGTGGTCCCCTTTCCCCACTTCATCAAAGTTTCAGTCCTCTCTTGGTACCCTTTGTTCTCAGTTATTAACCTGCCTCTCTGACAGAGCTGTTCATGTTCCATTTGAGGATACGCATATTGCAGCTTTAATGCCCCAAATATAACAAAAAGTGAAATATCTGCACAAACACCAGAACTCTTACTATACTCATCCCCAAATTTCTCTGTCATATGCCCATTAAACAGTCATTGTTGGCAAGCTGGAAGGGATATCTTGAGTGATAAAATGGGACCTACTTTATCACAGACCTCCAAGGCGTGGTATTGATTGTTTAATTATGAAACACAACTAGATTTCTTTAGAAAAAAAATGTGAAGCTTTTTCTTTGTGAGAAGCTCTGTTATCCTCAGAGTATTTCATCAGTAGAGTGAAGTAGAATTCAGTATTTAGCAGCTTTATTTCATTCTTGCTGATATTTTGACAGGATCAGGTCCATTAAAATAGAGCTTTTAGTGCACAATCCTTTATGTCTGTGTGTAAACTACCATAGTTACCTGAAGTTTTCACTCTTATAATGTATCTAAAGCATCAATTATAAATCAAAGCATTCAACATTCCGTGGGTTTCAAATTATGAATGCTCTTGATCATGCTTCATCTTACAGCTCCTTTGACAAACTATATGACAAAAGATTTTTTTTAAAGCCTAATCTTTACTAAATAATTGGCTATGTAATTGTTATGTTTTTTGCATTTATGAGAAGGAACTGTGTATTTTCATTCTGCATTCTTTCTAGGCAAAGGAAACCACAAAACCAAAACAAAAATTGAAACCACACTTTACTGCCTGTAAAGGGGTCCTTCCCACAGCATCCACAAACTCGTCATAGGCAAAAGCTAAATGCGTCAACATAAGAATAAAATTATTATTTGGTTACTTGGCATAGGTGTGGTCCTGTATCAGATGCACTTGAAGTGGAAATTACAGTTTGGCAAGTACCAGTGCAATATTATTTTCATATGCAGCCCAGACTAGTGTTTTAAGAAGTAGTGTCAGTTTAATTTTCTGGCCACCACAAATTCTTGATTCAAGACGTGAATATTAACCATGGCTAGGCTATAGGCCAAATTTATGAGTTAAAATAAATCTCCATATTAAAGATGTAACTGTCAGTGTTTGGTGGAAGTCTGTGCATGTTCACATACCTTTTTTCTTTAAATTGGGCTGGATGTTTTCCTGCCCCAGAACTGTTCTGCACATCCCTGCAGTTCTTCACATCGTCCCAGACTAAGGATTGGCACCCGGCGTGAAGTGCTATCCTCTCCTCTGCAACCAAAAAGAATAAAAGTTGTGGCATGTGTCACAAAGCACTCCTGGTTTCATTAGCAGCAGCAGCACAGTGAGCAAGCTGAGTGGTGAGAAATGTGCTCATCACGTGTAGAGCACACACTGGACTGTTCCTGTCACAGCTCTTCCTCCCTGGTATTGACCAACCAGAATTAACTTCAGATTTCCTCATCTCTGCTCTAAGATAAAGAGCAACTATTTCCCAAGAAATCTCATCTTCTCTTCTGGTCTGCTTTTCTACAAGTAGGTTTTTTTTATTATTTTTTATTTTGTTTTGTTTGGATTTTTTGTTTTTTTTTTTTTTTGTGACAGGGTGATGCTTTGACCGAGGTATTTCCTATTTCCTGCAGTCTGAGAGAGCCAGCCTGTTTTTACGCTATTATCAGCTGTGGAAATCTGAGACATGATTCACTGTTTACTGAAGTAAGTGGACAGCCTGCCATTGATCTCAACAGATGAAAAACCTGACCTTTTACATGCAAGTTTTTACTCCCAAAGGAAAGCCAGGAATGGCTAGAAAAACACAACCCAAAGTTATAAAGACCTAGCTCGGGCCATTTTTTTCACTTGTGTCTTCTTTTTTCCTCCCTGTATTGTCTTGATACCTTTCTAGATATGTGGGCAATTCTTTGATTTGAAGACAAAACCTTCTAATATTTCTGGAGGAGACAGACATGCAGAAATCACATCTACTTTTTGCTCGAGTTGTCCCGAAAGATTAATCAAGAACAGCATGTCAGACCATAACGTTTTTATTTTAACAATGTGGGTTTTTTTTTGTTTTTACTTTTACTTTTCCAAATTAATTGATACCTACCTACCAACAGGCATTTGACATTCTGGTTTCTCTTTGTTGCTCTCTGGAAAATTCCATAAACATGGCTTTATAATTACATAAAGTAGCAGGCCTTTGCCTACGTAAAATTGATAACTTTTAGTGGCACCTCTTCATTGTTGCACTTCCTAAAAACTAAGTACTTGACTTTACACCCTTTTAAATGAAATTATAAAAGTGTATGTATTATGTGATTGTGCACAGGGTACTGGTAAAGTGCAGACTTTACCAGTATTGTGTAGAAAAACCCCAGATAATTTTAACATCAGATTTAAGTGTAGTTTAGCATTCCCCAGGTTACCAGATTATTTCTATGAAGTTTTGTCAATTTAGCAATGCTTATTTCTTCTCTGATCAAACCCAAGACTCTAAAGACCTTTCAAAACAAGACTGAAAATAAAATTTGGAACAAAATTTGCTGTTCTGATGACATCATGTGCAGGCAGACAAACTATTCAACTCCCTAAATTGGGTTTCAAGTAAACTTTGCAAATGAACGCACTTCAATGCACAAGTGTTTGCCTATATCCACCCAGAACCTGAAATTACTGTAAAGTGAATTAATTTCAGGACTGATAACCTCTCCAGTGCCAGTATAATTAACTGATCATCACACCTGTCTGAAGCAATACACTACTCAGACCTACACAATCTGCAAACAACCACTCTTTCAAACAATTTACAGTATTTTGGATAGCTAAGATTCACTTTAACAGTTAAGGAAAGTTGTGCTTTAGGTGTTAATATTTAAACACAGAGGGGAAAAAAAAAATCAAACATCCCTCTGGAAAAATCCTGAGTTTGGGTGAAATGTCACAAATTGAATATTAATAGTCTTTATTTTCCCCCACATGACATCTTTTAGATTTGGATACCATTGTTTCTAACAATGAAACAAAGCATGACAAGTGCAGTTAGGGCAAATTTACAGAAGTTTTTGCAAGTAAGGAACTACTTATTGAACAATTAAAATTGTGGGAAGTGGGTGTTTTATTTGTAATTTAGTACAAGAAGACCATGGGGATACATTAAACTAATGATTCAGTAATCATTAAAAGCTAAGAAGTATGGAGCCTTTAAAAAAAAAACAGATTCTTATTGAAACATCACACTTTTAAATAGAATAACACTGTATTGTGTATTCTCTTTTCTGGCAGTACTTTGTGAACTTCAGGAGGTACTGGGAGCAACACTTTAAGAATGTCATGATATTTTAAATTTCCCTGAACACTTTTAATTTGTTTTGTTTGCATATGAGTAATCAGCAGATAGCATAAGGTTTCAGATGTTCTGACTCCACTGTCTAAATACAGCTCTGCAATAGTTGTGAAATGCAGAGTTATCCTCTGAATGTAGATCTTACTTCAGCACAGTAATTGAAATGGAAAATATTTATGCAAAATATTAACCAAGTAGTAAAATACCACATGTTCTGTTTCACAGCTTTGAAACCAGGCCTTTACACATTTGAAGGTGATCTTTGTAATTAGCCCACAAGTATTTTAACACAGACAAATAAAAATTATGGAACCAGACTGAGGAGAGAAGGGTTAACTATTCCCTTTCCTAAGAAGCCCAGGGTTAATTGCTCCACAAATCTGAAACATAAATCTGATCATTCACAGTCATTTTTTAACTGGAGATTTAGACTGAGTTTCTGTAATATTGTATCTGCAAAAGCAAAAGCAAAAGCAAAAGCCACCTTCATAGCTTACCTCAGGATAAAGCCAGCAAAATCTTCAAATTATTTTTGCATTAAACAGCTGGAGCAATATATGAATTTTGATACCTTTCATTAGAATTTAGCAAACACAAAATGGATACTGAACAAAGAATCCTCCCTTTTTTTTTTTTTTTTTTTTTTTTTTTTTTTTTTTTTTTTTTTTTTTTTTTTTTTCCTTAATCCCAAGGATTCAGGAGGAGAAAAAACTCCAAACCCTTCCCACTTTCCTTACTTTTGTTGCCTTCAAAGGTTGCTGAAGAGGACAGATTCACAGATGGAAAACAGCAGAAGACAGAACACTCCTCCAGTCATTGGGGTGTATAGAAGGCTCAAATTCAAATGCCAAAAATTCAACATCAGAACATTAGGAATGGATGAAATACCCAACAGGAAGGCTTGAATCGTTAGAAAAAATAGATGGAAATCTAAGCAGCAACTAAGAGACCAGATTTATATTTTATCATTGGCATAGTTCCACGTTCAAACAGCCTGTGGGGTGGAATAATTTCCCATGGATCATGAATCAGCTGCTTTTCAACAGTGTGCAGTGTTCAACTTGGTGCTACAACCAAGACTGATGGTGCAGTACCCAGTAACTGGAATTGGACTGATTTCTATTCCAGTTGCTTTGGGAACTAACCAGACCATCAGGAAAAACTGATTAAAAAATTTATCAGAGTGACATTATAGAGTTCCTGCTTAGTACACTGAAGTACTGAAGGTCTGATCCTGCACTAGGTATTCCCATGAGCAATACTTAATGAAATGCCCATTCCTGCTCACCTAAAAAGAATAATTCATGAGCAAAGATTTCTCATTTAAGTATTTACAAGAAGAGGTCTTCTCTTTGACCTTTCAATTACATTATCATATATACTTAGAAGTCATGGTATTAACAGCCACATTTTATGGCTTTATATTTACATATTCTAAGTGATCTAAAAGTTACAAATTGATATGGTGGTAATCAATTTCCTCACTTATCCTGCTAACACTTGAAAAGTAATTTCTGAGAACTTTCACTCCCAGCATTAACTTCAGTTTCTATGGAATACATGCTGACCTTAGCAGTACTACTAGTGTTCAGGATTAAATAATGACTAGAAGGTTATTTCTGTTAAAGTCAAATGAATAAAAGTAGGATGAGACTCCAAATCAAACCATAATCCTGACTGCCTGGTATAGGTAAAATTAGATTTTTCTGTAATGAACACTATTTATGTCGCTCTTCTACTCTTAAATATTTCAATTATCTGCACTGATAGAAAAGAGCAAACCTTCATTGATCTCAAACATTATTCTATAACATACAAGAATTATTTAGGATTTGACAGGCATACACTGGATATTAGCTTTTTCAGGGAACGTGGAATAACCAGAATTAACATCCAGCATCACACGAGCATTCTGACCCAACACAGTGTGCTTACCATGCTTACTTAGGGAGGAAGAGAAATATCACTTAAATGGTCATAGCTTGGACATTATGTCCTTCAGATATTAAAAATAATTGTAGAAAGCAATTTTTATTCAAAGGGAGTGAGCAAAGTGTGAGTACATCTAATTATGACTGCAGGCAATAAGATGATTGGATCATTGCTGTACCTTTCTCTGGAGCTGATGTCCACCCCTGGTAGAATTATCACATATGCCAGGGGCGATATGAGTGGTCCATAATACCATCCATAAAGCCCTCTTCTTCCTTCATACTGCGTGTAATTAAAGGAGTGAATTGCCTTTCTTGCCTGTTTTGTCTACCTGTTTGCAATTTCATTTCACTCTTCTGTTAATTTGAAGCCTTACAAACTGTATCATTCTGCAAATCCAATCACGCCATCAACTCCAATTTCAGTCCACAGCAGTGAATTATTGAACTGTGAAAAGAGAGAGCCAGAGATGTGTTTCTGCACCTAAGACCTGCACAGCCTTGTTTACTAATTTGATTTGGTAACAAAGTTGGTAATTCCATTTCTTCCCAAATATTTGAAAGTTACATTTTTCTAGGTGCATATCTGCTCGTTTGATCTAATGGCTGTCCTTTCAAAAATGTCACAGAAAGCCATTAGCACAGCTTCACCAGTGTTAAATGGTTGGACATAAATGCTGATTGCTGAGAACAATATCCTTTGCCCACAGCACAGTGATGTAAAGGTTGGATAATTTTATTACCTTTAATAGCATTTGCAGCTATGCGAGCTAAGCCAATGATATGGGTAATCAAATCTCTGACTTACAGGATGACCACCTGTGGCTCTCAGGGAAGGAATCCCCACTATTTTAGCCCAGTCACAATGCCACATAACCAAGGGTTTGCCATTTCAGAGAGGGCAAAGGGATGGGAAGAGGGATGAGAAGATTGCTCTGGATGACAAACAAATTTACTTTTCATCAGAATTCCTCATTGCTCATTCACAGACGATCTTAAACATGGAGTGTGGGGGGTTCTGAGGTCTCCTTGTTGCCCCCTGCACCCTCCAGATTGCTCAGCTACAGCTTTGGCAGGTCTCAGACCTGTCTGTGAGGGTCACATACACCGTGCTGCCCAGACAGGCAAACCTCAGCCCACTGCTGCCTCTGTACCTCACTCTGCCCTGCTGAGGAGCTGCAAATGTTCGGAATTACAAAATTTTCACCCGCAAGAGGCAGTGCCAGTGCCACTGCTGACTGTCTGCTTCCTCAAATGAGGGTGGAAGGGCTTCAAGGCAAGTGCTCTGTTCACTTATTAAGACCGCCTCATTTCCCTAATTGTAGCCTAATTGTGCAGGCTGACCACAACTTAACTGGGTATAAAGAGAGAATAGTGACCTCAAAACTAGTAAAGGAAAGCTGGGGTTGTAGATATTTTCCAGCTTACATGGCATTTCCTTCGTTATTCTTTAGCCTACTGTGTTTTTTTGGTCTCACCTTTGCAGACTTAAGCTTTTCCCTCAACATGGCACGGTGCAGAAAATACATGTTGCACTTCTGAGTACTTGAAATTAGCTGGCAAGTTGAAATTTCAGTGTGACTTTAAGCCTCTCTTTTGAAACTGTGCAAATACACTGCAAATTATATAGTTAATATATTAAAAGAGAGAACACAAAATATTTAGTCCTGAACTGCTGCATATTTAAGATTTATCCCATGGCAGCTACCACGGCTACTAAATCCTGAACTTCTGATCCAGAGATCTGTCAAACCAGATTAAAAAAATATATATTGTTCAAAGAGGTAGATGATAAATCAGAAATATCTCTTATATGAAATTAGGAAACATGAAAGTAACTTTTTTTTACGATGCACTCACTTTCAAGAACACTGCATTGCAGAAAGCATTTAGCTTGTCATGTTATTCTATTATTTTATTTTACACTTCATTCGTTTCTATTACATAGTCTTGCACTTTATCATTAGGGTGTTCTGTTGTTGCAAACAGGCACATTGAATTCTGATCCAGTTATTCCAGAAGAATTTTTTTGTCAGCCTTTAAACTGAAACAAATGGATGAGTGTGACACTCAACAGTTTTAATAATGTGTTGACTCTTGGGTATTCATGGCCTTTAGATGCCTAAAAATAATAATGTTTTTGTATGAAAAATGAATTTTGATTAATGAACTGATTTTTTTTTTAAACAGTGGTCGAGCCAGTAGCTATACTTGTCATGAAACTTGTTATAAATCACATAATGTATATACCAAGCAAATTGAATTTTTCCACTGCAAAATACCTATCACAGGCATATATCCTCTGTTCTCCCTAACAATGGAGGACAAATACCAAATACTAAAAAACAACTATCCTCCCTGACATGTGCTTAACAAATTTATGCATGAATAATTATCAGGAAAAAATCAGCAATATTGTGACCATCTGTGAAAGCAACAACAAGCTTCTGCATAAACCAATATCCTATACACATAAAAATTCCTTTATCTGCAAGTGCTAGTAGTAGAAAGTGCTACAACTTTTCTGGAGTTGAAGACATAGTCAGTATTAATTATTTATGATTTCTTTTTCCAGAAAAAAAATTTAAAAAAAAAAAATTAATTACTGAACTGATGGAACAGACTGAACTATCATTACTGTAATATACCAACCTCTGCTAAGCCACAAAGACCCTAAGAATCTTATTTGACTGGACAACCAACTTCAGATGGAAAAAAAAAAAATATAACAATTAATCCATTCAGATGAAGAAAGAAGCAATGAAAGGAAAATAACTTCAATATGCTCAACACCAAGGAAAAACAAAAAAATGAGGAAAAACATGAATGGTAGAATATTTAATGCAAAAAATATTAGTAAATAGTGGTTCTGCTAATCCACCTGCTGAGAACCTCACCCAAAACCTCCTTCCCCCATCAGCTCCAGCCTGAACAAATTTTGATGAGTTTATTTTTTTCCACTTGGCGTTACAGCTCTTAAAATTAAAGAAACTAGAGAATCACACTTTTTGTTTGGTTGGTTGGTTGGGGTTTTTTTAAAGCATTATCCTTTTAACACTCCATTTTATGTATTTCATTAACCATAATGTAAAGGTCTATTGCCCTCATTCCCATGATACTCAAAACCAATATAGGTTACAGAATCTGGATGTATCTCACTTCTTTCACTTCTCTCCAAAAATTTTTACCTTGTTTCACCATACTCAAAGGATCCAGAAACAGTGGATATAATAAATATCCTGCACATAAATATTTTGGGGAGGGATGTACTTAGGGGCTTCTAGGAAATCTCTAATTTCTTTTTGTACTGAAACATCCTCAAGGAAGAAAGCTTATCTTCTCACTGCATTTCACAAAAATTTCCCTTAATTGCACAAATCGTGATTTTCTACATTTTCTCTCAAAGCTCTTTGTGGAACTCCTTTGATTCAGAGTACTCTAAGTTGCCTATTACTTGAACAATAACTTCCTTCAATAACATGTAAAATACAGGCAATTCCATCAATCTGAGGTATTTTTCACAATCTTTTAGATAGAAGAAAACGAGGTTATTTTAAATGAAAGAACCAAACACTCCAATCTGAGCAGCCACCATCCAATGTTGCAGCAATTCAGTTTGTTTATTTCTGCACTTCTCAATCTTTGAGGATTTTGATGAAAAGTAACTTGATTTTTTTTTTTTAAACTCACCAGATTCACCACGGAAGGGTTGCTTATAATAGAAGTCATTCTCATGCAGCACATGAGACAGGATATTCTAAAATCTAGCAGTAAGGCAAACCAGCTCTTCCTAATGATCTGTTTGTGAATGAAATTGATGTTTTTCCAGTATGTCTGGTAGCAGTCAGGAGAACAATTTATGGATCCAGAAAAGACAGTTTTGGTTTAGCATGTCTCTGTTTTGCAGAAACACACCCAAAGTTTATTTTCAGGGAGCCAAAACAATTGACAACAAAATAAAACCGGCCTCTTCGTAATGTAATTATCCTGATTAATTCACATATATTGACAACACGAATTGTGATTTTATAAGAAAGCTGTAATTGGAATCAACCACCAACATCCTTTGAAAACTTGATTCGCTGTTCTTCAAGCTCAATTTTCTCTCTGCTTGTAAATATTTAATGGCTTTCATTTTTGCAAATGAATAGAATTGCATTTGGCTCATAAGAAAATAGTTTTGTAACCCTGTTACAGAGTGTGCAGTCTCAGCACTTGTCACAAGTGTAAATCTTCTCTAGAATATTAATTTATTCAAGAAAAAATAATCTTCATTTCAGAATCAACAGAATTTTTGAAAACCCACTTATTTGGTAATTGAAACTTTTGGAAAAGTTGCATCTTTCAGATAAAAAAAAATCCTAAAAAGCTATACATTTTCCATCATAAAAGAGTGAAATATTTAGAGGTTTCTAAGCAAAAAAACAAGCCAGAAATTACAATACTATTTTGTATGATGAGTCAGTTTTGAGATAATATTTTGGCACATTTTAACTTCCAAGTATAGGAAGTCTCACAGCACAAAACCCTCAGCATTCCTACCCAAATCAAGCAAAGGACTGACTCTTACATGGGATTAATATTGGATCACTCTTAGTGTACTGTACTACATAAAACAGAACATTTTCTACAGGTGCACAACTAAAATGTCCTCAACACTTTCCTAAATTCCCGTCAATTTTATCATGGGTCTCTATTATAACTATAAAATATTTTTCCTCCTTCTTTGATGTTAAAACTCAAAAACAAATTTTAAGAAACTTTTAGAAGCTCTACGCAGACATAAAATTTCAAATCAACAACAGACTCTCTGAAAGAAAACTCTTCCCATGTTAATTTTTAGAATAGGCAGAATTATAAACATTTTACTGAGCTGGTCAAGTCTATGACCTCTTTTTAATTTCACTGGGACTCCATGTACACAGTTTTATTATTTTCAGCCTCAGTCACAGGCAGATGCTCCCAGGTAAGAACCAGAAACAGAGGGAAAAGCCTAATGCAGGATGCCTTCTCTGCTAGCACGAGGAAACAAGGAGTAAAAACTCTGGAGCTCTTGGTGGAATCAAGGATGGAAGAGAAAAATAAACAAAACACTTCCTAAATGACGTGTTTTCAAGATAAAGCACAGTCTCACAATGATAAAATGTATCAGCAGAATAAAAAAGCTTCTAAAATTAAAAAGCAACACTGAATAATCCTCAGCCATGCTGTCATTAATAAGTGGAAATCTTAATCAGTAAAAAAATGCATTGGTAAAATTTAATAAATTTTGTAAAATTCAATTCCATAATTAAAGTTCTAAATGTAATTGAAAAATGGTAATATATCAAAAACTAAACCTTACTCCAGCATAGATAACAAAGCATTTCCTTTCTTATTTTAGAATTGTCATGCATATGCAATTTAATTTGCCACACAGAACATGGACCTGAAGTCCAAGGCAAGTATTGTTTTCATGTTTTTACCTTTCCTTTTTATCTAGGAATAAATTCTGCTCCTGGATTATTTTTATTAGCTAAATGACACACGGCATTGACACACAGAGGGTTTTGGTTCTCCTTCCTCCTTTCAGCAAGTTCTCTCAGTACAGGGGTGAACCTCCACTTGTTTCACCTACTCAAAGGGACTTTGACAGGTTAGATGCAAGTCAGAACATCCTGGGATAATTGCTGACTGAAATCAGAATCAGAGTGTTAAAATGAAATATTTTACAAGTATAAAACAAGATTCACACATGAATCAGCAAGGTGTCCAGTCCCATGACTCTGAAGAAGCTTTGAAGACAAACAAGATTAAGTAAGAAAATACTGCTTGCGTTCAAAATATTTGAGATAGTGATGATTAAACCTCTGGTTTTGTTTGCTTTTACATTCAATAAGTGAAGACTAGAGAGGAGCGAGGCTTGGTTCTTTAGCATGTTTTTTCATAAACTTTGTGGAAAGTCTCATTTGCTGGATGAAGCAGCAGAGGCTCATTTCTGGTACAGCCTTTGCATTTACCCCTTGTCCTTGCATAGGGCACAGCCCCTGTATAGAAATAAAACACATCCAAGTTGGACATTAACTCCTGCATTGCAGGAGCTGAATCACAGATAGAATCACCTCACTATCTCCAAACTACTTGGTAGGCAATTCAAAAAAGAAAGCAATTTATTCCTAGAGACTGAATACTCTTCTCATGGACTCTTCAGTCTGTCTCAGTGAACACCTTAGAATTTTATTTTAATTGCTAACTTCATCAGCAGGAAATTATAGGCTTTAAGAACAGAATGTAGGAAAGCTTCAGCCAGTAATAATCCATGACTAAATACAATCCTAAAAGCTGAATGAATACATGCTTAAAGAGTTTCGTTTAAATCCACTGCCTGAACAGTTCTAATTCTGTAACCTGCATAATTTACTGCATAATGATTACCAATATATTTTTTATGTTAACGGCACTACAATTGTTGCTCGACATATAGAAAAGAATTAAAAGGTTAAAAAAATGTATATATTCATCTGATAAATTGTATTTAGTAGCTTTTCTGTAATAAAAACATTCTGCAGAATTGATTAGAATTTAGAGGTAGATATAATTCAGAAATCACTGAACATACTGACATTTTTAATATATTTCCAGTGAATATTCACTTCAATTAATTTGAAGATTCCTCACAGTATAAAACAAGTCAGCTTGTTTTAAAATAAAGAATACAAACATATCCACTGTGTTTTAAACTCTACCTTTCAGCAACATGTGATTAAATCTTTTAGCTTTTAAAATTTCTTCTTCAGTTGCAACAGAATCATATTCTATTAAATGCTATAGCTTAGGGCGGTATTCCATTACACATTTGTAGGCCTATGACCATACAAACAGAAATAGCTTAAGGGGTAGGAAGAAAGATGAATACAATGTCTAGTTAATTCTACCTCTTCACTTCGTGTAGTCATTCAGCCTGACTCCAGCTGCAGGTAAAAAAAAGAAATATCTGCTGCATGATTAATTTTGTAGGCTTAGTCCTGAAATAAATCCAGGATTTAGCATAAATTAATAAATGTATAATATTACTATTTTTTTCTCATATCACTACTTAAAGGAAGGGAAATGTTTATTCTTAGCTAAAGGGAAAGCAACTTATGAGAAGTTCTTGAAAGATCACAGGATCACACAAACATACAAACAAACAGCTCTAGATTAAAACCAAAGCTCAACCTCAAATGTGAGAAATATTTTATCTGAAGAAGAACAACCCTCAACATGAACATAATTTGGTCAGATACAGTAATCTTCCTTCTCCTTCTCTTCTTCCTGGGTACAAGTATGAGTGTAGATAATATGCCTGTGTGTGAGACTGACAAACAACATGGGGGAAAGGCAGTGAGATTCCACATCATTTTCTGGTTTTGTGTAGCAGGGCATTTCCACACCCGAGCAGGTGTCTCTGTACAAGGGAAAGAGTTCCAGCTTACCTTGGAACATGTGAGGAAGTTAAACCAGAATTTTCTATGGCCTGTTCATTGTAACTGGCTCAGTGCCAGCACAGAGGCACCGATTGGGCTTTGGCAGTGCCCCTCAAAGCCTGGTGCCAATTCCATTGGGCAAGGTGCCAAACAGCCCCCCTAAACAATCAAGCACTAAAGGGACAGCACAGAGGTGCTCGAGGCTTTTTTGGACTGCCTCAGCCAGTGCAAGAGTGTTTTCTACACTGTGTTCGACTTGTATTCTTTGTTCTAATATGTTTATTATTTTTGTCATTATTAAAATCTTTTATTTTACCAAGCATGTCCAGAGAAGTTGTTTCACTATCATTAAGCCATTTCTCTGCAAGGCTGGACCCTCAGAGGAGCTGGGAGCCCCGGTGGGGTTGCTGCACAGATTAGGCACAGCAGGACAGGGCAGTGCGTGTGCCACCGGCACAGCAGTTGTGTTCATTCCCTTCCCTGAGAGCTGCTGAGCACCTCTGGACTGGGCCAGCAGCCAGCAGCAGAGTGGGACACAGGGAATGTTGGGGTGTCCCATTGGGCAGCGGGTTCAGGGAGTGCGTGTGGAGCCCTCCTGGGCAGAGCTGTCTGGGAATCAGGGATGCAGGATGCATTCCTGCCTCTGAGCACCTCCTACCAGCCCACATAAAGGATGAAGAGGGACGTGGGGACAATGGCACACATTGGCATCTGCTCCTAACCACCAGAACAACATCAGGGGACACAAATGTCCCCTTTTGGATACTGAGCTGAGCTTTTCAGCTGTATATCCTGGCTGTAGGCCATTGTGTGACAAGTGGGAAATTGATTTTTCCCCAGGCTCAGTGAAGGGGTGCACAGACCTTTGTCCTTTTGCTGTGTGAGGGAGCATTCAGCAGGGCCAGGTGTTAACAAGTTCCTGCCTTCAGAGGTGAACACAACTTTCATACAGCACAGCAGGAAAGCTCCACAAACACCCCAGCAGTGACACTGAGCTGTGAGGGCCACCAGCTACTTCTCTGATCAACTCCCAGCTTCTAAAAACCCTTCAGACAGAAAAAAAACCTTCCTTATGAGGAAGGTGCAGCTTTCTATACTACCACAGGACTAGTAACTCACATAACTCACACCTCCTAGGAAATCAAAACCTCCTTCCCATGGCTTCTGCTCTCTTGCTTAATTTGTAGAGCTCCAAAATTCTTTCCCTAAGGAAGAAGCTATGGGAGGACAAATAAGACAATTTTACATCAGCTTTACACTTGTTGGCCTATTGGGTGCTGCTGCAAGCATAAAATATTTAAAAAACAAACAAACAAAACAAAACCAAACTTTAACAGTAGTACTGCTTACTATATATTAATGTACACTTCAGATGGTCTAAATTACTCCACCTCAACTGAATAAACAAGAATACTAAACAGAAGAATTGGTGAATACAGACAAATATAGAAATCCATTTTTCTGATGAATAAGAGTTGATTACATCTATTATTATTGATTTATTGAGACTGGCTATCCTGAGGATAACCTTTACATTATTTTAATGTAGAGATTTCTAATACCATATATCTGAAAAAAACTGTTCAGTGTCCATTTATAAAAAAAAAATCACATTTGAAAAATACAAAACAGGCATCAAGGAAAAAAAATGGTTTGTGTTTGAAATGTGATTCAAAATATATTTGAAATATATTTCAAAAATATTATATAAAAGCAGATCTCAGTTAGAAAAGGCATGTATTTCAAGTATTCCACCTGCTTTTCATCAGTGAATAATAATGACTTAAATGATTTTTTTCCAGTATACTTTCCATCAAATAAAAAATATTATTATTTATTTAGTTCAGAGAATACGGCAACATAGGCATCTTAATATAATTATCAGAAAGTAAATTAAAGTAATTAAAGCTTACTACAAAGTTACATCCTTGTCGAAGCCAGAGAACAGTAGAATCAATATATGAAAAGTTACATGTCTTTAGTACCATTAGGCAAAACAAAAGAAAATATATTACACTGTTCAGTTTTTCCATCATTATGGTAAAATTCTGCTTTGATTCTGCTTTTTCCTTTTGAAGTATTATCTCAACATTTAGCCTGCAACTGATTGCAGGGTAGCATAAACCTGCACTTAACTTTTATTCTGTAGGCCTCTTTGCAAAAGCCTGACAGCACATAAGTTCAGGAAAATAGACTTTGTAAAACTCAAATCACAGATTTCAGAAGAATATTACATAGTTTTTGTGTAAGTAAAGTTAAAAACTTTAATTTACCTAAGCTGAGACCACTAATATAAACATGTTTTTTTAAAATTGATATGCAGTAGCTAAAAACAAGTGAATTGTATACACAGAGAGAATTGTCTAAAAAAAAAAAAAAAAAAAAAAAAAAAAAAAAAAAAAAAAAAAATTAGAATTCCTGTGTATACAGTCTATTAACAAATTTTAGAACCAAAAAGAGAAGGGTTGTTTTATGCCAGTGTTTTATGCCAGTGTAAATCCAGGTGACAGTAGTAGTCTTGATATACCTGATGTCACAACAGGTTTCTGCTGGCTCAACACTGAGAATGTCTTTTCATTCTCAGTTATCTTTGGCCACCCCAAGCCTAACAATAGTGTAATCCCCACCTTAATAACAGAATCACCAGAGGAGCTCGTACGATTGTTACAGATGATGGGGAAGAGCTGCATGGAAGACTACAGGAAAAATCATTTCACAAACACAGCTGGGCAGAGTGGCAGCAGAATAGTCACAAATGCAAACAGTGTGACAAGCAGGGAACTCTGGATGTTGAAGAGTTTCTTATTTTGAAGTTCACTGACAAACCATTCTGCTGAAGACAGAAGTGGCAGAGAACTGATTTTTAAAAATCTTTCCCAGCTGTCAGCTTTACCAGAACTTAAACTCTTACTAAATTTAAGGATTGGATGCAATCAACTAGATTATTGTTCAGGTATTCTGAATCACCAGTGAAGACAGGAAAAGAAAGTAACAGCATTGAGAGGTTTTTGTTATGTTTTTTTCAATATATGTTTAGACAGAGTTAAAATGAAG
Organism: Prinia subflava; assembly: GCF_021018805.1. NCBI lineage: Eukaryota > Metazoa > Chordata > Aves > Passeriformes > Cisticolidae > Prinia > Prinia subflava. The sequence goes on along the minus strand of NC_086264.1, from coordinate 8,184,599 downwards.
GAATTAGAGAAATAGTGATTTAGAACACAGAGATAAAGCCATAAATTACACTGAACTACCACTTAGATGACAGAGCACTCCCTTGGGTCTGAGACTTTTGATCAGCTGGTGCCTGTTCCTAACTCTGCCATACCTTTTAAAAGCTGATGTGCCTCCACAGAGATCCCAGGGACTTGCTCTGCCATGAGCAGCATGGTTCAGGCTCACTGTGAATCAATTTAATCTGGATCAGAGACAGAGCTGCCAGGTCTCAGCATTCAAACTCAGTAAATAAGGTCCCTGCCTTTGCCAGGCAATTTGCAGAGATTTAATTTCAGCTTTTGCTCCATTTTTGTCACAGAGTTTCACAGCATATGCAGTTACCAAAGTAATTCAAGCACTTACAGAGCAAAACATCAGCAGAGAGCCAAAACTACTAGATCCATGCCTACTGCTGAAGGCCAGGACTTGGTTTTCTTCAAAGCAGAGTTGAACAACTTCTTCCTATCAGCTGTAACTCTGAAAGAGTTGCCCTGATTAAGTAAGAAATTTGTTACACTTTTTTTTTCTTCAGGACACCTAAATTTTAAAGTAGATTTACAATATTTGAGTGGAGAAACCCTTCTACATCATCAGAACAAAGGCTTACTTAGCTGACCTCCAACAAGAAATTACTCACAGGTGTTCAGGAAAAGAGCAGAAGTGTGACAGGAGAAAGTCCCCTCCCTCCAATACCATACAGGCATCTGACAATCAATTTTAGGGAAGATGTTTTTTGTCACTAATGGACACTGGATTTTTCTATATTTTTTTTTCTTTTTCTCTTGGACTCCCTACCTCTAGAAAGCCTAAGTTTAAATGACTAACCTCTCCCCAAGGGGGAAGAGGGATATTATTTTTCCACTTTAGAACTGCTGCTTGAATAATGGCATTGGGCACCTTTTAGAACCTGCATTGTCAGAAACAGTGAGCAATCACTCCCCATTCACCTTCTCTATACTCTCATGATTTCTTAAATCTCCTTCATATTTCACCTCACCAGCTTTTTGTCATTTGAAGAGTCCATTTCATCTTTCTTTTAGGAACTTCCCCTCTTCCACACCTCTGTTCTTAACCCATTCTGGGCCCTATCTGGCTTTTGAATTTAATTCCAAGCTGTCTTTCCTAGCTGCTGAGAGCTGAATCAGAGCCCAGCATTGCACATACATCAGTGAAGCTGTTCTAACCTGTCCTCAAGTGCATTCATTACTTTGCATTTCTGAACAGTGCAGTTCTGCATGACTTTTAGTCTCATCATATGAGCCTCCTTCACAAAATCAAACAAAAGCAGTATTTGCAGTCACCACCTTTTATTCCCTTGAAGTCAGGGCTGATTTAGTGCAAGGTCATGCTACACAACCATTTGCTCAGTCACTTAATTTCTTAGTTTCCCAAGGACTCTAAGGCAACACTATGCTAACTTTAGATTTGCTACAGTTCATTTTCTTGTTTTATTCTTAAACTCTTGCTGTTGGTACCACATTTGAGTCTGTTCCAGCTCAGTGAAGGTGGTGAGACCTTGCCTGAGTGTGTTTCCAAAATCCTTTGGAGCAAGGAGTGCAGCAAACAGTGGCTTTACCTGTGTGCTACTGCCACACCTTTGTCAGCTGCTTCTTTTGCCTCACTTCTCCCCTTGTCCCACCAGTTTACCAGCAGGCTTCAGCATCTCACAATTCAACAGAGGCTTCTGATCCACCACACATCATCTGAAATCCAATTGCACCACTGGGCCCTTCTAATGCTGCTGCAGAGCCCTAAAGGAAACCACATATTCCTCATTAGGAGAGGGAATTACTTCACTAAACTTTTATTCTTTCCCTTTCAACATCAAGGACAAAATTCTTCATCATTGGGTTTGTTTAGACAAACAACCCACAGAATTAAGAGTTTCTACAGCTTGCTGAAGTCCTGATGCTGATTTCAGGGAAGTGCATCCAGCATCAATAGTGTGGAAGACCGAGCCCTTCATTTTCATTTGGATATATTCTATTCCTACAAGCAAAGGGCTGAAGCTTCTAGTCAGGGAACAAAAAAAGCTGCATTTTAAAAATTTCCCCTAAATAATATGAAGTGGCAGGAACTACAGTTAAGAAGAAAGTCTGGTTAGTTTTATGTTTCCAAAACTGGAAATAGTTTAGATGAATAATTTTTGAGGTTCAAGACTGCTCTTCCACTCTGTGGGGCAGTAATGTTTAAACAACCATGTTTAAAGTAAAAATACATGAGGACCTGCAAGCTCTCAGTCTTGTCCCTTCCAGCTGGCATGTCTAATACTCACATGGAGTTCTCAAGTTTGTACAGCACCAACTCTTCCCTTTGAAATCACCAGAAATGTAGCAGGAGTTCAAGGGAAGCCAACAGGACACTGACAGCTGAGGCAGTGCTGTCACAATCTGGCTTTTGCAAAATACTTTCAAAGCAAAGTTAAGCTACTGCCACATAACAACACCTGCTGCTCTGATGCCATAAAATAAACTTTGCAGATGTTATTTTTAGCCAAATCTACTTGTTTGTTTGTTTAATAAACACCCATCTCTTTCTCTATTGATTGCAGGGCATCTGTTCATTTGGCTGATTCTCACTCATGTCTTCAATCCGATATTTGTCTCTCTATTCTATGTGTTAATTTGTCTTTATACTAGTGTTACAGCAAAGATTTTCTGATCTTTTCTATGCTTTTCTTCCTTCTGCCAGGGTCCCTTCATCTTAGCAGAGGTAAGGTTATGAAATATGAATTAATAATTCTTCCAAGTCAATATAAACCTACACCAGTATATAAAATTTGTGTAATTGCTACAATGTGTTGGGCAAATAAAAACTTACAAAAGAGATTAACAAGAGTTTCTGGAGTTTAAATATTTAAATCATATTCCTCTGCTGCAAGGACATAGTCCTGATGCCTTCAGTGGAATTACCAAAATGTCTTTGTCTTATAACCACTGGCATTAAAAATCCTAAGTCAAACATGGCTGAATTTCCAGACACCTTACTCTAAAGAAATACAAAAAAACCCTAAGAGGGGCTGCTCATCTGTCTGAGGCAGGTGCAGGGAAGTGCTGCCATCTGTCTTATGGTTCTCTTTGTAATATCCCTAAGACTACCTCACACTTCTGTATGGTTCTGTCTGCCCATCCCTCAAAGTACTGAGAGATGAAATGTAGTTATTTAGCAGACGCTATTTTTTAATACTAAATCTACCTCTACTTTTTTTTTTCCCCTTTTTTTTATTCTTTTTTTCTTTCTTTTTTTTTTTCCCTCCCAGACTCCAATGTAGCAGACTAGGACAGAAAACTTTATTTTTGCTGTTCAACTATTCAACAACCAATATAATTTTAAGCAAGGAATCTACACTATTCTCTTCTATACTCACAATATTTTTAAATTTCATACTTGCACAGTGTTTAATAGATATTAACTAGATGAGTTAAGTAAAAGGCTGTTTTTCTTTTAAAAATAAAACATTTTTTTCCAGGCTTTCTCCCAGTTAGTGGACAATATTATCCATTTCACAATTTCTGGTGGTAATTTTTTAATTAATTTCCACTAGTAATTTTACAAGTTAATATTAAAAAAATCACAGATGATGTCAAGGAATCCATATAATTTAATTTACCCCTTTGCCATCTTTCAAGCAAGGTGGCAGTAAGGGCAGCAAAAGACATCTGAACATTAGTTGTAGAGATGCATTATCAAAACATAACCGTGACATTTGTACTTCTATTCCAAGAGGAAATAGTCTTAGGTTGTTATAGAACCTCCAGCTGGGAACAAAATATCAGGGCTGGGCTTGGGACTTTGAAAGCAAATGGTGCATCAGGTTTAAAAAGAAAAAATAAAGTGACCTCAGCACAGAAGGAGTGAATTCAGTAGCACTGCAAAAAAATTCCCAGGAACAGAAGAAAGCCATAATCAATGTCCAGGATCCCAAGCCACAAATTAATCTAACTTATGTATTTATCTGCTTTGCTTAATCTACATTTTTCTTTTCCTAGCCTTATTTCTATTTTTTACATATTTCATCTTCTCATTTTTAACTGGAAATCTCTGTTCCCTCGCTGTTGACTTTGCTTCAAAGCCGGGTCTGCAGTTTAGTTTCACATGAGCTTGTGGTGAAAAAGCTATCAAAGCCATTCACACGCTCTGCCCTCTTCCCAGGGACAAAAGAGAACATCAAAGTGCTTTGTACTTATTGTAAACGTGTGGCCCTCCTTCCCAGACTGCCAGGATGCAAATAGAGAGCTGCATTCAATTCTGATGAAATTCTCACAGCACAGTAATGCAGCTCCAGCTTTGTGTTTCAGAAAGGAAAGCAGCACAAATTGAATACAGATGCAATAAACTCTGAAAATAATATTGTTCTTGCAACACAAACCTTTTTTACTGCACTGAAGGAAAACATACATTTTAACTGTTTTGCATTAACCAGATTTTTTTTATATGTCTTTCAGTTCCTGTTTTCATTATTTAAATAGAAAGCATTCAGAATTTTAAACAAAAATCACTCTTGACCTTTTCAGCAAGGGGAAGTACAATGAGACTTGACTTGTATTCACAATACTCCTAAATCATATTACCTGACCCTAATGCTTCCAATTTTCAACTTTATGACTTATAATTTCTTTATGATCTTTCAAGATAATTAAAGAGACTGCATCATACTTTAAATAAATAGTCCATAAGCTGAAGATAAAACTGCAAACCAATTTACCCACCTCTTTTCCTAATGGCTTAATCTGTGTATTTTACCTTTCAGTGAAAGAGGGCCATTTCCTACAGTATCCCAATGGAGAAAAAAGGGGGAAAAAAAATCATTTTAGTCACTGAGAAACAAAAAATATGGGTTTCAATATATCAAGGTTTTGTTCCATCTGGGAGTGTGAAACAAATATGTAATTTTAAGTTATGCAATTAAAAGTATCTAAAACATGTTCCATTTAATAATTTACATCATGCAGCACAATTTTATTAAATAGTGAAATACTTATAGCTTCTGGCTCTAATCAAAATGTTTTTCAAAATTACCTTGCTTATTTCAAATGAAGGCTTAAAATGTGAAAACAGAAAATCCAGCAAATGTTTGAAAAGGAATGATTTATGAATATTCACTCATAAATGGAAGAGGGAAAGAACACAGAAAAGCTGCTCTGAACATGATCTTCTCCAGACCTTCAAACCATAACCAGATCCAACCCATGTGTCTACAGTGACTTGTAACTGTCTTGAAAATGCTTTGATTATGAATAAAGGACTGGAAGAAATGCTCAAGATAAGGAATTTTAGGCTGCTACAGTAGTTATAGACCATTTTTCTCCTGCAGTTTTCAGAAATGGAACAGAAAAACAGCCAAGCTAGATGGAGGCACAAGTTAAAACTGAACCAACAGATTCAAACTGGTCCTGCACAGATGGGACAACGTTCCTGTCTCCTGAACAGAGACACGTCTGCCTGCTCGTGCTCTGCACTTTTCCATAGGTGGAAAGAGTCCTCTCTGACCCTCTCATCACTTTGAACTAGAAAAGTCTCTTCCTTTCTTCCTTTTCCCTTTAAGCTGATGTTCTGATTTGATTTGAAACCGGGCAGAAACACCAATCCAGGCAGTAGTTCCATGTTTGCCAATTTTACCTTTTCCCGGCCAACGCACCAAATTTGTGATGGGTTTTGTGTTTACTCTCTTTTCTTTCTGTGAGATAGACTTTGGGAGGAAAAAGGCAAAACAGCCCCAACTTAAAGGTTACAGAGATAGATTTATTTACACACACTCTAAAGGAAAAGAAAAAAAAAAATGAAACTTTCAAAACTTTTCCCCTCTCCCCACAAACTAAATAAATCTGTCTTTGTAACTTTTAAGTTGGGCCTGTTTTGCCTTTTTCCTCCCAAAGTCTATCTCACAGAAAGAGAGTAAACACAAAACCCATCACAAATTTGGTGCGTTGGCCGGGAAAAGGTAAAATTGGCAAACATGGAACTACTGCAGTTGAAAACTTCAATAAATCTTTAGCCAGAAAAATGACCCAGAGGATTTCCAAACTCAGGGGAAGAAGATTCATTTATTTTAACCAAAGAGCAGGATACACCAGCATCAGCAGGCTGTGGTTACCTGGCTGCTTTCTTAAATTGGTCTTCCTTGATTTAACTCACCTGCACAATGGAGGTCTGTGCAAGGAAGGGAAAAGAGAGAGGACTGGGAAGCTGCTGTCATGGCATTCCTCATGTCCTCTCTCTGTCCAAACAGCAAGAATGCCAAAATTCTGCATTCTGGTGCCCAGGATGGAGGTTAGTGATTCCTGTGCCAAGCCCCAGAATGATGCCTTGTAGCATCCCCATAACTGAGTGCTCTTTGCTTTATTTGGAAATGGATTTGTACTAAGATGCCTAAATAATTACATACCATTTATCACGTGCATCAACACTTCACTGCCTTTGGCTGTCCAACGGATTTCAGATAAAGTCAGCTTGGATTTGTGTAAGCAGAGGGACTAAATATTTACTAGAGGTAATGGCATTCTTCAGAAGAAATTATTACATTGCTAATGCAGGCAATGCAGTAAAAATGACTCCTCTTTAATATTTTATTTATAGTAATTATTTTGAGTCTCAGTGTTTTTCTTCTTTAAAAGAGAAACTGGGGAAAAATGCTAATTTTAATGTATTATTTTAAAGTCTTATTTAAAATGCTGGAGGCATTTTCTATGGCATTTCTAAACAGTGCCATTTTCATTTCCTTCTGAAAAGGAAATAGAAGTGATTGCCATCATTCTTGTTACTTTTTTTTTTTTACATTTTTTTACATTTTCAGTAGCAAGTTTATTTTGTTTGGAGTTGTGGGGGTTTGTTGCTTGTTTGATGCTGTTTTTTTAGATACAGGGTTATAGATGGAGCTGTGGTGGGTTAGCCCTGGCTGTCAGCCAGCCTCACCACCCTTCTCAGCAGGACAGGGGAACAGTGTAAGATGAAATAACATCAAAAAAAAGTTAGCAAAACCCCCAAAAACTAAACCCACCTTCCTGCCTTCCTCCCAGGCTCAACTTCACTCCCAAGTCTTCTGCCTCCTGCTCCCCCTGAGGGCCTGAGTGCAACAAGGATAAAAAAACTTCTGACAATACACAGGACTAAAACCAAGTCTTTCAGCCTCCACCCCTAAGTTTTGGGCTTAGTTTCTTCTGTGGCAGTGACAGAAAAAAAAATTAACTGTCTGAAATACTAGGGAATTAGTCAAAAATATATTTTGGGCTTTGAAATATTAGAATGGCAACTCCTTAGTATGCACCTTTTAAAGGCAAACACCATTAGAGATACTGAAGGAAGGAGGCTTGGATCTAAGCACACAGTTCAAACCAGCTGGAAGGACACAAATCACTAAGGGTCATGTACACTTCATGGGAAATATCAGAAAAGCCAGAAGGTCTGCACTTTGAAATAGGTATACTCAAAAAAACCAAACTAATTTGAATTTGATATCTTTTTACAAAAAGATAGAAGTTCAGTGCACATGGAGTAGTAAGAGTTCTGAAATTAGCTATACAGAAAACATATTCCTTATGCTCACGTTATGTGAGTATTTGGTTTCAAAATTACATCATTTTTCTTCTTTTTATTCCCTACTAAATACAAATCAATGACTCTTGTGCAATAACAGTAAAACTGGTCTTCTGCCAGACTTTGTGGCCTCACACAGGGTATTTATAGAAACAACATATACAAGGCATGGGCTTAGCTCAATCTTCAGATTCTGGGTTAAATTATGTTTCAAAAACCAGAAGAATGGAGGAAAAAAACGAATAGAATGGTAATGTATAGAACACACTTCATACACTCAATTAAGTTACCTTTAATTCTCTAATTTCTACAAAGTTCAGCTAAATATGAAGATCATCAATTTTGCAAGTGTGTGTCTTAAATACTGCAAGAATTCTTGTGAGATAAACACAGTGTTATTCTAATACCATGATTTACACACATTATTACCTTTTACTCTGCTATAAAGGAAAGGAAAATACTTCAGACTACAATGTAGTTCTCTGTCTTCTTTTTAAATGGTTGAGAATGTTCTGGGCTGTTTCAGTGCACCCCCTGGAAACTCATTCGAGCAATAAGATAATTCTAAAGTAAAATGTAAAACCCATCATCACTTGAGGAGATGATCTCTAAATGTATAAATCCTGACTGGCAGACAGTTAGTTATCACCTTTGCCACTTGCCCACACATTTGTTTTTGTTAATGTTTTTGAACCCCTTTTCCTAAGGACCTAGTAGAACTTTATGAAATACAGTGACACAGAACTCTGACACAGTCCTTGTTACAAAATATGCCTCAGATGGCAATTACTCAAAGGATGCCATGAGCTCAACAAAACCTTCAATAAATACAAGAGAACTGAACATCTGCAGCTATTGTTTCAGCTGTAAATCTTGTGAATGCTTTTTACTGTAGCAACAAACTGCTAATAAATCCAACTTTCATTGCCAGAAACATATAAAGGACAGGATACACTTCATGATGTTTTCTCAGTGTCCTCCCTGAGTCCATGCACTCAGGCATATTGTTTCCAGATATATTTTATAGCTAGCAGTGATACACTGTCCCCTCTACCCTTTCCCTTGACTGATGAGACAGAGAACATTGACTGAGTGCCATTACCTGGAACTACCTCCCTGCTGCTCAGCAGAAATGGGAGGCTTTGTGCTTACCATTTATACTGGATTTAGCAGCAATCATCAGCATTAATTGCACTTGTATCATTTAACAAACAGACTTGTTAAAAAAATCCCCATGAAGCAACTGAACTGCTGTTCCTGCTATTGTGCAAAAGCAACAGGTTCCTGGCCAGCCTTTAATACAAATATTCAATACATAGGACTGACAGGCCAGACACAGAGAGGGATACTCAGTAAAATCTCAGAGTTTCAGAGTGCTCTAATTGCTAATTCAATAAAGCAGCACAAGAGCTAGACACTTCTCAATAACATTAGTTTCCTTATATATAAAAATGAATATAGAAATTATTCCTACGGTAAGATTTACAGAAGCATTCACGTCACACATAGCTTTAATCCCTACTAACTACAAGGGTCACTTGGCTTGTTTTTCCTTTCACCTCCTATTACCCCACTTTGTTCTGAAGGAGACCATGATAGAGCCAAAGAGAAAAAGAGAGAAGCCAATATTGCTCGACACCAACAGAAAAGCTGAACTAAACAAAAGGTCGCCACCCTGATACCTGAGGTCTGAAAATTCTCTGCTGGTGTTAAGTTGGTTTAAATTCAGGCTGAGGGGGCTGAAGGTGCATGGTTTGTCAGCAAGCTGTGCTCCAGTGGTTGCCTGCTGACAGCAGCACACTGCAGCTGTGAGGGGCCAAAGCACTCGGACAGAGCTGCTGGGGCAGGGGTTTGCCCTCCACTGTGCTCTTGATGTCCTACCCAACCTTTTCTTTGCTTCCTCATTCCTTGAAGATTTGAAATCCACCATCATCTGCAGCCTTCAGAAATGTAAAGCTGGACTAATATGTAATTTATCAAAGGTTTCTTTGTCTCCACATCCTTATTTATCAACCAAAACTGAAAAGGAAAGAGAGAACTGTTCCACAGGTAACTAACTTATTGCCACCTACTCCAAGGTAAAGATGACACTATAGCCATCTCTCTGATACAGTTCAGCACAGGCTGTTGAGTCAGGAAAGACTGAAAATTCAAGGTTTATCCAAGAGATGTATAATTTGGTTTCTGGGATCTCAGCATTTTGCTGGTGTTCCTCCTGAGCAAGTTCTGTGTAGCTCTGCTGTGCTGGTGTTTCCACAGCTGGCCATCTGCCTTCTAGCAGCAGAGCCACCTAAAACTAAATGAAAGCAACAGTTTAGTAGACTCTTACTACTAAAGACAGAGAAAAATATTTCAGTGCTAAAGATAGAGGAATAGATTTGAGTACTAAGGACAAAGATTTCATTACAGAGAAGAAGGAAGAGGAACTGGAGAAAGAGAAGATGACTACTGCATATAAAATTATTTTAAAAACATAATTTATTTTCTCAAAGTTTTAGATAATACATTCTATACAAATACTTGTCATCACAAAGGGTATCAGATGTCAAAGGTCAACAGGTTTTGCAAATATGAAGGATTGGCCATGGTCACTAAATATAATAATAATAAACAGAAAATGTTGGTATGTCAGGAAGTGACTTAGTGCATAAAACTATTTTCTCAGTTAAGAAGGGTTACATTCCAGAAAATTCACTTTTATGGAAACCATACTTCAATTGGGCAGTTATTCCATTAAGTTCAAAAACAGCCAAAAGCACTTTCCATTGCCAGGAGATACATTAGTATCAATACACCACACGGGTTTCCAGACAACTTTTTAGTAGCTTTTCTTTGATTAAAGACACAGGTAGAAGGCTCTGAAGAAACTGTAAACAGCTGCATTATAACAACAGATATGACTTCACAAGGGGGTTGATTATCTTCTGCTTGGAGACTGAGTAAGTGACTGTAAGAAGATATCCATTTTTAGGGAGTGCTGCCACTGATGTTTTGTTAGTTGGCATTTACTAAACAGACCAAAACAGGTGTATGTTTGGTTCAGGGCAGTTTAAGGGAAAGCTGCTTATTCTTTTACAAACTAATCCCTCTTCCCTTGTGTTCAGTCACATAATAGTCTGCAGTTCACAAGTACCAAATACTAGCTAGCATTGTAAAGATGGAATCAATAGCATAATCCTATTAAATTCCGCAATGCAGGCTACTTTTCAGATATATAGTGGAATCCTCTTAAATCGATTTTTTTTTTTAATAAAAGGTAGGGTTATGTGAGGCTCTAGCTAGAAACCTAAAATATATTGTCTACATAATGCTCTTAAGATAGCAGTTCAGTCTGTTTTCCTCTGTACAATTTCTGCGTGTTGGCTGGATTGTAACTGTGATGCTTTACTAGATGAACTTCCAAAACAAAGCCAACATTTCCTTAGTTATTGCAACCATAGAACAACAATAGAATTATTGAGTTTTCTCACATAAGTCTTCAATGAGAAGTGACACATCCAAGTGCATGTAAGCTATTGTTGTGATTTCATCCCAGCCTAACACAGCTGCTCTCTCATTCCCCCGACCAGCTGGATCCTGGGGAGAGAATGGGAAGGGTAAAAGTCAGAAAAACTGTGGGTTGAGATAAAGTCAGATTAACAGGGAAAAGCCACACACACAAGCAAAGCAAAGCAAGGCATTAATTCACCACTTCCCATGGGCAGTGGGCTCAGCCATCTCTAGGAGAGCAGGGCACCATCACAGGTAACAGTGACTTGGGAAGACAAAACCACCACCTCAAATATCCCTGCCTTCCTCCACCTTCTCCCACTCTATATTCTGAGCATAATGTCCTATGGTCTGGAATATCCCTCTGGTCAGTTGGGGTCACCTGTCCTGCCTGTGTCCCCTCCCAGGCACCCCCAGCTCCCTCCAGGGTGGCAGCACAAAGAGCAGAAAAGGCCTTGGCTCTGTGTGATCCCTGCTCAGCAACAACAAAAACATCTCTGTGTTATCAACCCTGTGTCCAGCACAAATCCAAAACACAGCCCCACACCAGCCCCTGCCAGGGAAATCAACTCTACCCCAGCCAAATCCAGCACATTCCACCCTATCCCATACTATTTACATCACGCTAAGATCCCACACTATGCAATACAACTTCACTGCCCACCAGCCCCCTTTCCCTTCTTTACTATAGTACACAAATATTGTTCACTTCATTTATGGGGTACCCTACAAAATATCCACAAAACCACTATTGAATTCATTCAGTCCATGCCTTTGGGCTGTTTCTGTAATGGTGGTCACTTGATGCCTCAAGTTTTAGCTTTCATGTTTTCCACATTCTGTGCTGCCTAGGTGTGTAGCTCTGAGCTTCATAAACAGTGTCAGTAAGTTCTCTCCACAGGGTAGGGGGACAAAACAAATCCTTTTCCAGCTTGAGACCAAGGAAAAGTGTTACAAGCTTCAGGGCCAAAAAGTACAAACAACAGAGAACTGAAGAGAGCAAATTGGGAAGATGGGACTTCATCACCTGAAGCTGTAATTGGACAATTGACCCCAATATGTGAATGGACCAAAAGTAATAAAAGTGTGAAACCTTGTGATGGGTCATCTATTCTGGGCCCATTTTGAGTGTAGCTCTGGGCAGGCTCTTGTACTGCCCAAGGTCCATCCTGTGAAGGTCTTTTAATAAATACCAACTTTATTCTTTAACTCTGACTAGTCTCTGTTCTAAGTCAGCCTCTCAAGGCATCACAGTCAGGACAGGAGAGGTGGTGTTACATGGGGTTTCTGGGCACCACAGCCAGCTCAGGTCAGGTCACTACTGACCTGCAACTGCATCCAGTAAGGCTCATCCTCCACTGGTTTCTGTGGTTTCTGTTACAGTGATTCCTGTAACTCACCACTCAAATCATGGCTTGCAACAATTTAAAGGGATGTTCATTGCAGTCTTCACCCCTGGTCCTTTTGGGCCATGGTAATCTGGTTTAATGTTGCCATTAACTCCTTCTCTTTTTCCCAGGCTGGCTGCAACAAAGGGTTCCAGCTGTAGTCCACATCCTGTCTTCCATGGGGTACAGCTGCTTCACCATGGTCTTTACCAAGGGCTGGAAGGGAACCTTTGCTTCCCCTGCTCCAGCGTGGTGTCCCAGCCCCAGGGGACAGTCCTCCCTGAACTCTCCCAGCGTGGGTCCTTCCCCCAGGCTGCAGTTCTTCACAAACTGCTCCAGCACACATCCTCCATGAAGGCACGAGTCCTGCCAGCAAACCTGCTCCATCACAGGAATCTCATCCTCCTCCAGGCATCCCCCTGCTCTGGCAGGGAGTTTCCACGGGCTGCAGGTGGAAACTGTCTCCTCCTCCACTGTCTCCTCATTCACAAGTCACAATCTCCTCACCTCAAGCCCAGACTGAGGTCCCAGCCTGTCCAGCACAGCCACTCAAACAGCAGCCACCTGCCAGCCCAGGCACGTCCATGGTGTCATCAAAACATCCCCAGGCACAAGACAGGGAGGTGACAAGAAGTGCAGCACCACAGCAAGGAGTGAAAGCCACTAACAAGCACCAGACTCCCATAGAGAGTCATGGAAAAAGCCCCACGGCAAGAACAGGAGCCTGCTCATTACTGGCTGAACAGCACGACCAGACACAAATTCAGTCTGGTACATCCCATCAGATCTGTCATCCCAAACCCTTCCAGCCTATCACGGGGCACCAAATGAGGTTCTTGGGGTTTTGGAACAGCTTTCCCCAGTTCAGTGTCCCCACACCACTGTCCCCCTCTCCTGCGACAGGATGGAAGGAACTGGAAGCACAAAAGCAAAGAACAGGGGTTGAGAAAAGAACAATTTACTGGAAATAGCTATGGGATAAGAAAAAGAAAACAGTCACAGCAACACTACTAATGACAGAGGGTAAAAGATACAATCCACACATAAAAATCCCTGATAATAGACAGTACCAATGGCTCCCTTCATCATATTTTCTTGACCAGAAGGAACCCCTTCTTCCCAGAAAATAGTCCCTTTCCCCTGCCAGTAATGTAAAGGGTATAGAATTACCCCTGGGTCCTAGCCATGTCCCCTCCCAGCTACTGCAAACCTGCAGAACCAGGAAAGTTACTGACACCTATTGCCAAAATTCCTTCAATAACACAATCAGATTGTTACTTTTTTTTTTTTTAAGTTAGTGTTAGCATTTACTTATGCCTCTTTCTGAATAATATCTCTCTTGCAGTTTATTTGATCCCAAACTTTGTCTGGTCATACTTGAATATTGGAGGATTTCTAAATCTCTTTGGAAAAACTGCCATGTTTGAACTAATAGGAAGATTTAATGAATTTCCCTGCAGGAATATAGTAGGGATGTAAATATCACATGTGACACTAGCTACCCGATCCTTGAACCAACTAAAACAAATGTTATCCAGTGCCTAGTACCCAGACCCCACCCAGGCCACTGCAGCCTGTGTTATGGGGGCAGCTGCTGATGGGCAGGCTGAGATTTCCCAGTTGTATCACTGGATGATGATTTATCCAGCAAGTCATGCCATAGTTCACACATACTCCAGGAGACCTGGATATTTGTCTGGTGTCTTTCAGAACAAAGAAAGTACACAAGGAATTTAAGAAATTCTTTCCCTGTTTCCACAGAAAAGGTCTGTAAATGTTCTACTTCCTGCCTTTCTCTGTACCACAAACACTTCCCAGTTGTGCAGCCACTGCAGATCCTGATGCTATCAGCAGATGTACCAAAAAATTTGGGCCTTTACAGTACCTCGACTGCCTTGAGACTCACAAAAATCTGTAACTACAGTTTGCAAGTCAGAAAATCATAGCAACTCTTATGATCGGGATGATAAACTGACATTGCCAAAGAGATGACAGATTTCCCATTTCCCCAGGCAATAAATGTACATACTCAATGTTTTCTAGACTAATTTGATGCGTTTTGCAGATTCATTTTTATTGCTAACTTCATACAATATCAGAATTCCTGTATTCACAAATCATCAGCTGCATCCCTCACATGTGCAGTACTATCTAGACATCTTCTCTGGAATGGAATTTTGGGAACAGACAGGAGCTGAGGGCCAGGCAAGGCCTCTGCTTGACCTCCTGGTGCAAAAGGGCCACAAAGGAGCTGGGGAGAGCACCCAGAACCCTGCCTTTGACCCATCCATCTTCCACATTTTAAATTAATCTCTCAGCAGATCACATGTTACAAAGGTTCAGGATTGACAGGAGGGGGAAAAGAAAAGTGCAAGTGTAGCAGCCTCATTAGGATTCTGCTCTCAAAGACTCCACACAGCTTTGTCTTTTGAAGAGAGAAAGCTGCTTAACAAGTCAGCAATAGCTGGGTCCCCCCCAGAACAGCTATGGTAACAGTCTTCAGTGCACAAACACGTTTCTTGAACTACTTTCCCAAGTCCCTGCTAATGCAAACCTGTGGAGTGAAATAAATGCAAGACAGCTCTTTTGTCTCCCTGGGTTTTTTTAAACACTCCACATGACAAGTACATCACTCCTGCTTCCTGTCTTTTACCTTCGGTTAGAAATTATTCATCAAAATACACATTTCTGAGATTAGGCATGAACAGCTCATGCAACTAAACCCACAGAATCAGTTGCACAACTGCAGTCAAAGTTAACCAGAGATTTCTGAGATTTTTTTTTGCTCTAGAGAAGCCAGTTGGCAGTGCACTTTGCCATGCACTTGTTCAAGCCCTTGAACCAATTTTTGTGGTTAACAGCGATGCGTTAGGGCGGCTACACAATTATGCTAATCGGAGGCCATAACAAAACCAATTCAGCCACCCCCAAAAAACAATTGCAGCCCTTCTCATGGTTGGAGACTGGCTGGCAGAACTGCTGGTTTTCCCCTTCACTCCCGTTTTCTCTGAAAATCTGGACAGGAAGCTCTCCCAGCAGTCAGCTGTCCTTCCTGGAGTACCTGCAGGGAGGTGCTTTCAGCAATGTCGTGGCTACTGACATTTAATTAACATCAAAACAGCACGGCCAGAGAAATGAATTTACTTAAGCACTGTCATATAGATGCTTCATACTCAAGCTAGATGGACTGCTGCTTCCTTTGCCTCGCCTAGCCTGGAGGAACAACTATGATTCTGTATAAGCAAGGTGCAAGGGGCAGGCTACCTCAGGCCCTTCCTCAGCAGCAGGTCTAGCAGGTTGTGTAATCCTCCACGGGAATTTAATCCCTTCTGTACAACTTTCAGCTACAGGGTTTTATTACAAAAATCACTGAGACATTAAACATTTGCTTTAAAATCTTGCTGCTGTACTGTATTCTCCTGAAACATTAACCCTGGCCATAAGGGGCAGGAGGCATGAACTTATTAACAAAATGTCTAAAAAACAGATGCATTTTTGATTAATAAATCACAATAGAAGCATTGATCTCAAGAGTAGGTGAATGAAAACCACAAAGAAAACATCAGGTTTTGAGATTTCTTCTGATAAAACCTGTGTGCCAGTTGTGTTAGGATATAGATTGTCCCAATCCTTATACACACCCCGGTTTCTACAGTGTGAAATCAAGGATGAAAATGAAACACTTAGAAATGAATACATATTTGCTTCCTGCACAATCCAAACACGAGGCAAATCTAGCCTTTTTTGAAGGGCTGATAATTCCAGTATTCCTTCCCTTCTCCCTGGCTCCATCCCTTTGCCCATGTGAGAAATTTGAATTGAAGAAGCAGAAACCTCCCAAAAGCACACCACTGACATAGCCTTGCATATGTAAAACCACACATTTTATTTATAAAGCATAGGAACTCCTAAGCATTTTAGAAAGCCTCAAAATGACAAAAGTCAAATAAATATACATGCTTAGGGCAGCATATGCAGTGCTGTGTTCATTTGAAAGATGCTCAGGGACTCAACACTTCAAGAAATCCATGAATTTCTAAAACACATCATCCTTGCCCTTTGAACAGAGACAGAGGGATGAGCTCATAGCAGAGAGTCGTTCAACACCCCTGGAAGGAAGAGGACCATTTAGAATCAGGGGCAGGAAAGCCCCCAGCACAGGACCCAGCAGAAGCACCAATTTCCCTGAAGAGCACAGAGCTCTTTGGAAAGGAACTGCAGGATTAACAAGTCTGATTTATCATGATTTGAACACTATCTACGTAAATATAGTAAATGTAGATACAGGCCTACACACCCCAGGGGTGAGAACAATTTACAGCATAAAAACCTTCACTCAGGATGGCTTGAAGGCCAACATA
Source organism: Prinia subflava (assembly GCF_021018805.1). NCBI lineage: Eukaryota > Metazoa > Chordata > Aves > Passeriformes > Cisticolidae > Prinia > Prinia subflava. Next base: position 8,167,807 of record NC_086264.1, on the reverse strand, counting down.
ATTAATGAAAAGCATTTCCATTTCTTTCCTCCCTCCTCTTTACTTTAAAAGCAGAATAAGTTAAAAAAAATCGTAACCTGGAACAATGATGTGTTTTCTATCAGACACTGAAAATTGACAGGGAAGGGAGAACAGTCACATTTCTAAGATCACTTTGTGTTATTTTTACATGTACAAGAGAAACTTCAGTGATCTAAAAGTATTATACAGAATATGACTGATTTAACTGGTGCCACTGAGGCAAAGAAAATAAAACACCTCAGATGTTCAGTGAGTCATTCTCGATACAAATCATTGGGAGATGTTAAGAACTAAGTGTGGCAATCAAAGAGAGTTCTCAAACAGGACACAATTATTTGAATAAAATAAAAAGCAGAAGGTCCCAGTATTCCCCAACAGCCTGATGGGGACAAGAGCATGTTGCCCTTTAACAATAGGCAGAGAAGGGGAAAAACAAACTTATGATTCAGAAATAAGTCTGAATCATTTTCCCTGGAACTACACTTAGAGGACAGCATTCAGCCTGCTGTATTAAAGGTTAACATCACAATGTAACTCTACACACAAATATTTCTAATTTGTCACCTAAATTCTCTAATTGAACCATTTACGGTGCCTTTAATCCGAATCAGTTGAATATCCCCATAACAATCTAGTGGAGAATGTGATCTGCAAACCAGCATGGTTCTAGAAATACACGCTAAAGTCTATGTGTTGGTGTCTGTGTGGTGTGTATATATATATATATATACAGACACACATATGCAGCACCACCTGACCCAGCACATTTTGCTATTTGATGATTCATTAACACAAACCTAATCATAAGCATATTTCACTCTCAATTATACAAACTTATACTTAATTTTTTAAATATTTAAACCAAATTTTTTTCCACACTTACAGCATCTAACATGTTCTTTCCCTTCACTCATATGGAAGAAAAATGCTCATATCCATAAAAATCAGTATATCTTTAGTAATCAGATCATTTTCAGGTAATTGGCAAATATGGAGTCTATTATGCAGATTTTAGTAAGCCTAAATTAATGAGCATGAGAGGGGAGATTTGGGTTTGTGGGCACCAGGTTCACATTCTACTGAACAGAAAGTGGTTTGCCTGAGTAATGGACTTGAAAATTCAACCTTTGAATAGCACAGTGAAAGAGCTATGAACTATTGTGTCAAAATTTTGTTTGGAGAATGCCCAAAACTGCTTTTTTGTGTAATTCATGTAAGTCTTGAACTTCTGACATTCATCAACACAGTGCCTACATACCCTACAAAACAAAATTTCATGTCCTGCATTGTTAGATGATTTCACACTGCTCATCCAGCCTGGCTCACTGATGTCAAACACTGTCTTGGAAAATCTCTTTGTACAGTTTGGTAGTCTCAGTGTCACACTTGAAGTGCAGTGAGTCAAAGATAACTTATGCTATAGTCCAAATAATTCATAAATTATACCTTTTTTGTTGTTTTTTTCCCCTCCATTAGTTTTCTGTACTTAATTTACAATTATTTTGTACAGAGTCACAGACCGTCACCTTAATGTAGGAGAAGTTATGTGCCCTTCCACCTATTCAACCAAAAAGGGGCAAGCAGGCTCAACCAAACTTCATATAAATCCAAAAGTCAGTGTATTTGACTGACTTCTCAAGCCATCAGAATCCTAACCCAAAACCAGCTCACACTTAAGGGGGCACATACTTGATAAGCCACCTGCAGCTCATCATAAAGCAAGATTCTATAAACGTGAAAGGCAACCTACAGAGGGGAGGAAGCCAGAATTTCCACTCTAAACAATTTGATTTTAAAAAGCATTAATGATTTTCACTAACTCAGAAGTATGGCCATGACTGTTACCTTCTGTGGAGTTTCATTCTGCCCACAGCTGGAGGAAAATCTCCAGAGGAACTGCGGGACAACAGCTGGCTCACCCCGACTCCCCATCAGCACAAGGGCCTGTTCCTACTGATAGGAAAATCTTTCACACAAGTCACCCCAAGAGTTTATGTTCTGCAACAGATAGTGTAGCAATGCAATTAGAGCTGAGTAGATAGAGAACAGAAGTTTTTTTTGAATCACACAAAACCATGTCATTTTTTAGTTTTGCTATAGTTCTGCAGAAGGTTTTATATCGTGTCTAGTGTAATTCACATCTTGCCTTTCCTTATTTCAACTGTTCTACTTTATAAAATATTCAAATTCGGGGAGACAAAGTATTTTAAGAGCTTGGCTAGAATTAAGGAATGCTGAGAAATCCACATTAACAATGAAACTAAATTACTAATTTTCTTAATTCAACTTTACTAACACAGAAGAAGTTATTTCCTTTTTTTTCCTAGATTTATTGCACGACATTCATAGGCTTGAATTGTTGTGGGGTTTTGTTTGTCTTTCTCTTTTGTGAGGTAACACAAAAGTGACAGCATCTCTCATGGCGTACGTGGTCAAGTATAAACCACTCTCATATCCCTACCCACTCTTCATTATGACCAGAGCACAGATTTTTGACCCTGCTCCAGAAGATCTTTTTCTTCAGTAATGAAACTAGTTAATGAGCAGGTTCCTCTCTGGGTAGTGTAGAATGGGTGAATAAAGCTCACTACTCTTTTAAATTGCATATTCAAGTGACTACATTTAGATGTACTCAATTTTTTTCTTCCATCTTTCATTTTTCCTTCAGATCAGAATTAAAACTGAGTCCATACACGTTTCCTAAATGCTTTAATGAGGGTGGGGACCCAGTGAATTATCAAAAGGTTACAGAAACTGTTCTTGGCTGAATTTTATCCCTCACACTCACATTTGTGTTCAAAGGCCAAGGTCTCTCTAGTACAAGGATTTGTTACTGATCCACATCCTTCACAACACACATTTGTGGTAAAACTGTCCCTGCTTCTTCCATCCATGCAAAGAAAAATTCAAAGAAGCACAGCTGCCTACTCAGAGACCGAAGGAACCTTACACATCCTCATTAGGATTCTCTGTACTTCAAGAATTGACAATAACCCCATAAGTACTGGCTGTTCCCTGGCCCTTCTTTAGGAAGCACTTTAGCTGGAAGATATAATTTTTTTTTACACTGACTAGTGATTTGCAGAGATTCTATTTTTTTTTTTTTTTTTAGCTAATCTGAGGCAATTTAAGATGAATTAAACCAAAGAAGAATTGTTTCTTTGACAGCAATTTGAAGAAGCTCTCCAAACCCTGCAACATAAATTTACTACTGGTCAACTCTGACAATTTAAAACAATATATTTTGTTTTGTTGCTCTGTTTAAATTATTCCACAGGGTACAATTTATCAACCTTAAAATTCCTTAAAGCAAAATCAATATTATCACTGCAGCCCAGCAATGTATTTTATCTTCTGTGGTGGCCTCTTCAAAGAAGGAGCAGTCATTAGGTTAAGACTGGAGGAGGAGACAATCCTTCCTGGAACACATTCCACATTTTATCTGAAGAGATGCACTAAACTGTTGATGTATTCAAACTGAATTACTCTGGTGACAACTAAGGTATTCATACAGTTTATAGTTTGTTATTCTTCTTTATGTTTTTAAGGTTTTTCTTTTTCTTAAGTCTTCTGTGTCTTCTTTAGCTCCTCTCACCTTCCTAGGCTCCTCCAGTTGCACATTTGAGATTTGGCAAGTGTGTAGAAAAGTCTAAACCCCTTAGCAAATGGCTTCCATGGCATCAATGCTTTAGGCACACTAATTTTTCTCTATTGGTTTACTTCTGCACTGGCAGAGGGAAACCCACTCTTGTCTCTTTGCAGAGGTCACTCTGTGTTGTCACAGTGAACACACCAGCCTGGACTGGAGCTTTTCTGCCAGCTCCAACATGTGAACAGTGTGTGCTGAGGGTTTCTTTTTTCTTTATAACTCCATGGAGGAGGGTGGATGCCTTCTGATCACAGCCCAGCTGTTAAACCAGGTGGGGCAGTGTTTGTGATCTCTGTCACCACTGCCCACCCTCGGGGATATCTTCTGTTCATGGGCCATTGAGGCTCACCAGTGCCATCACACATTCCATCATCCATTGGGAGATGCTGCACCCAGTGGGGAGGAGCCAACCATTCCTACCCAGATAAAAATGGGGACACAGGGACCCCAGGGATCCTCTTTTCCACTGGATTCCCAAAGGAAGACTGGACTCATCTCAGCACCACTGAACCTGTCTGCAGGATCATCTCTGCTCCAACAGAACCACATCTGTCACTGCAGGAGGATTTATTGGGACTGCTCCCAACACCCTGACAACAGGGTGTCAGGTCGTATTCCTGACTCCATCAGGGTTTTCTAGGACTTTTGTTTGCTTGCTTATTTTTTTTTTTTGTATTACTGCATTTGCATTTTTAATATTCCTAGTTGAGAACTGTTATTCCTATTCCCATATTTTTGCCTGAAAGCTCCTAATTGCAAAATTGTAATAAATTGGAGGGAGGAGGTTTTACATTCTCCATTCCAAGGGAAACTCCAGTTTTCCCTGACAGATACCTGTCTTTCCAAACCAAGACAGAAGTGCAGCATCGTTAAGGAAAACTGTGGTCTCACGGTGGTGGATATTATGAGAAGGAAATAAGAGCAGACCACACATAATTGGAACAAATATGTTGTTGGGTAGATGTTTATTCTCAAGCCTGAACAAAGTAGAAGAAATATTATCAGACTTCATCAAGAAAAGGGGAACCAACATTCACTAAAAAACAGGCAAGATATTCAAACTTGAGCAGTAGCACTAATAATTCATGAAGATGCAGCTTTCAGCAGCATCCCTTGCCCATGAAGCTACAGCATTCTCACAAACTGTTCAGATGTGGCTTCTAATGTTTATACAAACATTTTAGACAAATAATTGGATGGCTTCCTGCAGTGGTCATGATTCCTCTGACACTGTAGTTTTAAAGGTCAAGTACGGTTTGTCTAAGTAGTTCAGGTTTTGAAGCACACTAAGAAGAAATTAAAATTTAAGGAAGAAGAAGAGGTGCATGATCTTCCTTTGAACTCAGTCATGTGGAATTCAGTGATTAGAACCAAGTTCATATACTGAAGAATAAATTAAACAAGTTTATTTGCAAGCAGCTCAAATGATGTACATCTACATATTGAAATAATTTTCAAACAGTTATGTTTGCAGACTCCTTTGCATTAAAGAAATGTATAGCAAAAATAGAATCCCAAGCAAAAGCACTGCTACTTTGCCAATCCCCAGCAAGCCTCCATGCTAACGTCAAATTGTTTTTCATGCAAATCCTTCTTCATCCCTATTCTTTTCCAACGTGTACTTCTAGCTAAGATAGAAGAGTGCAATGTTTAAGGACCAGAGGATCAAGGACATACTTGAAGTTGACTAGCAGTTGCTAAAATAGGAACAGTTAAAATGGAAAATAATCTTTTTTTTCAAGTGTTTCCAGTATAGCACCTGCATTCCAAAACACGTGGTTCATATATAGATAATTGCTTGATTGCTTGCTTTCATGTCCTTGCCAGGAAATACTGGGAATTTGTCTCTGACATGATAGAAAAGTACAGCTTTGTTGGTATTAGCACTTTTTTCTATTTAGTCTTGTTAGAAGACATTCTTAACCTACTAGGGAAAAAAAAAAAGAGACCTCATCAAAACTCGGTAATTAAATTGCAAGCAGGGTAAGAGTGCATTGCATGACTTTATTCTACAACATTTCCAAGTTATTAACACTTCATCATTGCTACTCAGTGTCAAACATCTACTTATTTTTAAGGGTCTTGGGCAAACTGCCATGCCCTTGTTGTTTTTGGGGGAAATGTGTTGTCCCTTAGAGACTGACCCTCTCTTTCCAAACCTGACATCCTCGACTTTACAAACCACAGCTGCCTCTCGTCCCAACCAAGAGCTAGTAACCATCCCATCCTGTTAATATCATCTGGATAACATCATTTACAACACCCCTGCACGTTCATCAATGCACTCATGGGCACAGGCATTGACTAAAGTGCTAAGTGGGGGCAGGCAGGCCAGAAGATGCACTTCACTGATCTGACTGCTGCTCGTGGCCTCTGGGCTGCTGTGCCAGTGTTTGCATCTCCAAAAGTAGCACACTAGTCTTTCAATTGTCAGGGCTTTGAAGCATCTCTCACTTCCATAAAATCACTAAGCCCTGGAGGAAGAGGGAGTTTAAATTGAGTCCAAGGAAGCCTGCAAGTGAGTTTCTGAAGCAGTTTGGAATTTACCAATAGGAAATTTTCTTTGATGCTCTGGTCAGGGAGCCAGCTCAGGAGGTCAGAGGAATGTAGATACAGAGAGTAATCTTTCCAATTTTACTTCTGGGTGGAAATGTTTTCATTATTTCTCCACTGATGTCTAAAAACATTAGTACCCATATCATCCATTTTGAACACTGCCAATAGTTTTGTTTGTATTTTCACCAAATCCCTTTTGAATGAAAGGTAATTTCCAGGTGAAAATCTAATTGCTTCCCAAAGGATGAGGTATCTGCCAATCAGGGGTTAAATAACATGCATGTACATCCCATGTGCAGCATTTCAGCAGACAAATAGATAATAATGTGCGGTTCAACAAAAGCAGTGCTTAACTCTGAGAATTAGCATGCCTACACTTTGAAGAGAAAGAAGCATCTTCCAACACTAAATGAAATCTGTTTCCTTTTTGTCAGGGAAAAGACCTTGAGGGGTTTTGGTTGTGTTATTTCCAAAGGAGCTGATATCAGCTTCTTTTAAAGAAAAGACTACTGGGCTCATCTAGCTCCACCTAAAGCAGTTTTTGCCTTCACAGTGCTGGCTGCAACATGCCCAGTCAAACCTCTGACAAGAAAATGGAAATTTGCTCCAAGCAAATGGACAACACAGAGCTAATCCTCACAGATCAGTCTCACACTGCCCAAGTGCTAGGGTGCATCAAGGGGCAGCTACAAACTTCCAGCATCACCCACTGCAACACACAAACTCAGGCCCTTGGCTTCCCTTTGATTCATCCCCTGAATAAGTCTCAAGATGCCACTTGAAAATAACAGAAATCATAAAAATTGAGTTACTTCCAGCCTCCACTGAAATAGATAAAAATTCTTACACAAAATCCTTACTTGATCTACCTATAGGCACTGCCATAATTTTTGTTTTATGCAACAGATTAGAACTTCAATAGTAGAAAATTACTCTTGTCCTTAGAAATAAGGACCACTTGAAAATAGTAGGAGAATTTGCAAGTTTAATAGATGCATTTTGTCATGACAACTCTTCAGTAAACAAGCTGTAACATTAAAATGAAGGGCTTTAATTTTAAAAAAGGTACCAATTTTCAACCAGCAAGATGATTAATTAACAGAACAGACTGAAAGCTACCAAGGAGTTATCCATATTCAGTAACCAAGGCATATACTTTGATTGAGTCAAACATGTTACTCTGATCAACCCACACACATTCTGCATCTGTAGAGAAATTGAGAATATTAAAGAATATTCACTATGGAGTTAATTGATGAATTTATGCCTTAATGGATTTGAGGTAATATTTTACTAAAGGTTATGCAAGTGGCTTCACTGCAGATACGGAAGACAAGATTTGTTTCTCTGGCTGTCTCAGGAGCACAGGTCACCTCCCTGCCAGCCAAGGGACAAGACCCTTTAACAGTTAGCTAAAACAGCAGGGAAAAAAATATATTTGCTACCCCTTCACAGTGCACAAACTGTTCCTGTCACCATTAGTTAGTATTTTTACAGTCAGTGAACCTACTGGTACAGCAGGCTTCATAATTATCCAGCTTGTAGTATTAGAAACATGCCCTTCTATTCCCTAGAAAATACTTCAACCAAAAAGAAAGGGGGGAATGACCTTGTCCTAGGACAGCAGAAAGCTTAATTTCCTTCATTTATAGGATGTTTTTCCAAGGTTCAGCCATGGCTGAGAGATGACTGAGAAGTTTTTGAAATGAGAAACAGGGTGTGTCTCGTGTGTCAGCATCACATGTATAAAACAGATCAACAGAACAGACTCTATTCTCTTTTTTTGGACCATGCTGATGATCCTCAGAGAAAACTGCATGTTTATCAGGCACCAGCTTCAACTGGATTAAATTAGATGCCATCAGATAGAAGACTCAACTACTCTGCCTTGCTCTTCTGCACTTTCTCTAAAGGCAACAGGATTTTTGGTACCATTTGGGTAGTAACCCTATAGTTAAAAATTTTTGTTTTTGTAAAAATAAGCTACCTATTAACTGTCTTTTGCAGATACATTAAACAGGCTTATTTAACAAGAATATACTTTATTAGGCTACTATGAATAATACTACAGTAAAAATTACAGGAGAATATAGTTACACCTGAATTCAAGAAAACATTTCTATCTTCTGAGGGAACTGACTGTGATTGCCAGCATGCAAACAGAATCACAGAACATTCTGAGCTGGAAGGGACACAGAAGGGTCATCCAGTCTGCTCCAGTGAATGTCCTAAATGGGGATCAAACCCACCACCTTTGCCTTATTAACACCACTCTCCACCCAACTGAGCTTTGCTCTTACCCACCACATGCATTCATCTTCCAGACGTGCAAAGAAATCAGTGTTAATACATGAATCAGTAATTCTTCTGGCTACACAACTGTGCCTTTCATCAGCATTCATGCTGCTGCAATTATATTTAAAACATATTTTTTTGCTCATGACTAATGTCTAAGAATACTCTAATGATCAGAAGATTGTATCCTAAAAATATACCAGATCCCTTCTTTCATTTTCGAGTGATAGATCTCTATAGTCTTTTCAGATAATTATTTAACTATTATGTAACATATTTGCAATGCAGTTCACCTCTATGAAGAAAATTACTTAAATTTAGTTTTTTCTTAATTATGTTTCTTTGGATCAAGACACATCTTAGAACTTAATAACTTCTCAAACTGTATCCCACAAATCAGCTTCTCTGCTGCTGCATTCCAGCACAGGAGGATTGAATCATGAGCTGCAAGCAGAAATTTTGTTTTCCCTTTGGTTCTAAAATCCAGCTTTACTACATATCCAGTATATAGAGCTTATTGTTTTTTCTTCTTCTCTGCTAATTGCCACAGATCATGATGATCTATTTATATCTTCAAAACTACTCCTAAAATGCACTGCAAAATGGTTGCCTGAGGATTCCGAGGCCAAAAGTGATCAATCATCTGGCAAATATTGTATTTTTCTGTGCAATTAAATTATATTTCTGTTTCTCATTTAAAAAAAATCCACTACAGTTCACAGAGAGAGAGGAAAAAAAAAAAATGGAAGGAACTATATGAGGAAATATTTGATTTTAAATCTAATATAAAAGGGAACAGTAACCAGCCTGCAGATTTTTGGTTATTCCCTCTGGATGTGGCAGGTATGCCCATTTTCCTCCTAACCCCAATCCTGATCACTATGAGAATGCTGAAGACAACAAAAAGATTTGTTACACAAATGGGATCACTTCTTGGTTGCTGCACTGTCAGAGAGCTTATGGTTTATGAAATAAAAGCAAAAGAAAAAAACAAAAAACAAACAAACAAAAAACAAACAAACAAACAAACAAAAAAATTAAAACACCCCAAATTTGCCACTGTGACTATTTATTTGGTGTTTTTTCCTTCGTTTCTCCTTTCCAACAACCTGCTTGTTGTCTCATTGTTTCTGTCACTTTTAACTGAGGCTGTCAAATTTCCCCACTCAGGGAAATGGCAAACACTTGACTTTGATTAGGAGCACAGGGTTTGTAAGTGCAGCAGCACTAGCGTCTACTTAACTGACAATAGCTGGATCTGCTCAGCTCTATTGACAGGAGCAGGCCTGCTACCCTGCCTTACATATTTTCCTGTTCCCCTTTTAGCAGCTGTGAGGTTAGAACAGGCATTTTTGGAGCTCTTCAATGAGAGAGAAAATGAGTCCTGCAAACAGGTCAGCAGTTCAAAACACAAATTATCTGCATGTTTTGCTTTAGGTGATAGACTGCCGTTGTTTCCAAAGCAGGCTAGTTCTTACTCTGGAGAAAACAGGATGTGTAAAAGGCAGAAAATCACAACTCAAAAACGAGAATGAAGACAATTGTTTTAAGGATGCAAAGGCACAGAATACTGATTCAGTTTTACTGCTGAAGCATTAATTAAAACTCTATTCTCATACCACAGGGCTGAAGAGCTACCTGATGACTTTACATGCTCAAAAACAGACTTAGAAGCTTAACTGCAAAAAAAAGCCAAAACAAAAAAAAAGATATATTGGACTTTTTAGCCATCTTTGTCTCAACTTCATAATATAAATGCTAACACAAAATATGCCTCTCTACTAATAGCTCTTCAAAACTTAAGGGTGATTAATGCTGTCACATTTTATGTTAGTTTTGTCAAGATTCTACTGTACAGATTCTGCAAAATAAATGATATCTAAAAAGGTCTGTGTTATTTATTCTGAAAGCCAAGAGACTTTGCAAGAAACAGGGTGAGATCTTTGCCCAGGAGCTGGTTTTGATATCAGAAATCAGTCCCCCTCACTTCTTGTTCAGCACTCATTAGCACTGTCAAAAATTGCTGTAGATGAAAGGCCATATTATTCTGTTCCTCCTTTTTTGGCAGGCCAACAATTCTTAAGATTTAGTGACATGATCCATCTTTCAAATCTAGTAAACTCTCTCATGCTTAATAAAACTGGAGAGGGGTGGAGTGGGGCCTTACAGCTTTACTGTGTCCACTGCACTGTAATCTTATTCACCTCTCCTCCACAATTCAGCACTTTCCAGCATGCTTTGTCTGCATAGGAGGAAAAAGTGCCTTGTTAGATCTATATAGGATTTGTTTATCTTTAATTGACTTGGACAGAGTTGCCTATCCATACTGGGTCTGGCTTGAACAGAATTAACTTTCTTCTCAACAGCCCGTTTGGTGCTGTGTGTTTGAGTTTGTGGCTAAAACACTGCAGATAACACAACACTGTTGTGGCTGTTTATGAACAACAAAGTGGACACAGCAAAGCTGGAGGGGAAGAAAAGCATTTGATGAATCACACCAAGGCTTTCTCTGTTTCTCACTCTCTTCCCCTCCTCTCCCCAGCAAATAGGCTGTGAGTAAGAAAGAAGCTGGGTGAGGACACAGACAGGATGGGTGAGCTGAGTTGGCCAGAGGGATGTTCCATCCCATCCAGTGCTGTGCTCAGAGCTCTCTGCCCTCTCCCAGTGCTCCCAGTTTGAAACCAGAGAGAGCAAGAGTTCATGGATGGAGACCAAGACAGTTTAAGAACTGAAGGAAAATGGGAGAATGGAGGGGAAAGAGATCCAAGTCACTCAGCCCATCTCAGTGGCCAAACCTTCTCACTGTCTTAGCTGACAAAAATCAAGAATGCAAAATTGTCTCCAGTCAAAACTGAGATGATTGAGAATTATGCAGGTTATTGGTCTCTTTGGCACACATTCTGCTTTTGCACACTCTTTACCAAGCTCTAGTTTTTACATGGTACAAGCTTTGTGAAGGACACTGCATTTCATCTTACCACACTGGGGATTTTTAAAGGATAAGGTATGAGAGAAAAAAGCATTCAATTCAGAAAGAAATAAATTTGAATATTCTTTTACATGAGCTGAGATGGCAAAATCAGTCATTGTACTGTCAGGCTCATTTAGAAGGAAACAATGCCATTTGAATCTGATCTGAACAATCCCAAATACAATTAAAAAGCGTTTAAAAACTGCATCAAGATCAACAGCAAAGCTACTAACAACATAGAAAAACTTGTTTCCAGCCATCTGCCTAGTGTGCAGTTTGATAGATTCTTGGGGATAGTTAAGGAGAAAACTCCCCAGGTATTGCAGCATTGATCTGTTAAGCTCTAAACTAACTTACAGAATTTCTCAAAAATTGAATTGGAAGTCCACACAATACATAAATTCATTCAATTAATTCAACCAAGCAAGCTAATGCTGCCCTCCATTCACATAGTTGGTTTTTTTTTTTTATGACCTCAAGCAAACTGCAATAATTTGTCTGAAAAAAATCATTTATTCGATTCAACTTAAAAACATTATCTCCCTCCTTCTCATTTGGGCTTTCTCACATCTGACTGCTGCCAGATGTTACAGGTAGAGGCAGACAGAACATGCCATCTGCACTCCTGAATGTCTCAGACACGTCCTAACAAGCTGTTGGCTTTGTCTGAACATTAATGGCTGATGGCAGCACAGCAGGTGCAGTGGAGGACCAGTGGGAAATGTGTGGAGAAGCCCAGAATGGGCTCAGTATTTGAGTGCTAGATGAAAGTTGGGAGCTGTAAAAAAAAAAAACCAAAACAAACCTCCAGACTATTCAGTCTTCAGATTAAAAGACATGGTTTCAATTGTGACTTTCATTTCCAAATAATCCTACAATGTGTATTTAAACCAAAAAAGTCTTAGGTCTATTGTATTTCACAGATGTGGGAAATGAGAAACATAATTACCAGGATGTTTCTAAACTGAAGTGCATGTTAACACATGGTCCAACAGCATCAGCTGGGAGATGGCAGGAGACAAATATGACTTGTACAAAGACAGACATTCCCTAGCTGGTTTTAAAAGACAAAGCTACTGCAGACAAAGGGCATTACACTTCTGTGCTGTTTCTGAGCAAACATTTCAGGTACAAGTGCACAAGGCCCAACCCAACATAAAACAAACAGCGTAACAGCATAAAACCAAAGCTTGGGAGGTTTTTAATCACAGTGTATGATCAAATGTCTTCTATGAGGTTGTATCTTAAGTCAATAAGCATGGCAAGAACAACTCACTTTATTATTGATGCATCAATGTCATTTTTTATTACTGCTACCCTTCAATCCCTCTGTAACTGGGACCAGTTGTTACTTTGGTTTGCATTAACCTCCTCCCCAGGATTCACACTGAATTATCTCACCACAATATGTTAGAGAAAGAGTTAAAAACTTCAGTTCCTCTAAAAAATCAAATATATCCCATAGGTCTCAGGAGAAATAGATGGCTGCAGGCTTTTCTCTGAGTTTTTCAGTGTGAGTAGTCCAATATGTACAGCAAATCACATCTGAACTCTGCTGACGTATCACCAAGCCTCTTCTTGTCAGCGTACCTGTATTTACTGTGAATGAAATGTCTTTAGAGGATGAATAAATGAATAAAACTAATCCCTCCTATTACTCTCTTAAATGTCTGACATTAACACAGAGAATGTGAACTATGTGGAAAAATCCAGCTGTGTTATCTGATATGCAATGTTTTCATTCCTTAACCAGTAATTGAAGCAAGACCTACTCATTTCACACAGAGAAAACTGTTTTTGAACAAACACTGTAAATAATTTCCTTAAAATGCTGAAGTCACCAAAATTCATTGCTCTCTGACCTTACCAACTACCCAGCACAGCCATAAGAAAATAAGCTCACATCAGAGCCATCGTTCTAAAGGTCTTTGTATGCCTACAAATCTTAATCAGAGAACGGGAAAGACACAGGTATAAAAAAAATAGACTCAAATGTGATGAACAAAATGATGTGCCTGATCATTTCTGCTCATTAAAAATTGAATGGCTCTCTACCAGTGCCTCTCAGTCCCTCAATTAATTTCAAGTTTCTCTCAAACACACCAGATAAATTCTAGCTCGGACTACAAACTTCGTGCTGCTCTCCAAAAAAAAAAAAGAGGCAAAGTGCCAGTGACAGATCCCCCACCCACTGCCACCACACGGGGTCAGAAGCAAATGCCACCCTGGGCACTGTGCCAGCAGAGTGGACAGCTGGACACACATGCACACACTTCAGCTGCTCCCAAAGCAAGTTCAGATGTGTCACTGGTGGACTGATGGAATTATCTGGTTTGCTTTGCTGGAGGGAAGGTGGAGATCACACCCAGCTCCATCTGTTCTACGTCACCCAAGTGATTCATCAGCCAACAGCACCAAAATGCTGGGGCACTCTTTGTTACATCAAACACAGCACTTGGAACAAAGGGGAAATAGATAATAAAACTCCATCACAGCAGCTGAAAGGTTTTGAAGCCATTGCTTGCTTTCCTCATTTAGTGTTTATTTTATTAAACCTTAACCAATACCTTAAATTCTATTCTGTACTCCCTTGGAAATCTAAAGTAAATAAGGACTTCCATTAAACAAACAAGGAGGATTAATTTCCCAGCCACTGAACATCCCAGGTGTTCTCCAAGTGGAACACAAAAAACTTGTTTTGTTTGGTAGGTTGTTTTGGGATTTTTTGTTGTTGGTTTGGAAGATTTTTTTTCAATTTTAAACTCCCTAAATCTTCCAACTGCTTTAAAATCTCATTCAGTAACCTACAGCTTTGTCTGCATGTATGCCTATCCATTTCTTGAAATTTAATTGAAAAGCACACAGACTGAGAGGACAGACTGCTAATTCTTTAAATCACAGATTTACTAATGCCAATAGCTCCATTAGAGTCAATGAAAACATTTTTTGAGGATAGTTCAGGGCTTTTGTTTACTTTTCTTTTAGACAGATAAGGGTGAAACAAAGGGATTCATTATCTTCAAAAAAGCTCCATAGGGTGTCAGGGATATGAAGTAGATCCATTGTTTAACATTATATTTTCTGACTCTTGCCTTTATTATCCTTTGAATAATTAATAAAACCCTTGAAAGCCTGTTCCATTAAACAACTAACTTTCACATCGTTAGTTGCTTGGATAACTGAGAGGCCAAATGCAATATGAGCTACAGGTAGTTTAGAAAAAAAATGTTCATTTCTTTTTGTTAACACTCACAAACCCTGTCAACAGAGATCTATACAGCCTATATTACTGAAATGCAGAATTAATAGTGAGTTTGAGTTCAGCAGCAAAAAGCCACTGCTATTAATTGTAGCCTGATCCTGAATTAAGGGAGGTTAAGCTCCTAAATTTTAAGATTTTTATGTCAATTACATTTGCAATATTTTTTCTACATGTTCAACTTAGAGCATACTTTTAATTTTGCAGAAGTACAGCTAATATTTTCCTCCAGTTGAATCAATATTAAAGCAGGTATCAGTTATCTTTAGAAAAACTTGAGCCCAAATGAACAAAGGCAAAACAGGGCCTGATTCCCACCAAGGAACAGGATCAAACAGGAAGAGAATTATTCCTTCTCTCTTCCTTAGAAAATCTTACAGTCTATATATCATCATTAGTGAAGCGGAAAAAAAAATAAAGGGTACCAAAATATCATCCCACACTTTCTTTAATCATATAAAAAAGCCATCACATAAGCATTATTCATTCAAAAACTGTCTCATTTTTAACAGCCTGGGGCTAAAGGGAGATACAGATGGAAGAAAGTTAACAGAACAATCTACAGAGAGGAACTTGTCATGCAAAGTACTGTTTCAAAGGAAATAAAGGATATGGAAAGAGCATTCTGCACTTGATCCACTGCTAAATATAGGCTGGAAGATGGCCATTTAAATGCATTTATTCCTATTTATATGCACATATATGCCAATTACTTCTGTAAATTTGTTTCCAAATCAAGCAGCTTTGTAGTTCTGTACTTGCACTAAAAATGTGAGAAGGTTAAAGAAGTTTCCAGCATGGCATTTTCTTTCCCCTAATAATTTACTTAAACAGTCCAAGATATTGGATCTCTTTTTAAGTGTTAGTTATGAACATTCTTCAATATAATTATCTTTATGGCTTTATGAACTGAACTGTTGCAACATCTTTGAATATTTAACCAGTAGCAAAGATCTGGCTTTTGGGAGCACAGCTGTGTGACATCTCCACTGTCACAGCAGCAATATGCACAGCACCAAATCATGCCACCCTCCCAAGCTCCATGTGTCCAAACACAGCCTGGGAAAAAACCTAAACTGAAGAACTCAATGTTCAAAAGGAATGCTGCTGAGTAAAATATTTCATCTGTAATATACATTTCACTATTAGAAGTGAGATATAAATCCCCTATTGCTGGCAAAGACTATCACAAAATCACTGCCAATCCATGCCAATGCCTCTGCTGTGCTACCAGCTCAGAGCTCTTATCTTCTGTCATATCAAAAGTGACATTGTTGGAATAAAATTCCTACACTTGAGAGCGAGATCAATTTACAAGGCACAAGCACATACAGGCAGCATAATCTGCAATTTTCTAGCCAGTTTCAAAATTTAGCCCCGTCTTTTAGAGACAGGGAAGTTCTGACTGGGAAGAATAATGTTTCAGGAAATACAATTCTATATCCTAAATACTGAAGTTAGAGAAGACCCCTGTTAATAAAGGAACACTTCATAATGAACACTGCTTAAGAACAAGCACAAGCACAGAAGGAGTTCCCTTCCTAAATGCTGCAGACAATTTCCTTAAAAGCTTCACCCAAAAACCAAACCTGTGATCCTTCTGGGGAGATCCTGCTTCAGAAATCCTGATCCAAATCAGACAAGAACTCATCAGTTGTCATTCTTCTTGGGTTTTGACCTCAAATTGCTGGCTGTTCTCAGAGAGCTCTTCCAAATATAATTTCACTGACACTAATAACTAAGTTAGGTAGACTGCAATATATAATCTGAAATAATAGTAAAACAAACTTATGATGTTCATAGTTAGGTGCACAGGAGAATAACTAAACCTATATCGTGGCTTTTTTACTGCTACTCTGCATGTCACAGCACGATTGCTGGCATTAAAAGCCTGTTGATGAAATCTAAAGCAGTTTTCACTGTCCTCTACGTTGCTGAGTAAACCTATAGCAAAAAGATTCCTCACACAGTTTTCTTTTTTTTTTGACCCCATAAATTAGCTGTGATGTCCTTTTCCTAATGCCAGTCTGTTTTCACCACATGGTGTCTTCTAAAAAAAAATCTCTCCCAGGCCAAACTGTTTCATGGGTGTATCTTTTTAGGTATGACTGGCTGAATGCAAATTTAAAATGCAAAAACACTTCAAGAGTCCACACTTTGACACAGACAGCATCCCCCCAAGCACACTTTTCATGCCATCCTCACTAGAGAACATTTCCAGCTGCATGGGAGAGGCTGAGCTGAACAGTGTGTGTTGGAGCCAAGCAGAGAGGTGCTCAGCATGGTCTGCCTGAGCTGCACCCAAAATTCTGCCAGCTGGAAAAAAACAAACTTGCTGTCAGCTGAATTTTAAGATTATATCCTGCTGCTAAGCTCCCCTTGATAGAGGAGAGGTACAGGGTACCCAGGGCAGCAATAGGGTACAGAGTGCCTTCAGGGCTAAATTCTCTTTTTTTAAAAAACAAAACCAAAAAAAACAAACCAAAACCAAACCAAAACAAAACAACCCCCAAAAAAAAAAACCCCAAACAAACAAAAAAACCCCAACAAAACAAACAAAAAACCTCACAACACTTCTTTTTACTTTTTTTTTCCTTTTTTCCCTTTTCCCCCTTATTTGTTCCTTTTTTGCCAATGCACAATATGTCAGGTCCAAGCATATCACCCATTTGAACATTACACCACCGAGCAGCACAAGATAGGATTCCCTTGCTGTGGCACTAAAATAAATTCGCTGAAGAGGGAAATAGCAGGAGATGAACTGCATGCTCCAGTTTCCAAGGAAAGCATGTTAATACCTAATACATGGTGGGGGGGAGGAACAGTAAGTAAAAGGAGAAAAAAAGAAGTATCCATTAGGAAGATCTTGTTCAAGTGGTGTCAGGGGAAGATCAGCGGGACCTGTAGTGATCTGCTGAGTAAATGCAGGTCATGCAAGCTGAAACTGCCAAAGAGCAGCTTTCAGTGACATATCCAATTTCAGAGTTTACAATACAGGGGCTATTAAAATTCAGCCAATATGACTCTTTATGGCAGCCTTTTTCAGAGCTATATGCTGACTAACACTTTAATACAGAAGAGTATTTTGCTTTTTGGTATATATTTCTCAAGGAACAGCAGCAGCTTGTAGTACAAGTCTGATTGAGATCCACATGACAGCAAGAAAATACCCAAATCCAAACTGTTTATATCAATATTCCTATTCACCAGCTATCTGCCCACCCACACGACTCCTCTTTGTGGTATTTTCTTTGACACAGAGGGACATACAGGGTATAATTTAAAACTAGCAGATTAAAATTGGCAGGCATTTTTGTCTCTTGTGTCAACCATATAAAGTTAATTCCTATGAAAACAATGGCAGAAGCACAACAGATTTCACCAAGGTCCAAGTTTGTCTCTTGGAAGAAATGCAGGGCATGAGCAGAAGCCAAGAGTCTGTAGAAAAGTAATTAGTAGTTCTAGATTTGCTGGGTTTGGGTTGGTTTTCTTTTAGCAGCACTGGTATCATTTATTGGTTAACACATTAAATGTGGTTTACTCAGAGGGTCAAATTGGTTTAAATTTGGGTTCTGAGGGACAGTCTGCCTACCCACTTCTTTGGATGGAATTTTTTTCAATGATATCAGTACCTTATCCAAGTCACCAGGCATTTATACAAAATTTTGGGGCACCTTAGGACTGCAGGTGCTTCATGAGAGAGAGTCCCTTCCAGACCTTAATGACATTTCTAATATTCTTACCATCCAAAATTTTATTTCAATGTTGGACACATGTAGTTATGTGTTACCATATTTAAAGAGGTCCATTTCAGGCCCATTCATAAATGGAAGGCATTTATATCATCAGCTGCAATTTTCCTAAGGAATGTAGGAGATCACTAAAATGGAATGCCTGGAGGAACTACACTCATGTAAATAAGACAACCTAATACATTAAAGTATAGTCAGTATCAGAAAAAACCTAATATTGCTCAGTTTGGATTTCTTTTTTTATTCTCTGAAAATGGCTATTTGAACACAGCACCCAGATAATGGCAAAACAGCAGTATGCACAAGTTCTTCTCTTTCACCCCATCCCGTTAGGCACACAAGCTACACACAATAAAAATAATAAAAAAATAAGAACTTAGGCTGTCTCTACTAAGATCTTCACTCCTTAATAGTTCCAAACAGAGTTACCAGCAAGCAAACCTGCTGACACTGAGTGAAGTGACATCAGCTTTTATAACAGCAATTTGAAATCTCTTAAAGAGCCTTGTACGACTAAGTAGAATGCTCCAGCACTTTTGGCATTTGCCTGCATAGACTGAAATATTCATGCAGATGGTCTTGACAAGGAAAGGGCAGGCTGAAGTACCTTGGAGATACTTGGGTGTTGATCCACTGATCAGGCAGCACACAAAGTTAATCAATACCAAAATATTAAAATGATGTCACTCCATCTAATGGCACAGATGGAGATTCACAGTGTCACCCCTTTAGTGGGTGTGCACCCACCCTAAAGCAAGAACAACCAAACCATCCAGAGCCTGCAATGCCTCTTGCTCAGAACAGCAACCCTTGACACTCCCCTCTCTCTTTATGGGTACACAATAATCACATTTTGGACAGAGCTGCTGGTGGTGTTGCTAACGAGGCTGCCTGTACTTACAACTTACAGCTATTACTATTTACTACTTATTATTACAACTATAGCTTACAACTATTGGAGTTAGAGCAAAGAGTTGAGAACAGCACCCGCAACTGGAGAACGGGAAATTCACCCCACATTTTTTATATTAAATCCATGCATGCAAATAGCTGAATATATTAAAGCCAAAAGAGCCTGGGGCCAGTAAAATGTTCACATTTTTCCAAGTAAATTTGGTATTAAAAATTGCTGTTTCATTACACAAACATCTTCTCTACAACTGGAATATGTGGCTTGAAAAAAACGAAACCACTAAATCTATGTTTTTTAGTGCACTTGCAATTGGACTGCAACAACAAATCAAACTTTACCCACTTCTGAAAGGTGCTACTAATTTCTCCTGTGGGCTGCACATTGGCCTGTCCTCTGATTTGTACAATGAAAACAACAGGATAATTTCTTTGTCTTACTGAGAAATGCTTTTTCTGATCATACAGCTGCTGAAACAGAACAAAAATTCCAGTGTGGTTGCATTTATACCACCTGCATAAACTCAGAAGACCCTAAAGCTGATAGTAATTGCAGAAGAGAAAGAGCTGGGGTTTTTTCCCCCCATGCTTTTTAATAGAAATATGTCTTGGGTACAGAGATGAGAGGACGGAGTTTTCTGTGCTATCTATTCAATTCTTAATTTACTTCAAATATACATATTCACTTAGGACAGCTACAGGACATGCCTACCAAATGAAAAAAATTCTTTACTGTATGTGAGAGGTAAACTTTGTCTTTGATTCACAGCAACAATGAAAACTACCATGAAATTTCATTAAAAGTGAAACTGAATTGTTTGTAAGAGCTGGAATACATATGAAAAAATGCTTTCACAGTGGAAGCTAAAGATCAGCCGTGTAAGTCTTAGAAGAAATGCTAAAGAAGCATGATTTCGAAAACTCCACACTAAATCAAATCAAAAAATGCCAACCCACAAACAGAAGAAAATTCTTGTCTTTCTTCCCTGTCACAAACATGTATTTCTCAGAATACTTCTAATAGGCGTGTCCCTCCTTTAAAATATTTACCCAAGTCTTCAAGTATTGGTAACAGAATTGTACTGTTTCTTGAGACTTCTCTGCTGTGTGTTTAGCATTTTTCAGCAGAATGAGGTTTTTGTGAGTACTCACTTTTCTTTAGTTTAAGAAGTACACACATATTTGTGTATTATTTCCCCTAAAACAATCTCAGCCAGTCTGGATCCAGCAGCATGGATATTCACTCCAAAGGCTAAAACCATTAGAGATGAACCAGATGAAATAACCATGCTTTCCATTTTCCATAAGCGATGGTGAAGAGTTTTCATATCTTTGTGTGTTTATTACTGCAGGGGCCCTAAGCCTTAGCCCTAATGTTCCCCTCTGCTACTCTGACTTGTAACCATGAACACAAGTGTCTTAGGTTGAAAAATGTAACCAAAAATGTGTATCCTATTTTCATCTGTTGAAGCCGGTTGGGAGATATTGATCTTTATCTCTTGTAACTCCAGGGAGGAAAAGGACAGATGCCTTCTGTTAATGGGACACCTGATAACAGCAGATAAGGCAGGGCCTCCTTATCTCTTCCTGCACCCATCCTCCTCCGAGGGACATCCCCTGTGAATGGGCCATTGAAGGCTCTCACATGACTGATAACATCACCTCATCCCATTGGGAGATGCTCCACCCAAGGGAGGAGCCAAAGCCTTTCCAAAGGGATAAAACAGCAATTCCAAACACCAAGGGAGCCTGTTTGCACTGGATTCACAGAGGATGACTGGACCCTTTCCTGAGGATCATCTCTACTCCAACAGAGCCACATCCGTCACTCCTGGGAGGACTTGGGCTGCTTCCAACACCCTGAC
The DNA here is from genome assembly GCF_021018805.1 of Prinia subflava. Lineage (NCBI taxonomy): Eukaryota > Metazoa > Chordata > Aves > Passeriformes > Cisticolidae > Prinia > Prinia subflava. The sequence continues at coordinate 8,146,530 of NC_086264.1, read as the reverse complement.
CAACAGGGTGTCAGGTTTGCATTCTGACTCTGTCAGCGGCCCTTTGTACTACTGCATTTTTTGTTTTGTTTTTATCCTTTTTTTATTGTTTGCTTCTTGTCTCTCTATTAAATTGTATTTGTAACTTGGAGTCTCACTGGTTTTGTTTTCAAACCAGTACAACAAGGAACAGATAATATCCTCAACAGTCTGATTATCTGTCGTGTTTCCCCGTGCTGCTCCATAATTTCACCAGTGATGTCTTAGTGCCAGCAAAGGGATGTGTTTCAGCTAAACTGTCTAAACATTGGTTGTTCCAGAGAGGAGAGAGTTCCCAAGCACCAGAGTGTAAGGAAGACAAATTCTCAGACTCTTACCAACACCAGGCAATAGGCAATGAAGGAGCAGCATGCACACAGACAACACAAAATACGTATTATTTTTACAGCCATAGGTTAGTTGAATTTCCTCAGTAAATGTAGCTGTTCTTTCCAACTTTGAGAACAACTGAAAAAAACAGCCCCAATTCCTAGTCATGCAAATTCAGTGATGAGGCAAAAAAAAAACAAACACACACACACGCAAAAAAACAAAAAACAAAAAAAACCCCACACACACACAAAAAAAAAACAAAAACAAAAACAAAACAAAAAAAAACCCACCAGGTTTGCAAAAATTACAACAGAGCAGAAAGAAAATCTCTGATGACAACAGAAGGCAAATTGAGGATACTGTGTTTAGAAGTAGAGGGACTCTTAGCAAGATCAGTTAGTTTCCATCACAAATGCATGGAAGGGATTTTAGTTTCTTGAAAGCCCAGGTGAGGGAGATGGATGTGCTCATGTTGAAAGAGTTAGACATGAGAAGTTAAGTCTCTGTTCAGACCCAGAAATTTGATTTTCACTTGCTAATATATTATTTTCTGAGCATACCAAGTACTTCACTTCTTCAATTCCACTTACAAAGGAAGGTTGCTGAGGAGATGAACACATGGAGCAGATGTAAGGTGGAGTACATACCATGGATCCTTCAGCTTTATCTTTGGAAATGATTTACTTACCAATTTCTCCCTGGAAAAGATTTACTCATCCATTTCTGCCCTGGAAGCAGTGGATTTTATTTTCTAGTTAAATAGCAGGGGGATTGTGTGGTGGGTTTTTTGGTGCATGAAATATAGACTTGAAAAGGAAAATATTAATACTGCCAAGGAGCACATCAATACCAAGTAGCGTCCAAGAAAAGAAAAAGCTTTAGGAAATTAATTAATCTAGCATTGTTCCTTTTCTTGTCTGCAGCTGTTACAAAGAGGTGACATGAGAGAAACAGAAACTGAGAAACAAATTATTTATATTATAATTAAATATGAAGACATAAATGAAGAGGTATATAAAGATATTCAGAATTATATTTCAGTTGTTGCATGAATCATTTTAAGTATTTTGGAAATGCTGTGTCTACAGAAGGAAATGGAAAGCTACAGAAGGCAAACCTGGAGGGACAAACAGGGATATTATCCCAGAGATTCTTAGGAGTAATTCTTATGTGCACTTCAATTAGAAGACTAAAGATACCAGCAGAAGACCAAAGGCAGCAAAATGGTGCCCAGTCTGCTGAAATAAGAAAACCAGAAGTGAGTAAGCTGGGAAGTATCTTATGTTGATATATGGAGGTATCACACAAACCTACAGAGACAAGAGAAGAATTTGGAGACTCTTATTTTGATTTTTTTTTTTTTCAAATGGGAAAAAAATTCTTTGAGAAGACCCTTATCCAAAGAGAGGAACAGATCAGGAAACAGATGAAAGCAAGCAGTTGAGTACTGGGTATAAAGTGAAAGAAGGGGTATAGCCATTAGATTTTTAAGACTAAGTTCATTAAGAAAATAAATCTTTCCTAAAAGCACTCCATAAAATGTCCAGATGTCAAGTTACAAAAAAAAGTCACTGTCCAAGTTTGAAATAATATATGTTTGACATAACTGGCAGTTTAGGTGAGGTAAATCATTTGACAACACTATTGAATCATTTGATAATATTTATTTGGAGAAGGACTGAGGTAACAAAAGGAATGAAGAGTGGGATAGGTGCTTTGTGAAGCCCAACCTGAAAGAAAGTAGAACTTGATTTTGGATCACTGATCACTCAGGAAAAGGAGATAAAATAAAAAAGATCTACAGACCAAGATATTTTAAATCTAGTGGCATGTTTTGAGGGGTAATCACTAAACCTCAAGTAGGAGATATGATTTATATAATTTACATATATGATTTTTTTTATATTTTAAAAGAGTCTGAGGAAGTTGTTAGATAAGATAAATTTCATTATTTACAAGGAAACTTTCCAGCTGTACCAGAAAGAACATGCACTAGGATATATTCAAAAAAAGGATTTTGGCATCATTTAGCCCACATCACATCTGTTATAGATAGATAATCAAACCAAAATTCAGTCCAAGAAAGCAAAAGCCAGGAACATTTCTAGTACCAGTATCAGCAAGTTCTCGGCTGAAGAAAGAAACAATAATGCAAGAGATTCAGACAGCAGCAGAAGAAAGCCTTACACCAAGAGCAAGAGGGATTCTCTAAGTCACTGGAGGCTCAAACCTCTTCCAAGGGCTAGTTTTGTGTTTTTCCCAACAATTCTTTAATAAAAACATGCATGGGAAATGAAGGTGACTTCTTGATTTTCTTTTCTGAGAAAAAAAAATCATGACCTTTTAAACAGCAAAATAAATCAAAGCATAAATTAGAATATGAACATTTGCATATGAAAAACTGCTATTAAAGAATAATACAGTAATTAATCTTCCTATCTTGTAATGAATGAAAGGAGTAGGGGCTTTAGAATCAGGTCAGCAGTATGTTATTTACATAGCAAGAGGAGGACACGAGGATGCAACACTGGTGGGCAAACAGAACAAGTGAAACCAAATCCAAGCTCTCTTCTGAACTCCTGATAGAACTCTTGTAGGTGTCCACCTTGCTCTGAGAACAACAAAAATCAGAATGTCTGAAGGAGGAAGAAGCTTCCAAACCTCAGGAAAAAATAATCCCTTTTATGCAGCCTTTTTTCTTAAGCTCAGACACCAAAGAAGGAAGCAAGAAATTAAAGAAATCCCACATTTTCTAACTCTTCCTACAAAACAATCTCTGCCCAAAGGCAGAGTGACAAACTGAGGTGTTAATTCAAGAAGAAAATCCTCCAAGTACCTGAATCACCAGTGCAAGACAAGAGGAATTCATCTGAGCTTGGTTACTCTTCAGTGTCTTGGAAGAGCAAACCAGCATTCAAAACATTTCTGACTGGGAGGAAAAGGTCTTGTGCAACTGGGACACTAAAATGCCATTAAAACATTCAAGAGGGTCTTGAGTGAGACATGCAAAAACAGGAGCTTAGAGCAGCGATTTATTTGAAAAAAAAATCAAAATATCAAAATAAAAAAATAAAAAAAAAAAAATCAAACCCCCACTACTGTGAGAAGTTCTAACTTCATCTGAACTAAGGCAACTTTCTTAGGTGGCAGCAGCTTGATCAGCCACCACGTGGAAGGATTATACTTCAGGATTGACTGCATCCAGTTCTGAGAAACTGAATCAAACATGGAAAAGATATGCTAATTCTGAAGTATTAACATTTTTCAGAAATAACCTATTTCTAAACTTCTGGAGCTTACACACCACTTCCTAATGCACTCCTCCCCCCCACCATCCACTCCTGAGCTTTGATATTTTCCTTACAGCCACTAATTAACACACCAAAGTGTAGCAAAATTGACAGGTAAATTATCCTTTAAGAGCATTAAAATATTTTCCAGATAAACAGTCATATCAAAATATGTTTAAGTGATGGTTTTTTCTGTACTAAGTCATGAAAAGTATTTCTAAACATCTACATTTCAAATATTCATCCCACCCTGAGTTTTTTTAAGTTTCTTTCACATAATGCACCTTTTAGAGTAACAGAAATTTTCATTTTCTTCTTCATGTACTGCCTTCTAAACCCACCAGGATCCCAGCCCCTGCCTGGACCTGACAGGAACAGCTGAACCTCTATCAGCTGATTCTCTCTCATCTTCTTTTTGGTGATTATTCATTCCTCTCTTCTCCTTATCTGGAACCAAAGGGAAACCTGCATGAAGTGCCAAGATCCTTCTTTTCATCCTCAGGCTTTCACCTCTGTCAAACTCATTTATGTTTGTGCTAAAAGTATCCTTGTAGAGCATGTGCACCTGTTTTTGTTTTGAATCCAAGGTAAAAATAGTAAATGCATGTTTTTTATGTTGTTAAGTCTCCCAAGCTAGCAACCATCATATTTCTACAAGAAGGTGGTAACAGTGGACCAGTTTTTCTTTTAAACCTCTAAAATATGACAACAGTCTGCACAGGGCTGTTTTCCAATACTAAACTGTTTAAAGTAGAGCATATTTAAAGCCAATTTTGATATTTCTATATTGCACTATACTTCAAAAAGGCAAGTAAGGCCAAGTTTTACCAAGATCTAAACAAAGCATGCTGGTTAGAAGGATTACTGAAAAAAGTTGCTGTTAAATTGAGGGAGCAATTTCAAGTGCCTTTGACTTCAGACATCCTATTTCAAATTAAACCTGAAAACAAATAGAAAAAAAAAAAAAAGGTAACTCCCACACATCACAGGCCCCTATATTCCCTAAAAACAGGACAGAAAAATGCTCATCTCTAAAAACCAGAAGAACATCACTAAGCCATAGGCTCAGAGGCACTCTGTTACTCCTTATATCTGGAACTGCTGTCAGACAAACATAAAATTGTAATAAACACACATTTGCCCATGGAGGCCCATTCATGAACCCTGTTGGACAATAAGACACATCACACAGCCTTGCCAAGCACATCCCAAGGGAATTTATTAACCAAACATCTGCTCAAGATCATGTCCTTCAGTATTGTTTTTATTCTGCCTCTGATCTGCCTGCAAGAGATCACACAAACAAGTAGAAAACCTGCAACACAGTCAGAGGTCTTTTTGTTTTGTTACACCACATGAAAAGCAAATTTAATTAAAAAGATTTGTTAAAGTGGTGTAATTAATTATGGGACCATTACATAGAACAGTAACTGTTATTGATAATAAAAAAGATTGCTACGTGCACTGAGCTGGGAGCCAAGCCTCACACCAAGGAGAAAATACCAAATTTGAGTATCAAACTTTCCTTTTGAAGCTTCTTCCCTTTCTAAATATTGAAACAAAGAATAATGTGGAAAAAAGAATGGACTTCCTAGTTTAGCAGTCAAAGCCCACAGACAAAACTCCCTCACACTCAAAAGTGCTTTAGGATGTGTCCAGTAATATTCCAGGAGAAGCCTCAAACCATTCTCTGCCATCTCAAAGGAATCCAGATTTCATTTGGAGCACAATAGCTCCAGAGCATGAACCTCACAGCAGTCACAGGCAAACCCTCCTGAGAGGTGGTGCTTTGGGTAGCCTCAGGTGAGGAGAACCTGAACACTGCCACAGCTCCAGCGTGGGCTTTAACAAACCAGGTACTGAGTGAAAAAAAGAAATGCTGCACTTATGACTGCAGGCTGCTACAGTTACATCTTATAACGTGCAAGAAGTTATTTAAAAAATGAAATTCCTCCCCTTCAAGAGATGATTTGCATGGAGGTATTTCCCCACAGCATAAGTCAGTGCTTTGCCATCCAGAGGGCTGGAAACTACTGGGGTAAGAAGCCTTCAGCAGGCACAGCAAACACACAGGTGCCTCACTCCGAGCTACTGAGCAATCTCAGTTATTTAAACACAGGGCTGTGTTTAAAGAGAGGCAATATCCTGTGTCACAATATCCCTGTCACCCTCTCCAGATCTGATTGCTGACATTTACACTGAGGCCCATCTTCTTTGGGGAAGAATTTAGAGCACACAAAGATTAGTGGCTGGTGCTGTTCTCAAATCCCTCTCTGTGATCCAACACACACAACAGCTTTGCTACTCTGGCATGAATAACTCAGTATCTAAAAACCCTCTAGCTCATAAATACGCTGGACAACTGACCACAGCCTGTTCCCAGCTCTCTTCTTTCTCCCTTTTCCAGCCTATTCCACACAACCACACTCAAAAATTACACACAGCATTGCTCTGCACAGGACCCCTGCCATGCCAGCAGCATCTTGCAATTCAGGCTGCAGCAGCTCGGGGCACTTGGCCTTCCTCTCAGCAAGGTGAAAGACATCACAACCTACCTCTCTGGTTACACCATGCCTTAGCCTAGCTCTCTTAACAGAATGGAAAACAAACCAGACCCAAGAAATTACCCAGAGCCTTGACATGACTTTCATTCCCTTGGGAAGCACGTCATGCATCAAACTGCAGTCCTGCTCTGGAAAGAAATATTTTCCTTTGTTGCTTTCTCTTTGTTCAAGAGTTGTTACTCTTCAAAATCTTGTTCAATTACTAAAATCCCAACTGCAAATACAGACTAATCAGTGCAGACACTTACCTTGGTAAAGCAGTAATTGGAGAATAAAGAATATAAGATGTGCCATGCAGATCTATGCACAAAATTATTTCCAGCACAAGCAAACACCTGATAATTAATTGTATACAGATTTTAGGTTTAATCAACGTTGTGATTTTGTCTTTCAGAGCCTGAAGCAGCCTCAGATGGATAAGATTAGGGCCATGAATGATGCATAGGAAGGCTGGAGAAGATATTGCCAGAAACAGTCAACCTTTCATTATTTTTTATACCTCACCATGTCCTCCACCACCAGAAGAGGTAACTTCAGTCTAAGGGTTTAGAAAAGAAAGTGACATGCAATAACAAGGTGTCCCAAAGTCAAAAAAACTTATTAAATAAATGAACCAATGGTCTTTGAGAATATAAAACCCACCCAGAGTACTATTAAAACACACAAAATTCACGACTTGAAAATGTTTGAATTATGCTGTTTTTAGAGTTACAAAGATACTTTAAAACAAAACTTTAGAAAATTCTGAACATGGAGAGTTGTGCCACCAAACCAGCCCTCTGGAAGACTAGAGAGCACATCCAGTTACTGTTACCCATTACCAAAGCAATTTATCTGAAGAAAGAAAAAAAAAAAAAAAAAAGCTGAGGCAAGGTTCTTATGGTTCATTAAGGGCTTAAAAAAATCTAAACTGGCATCTAATCCAAACCTGTATCTAAATATGAATGAACACTGGATATAGTCAGGATTTTGGGGACCTGGTAGCAGCTCCTAACATACAGACCGTGGGCCCTAGGAACTCAAGTGTCATGCCATAATGATATATCCTGTTGTCTTAGGAGATGATCTCAGAGATTAGGAAAAAGCTAACAAGATCTTAGCAAAAGTCATTTCCAGCTCCTTCATGGACTACCCGTTCCCAAACCAAAGAATTAAACTTCCAGAAGCACTGAGATTAGCTTTAGATGTGCAATGTGTAAAGTACAGTTTAGGAGAGAAAGTGTCTGACCTTGGATTAACTTCTTGCAACTCAGACTTTGACTCAGTGTCTGCAAAAACACACCACACATCTACCTTGTTGCATCTGCAACACTTTATAGGGAGTCAGGGAGTGTTTGAAGACACGAGAAGTGTGACAGTGAGTTACTGGCAGCTGCTCTTGTTCAAGGATGAAAACTATGAATTTATTGACAAAACTCAGGGTGTAGAAGTTAACTCTCAGTGTGTGTCCACCTTTAGGTTTGTGGGTGGACTTAGGTTTGAGATTTTTTGGTAAATATATACAATGTTTGAAAAGCCTGAATGGCTGTCTGCATCTTTAGAACTGGTCTTGATTAATACTGTTAGAATTGGCCACCAAATAATTTCCAAATGATTTCTACCAGCTCAAGAAGAGGCACTTTCCAGCTGAGCTGGAGCATCCCACTGTTAAATGCTTTGGACACCCCCACCTCAAGTGCAAGGGAAGCTTCAAATGTCAGCAGCTCATTCCTGCAGAGAGATCCTCACAGACACGTGGACCCAGCAATGGAGGCTGACAAATTTATTTATGCCCTTGCTCTTCCATGGAGCTCTTGCCAGTCATCACAGCTGTGCACACCAGGACTTGGCAGACCTTAGGCCCACAATATCTAAATTCTGACTGCTGTTCCTACCTGAAAAGTGAAAAGTCACTTACCAAGACCCTGTGCAAGGGAGAATTTTAAATTAAGCTTTGCTTATGCAAATCACATCTTTCATAGTCAGAATCTGACACTGAGCAAACACTGTAGGATGTAATAGCATTGAGTGAAGCACTTCATGGGGAGACTTGAATCAGGAGCCAGATAATGAAACAACTGCTGTCATGAGGCAGCTGATGATCTCTTTTGCAGTATTCCATGTATCTCTCAGCATGTAGAAAAATGTTTGAGGCAAGCTTATCCATGTAGCAATAAATTACAACATTTAGGGAATCTTGTTTTCCCGGCAATTTCAATAAATGGTGATGGTTCTTTGATAGAAGTCAGTTTAACCCAAATCCCGCCTGCTATTTTGTAAATAGTGACAATTAAAGAGGTTAAGCTTAGTAATAGGTTTGACGGCCTTGATTCAAAAATAATGTTACTCAAACTAAGTTTCATGAAAACAACTCTTCCTTGCTCCTGCCAAGTCCAGCTGTGAGAGGTTGGAGGAGATTGCCATTCAAAACATTTTGGGTGCATTTCTTGTAGGGAGAAGAAGCAGGACAGGTCAGGTCTGGCTGTGGTGGGGCAGTGCCAGGCTCCACAGCCCCAGGGCTGTATCCCAGCCCTGCAGTGGGTGCCACCCCTGGCACAGCCCAGGCAGTGCTCCACAGCCACCCCTGCAGCCCCAGCACAGCCCCACAGGGGCAGATGACCCAAAACCCACCTGGGGAAGGGCCAGGAAGGCCAAAGGGTACTGAACCAGCACACGAGGCAAGCACACGCCTTGACCCCACTTTCCCTTGGATTTTAGATCAGCTGAACACTGCTGGAACCAGGGGTAGTCACTATATCTGTTCTTCTCTATATATTTTCTGCCTTTCTTCTTCTAATTCCCTCTTCTCTGAGTTTTGAGACTCAAGACTGGATAGGCTTGGTGTTCACTAAACTGGATGGGCTAAAGTTAATGCTTCCTGAAGTGTTTGATGTTGACTGAATGCTGCCCTAAAGCTTTGCCAAGTTCTCTGATTTTCTCAGGTTTGCCAGCAGTTTTTTGTTGTTTTTTCTTTAGTCAGTATTTCTCTTGTGTGTCTAACACAGAGGACATGAAAAGCCCTTTTAAGAGTCTTGTCAAGTAACTTTTGAGGGCCTTATACCAACATAATTAATGTAATTTCCAACAAATGTAATAAGAACTGTTTCATTACCCTACTTTTCCATTATTCTCCATAATATCTTCTCTTTTGGAAAGATCAGACTGTCTTTTATTAATAAAGTGTTTAACTGATAATGATGATGTGAAAAGTCAGAGGAAGAGGGGAGGAGCTGTCTACAGAGGAAAAATTGCATCATACATTATTTACCCTATTTCACTCAAACTCCAAAGAAAAGGGAAAGACAGAATAAGTGACTTAATGTGAATTTCTGGATTAGACACGCAGATGAGTTATAAGGATTAAGGTCAAAGGATAGATAAAGGGCATAAATCTGCTCAACACTCATTAGGATGCAGATGTTTTATTTAAAGACACTCCTAATTCAGACCAACATTAACAGAAAAGAATCTGTTCAGACCAGCACTGTCAGATATCTACTAAAACAAGTTATTTCTGAATCTTTGCATGTGATTTAAGCTAATGACACAAAAATGCAATTAGATAATCAGATAGACTTCCTTTCTGCTTAAATCCCATTTCGAGGTACTATGGATGTGTGGAAAACACTGGATATTATTACAAGTACTATGTCAATCCTTTACAGTTAAAAATTGCTTTTTTCCAAGAAAGTCTCCTTACCTGACATAATTTATCAGCTAATTAGTAAATATCCACATATCCAGGTAAAGGTCTGAGTTGGCACCAGCACAAGCAATAGCATGCACAGTTCTGAGGTTGTGTTTGGAAAACAACAACAGCACATGGAACTCAGTCACTTGTTCCAGTGGTGTCCTGGTTATGCCAAAAGGCTTCTGTGAAAATTAGATATTAGAAGGCTTTTTTTTTTTTAAATCTTACACGAAATCTCTACTTGCATTTCTGCTATTTAAGGTGCTGCACATGTCTCTACAAGCCATGAAGTAGAGAGTATTTTATTTTATAAAACCTTTTCACATATTGACTTGTGCAGGATTTTAATATGCAGTGTTCAGCCTGCATTCCTTTGGAGGTTTTTTGTTCTGTTTATTTCATGTAATCTTCTATGTCAGCACTTTAGAATGCAGCCCATTCCTTTTTATGGCCATTCCAGAAAAAGTCATCATCAAGTTACTTATGTAACTTTTTGTGCTGGACTTGTAGTTATGAAGAGGTCAATCTCATTTTATGGGCTAGACACGTTTATCAAAGTTTTATTTTTACTATGTCATCAAATAAATACAGATAATACAGAACAGAGAATTAAGAAAGCATAAAAACCTCTAAAAGCAGAGAACTGGGACAAAACCATGAGAGATTTTCACATCCGATTCTTGTTCAAACAAGAAACACTTAAAGATAAAACAATATATATGAGTGGCACCTCAAAAACATGCTATGGATTTAAATGTCTGTTCAAATTTCCATAGTAAATCCTGCTTTGTGCAACTAAAGACTTGTCAAAGTTAATTTCCATCAATATGAAGTCTGGCACAACGGTCTGTAATTTATGTGCATCTCCTCTTTTCTAATTTTGAAGAACACTTGATGCAAATTGTTCCAGACCTTTCCATTATTATGAGAAATTCACAACTTTATTGCTTTTCTAACCAAAGGAAAAAAACCCAAGTAACAAAGGACTGATGTAACCAGTTGACTTATTCTTACTTTTTATTTTCTAGCAGTAAAAAGGAGTCACTTAGAACTACATTACAAAAACTTCTTAAAGACCTACACAGACTGTAGTCCAAAGCTGCAGTGTCCAATATGTAGAATCAAAAGGACACAGCATTTAACACAACTTATAAATAAAAATATAAATGTCCACTATGGCATCTGTTACTTGGGCAAATCTGCTTTTAATTTCAGCCTAGACAGTTCCAATATTAAGTCCATGATCACTCCATGTTAACAGCAGCTTTATAATGGACAATTCCTCTTACAGTAGGCCAGTTTTTATTGGTCTTAGGCAAGGTCTGTAGTGGGACTTCAGTCTCAGCTTTGTGACAAAATCCTCACCTCATTTTGGGTGCCCATAACATGGGAAAGCAAGTCTGAGTCATCCTTTGGCACACACCAGAAGAACAGAGCCATGAAAAAACAGGTATTGAGAAATTCCTCAAAGCTCCCCCTCAGTTCAGATCACTCAGAGTTGGAAGGGGCCCAGAAGGCTCCTGTAGCTCTAAAGAGAGTGTCCTAGACAGGGATCAATCCACAGTCCTGGCATGATCAGCACCATTCTCTACCCAACCGAGCTGATCTCAGGGCCAGCCTGTCCTGCCTCCCCAAAGACTGGAGCAGACCTTAAACAGGATCTGTCAGCACCAGCTGCTTCAACACCTGGGGATCAGCAGGTTGGAAACATGCTTTAAAAAGCTTTCAAACATACATATTTACAGTTTGCACAGTGGGGTGGGCACTGGGTTCGTTCTGGGGAAAGCTAAATCAAAGCACCCCTTACACTCCTGTCAAGCAGCCCACAGAACCAGATTAAAATCAAACCAAAATGAACAAAAAGGACAGAATGTGCACTGATATGCTTCCAGCACACAAATCAAGTCCTCAGCTCCTCCCAGTCTGCTCTGTACATCTACCCCTGCTGGTTCACATCCCTTCACACAGCCAGGGACAGTCCAGCCAAACAGGCAAGAGGGGAAAACCCTGCCCTCTGTAGCAAACCTCATTCATTTTCTGGATGTGGCAGTCCTCATTTAATCTTGCCAAAGCTTTACAAGATTGTCTGTGTTTAATATACACACAGGAAGAGATTTTGGGAACCACAGCAAGCAGGCTGTTGCAGCACAGCCCTCAGAGCCATTCACTGCCAGTCTCCCCACATTGCCAACACTGTTATTTCACAGCTGAATCTGAAGACCTGACCCAGTTATCAGCAGAAAACATCTTAGAACAAATTCACAAAACGTACATAAATGACAGACCGCCACTCATCTCTTCATCCAAATGGTCCTAAGGGAATCTGAATACAGCAATGCTGAATAACTGCATCCTGTAACTTGTCACCTGCAGAGCACATACAGAAGAGGAGTTGTGTCTGTTTGGCGTGTAACAATCTTTAAAACTGGTTTCAAGAGAACAGTAAATTTTAATCCATCCCTTGTGTGCAAAGTAAAAAGGAAAACCCATTAAAAAAAATACTATTAGCAGGCATGAACACAAACCAAGGAAAGAAGACTGATTTGTTTAGGATAAGAAATCACTTCTCAGTTCGAGCTGAAGCCCTTCAAAGGGGTCATGGAACACAGGGATAATCTTGTCAATAAAGTGCACTCATGTTTCCTAGAAGCTTTTGTCACAAATCCTCATTAAAGGCTCCTAAAGAAACAGAGTTGTAATTAGATGAGAGAAGATCCCACTCTTAGTTTCCTATCTTTTGATCACTTATTAACGGAAAAAGAAAGCAAATTGCCCTTTCAAAGCAGTAGCTAAGTTAGTCCTTAAAATATATATGGTTTTTCGCTGTTCAGTCCACTCGGGGGATGAAGATGGGACAAAGAGAAGATGATGCACAAAGAGGAAGGACAATAAAGCGTAGAGTTTATAGTTCAAGAGCTGAGGATTATTGTGACACATTGGAGAGTACCTTAAGCAGATGAGTGAAGATGAAAATAAATGCAAAATGTACATTGAGGGGGGGAAAAATGATTTTTACCTCACAAAATCAAATTTAGGAAAGAGTTACCACTAAAGAAAATTACTAGAATCAACTTACTGTTCAGAAGCAGACAAATAGAAGGTTGGAGATTATTAGGAATAGTAAACCAAAAAGCACCAAGCTATTCCTCCTAAAGACTGTACAGACATTTATGAAGCCATACTGCATACAATTCTATTAATCCCATTTCAGAAGGAGCAAAAAAGTAGAAAATATGCAGAATGTTGTGAGGATAATCAAAGATATGGGAAAATCTTCTCTGGAAGAGGATTAAGTAGATTAGTTTGCTATCTGAAAACTAAAGTGGGGAGAGAGAGAAAGAGAGAGAGAGAAGCAACCTACAAATTTGCAAATAGCATAAAAAAGCTGAAGAGGAGATTTACTCTGTTCTATAGCAGGGCAAGGGGGAAGAACCAGGTATGTCCCAGCAGAGTATGGTGAGCCAGGCGTGCCCATGTGGTCAAGGGAGTCCTGTTTGTATCAAAAATGGTCTGGCCAGCAGAGCCAAGGCAGAGATTGTCCCTCTGTACCCAGCACTGGAGCTGTGTCTCACCAGTGCCACATCCAGCTCTGGGCCCCTCACTTCCAGAAGGACATTGAGGTACTGGAGCAAGTCGAGAAGAGCAGCAGAGCTGGTGAAGGGTGTACAGGGTAAGTCCTGCAAGGAGAGGCTCAGCTAAATGAGTGGTTTAGCCTGGAGAAAAGCTTCCTGCCCTCTGCAGCTCCCTGAGAGAAGGAGGTTGTGAAGTGGGGGTCAGCCTCTTCTCCCTGGTAACGAGTCACAGGGCAAGAGGAAATGTCCTCAAGGGGAGATTCAGGTTGGATATCAGGAGGAATTTTTTCCTGGAAAAGGTTGTTAAGGCCTAGAGTGGGCCGCTCAGACAGCAAAGTCACCATCTCTGGAAGCGTTCGAGAAGCAGCTGGATGTTGCACTCAGTGCTGTGGTTTAGCTGACAAGGTGGTGTTTGATCAAAGGCTGGACTCAATGATCTTGGAGGTCTTTTCCAACTCTAATGGTTCTAAAAGCTGGCCTGGAAACACTTGCTTATGTCCAATTCTTGTGTAACACGGAATTCCACAGCCTGCATAGTGTCGCAAGAGGGTTGGTGGAAGAGTTATTTTTCCTACTCAATTCAAACTTTCCATAAAACATTGACTAAAACTAATATTACATAATGCTTATTTGATTACTGCAAATATTAAAGTTTCAGGAAAAAGTCCAGAAACTGGTCATTGCCAGATATTTCATTATCTGCACTTAGAGAACAGTTCTTAATTTCTACACAGTGTAGTCTTTGTGTTCAAAAGCACTGTTAGTCCCTGTCTGCTGCTCTCATGAGGGGCAGAAGGAAAAGCAGAAGTGTCAGCTTTAGTACCTCTCACCCACAGTCCCCCTTCCCTGTGTATCTATTCCACTCTCCAGAGAGCTACTCAACTCCCATAGAAACCACCAAGACAAATACTTGGGTACCTAGCTGTATATGCATCTGCTTCCTGTGTATACAAAATCCCACCTCCTTTTGATCCTATGCCAGCCAAAAAAAGGGTAGATGAAAATAGCCTCACAAAATTCAGGTGGTGTTCTGCCCATCTCTATCAGCAACCTCAAACAGCTGTCTGAAGTAAGCCTGAAATTTTACATAAATGCTGAACTACTGCATGCTAATTAAAAAAACTGTAGTAACAGAAACAACCAAGATAAACCCCCCACCAACAAAAATTAAAAAAAAAAAAAAGGGAAAAACACAAACAAACTAAGGAAAAAGAAAAAAACCCACAAAAAACCCCACATGACACCAAACCAGTAACCTGTCAGAGAATTAACAATTGCTAGACAGACTTCCTAGTAAAGGCCCAGCCATGGACTGCTTTAGAGCAGCTATAAATCAATGAGCCATGTTCACAAATACTTGGCTAATCAGGGGTCTGTACACCTATTAATCTGTAGATTACTGTAGTGAAATTGCTGAGGTTTATTCTGAAATTCATGGGCACAGTAGTTTGTCTTTCTTCCCAAAACAAAAAATTAGTTGGTGCAACTTTGAGCAATTATTTGGAAGTAATGCATTAATTTATATAAAACATTGACCTCTTTCACAAAATTTTTTTTACAGGAAGATACTGAAAAGATTAGAGATCAAGGAACATCCATTTAGTACAAAAAGACTCCCTCTTCAAAATCATTTTGACAAGGATTAAGAAAACATAAAAGCATTCCACACACTATTCTTGTTAAACAGAACTCCTCCTACAGCTCCTTAAGCAAGCAGAACAGAGAGGCATACCTTTCATCACTGGAAAAGATAATATATGAAGACCAAGCTCCAGCCTGACCTTTATCTTCCTAAGTGATAACTCTCAAAAGTGACCAAAAGGTTAACTAAACTCTAAAAAGGTCATCTGTCTTTAATCTAGCTGTATAGATCCCTTTCTGATGTTCAATAATACACAGCTACTGTTCATTAAATATCACCCGTCCATTCTGTGTTTTCACCTTCTGTTTTCAGCAGCAGCCAGATTTTTGTTCTGTCATATTAAATAGCTGCCAACTTTTTCCAGTCCAGCACATTTTCTGGGACAGGAAGTGTTTTACAGTCATGTAAATAAGTTCCCAACCGTTCTCCTTCTATAACAATTCTGTAATGTCAGATATATACATATTTGTTCTGAGCACATTACTGCCTTCTTTGCTCCACTAGGCATCTTTCATACTTTTGAGAGATAAGTCACCTCTTTTGCTGCTCACAAGTGATGCAGCTCAAATCATGTTCAACTAAGACTTATTTTAAAGCAATTAGATAGTCCAAAGTCATACCAGAAATTAAACACTGAATTTCAAATTCAATATAAAAAGTAATGTTATACAGGATCACATTCTTCAGATGTCTAAAGAGTTCAGAATGAACTGTGAATAAGACTTATTTTTTTCTTAAAAAGTTGTATTGTTACATGTGCAAATACATCCTGAAAGTTTATACGATCCTACTGAATAGTGCAGGTTTTTCTTGTTGCTTTCTTGTCTTTCCTGTTTGCCATTTTGCAAGCACTGCTAGTTACAGTCTAGGGTCCAAACTGCAGGGAATAAAGCTTATCACTTTTTTCATCCTTTCAAGAATAGAAGTGTTCTGAAGGTCTAGTTCCTTTGTCTCTTCATTAATCATAATCCAGTTAATAAAACATCAGAAAAAGTTGTATTATCTTCTAATTTTTCATCAGGTATGTAATGAAAGCCATGAAAATACTCTAGCACCCCTCTGGTTAGCTTTCATGTGTTCTACACATCTCCCTTAAAGTCAACCTGGAATATTCACAGTGAAGAAATTCTTGTTTAAAAAAGTTTTAGGTATTTTATCTTTGTAGACAGAATTTAGGAAAAACAAACAAACAAACACCTATTTTGAAAATTAACTCTTAACTCACTGGTGAGTGAGATGCTCTTGGGACTCTGAAGGCTGAAAACTTCAAGCTTTCCTAGTTGAAGGGTACCAATCCTCAAGTAAACACCTTGTTTCACCTAAGACCTTGGAAAACGCCTCAAGAATTGAGTGATAGAACAGAAATGGTGTGTGTGTAGTTTGGGTAGTGTTGCGTGATCTCACAGGGTGAAAACTTGGATTTTGGATTTTAGTGTCTAGTAATACATATGAGTTAAGATGGAGAATTTGGGGTGTTGTCTTTGTCCTTCTTCACTTTCTCCTTCCTCCTTCTTCTTAGGTTTTGGTGATCTTTTTAATGGGATAATGGAAACCCACATTGCTGACACTGAATGATCTTTAATTGGGTTGTAAATAAAAATAACTTATGTGTCAGGTTTTAATTGGTTTTGCTTATGGTTTAAAAGTCCTTGAAACAAGTCAGAATTAGCCATTTTCTTGCCTTCTCAGACAGGGCTCATAGCTCATGGAACAGTAACTTAGATGTGAAATAATAAACTTAAAAGACTGAACTCGACATCTGTGTTTCCCCTGTATCTTTATCCTGACCTTGGAGCTGGAAAGAGACAAGAACTCCAACAAGATGCAGCCTACCAGCCCACACAGCCATCAGTGTGGCATTCTCAAACTATAAATACAAAGTAGTCTCAACAATGAAATGGTGGATAAGGGCTGCAATCATTAAATCACTTCTTGAACCTTCCAATGGAATTCTTGTTTACCTACACCTGAGCTCACAAATGTAGTGTGGAAGACAGATATCAAGCAAGAAGTGGGCACTAGGGAAAATAATATCCTCCCCAGCAAGATTAAAGGCATTTTCACAGAGAAAAGACTGACACAAAGCAGTTTTATTGTATGCAACAACAATAACCAGGTGCTTTATAGACAGCAGTATGAAATGCAATTTCTTTCAAATTAAGTGAGGTTATTTCCATCAGAAAAGTTCAGACCTTACCCTATATGAATAAAAGAGATATCTGTAAGCAATTTTAAAGTAGTCTTTTTCTTAAATAAAGAAAAACAAGATTTTATGCATCAAAAGACACAAAACCGCCTACATAACAAAAAGTAAATGGTTAAGTATCTGTAACTTAAACTTCCAAGACAGCATCTTTGCTATTGAAAGAGATAATGTCCCATTCCTTGAATCAAATTTCTTCTCCACTCTAAAAGAAAAAGACCAGGTTGAAACAAAATCCACGATCATACCAAGATCTGAGCTGAACAAAACTTGGAGGGGTGGCTGCCTAATCCTTTTATGCCTCTTTCAAGAGAACAGGCTCACAGACTCAACAGTATTGTATCAGCAGGCATCCAGATATCCTTTTGCAAGGCAATACATAAGAGAAAAAAAAATTGAATCCAGTGAGTCATCAGAGTAAGAAAGTGTTGAGGTAGGAGCAACATTTCTGTCTCTCTACTCACATCCCTGAAATAAGGGTAAGGGTCCCTCAGGGTCCTGGTTACCAGCCCAACAGTTTTCAGCACATTCTCAAGTTAGGCAGCCATCAGACAAACTTCTCTTAGGTCTTTAAATCGTATTCCTCCTGCAGCTGGGCTTGGCCAGCAGCTCTCTGCTGAGAGCAGAATCTCCACTTGCTGCCCTTCTCATTACTGACCACTCCACTTTGTCCTCCAGAGCCTTCCTCAGTCTGAGAACAATAGGAAAGGAGCAATTTCTCCCTCTTTCTTTGCCACAGAAAGTAAAATATGTCCAAGAGTGCAGCAGCTCCCAGGACATCAGATACAATTTCCCTTCACTGTGCAGCCACGGCTTAATAGTACATATATTTAATATGTTGTTCAGCTTATGTTCAGCTCAAATATATTTGTTGTGCACCCTGATTGTACTACTCCAAACACTAAGCAACAAACTTATTCCCTGAAATTCCACCTGAACTCAATGCCAGTTTGCATGATAATTATCTAAATCAGAACCTTGCTTTCCTGTCTAATGAATAAATTAAAAAATTAAAAATAAACACTGGTATTCTCTTCTTAGTCAGCATTCCCTGTCAGTTGAACAGAGAGGTCTGCTATTCAGGAATTTTTCTGGTGTTAATCCAAGCAAAACATTTTTCTTAAAAATCATTTCCTTGACTAAAAGCAAAAGACAAACCAAATAATTCCAAGATATGAGAACTCACCAGAAAAATCATTCTTCTCACTAAGCTCCCTCTCTCTTGCCAGTGCCAGAAATTTGTTGGTTACAGGGAAGAAAATGTATTGCTCATACTGGTGTTCTTGTAACTTTTTTCACTGCAGAAGAACAGCTAGCAGCAGAGAAAATAAATAGCATCTAAAAATGAAAGTAGAACATATGCCTGAACTTCAATATATCAACTAGTGTCCAGTTTCCCAGAAATTAATAGCTCTTGATCTCAAGATCCCCTCAAAAAACTCCAAATATCCAGGATTTCAGCAATTTTGGCAATGTAAAAGCGTCATTAAAACTTCTCTTGCCTTTCAAAACTTGCACTCTAGAAACAGTTGTGAGATAATGATCATAGCAAAGGGGGGAACTAAGTTCGTTACATATTTCCAAGAAAAAATTCAGTTCTCACTGCCAGTGAATTTGAATGAAGGTATACGACCTCATGAAGCTGATAATCTGGTGAAAAATTTGGATACAGAGAAAGAGGGGAAGGAAACAAGCATGTCATAAATAGGACAATGAAATATACAGTCATAAAAGCACTCCAGATTGTACCATGACTTGTTTCTACCACACAGAGGGTTGTTTGCTTTAGCTGATTGACTATAAAGATGCTCTAAATCAGTGGTCCTCAAAGTGGGGTGTATGCACCCCATGGACTGTGCAAAACAATCCACTTGCAGAAAAATTTTGTACACTCAATAAATAAAGATATTTTTAAATAACATTGTTTCTTCTTTATCATATCTTTTTGCCTTTATTTTTGTGTATGTTTTATGATGTCCATAATAACACAGTAGTGCATACATATAATTTATAATACATGCATTTTTTTCCTTTTACAAACACACAGCCAAAAAAGTTTGGGGACCTGCTCTAAATGGTTCATCCACCCAAGAGTAACAATCCTAATATCTATATTTACACTATTATTAAACATCCAGAAGAACCAAAATTTCCTATTCCATCTCCAAGCCATTCCAAGTCACAAACAATTGAATATTAGTACCATTTAAACATACCTAGCTACAGCACAACCAAATCCTAGCTCAGTCTTGCATGTTCAGTGTTCTCATTGGTGCTTTATAACCTCTGATTATAATCCCCCTCTGATGGTGGATTAATACACCTTTCCTGGAGAGCGCCTTTGTTGCAGCAGCCCTCTTGTAAGGGGGCAGAAATGAGCCCAGACACAGACTCCTTGTTTATCACAGCATGAAAAGGGCCCTGGTTTATTCCTCTTTACAGCTCAGCCATCCTGACTCCAACCATTCCCTGACTCTGCCTGCAGCAAGCTCCTGCTGGAGGTTTCCCCTGCAGCCTCTGACTGCTGCTTATTTCCTGCTGAACTCTGACTGCAGGGATTGGTTTGCAGACCCTGACTGCAGCTTTTACCCAGCCAGACTGTGACTGCAGGGATTGGTTTGCAGACCCTGACTGCAGCTTTTACCCAGCTAGACTGTGACTGCAGGGATTGGTTTGCAGACCCTGACTGCAGACCCAGACTGACCTTACAGCCATGAGTCTCTCCCCAGGATCCTTCTTCATGATTCCTTCTTCCCCAAAATTCCTCCTCTATGATCCCCCTCACAGCTCACCCACTCCCTTTTATCCCACTGATCTTTATTGGATACAGCTGTGACTCATCAGGGGCGAGGCTGTATTGTTAATTAACACAGCTGTGACTGATCAGGGGCAAGGTCACCTGTATTCCCTTCTCTTACCCTCCTCTTCCTGCCTTACTCTGCACCAGCTCACCTTTTGGTATTAAAAAAGGAAAATATAATTGATAAGCTGCTCTCAGGTAGAGTTGGTGTGCCACCCAAGTTTTCCTCTATGGCTGAAAAGATCCTTCAGTAACTTGTCAAGAGATGGTGTGGCTGTGTAAAGAGCTGTTCATCCCTACATCTAATTTTAAATGGACATACATGCCACTTTCATTTCTTTCAGCTCAGCCTTCCATTTGCCCTTTCATGTTCTCCTCTAAGCCACAGGGAATTCAAAGCTATTTCAAAGCATTATTATAGCAATCTGCATATAAAAGGCTGTACGTCCTACAAAGGGTTCAGCTGCACTGAAAAGAATCCCAACCTCTTCCATTGAAGAAAAAATTAGAAGTTAATCCCACATCTAAGATTCAGTAAAGTTACTATATTTTTCACCTGATGTGAACAGTCTGTAGATTCATAAAGCCAGCAGAAAATTGTCTAAGCCAATGCACTAAGTCAGTCTGAGTACATAAAAAATTGTACCCTGGATTTAAAGCTTCCTGCAGGGTTGGGTGCTGAGCCAGGGCTCCTTGTAAAACCCAATAATGAATGGTGTAACCTTGCTAGGGCCTGATGGTATCATATCACACTACTAGTAAACAAAATTTAAACACAGGAATTATAGCCACAAATGCTATACATGCTGCATCACAGGAATCTGTTTTTTTCATAATATGCTTTATGCTGAACATGTAGAGTTAACCTTATGAAACTTATAGAAATGCTAAAGGTCATCTAAGTGTTTTTGATGTGCCTACCTTGGTTTACATACTCATCTTAAAATCTCTTTGATAGTTAGAAATATTTACTGTTTTAAGTTTAAAGTTGAGCTGCAAAGGGTCATAGGACTTGAGGAACATGACCATCAATTAAAATTGAAATATTTTCAACATAACCATGAAGGCTGGTGGAACTATTTTTGGGGATTATTTTCTAGAGGTGGTTTACCTACCATAGAGTTTGTCTTCTCTAAGTCTAACTTTCCTGGGGTTACTTTTTTGGGAATTACGTTTCTGGGATTATATTTCAGAGGTGGTTTCCCAACCACACAGCTTTTTCTTCTCTCTAATTTTCCAGTCTCCTTCCCCACCTCCCCCCTACTGACCTGTCATCAAACTCTCCTTCACACCAGTCACTTTTCAGTTCTCCTTAGGATCACACTCCTTCATCACCCTCTTCCTTCTTCTCGAGCTTGGACAGTCTATAATAGAGATGGTTTGCAAAGGAGAGCAGAGTTCCCAGTTTTCTGCTGGGAAAGCAGAGCTGCCTTTGGCCTCTCCCTTCTGCAGAAGCAGCCAGCCAGCCCTCCCTCCCTGAGGGACACACTGCACACAAACCCATGCCTTTCTGTTCTTCTAGGAAGAGCCTGGTAGTCAATGTTTGGCTGAGAAAAGTTAAAACAAATACTATGGGTGATGCCAAAGATTCAAGACTTGCATCCTGGATATTTAGAAGTGTGGAGATTTATGAATTTTCCATAAAGCCATATTGTGAAGAGACTGGAACGCAAGGTTTCATTTTAAAATTGAAAAGATACTGTAACAACTTGGGGAAATCAGTTGAAAAAAGCAGGAATAGTACAACTAACATTTCTGTATTAATATCTTCTTAGAAATAAAAGGCATGTCTGTTAATGTTTATCAATTTTCATTTTCTTTTCTTTGAGAAAGCTCCTGCATTGATTTCTAAATTTTAGGAAAGGTTTTTCAATACAGTTTCAGCTCTGATTAATTTTTTCTAGGCCAAACAGCAGTAGGGAAATTAATAACAATGCTGCTTTACTTATAAACATAATTTAAACCATGCCTCTGGTTATAGGCAGTTCCAGTGTGATCACGAATTGGTAAATGTGTGTAGCAGGCTGACCCTGGCTGGATGCACCCACCAGAACCACTCCATCACTCCTCTCTGACTCTGGACAGGGAGAAAAAGTATATGAAGGGCTCATGGTTTGAGACAAAACTGGGAGAGATCACACATCAAATACTGCCCCAGGCAAAACAGAGGCGATTTGGGAATATTAATTGATTAATTAATATAAAATCAGAGCAGCTTAAGGAAAAGTAAAATTTTAAGAACACCTTCCCACTAATGCTCCCTCCTTCCCCACTCTATCTCCTCCCCTGCAGAGAGAAGAAGGAGGGAGTTTAAAGTCAGTTCATCACACGTTGTTTCTGCTGCTGCTCAAGATGAGGAATCCTTCCCATGCTCCAGAATGGGGTCTCTCCCAAGGAGGCAATTCTCCACTAACTTCTCCAGTGTGATCCATCCCACAGGCAACAGCTCTCTGCAAACTGCTGCAACGTGAGTCACTCCTCCACAGGGTGCAGTCCTTCAGGCACAGCCTTCTCCAGCGTGGATCCCCCACTGGGTCACAAATCCTGCAAGGAACCTGCTCTAGCAGCAGCTCCTCTCTCCAGGGGCTGCAGCTCCTTGCCAGGACCCTGCTCCAGCATGGCTCATCATGGGTCTCCATGGGCTGCAGGTGGATCTCTGACCCCTGTGGATCTCCAGGGGCTGCAGGGGGATCTCTGATCCCTGTGGATCTCCAGGGGCTGCAGGGGGATCTCTGATCCCTGTGGATCTCCAGTGGCTGCAGGGGAATCTCTGATCCCTGTGGATCTCTGACCCCTCTGGATCTCCAGGGGCTGCAGGGGCATCTCTGATCCCTGTGGATCTCCAGGGGCTGCAGGGGGATCTCTGACCCCTCTGGATCTCCAGGGGCTGCAGGGGCATCTCTGATCCCTGTGGATCTCCAGGGGCTGCAGGGGCATCTCTGATCCCTGTGGATCTCCAGGGGCTGCAGGGGGATCTCTGATCCCTGTGGATCTCCAGGGGCTGCAGGGGAATCTCTGATCCCTGTGGATCTCTGACCCCTCTGGATCTCCAGGGGCTGCAGGGGCATCTCTGATCCCTGTGGATCTCCAGGGGCTGCAGGGGCACAGCTGGCCCACCATGGTCATCACCACAGGCTGCAGGGGAACCCCAGCTCTGGTTCCTGCAGCACCTCCTGCCCCTCCTGCTGCACTGACCTCGGGGTCTGCAGGGCTGCTCCTCTCACACCTTCTCATCCTGCTCTTCTCTGGCCACAAGTACAATTACACAGTAGCTTTTTCCTTTTTTTTTTTTTATTTTTTTTCCCCTTTCTTCTTATATCTGTTATCACAGAGATGTCACTGCCAACTCTAATTGGCCAGTGGCACATCCATTTGGAGCCAGCTGGCTTTGGCTCTGCTGGCCATGGAGGAAGATTCCAGCAGCTTCTCACAGAAGCCACAACTGTAGCCTCCCCTCCTCCTCCCACCCCACTATCAAAACCTAGCCTCACTAACCCAATACAACATGTATTACAAAAAATAAAATGCTGGTAAAATGATTACAAGTAGGAGGAGGGGATTTCTCCGAAGATTATGATAGGCAGCATTCAATCTTGATTAAAAGCATTTTCTTGCTTATTTGCAAATGCAATGATTTCCGTTTTTTTTTTTTTTTTTTTAGAATTCTGTATATTAAAAAAAACCCAAAAAACTTCAGGCTTTTACCATGGAGACATTGAAGCATATGGTAATTCCCGTCCCAAACACTAAAATGTGTCTGTCTGTGCCAACTCTTAATTACCAGCTCATTAACACTCAGGTGTCAATTGCTGATGGCAAAGGCAGTACTCAGTTGGCCTGGTTTCTGTCATGCACAATGTAATTAAATTGACCTCTGCAAAAGGAGCCCTGTGGTTGCCTGATACCACTTGGACACCCATTGCCGTGCTAATCACAATCGTGTAATTTAGTGAATCACAGAGTGTAATGAGGGAAAGGCTCTGGAGAGTACCAAATTGTACTTGCATATGTAATAATGACTTTAAGGACAATTAGGGAAATGGTCGCTGCTCTGTTTTCTTCCAAGCTAATAATGAACTGCAGTAACTACTTGAGTACCTATTGTTGATTTAAAACTTTAGCTGATGTTTTCTGTTTTAAAATAATGGTTAGAAGTAACTAAAATGTTTTTAAAAAATGAAAATAAACTTTCTGCTGCTTTTGGTTGGGGTAGAGTTAATTTTCTTCACAGTAGACTGTGGTTTTGGATTTCTGCTGTGAACAGTGTTGATAATTCAGGGATGCTTTTGTCATTGCTGAACAATGCTTACAGAGATGGATATGTTACTTCCCTGGTAAGGGCTCCAGCTTTGACAGCAGCATCTGCATGTGACTTCACCTTGAGTATTGTGTCCTGTTAAAGGCAGCACAATGTAAGAAGTATAAAGAGCTTCATCCTTGTTCTGGCCAGGACAGGGTTAATTTTTGCAGTAGCCAGGAGGGGCCATGGCTAGGACCCTGAGTTTATTCTATACCACCCCACACCCTACATAGGGGATGAGGAGGAGAAGGCTCCTTTTCAGTCAGGCCAGTGGTGAAACGAACGATGAAGGCAGTGCTGGGTTCTGCGTGGTGAAAAATCACACGTGAATCATTCACCTCTCTTCTAGACTCTGGTGTCATTATTGTTTCTGTTATGTTTGGTTTTATTTCATTGCTGTTTCCAGCAACTGTCCTTGTTCCAATCCATGATCTTTACCTTTTGTGTCTCCTTCTCTCCATCCCTCCACAGGAGAAGGGAAGGAGGATGGGGAGCCAGCAAGCAGCGCACGGTTGGGAGTGTTTCAGTGGGAATGTTGCACTGGGGAATACCATTGCTAAACCACAATAAACTATGAGAAAATGTCCAAAGCAGGGCTACAAAGATGGTGAAGAGTCTCGGGGTGAAGCTGTATGAGGAGCTGCTGAAGTCTGGAGGAGAGGAGGCAGAGGAGACTGCAGAAGAGGGAGGCTCAAAACTGTCTGCAGCTTCCTGACAAGGGAAAGAGCAGGGGCAGGAACAGATCTCTCCTCTCTGGTGACCACTGTCAGGACTGTTACAACCCACCTGTGAGGCAGGGCAGGTTCATTGTGAAAGGATCTTCTGGGATGGATTAAAGCAAAATGATGCTAAACAACAGAGCAACGAATTTTGTTAGAACAACCGCTTTGAAACAGTAACTGGGGAAAAAAAAAGTAATGGGTTGGAAGAGAGGTGTATAGCCATCCTGGGATGTACATTCACCCTAAAAGAGGAAATTGTAAAGGGAGAAGTAGGGAAAGAGAGGTAGAAGAGCTAGAGGGTTACCCCCACCTGTGGCACCAGCAATGTGTGGGTGATTGTTGTATGGGGTTGGGACACACAGTCCTGATCCATTTGGGGTGAGGGTAAAGGTATGCATCAAAAATTTATAAGCCTGTTTTTTTCCAGTAAACACCCCAATACCTACCCTGGAAGCAGATCTGGGCATGCATCTTCTTGGTAAGTCTGGTGGCATCGAGGGGATGGAGGGATTGTGTTGGTGTCTGTGTGTCCAGGTGTGCCTGGACAAAGCTTCTAAACAAAGTTCCTGAGTTAACTTCCCGAGTTTTGAGGCTGCTCATGGTGCAGGAAAGAGGCAGACATGTAAACCCTGCTGCTGTTCAGGATCTGTTTCTTAATGACAGAACCAAACCCAGCTTGTTTAAAGCAAAGTTGAGCCGTAAGGTCCAAGTGGTTTACTGCAAGGACACGAGGGAATGGCATGGGGAGGTTTAAGGGAACCTCAAGGGAAAGTACCCAACTTAAACCCAGTACTTAAACCTCAGGAGAGGTTTAAGCTGTTTCTTCACCCAGAGGTGGTGGGGCCCTGGCAGAGATTCCCCTGGGCAGTGATCACAGCACCAAGCCTGACAGAGTCTGAGAAGTGTTTGGAAAGTGCTCTCAGGCACATGGTGTGATTCTTGGGGTGTTCTGTGCAGGGCCAGGACCTGGATTTAGATGGTCCTTGTACATCACTCCCAACTCAGGATATTCTGTGATTCTCTGATCTGATTGATTTGTATGAACAGAATTACCCGGTTTAGCCAAAAGCTAAATAATGAGGCTTTCTCTGGCCAACACAGAGCTTCTGAGCTCTTCAGAGAACTCTCTGCCTTAGGACTTAGGAAGATGAGGCTTTTAAGACTGAGTTTATTGTATTGAATTTTTTTTTATTTGATGGCCTAAACGAAGCCATCAGCATTTGAAGTCTATGCAATCTTGACCTGCTTCTTGGCCAGGTAAGCAGCATTACCAGTCATTTCAGTGCTGCCTCAATTTCAGCTTTCTCTGATACAATTTTCTCTTTCCCTGTATTATTTAGTAGCTTGCTGCCATATCCTAATGGGGTCATCTCATGTTGATGTCTAAACTTGAATGGGATCAATCTAGGCTACGACATGCAACAATTCAAACTTGCAAAGTTCCAAAAGGTCAGACACACCTAAACTTGAGAATTTTGTCTTCATTAGTTCTGAAGGCTGAGAGTCCCCAGACTGATCTCTGTTCTTACACAAGTAGTGAAATTCCAGAATTGATATTTTGGTGAAGAAAAGAGCAAATTTTCAAACTTTTTTCATCACTGCCTGCCCTTTGTCACCAGGCCATCTTTCCTACACATTTTTCATGAAGTACAACTGAATTTCAGCACCACACAGGCTGGATTCCTGCTTCTCATTGTTGGGCACTTTCCCTTGTGATCCTTTTTTTTTTGGACAAAAGGATATTTTGTATTTGTACTAATTCATTGAATGCATTTCATTAGCCAGCAAATCATAATATGAAGCAGAATTTTTATGATACATGTGTAACCTTTTTAAGGTGTTTTTTTGGGGGGAAATTGGATGGTGTCAATTTGCAACACATGCTCAAATGTAAAAATTCAAGACTCTGCTGCAAGTATTTTGCATATAATAAAAATCTGCATCTTAGATGTTTCTTTTACACTGATATCAGTGGGATATCTGAACCCTGGGCTTGTGTGTGATTGATTCAGTTGTCATGGTGAATAGCTGAAAAGCCACCACCAAGGAGTGCAAGCCATCTGATGAAGAGTTACGGAACTGGGAGAAGAACAAAGGGAAAGTAAAAACTTTACTTCTCTGAGAGTGAAGTAAATAGACTTGCTGACAACTTTATGCAAAGCACGTAGAAGGAACAAAATAATTCTAGAGATGTTACAAAATCTAAAGAATAGTTGAAAGCATTTTGTGTGATGATGTGTTTATTAAAGATTGTGAATTCTGGAGAAGTGATCCATCTAACACAGAGAAAGCAATGCTGTGCAGAGATTAGGAACAAAAGGGAAGGATCCTTCTCAATGAGTGGCAGGCCATCAAGGAAAGATACTTCCCAGTGAAGTGCTAACAGATGTAACAGATGAGACTCTCTCTGTTGAAAGTTATACAATCTACAAACAAGTGGAATTCAACATTGTTCATGCATAAGTTCCTACCTGCAAAACAGTGCTCAGCATGGATTGCATAAATATGCAGCTGAGGGAGACAGGAAAATTCACTGTACCCTCCTAGCAGACATCTGTAAATGTGTCTTGTGTTTTTAGAACAAAGAAAGCTTATTGTTGAAATAAAGATGATGGAAATGCTGCATCCGTAATGGTGGGAGAAAGGAAGCCAGGCTCTTATTAATGTAGGAACTTGTTTTTGAGAAACATTGAATATTCCCAGCACCCTTGGACCTGTGACTGCTCAGAAAATTTTTAAATCATTTTTCGGAGGCAATGCCCTGGTTCCAGCCAGGACAGGGCTACTCTTTGCAGTATCCAGGAGTGGGGCATGGCCAGGACCCAGAGGGTGTTCTGTGCCACCTGGCATCATTTTCCAGGAGCAGGGGAAGAGCTCCCATACAGTTTGGGGTAGAGGGCTGTGGCTGGGCACTGTCAGGCTCCACATGGTACAGTGGGTGAGCATTTGCATGTGATTTATTCTCTCACCACCACCCTCCACCCCTTTTGTAATTGATGTTGTTGCTGTTACCTTTAATTTTCTTCTTTAATTGTTTTTCCTTTTGTGCCTCCAGTTCTCCTGTCCATCCTGCTGCAGGGGGAGAGGGAGAGGGAGAGGGAGAGGGAGAGGGAGAGGGAGAGGGACAGGGACAGGGACAGGGACAGGGACAGGGACAGGGACAGGGACAGGGACAGGGACAGGGAGTGAGCAGAGCATGGTTTGGAATAGTTTCAGTGGGAACTCTAAACTGGAGAATACCACCCTTAAACTGATACAGTCATGAATCACTTTTGGATAAAAGTTACTTTCAACAGCTGATTTCTTTTTGGCCGTGAGTTGTGAAGGATGCACTCTTCATCCTGAGCACAGACCAAGGGACAGCTCCACAGGAATGGCCTGCTCTCTATTTCACTCAGTGGAAGGTAAGCAAAGGGAGGCTCCATGCTGAGGTCCCAGCAAAGTGAGCTCACTTTGTGCAAAGAAGGCCGTGCTGTATTCCCCAAACAGCCAAGTTATCTGCAGCCTTCTGAAACTCCAAACTTCTGATTATTGCTGTACCTATTGTGTGACACAAGCACACATAAACAAACCTAATAAAAATGCCTGGCGCTTAAAAGTGTTTTCCATTCAGTTTTTGAGAGGCAATACAGTATATCAATGCAGACAGAAGTACCAAGATGTGTTCACAGAATTTGCCCCTGTCTTGGGTTTAAAAATGTAACCAAAAAAAAAAGTGTATTCTATTTTCCTCTGTTGAAACCATTTGGGAGATATCATTCTTTATCTCTTGTAACTCTAGAGGGGAAGAGAGTGGATGCCTCCTGATAACAGCCCAGCTGGGACAGTGTTTCTTATCTCTTTCATCGACTTTGTGTCCCCCTCCAGGGGATATCTTCTGTTCATGGGCCATTGAGGCTCACCAGTGCCATCACACATTCCATCATCCATTGGGAGATGCTGCACCCAGTGGGGAGGAGCCAACCATTCCTACCCAGATAAAAATGGGGACACAGGGACCCCAGGGATCCTCTTTTCCACTGGATTCCCAGAGGAAGGCCGGACTCATCTCAGCACCACTGAACCTGTCTGCAGGATCATCTCTACTCCAACAGAACCACATCTGTCACTGCAGGAGGATTTATTTGGACTGCTTCCAACACCCTGAACAGGGTGTCAGGGCGTATCTCTGACTCTGTCAAGGTTCTCTAGGACTTTGTTTGCTTGCTTGTGGGTTTTGGGTTGTTTTTTTTTTTTTTGGTGTTTTTTTTTTTGTTTTTGTTTTTGTTTTTGTTTTGATTTTGGTTTTGGTTTTGGTTTTGGTTTGGTTTTTTTTTGGTTTTTTGTTTTTTTTTTTTTTTTTTTTTTTTTGGTATTACTGCATTTTTATTTTTAATATTTCTAGTAAAGAACTGTTATTCCTATTCCCATATTTTTGCCTTGAAGCTCCTAATTGCAAAATTGTAATAATTTGGAGGGAGGGGGGTTTACATTCTCCACTCCAAGGGACACTCCAGTTTTCCCTGACAGATCCCTGTTTTTCCAACCTAGACAGCCCCATATTCCCCAAACAACATTGTTAGTTACTCATTCACCACCTCTACTGTCCATACCACTCCATTTCTCTTTTGTTTTGCCTTCCCCTGAGGACGCAAGCCCTAATTTTTGTCTGTGTATGTTTATCCCCTCCAAGATGAACTCCCACACTTTCTGATCATGGCAGCTGCTGGTGATTTAAAATACAAATGGCAGCCAGAAATCAGCAGGCCATAGGGTGTCATTTTTTATGCTATTTTATCTTTGATTCTGCCCATTCTCAGGGCAATAAAGAGAAGGATGGCGCTGATATAATTCAAGGTGATAAGCAGGTCATTCTGGCTTGAATGGGCTTCTTGTGATCTTCCATATTATTTAAGGGTTCAAAGCCTACTGAGGTTTTGATCTTTTAAGAAAGACATTTTCTCCCAATTTAGCTCCTGTGTGTTGAATAAGTACAGGGGGAATACAACAGGGTGTTAAAACACAGAAGATCACTCCAGAGAGGCATTCTCACCAGCATCAAGACAGAACAGTGTCTGCTGCTCTCTTCTTTCCTCTTTGAAAGCCCTAAGGGAACACAAATCCTGGGAATAGGATATGAGCAGAGAGAGATCTTTACTTCTAATAAATAGTCTGGAAGCAATGTAGTCTGGATGGCTGATGACAACTTGACAAAATTCTGGTATAATCAGCCTATCTCAAGAATGCAGAGTTATTAATTCAGATACCTTTTTATATTTGCTCATTTCTTCTTCCCTAGGTTGTGAGCTCTGTGCTGCATCTTTCAGAGGACAACCCCATACCTCACTTTTTAATTCAGTTTGCATTCACTGATTATTTATGTTTATTCATTCAACTATAAAATTGTAGTTCGACATAGATATTTGGTAT
Source organism: Prinia subflava (assembly GCF_021018805.1). Lineage (NCBI taxonomy): Eukaryota > Metazoa > Chordata > Aves > Passeriformes > Cisticolidae > Prinia > Prinia subflava. Next base: position 8,116,007 of record NC_086264.1, on the reverse strand, counting down.
TTCAATTAATACATAATTTTGCCCTCTTTACAACAGACCTGCCAGGGCAAGATGTTAACCTGTAGCAGGCTAAGAATCTACATTTATGCTCCTTAGTTTATTTAGATGAAACTGGAACTGAAACAGAATTTCACCTCCATGCCAACAAAATTCTTCACAATAACTTCTTTTCATATGTCTCTCATTATATTACTCATTCAAGGTATTTGGTCAGGCCAATTTAAGTCTCTCAGAGGGATGTAAAATTGGGGAAAGAGGGAGAGACAGAGACCTGTCATAGGTCTGCAAGGTTTTTTCCTTTGTAAGAGCAAGCCAAGACCAAGAAATGAAATAAAAATAAATTTAAAAATAAAATAAAGATAATTTTAAAAATTAAAAATAAAATTAAAAATATAATTAAAATATAAATAAAAATAAATAACAAAAGTAAATAATAAATTAAAATTAAAATTAAAAATAAAATTTAAAAAAAGGACCTTGAGTAACATAAGTGGCAACATATGCACAGGAAATGTTCTTGTTTGATTTATTTAAAACAACTAGTGTTTTGCAATCTAAATACTCTACTATTTCAAAATAACATAAATTCAAGGAAATAAAATTATCAAAACAAAGCTGCATCTCAAAATGAAATATTCCTTTTCCACCACGTTTGGAATCTCCCTTTTACGGTGGAGGCATATCATGCCTGCTTTATTCCAGTCTCCAAGAACAGGTTAGGTCAATCTGTGTTGGCAGTGGCACCCAAAGTGCTGATCCTGCAGCAAGGCAAGAGAGCTGGGACAATGTCACCCTGCTGTCAGGGTGCTCAGGGGACAGGACCTCCCCAGGGCTGGCAGGACAGGGTCTGTCCCACTGTCCCAGCAGAGAGCAGTGGGGACAGCCCCAGCTCTGGGCACTGAGCAGGGGACAGGGCTGGGCCAAGGAAGGGCTGAAATGTCATAGGGGTCAGCATCAGGCCTGGTGAGGGGAACCAGAGTGAGATGCAGCCTGGGGAAGCCTGAGGCTGTCAAAGTAGTCCATGGGAATCTGAGGGCTGGGCAAATCCTGTTTTTCCACCAGCAGTTCTGTAAGCCACTCTCTTACTTTGTGTCTTCTCTGCCTCTTTGCAGTTGGTGACGCTGGTGTGCAGGCGCTTGTTCCAGGGAAATGACCCAACTGCTGTGGTAATTTTGTGGTCATCAGCAGGATGCTCAGGAAACACCTCACAGAAAATTTATTCGATTGTCCAAAATCTCTGAACTTTTCCACATTTGCTGAGTAAATACCAGGTAAGTCCCTCCCAGCAATGCATTCTTCCAGTGCAGGATTTTCAGACTGCCCTTGCCACCGTTGTGTCCAAACATTTTCTGGTAAAACATTCATCTACAGGACCAGCATGCCAGGGGTGGTTTGCTCTTGACCTCTCCCTTTGGAAGAAGAGAAAGCTCTCTGCAATGTGCCTGCTGCCACTCTCTGTGTCACCTACAAACACCTTCTGAGCAAAACCTTTTGCACAGTACTGAACACTCACTGGGGAGCAAGCAAATGAGCCTGTGTTTAATCAGTGGTGAGCCATGGGAGGTGGCAAGCGTGCCTGCTTCCTGAACCAAGAGATGTTTAAATGCTCTTGCAGACTGCAAGAGTAGAAAAGGAGATAATCCTCCACCTTGCTGTTTAGAAATTCCTCTGAGCTGGGTGTGGATGCAGAATTTACATGAGGTGAAAAGAACCGAATACAGATTTCTCACATGCTAACAAAATATTCCAGAAGTTACACCCTCTGCCCAGGAAATCTTAGGTATCTAGTCCTTTACATCTTATCAAACATCTCAACAAACAGGATCCTATTTTTAGATGTTTGCAGAAAACATGTATTGGGCAGAAAACTACCTGACAAGGAAATGCTGATAGAGGCCCTTTTTATGCCATATGATCACAGTATTTGCTCATAATCTTGGCTGCTGAGGACAAATGCTTCTTTAATATGATGGGATCTAAACCCAATTTCCTTTTCCCAACCCTCCCTAATCATCAAATCCAAAAGGACTTAGGCTCTGAGTGGAAAGATGAAGAGCTCTTCGTTTTTCTCTTTGAAGCTGTCCCATTTTGAAAAGAATAATTATATATTCTTTTGACAGAGAGACCAAGGGCACCAAATTGCATATTGCTCTCTAGACTGCTAGTTAGCTCATTAACCTGGATGTGGGGAGAGCTCATATGGTAGCACCCATGGGGTTTCACATTATTTTATTGCATAATGACTGTTGTGGTGGTTTTATCTCTTATTATTTTGATTTAGGAACTAGGTTCTGTTCCCACCTCTGCAGTATGAAGTTTCTCAGTTATGCCTCAGGAAAATAAGGATAGTGATGTATCTGTCATAACAGTGGAGTGTATTTTGGTTACTAATAAAGGATATAAAAGCACACAGAACAGCAGTCAATAAATCTATCTTTAAAAATCCATCTTAAAAAAACTATCAATAAAAAATACCTATCTCTAAAATAAATATTTTTTCAATTTCCGTATATTTTCCAGTGCTGACAGTTATATTTGGGATCAGAACATAAGATCTTTGAGGGGTTTTTTTTCCTGAAGCTTTAGATCTGTGAATATTAGCAACATGTTCAGTAAAGTGGTAGATTTAAATCTGTGAATGAAGAATTCAACACCTAAGAAGTTTGCATGCAACTAGTGGTTTCCAGTTTACTCCAGGTAGAAAGGAAACAGGAAAGCAATTTTCCCAGTCCAGTGAATCAGTGTGCAGACTTCAAATATTTTCTGTTACTGCATTTCATGTCCTTCCTCCTGAGCAGTGGTAGGTCTGGAAATTATTTATATAAAAAAGCAAAACAGTGAGCTATTTGATTTTTCCTCAATCTTGTCCTTATTAAGGGGTACTTCTTAGATCAGACTTATTAAATAAAACAAAATTTCATTTCTTTAATAATAAAATAAATTTATTCCTTGTGTTAAGGCATCAACAACAGAAATTAAAGTGGCAAAATTAAACCCAGGAGCCTTAATCACAGTTTCTATATGATAAGGGCTACTTGAACTCCATCTATAATTATAAAGGAAAATTTAAGTTAGACTGGTAAGTCCACTACTTAAGTATTCATAATGACAGGAAGCCATAAAAAATAGCTGACATAAATGGTCAAAAGCACAGTGAAATATCATCCCTTAAAAAGTAGTATTTGAAGCAGAATATATAATAATATATCTGTAAATTCTTAAATGTTCATAACAAGATGAGGAGTGCTCCAGAATGTTCCTGTCCCCACGGAGGTGCTGGATGCCAGGACTAACCCCCTTCCCACCCCCTGGAAACAGGTGTAAAAAAATATGATAACTCACAAATATATCTCAGCCATTTTATTTCAACTGAGCTGTGACCAATCTGATGTAAATGTCTACCTGGAGTGCCAAGAAGCAGAGTAGTTCTTTTTGTTTTGGGGGTTTTGTTTCCTTGTTTGTTTAATTTTTAGCAGATAGTTTCAAGCAGCTCAGTGAGGTTTAATGATATTATTACAAGGTATATTGCATTTTCCCTCTAGATTATATTAATTACCTATCTTTAACTTCCAGCACACTGTCTCTCTTCTCTTTCTTTGTTGACAGCCAGAATATAAATCAAACAGAGCCTCTCAAAATCTGAATGGCTGTGAGCTCCAAGGGCATCATTTACCCTCATCTTCAGGGGGTTGAGCAGGAGAATGTTTGCTTGTATTCTTTTTTTTTATTATTATTTTATCTTTTTTTTTTTTTAATATAGTGTAAGCCACAACACATATATTGCTCTCATGGTGAAATCTTTCTCCTTTCATGATATTTATGTTTCTGAACAAAATACTATTTAAGTATCAATGAATGCTGTCTGTGAGACTAGGAAGGGCAGAGGATGCTCCCTCCCTTTCTCTCTTCTCCTCTTTTTCTTCTTCACATAGGAACAGCACCACACCACTGCTTTTCCATCTGCATCCCATAGAGTTTCAGCCCTAGATTATTCTGATGCCTGGTTAGAAAAGCTGCAGTGATGGGGATGGAATTACCAGGCAATTTTGACATCAGGCTTCGTCTAGGTCTTTTTTCCAGATTATTCTCAACAAATGGGAATACCCCCCTCCACTGAGGTGAATGTGCAAACCATTCAGAGGATTGTTTTACACTCCAAATATGTTAGAGCAGCAAAGATGATAGAAAACATCCTTCAGGCAAGCCTGAAAGGAGATAATGTTCTCAGTATCTGTCACCTTCCAGAGCAAAACATTTTGGATCATCCATTAGATGGAGGTTGATATTTTCTTTGCTTGTTTTGCTTACATTTTCAACCAACAACTAGAGGAGTGGAAGAATACTCTGTCCCAATGAATTTTTAGTTGTCTGAATCATAATAAAAATATGATTCTGTCTTTTCAGGACTGCATTTCTGTCTTTATCTTAATAGAAAACCTAAATATTTATATCAGTTAACATCTTGTGTTATTTTGCTCTGAGATAAAATTATCATAAATGTCTGTTTTACACTGACACATAACCATGTCCAAACTTTCAAATTTCCAAACTGGATTATGTAGATTTTTTAAAAGCAGAAACAGTGAAGTTTCCCTTTTTCTACTGTCAAATAATTTCACTGCAGGCTGCTCTTTCTTAAAAATGCATAAAGAAACGAAAACTCCCTTTTGCTCTCCTTCAGATCACTGCAGCTTGGGCCACTGCCTTTAATGGAATTAAGCTCTGATGCATATAAAATACAGCTCAGCATTGCAACCTGAATGTCTGGATCCAACACTTCAAAAATTTAAGGTTGGTTTGGTTACATTCCCTTTATCATGTAAGGCTTTGTCATACAATACTTTGCTCTCTGGGGTTAGTGCAAATCAAAGATGAGTTACCCAAAATATGCTTCTAAGCTGAGCATCAGATGAACTTTAATCTTTGAAGTGCATGTATTTGAAAGCATTCTCTTTTCTTAAATGTTTGTCTTAATTGGTTTTTCTATATGTAGGATATAGATGAGTATTTCAGTATATATTCACCTATTTGTCTAAGTCTGTCTTCTGCATGGATGGTAAACGCTATCTGAATCCTGTTTGCAATTTTTGATATCTTCTGCTTGCCTAAAGTGGTTACCATCCAGAGGACACTTTAATCAGTGCTGACACAGTGAACAAGAAAGCTTTAGCACAGCATCTTTCATCTTGACTCAGCAAGATTTCCAGCAGTTGCATTTATACAGCTTTTTGACAGGATGCTTCCTAAGTGAAGCGTTTGCCTTCTGGAGAGCTACACCCACAGAGATTTCATTTTTCTTGATGTCTGTCAATATCATGAACTTTATTAACAAATTCAAATTCAAAAACAATTTCAGTTCAAGAAATCTGTCCAAGTTAGCTCTTGCTTATTTCTTACATACGAGGATATCTACAAAAACACAGATGCTCAACAATGGATTGTAAAGGCTGTGTATATTTGTTTATATATATATATGTATCCATTTTTTAGAGACAAAATAAAATGAAGGAGCTCTTTAAGAAGAATTTGATCTCTGATTGTAGGGATCAGTGCAAAGGTTTTGACTCACAGTTTCAGAACTTGCCATAGCACAATATTATTATAAAGTCCTACTGGCTGTCTTTTACATTACTGCAAATAGAATAGAATTAACAACTTCCTACCCTTTATTGACATCTGATGCCAAGTTTTTGCAATCAAATTGCAATAATTAAATGTGTATCAGATATGCTTATTTGGCCCCTACTGCTTTGTATAGGTTTTAATTCACAAGTCCAAGTGCCATAAAGCTTGAGGCTAGAACATGGAACAGTGGCAGGATATGATCAGCTTTCTCCAGGTAAGACACACAAATATTTAACAGCCTTGCAAAACTGCAATTGCAATTTATCAGCCTAGGAAGACTATCTATTTATCCACCCTTTACCCTGAGGAATGATATTACTTTCAAAAAGAATGAAAACAAAAAACCAACCTTTCTATGAGCAGGTAACATTTTGGAATTTAAAAAAAAAAAAATAGTTGTGTGCTTGATTGTGGGTATAACACATGAAGAAGTGGCTGAATTTAATTCTTGAATGCAAAAACTCCATTCTACACCAAGGAACAAGTCTAGTTTTCTAGTACCTTAACATGTGTTTCTACCCTTTTTTTTTTTTACATTTACTGACAGGAGCTGTAAGAAAAAAAAAAAAAATCCCATGGCAACTTCCCAGAATTTGAACTACAGTTATACACACACACACACACACACGTACCTCCCCCACAACTATATAGAGACTATAATGCAGGAATCTTTACAAATTGTATTTATCTGTGTATTTTCATTTCACCTAATTTTGCAACAACACTAATGAAAACTTACTAGTTCTTGTCCCAGTAACTTAAGAATATGGTCATGGAAATACCTTCCCTTAACAGGCATGTTTGCAAAAACTTGCTTTAAAAAATGGGAGGTTTATTTCAAGTAGTGAAATGTTCTAGTATTTCTAAGTTTTGGAAGAATCCATCTGGAAGAAACTAAAGTCTGATTTTCAAGAATTTTATTAGGCAAGCTGCTTAGAAATCTATTGCTACATATCTAAATCAGGAATTGAAAAAAAAAAAAAAAGGTCACAGACCTGATTCCATATTGTTATCTTTTATAAGACCCTGTCTCCTCTTCTTGAACTCTAATTTATTCCAAAGACAGTTGTTCTCACAGGCAGCTATTGTTCCGTTATGCTCATAAATTGTAAACTTAAACATTAAATATTGCTTCAAAGAAATAATTGAAGGAGAGAACATTCTGATCCCTACAGCTGTGCACAGATTAACTCCTCCAAAGCTCAGCATGCCCCACTAGGAACAATACAGAACAACAGGACTGAGCCTTCTCTGTGCTTTTTCTCTGAGGCAAGTTTAAGTACACTTAGATCATCCCTTACAGGTGTTTTTTGAGCTGTCCTTGAAAATCCACAATGAAGGAGATTCCAAAACCTCCCTTATCTCAGTTTTATGGGTATCAATAACATCCAACCTAAATATTTCCTGGTTATTTTCAGTTCACTGTTGGGTCCAGTGTGCAAATGAGAGTCCTTCAGCATTCTTGTACCCCGTGTGCTTTGCAGAGGAAGAGGCACACACACACCAAGGTGGTGTTTGAAGGCATTTACGGACCTGTCCCTGCACACAGGGCACCCTGCAGCACCACGGAATGCACGGGACATGCTGACAGCTCCAAGGGGAGGTGGCCAGGTGCCAATAAAACAAAAGGACAGGATTGAGCCTCTGCAGTGCCCAGTTTGCCCTTCCCTTGGGACAGCAGCTCTGTGCTGGGTTTCCATGTGCCCCAAGGCTTGTGCCAGCAAATGTTAAAGCACCAAAACTCACAGTGAGCAAGGGAAACCAGAAAAAGCTTCAGCTCGAGAGCTCAGGCTGTAACAGTACTTCAATTCCCTTCCTTTCCCTCCTGCCATGACTCCCTGTAGGACTCTCCCAGTGAACTCAGAAGGATTTCTGTGTGTATATGGACCAATGGTATTTAACATTAAAAAAAATAAAGAAGATTAATAGATCTGTATGTATATCACACTTGATTGCAAGAGTTTGGTTTTGGAAATGAATGACAGGACATGATATGGTTAATAACTTTTTCAGAAGAAAAAGGCATGCAAAAGGTGAAGAGAGTTTCACTAAATCAAAAGACTTTGGCTGTTCATGAAATAGAAAGTAAAACCATTTCCTTTTCCTCCAAAAAATTGAAAACAACCATAGATTACCATATATGCCTGTATTAAAAAGTTACTTAGAAACAGGTTTAAGAATGGCAAGGACTTTCTTGCTTTAAAAGCAGAAACAAGCTTCTAATAATCTCCTTTAAATGAAATATTTGTCACAAATTCTCTTGCTTTTCTTCATAAAATAAATGAAGCCTGTAGGCAACTAAAAGGTCTGCTGCCTATGGCAGGAGGGACACTTCACTGTTGTATTTGCTCAAATCAATAGCTACTGAAGTTGTTGGGGGATTTTTGGATTGGGTTTTGTACAACGCACATTTTCAAAAGGATCTCATGAAACAATTTTTCATTACACAAATGTGCTAGATGTGCACATTAAAGTGTTTAATGAGCATATTTTTTTTGTTTGGAATATGAAATTAACAACTTCAGGGCCTAGTTCATCAGGTGTACAAAGAACTTGTAGGATTTGAGCGGGAATGTTGGATTCCCTGTATATATTTGGATCCACAGCAGGATGGTTTTCATATAGGTGATTTATATCCTCCTATCTAATAGAAACTGCCATTACAAAGAACAAAAAAACCCCAAACAAAACAAAACAAAAAAACAAACCCCAGAACCAACAAACAAAACCAAGAAACCCAAATTCTATTATGACATAGCAATGACACCTCACACATTCATCCCATGACAGCATTGGTGGGGACAACAGAATTCCTACATAACAGCATGATCCAAATCCCACTGCAATCAATGAAACATTTTCCCTTGTTTTACATTATTTGGAATTATCAGTAGGAACTGATAGGTTTGAATTTGGCAAGGCATTGGCTGGCAACAAGGCGTGCGCTCATTTGCTTTCATTATTTGACGTTTTAAGGTAAAGCAGGGGGAAAAAAACACAGCACAAAAAAAAAAAAAGAAAAAATTTTACTAGATTTTTACATTTAGTAAATGGACATGAAAGTAGTTTTAAACTTTACCTTGGAAATTTTACTTTTTTCAATATTTCATAGAAAAGAAACGCTCTAAGATACTGTTTCAGACCACAGAATTATTACAGAACATAAAGATTATATGCAAGGGCTTAATCCTTTTCCCAACAAAGATGGTGTTGGCCACCATTTTAACTCCAATGGGACAGGGGTCAGCTGAGAATGTGCCATGTTCCTAATTGGAAATCTCCTTTGTGATAAAAGAGTCTGGCATATACTTTGCCTTTGTAATTTGAATTCTATCAACAACTATTCCTAGCCACAAGAGAAATATCTTTAGGCAATATATTTGTATAGTTTCACGAAACTATGTTAAAGAGAGATGTGTGGGTGTTTGTGTGTGTGTGTTTATGTATTTATGTATGTATGTATACATATTTATGAGCTTGGGATGATTTTCTTAAAATACTTAACTTCACTTACATTATATCTTACATTGCAAAATGTACAGACACCCAGTGTTCTTTTTTAACAACATATACAGGTGAATTTATAGAGCCTTATAAAAGATTTCGTGATTCCAAATTAAAAACCATAGAAACATAATCAAAACAATGGAGAGTGATTTATACCTCTGATAGTACATAGCGCTCAATCGGGTCATATTGACAGCTGCATCTTTGGCATTGAAAATTCCTTACAACTCTTCAGACAAAATGTTGTTGCTTACAGCTTTTTTTTTTTTTTCTTTTAAACAAGAAAAACCAGGATTGACCAAAATACGAATTTTGGGGAAGTACTACTAAAAGTTTATTTTTTTTTTTTTTTTTGTTTTTAGCAAGGATAGCTTAGGAACCCTGAATTATCTTCTCACTTTAGTGTATGGTGTGGACTGTATGAATCCATTTAAAAATCAACTAAGTTGTACCACGTTTTTCGGAAAATTATATATAATATAATATATATATATTTTATATTTATTTAGAAGCTTTGAAATAGTACAGTAAACACTTTGCAACACGGTGTATAAACTACAGAAATGTCTTTGATAATTTTGTGGGTCTTCAGATTAACAACATTTTTATGACCCACAGGTGAAAAGAACATGATCACAATCTCTCTTGTAAAGTTGGAATAGTTTGGGGAACACTTGATCACACAAAAATAATATAAAACAGTCAAGTTTAAAACAGTGATATTGCATTTATAATGCACATCTCTTTTATCTGTACGATTGGCTTTTTGTGGTGAATATAAACATCTAAAGGGCTCAGTGACATTTTGGAGAGAGAAAGATATATAGTGCTGTAAACAGGCACACACTGATCAGAGAGGCAAGATCAGTTGCCTCTGAAGTTTCTACAGTTCTACACATTTCAACTCATTTCTCAGGCCTGCTGAGAGCAATTAGGTCCTATGGTTGGCCAGGATGTCTCCAACAGCACACAAATCCTTCAGTTACACAGAACTGGATGGCCAAGATAATGAAGTTGAAAGCTGATGCTTTTTGTTGGTCGACTTTTCTTTTGTGCAAATCATGCTGCTTCAGGTAAGTCCTGTAGAAGTGACTAGCATATCCTTTTCCGTGCTGCAGGGAAGAAAGAAAGACACTTCTGAGAGGAGCAAAAATAAAAAATCAGTCTCCAACAGTTCTTAGGTTTAGGATTTCTTAGGGTGTAGAGAAACAATCAAAACTTGTCACAAACTGATGCTGGAAATTCCCATTATAGCAAACAGTTTAATGTTGATTCACTTCTCAGAGAAAAGCCCTCTTTTTGAGGCTTGATAGCCTGAACACCAAATTTCATAGACTGTTTTATTATTCTGTCTAACTTGTCATGGCAAATATTCCAACGTGCCTGTTAGAAAATCAGTATAAAGATAAGGCAAATACTCAGACTTACAGGTGAAGTATTACTGGAATTTCACAGGCTAATTTTTCCCTAGTTCAGCTTGCTCTTTGAAGCAAGATCTAGAATTCCCCCTAAAATTCAGAAGCTGGTTTTCCTTCTCTTTCAAAGTGAACCATTATCCTCATCACTAAATGACCCTTCAGTCTGGTTTGACAGATGAAAAAAAAATGGTGCATTAGTGCTAAAATTCAAATTTCAGCATTTACCGTCAGGCTGAAAATTAACTGATGTCACACGGATGAAGAAGGTTAATGCATCAGCAAAGCCACATCCCAATCCAGCAGCTGCAGCAGCTATATTACCTCAAGACACTGACTACTTTAAGTGTAATTGGGAGCAAAAGTAACAAATGATTTGTACTAGCATCCAGCAAGAGCCCAGGTTAAATTCTGATCTCAGTCACACATTAAAACAAGGAACTAACTCACTATAATAACTCAAATATTATAATTAGCATCAGCACCATCATTATCTGGTAAAGCCTGTAGTGGTAAAATCAGGTGTTACCTTAGCTCCAAATCAACCAAATCCCTAAATCCCCAAGTTCAGTCTGCTTCTCTGCATGCAGTTATACAACGGAAACAAAAAAGGAATCGTAACTTTCGAATGAATCTTTGGATCATGTTCAGGTTGATGCTTGCATGGTGACACAAAAACACATCCAGTCTCCGTTCCATTTAACATAAATATATACCTTAGCCATACTTATTTCCTATATATATATATTCACTTGTAAAGGTGTGAAATCTGGGTACTGTATCACAGGGAAGTTAAGTTACAGGAAAATGTTACTGTGGGTATGTTTGTCTAATCTAGCCTGACTACGCTACAGGATGCACACAGAAAGGTGAAAAACATTTCTGTATAAGCTATCTGTTCAACATACAGAAAATTGCCAGATGTGTTATTAAAATTAAAACATCTAATAGATGAGGTTTCCAACGTTTCAGGTCTGTAGCAGATTAGTAGCAGAATTAGAAAGGATTTTTTAAAAGCTTCTGCAAGATGTTCTTTAAACAAAGTTTTTAAGAATAATGAGATCAGAACCTTCATGATGTTTTGATGCAGTACAGGCACAGATTAATCCAGTATCTGGACATCTTTTAAAGTATCTTTTTTTACTCTTACAAGAAACAATCATTCCAATAATAGCAGTACAAATAACAAGACTTATATTGGATCTTTAAAACATTTTTTTTTTCCCCAAAGTTCAGACATAATTTCAGTTCTCTTGCAAATATTTAGGCATAATTATCTAGATTTGTGTCTGCCACTGAGGAACTCGTGCTGCACTACAGACACAGCAGGACTTTGCTGGGAGAAAGATAAACAGAGATGCAGCTGGGGCTTTTATGCAGCACCACTGCCCCACTCCTGTCTGACACAGAGCCTTGATGTGGCACCCTTGCTCAGATAATGCAGAGATTGAGTTAATGGCTGTGTCTGGCCTTTTGCCATATAAACTGATGCATTTTGAAATTTTTCATCTCCAGTTAACATGTTTATATTGCAAAACAATCAAGCCCTTTTATAGTGGTGACTAAATATTATACGTTAAGTTGCAGAACTACTGCAACTCTTGCCACCTACAAAAATGGTACCAAATCTTAAAATATGCTCTGCCAACACATAAAAATCATTGGATTTTAAAGGCAAATTTTGTGCTCTATGTTTGTCTGGCTTTTTTTCTGGCTCTGCACAGAAATACATGTGCAAGCAAATCTCTCCATGTCTATACCAATTTCCGTCTTTTTACAGATGGGGAACATAAATCAGAGAGGTTAAATGGAAAGGAGGATGGACTCAACTGAAAAAAGAGAGCAATGAAAGTTCTGACATCTGTTTGTGGCTCTGTGTGTGTGCATGCATGTGTGTTCGTAAATCAACTTTTAAATAACAAACACTAAGCCTCTCTGTATCACAATTTCTCCATCTGTAAAATGGGAATAATATTGCTTACCTATCTCCTAGAGGTGCAGGAAGGTTTAAATCACTATTCTTTATAATCCACTTTGAGATCCAGAGATGGCAAGTGCTATAGAAATGGAAGTATCACAGTCAGTGTAAGAGCTGGAACAAGAACACCATAATTTCTGGTGCCTAATATCTCCTCTGAGATCACAGCTCTCTCCTTCATCCCTATTTTATCACCTGCTCTGAACTCTCAGACTAATACAGAGAGAAGTTTCAAGCCTGTGTGAGTATGGGTAGTCAGACAAAAGGCTTTAATAATAAGCAGTTTCATAATTCTGATAATGTAATTATGCTAATTGTACACATATTCTAATATTATTTGAGGTGAACAAGATGATTGAAGGTTCACAAGTATTGCAATTCAAATTCTTAGGGTACAGGATTTGTGCTGCATTGATCCTTCCCAGAACAACAAATATTTTGGGTGTTACAGGAAGAGTACTTAATGCATAAAATCTGTATGGAATAAAATAAAATAAAATAAAATAAAATAAAATAAAATAAAATAAAATAAAATAAAATAAAATAAAATAAAATAAAATAAAATAAAATAAAATAAAATAAAATAAAATAAAATAAAATAAAATAAAATAAAATAAAATAAAATAAATATAAAATAAAAATTCAATTAAATAATGAAATAAGACCTAGCAAAAATATATGAAGATTCATTTGTTGCTCAATACACCCTAATAAGCCTTGCATCCACAGTGAGCTAATTCTGTGTAGACTGGTAAGAGAAGACATGTAAAGACATCAGTGGTAACTGAACAGAAAAAGAAATGAAAACCACTAACATAATAAACAGGAAAGAGACAATAAAGTATGCAGTAATTATTCCTAGTTCATGGATCAGAAATGAACAGAAAATATTGTAAAGCCCTTGTCTCTTTAATAAATCTTCCTTTCACCCTCTTGCAAATCATCCTATTACACCCAAACTCGATGTGGGATTACCACTTTACAACTGTGAGTACAGGCAGGAGCATTTCCCCTTATGGAAAAGCCTGGAAGGGATTGCCTGTGCTTGGAACATCCTCAAACTCTCTGAATCACATTTTGCTCCTGCTAAGCAGTTGTAGCTGATCTAAAAGGGACAGAGAAAGGGCCCAGTGCTTCCCTACACAGCTGGCAACCCAAGCAGCGAAAGAAAACACATCCCATGCCTTTTGTAACTATTGTCACTTTGCCTCTGGACTGTATTTAAGAGCTCCATAAGCTCCTGCAGCATCACTTCTGCTCCTAACAGAACAACTGCTGAGTCCCCCCAGACGCGCCAACAGCCTAAAGATCCAAAGGAACTGCTAGGCAATAAAATTCCAAAGAATATCAAATACCAGCCATGCTGCTGCTGTTACTCCTGATCCCCCTTCACTTTGGATAAAGATGACCTAAAACCTCTTTCTTTTAAATCAAAAACCTCTGCAACAGCAGAGCAGGGGTAAAGCCACCATGTAAAGCCTCATCTTGCTTCAGATAATCTAGATTAAGTTCAGACAACATCCAAGCAGTATTTCTCTTCACACAGGCTTTCACATGCAGGCTTTTGTGCAAATGCTCTGTCTCCTCTGGTGGAGCACAAACTCACCACACCACCAGATCCAGCCTTCCCCACAGAGCACAGCAAATGCTGCAGCTTCCCCAGGAGTCAGAATTCCCGCTGCATTTCACTCAGGAACAGCAAAACTGTTCTGGCTTCACTTGCAGCGAGCAGTGATTTAAAAAGGAGTCAATTATCCCATATGCACTATGGTAAGGTTGGCTTTAAATCTGCATTGTTAATTTTACCTGTCCTTTGTATTTTGCCTCACAGTCTACGTGTTAACTGTAGCATTTGAAACACAGCTCTTCACCAAGCCCCACGAGCTTCACCAGAGGCAGAAATGGATAATTCCAGCGACCAACCAAGCAGCCGGACTGCATGTTCAGCACTCCTGCTCCAACTCAGCCCAAGCAAACAGAGACCACGAGCCAGGCAGGGGCAGAATGCACTCTGTCACACTGTCCCAGCCAAGTTCAGATCACCAGCAGCTACGATTTTTGGACAGAGGTCAACAAGAAGTGAACGGGAATGCAGAGTAAACTACCATAGCTCCCTCACCCTTCGTAGTGGTGCATCCAGGTAAGGGGTGAGACACACGGCTGGGGCTGGGGCTGGGGGATGGAGGATGGGGATTACTCTGCTGCCACCCATGTTCTGTGGATAAAAAAGCATTCCAGTCACTGCAAGTGTCAATTCAGTATATTTTGCAAGCCATAAAGTCTTTTTTTCTTTTCTTTTCTTTTAAAAATGATCTATTGCTTAAAGAAGTTTGCTAAAGCATTGCTAATAATCTTCTATGAATATTCCATTAATGGCATCATAAAAAAGAGAGTGTCTTATCCAGGCCAATAAACTTTGGTACACAAATATAAAAATAACACTTTACTCATATATCATTTCCTCATGAATTAGTTTAAGGGGAACTTTTTCCTTTTCTTTCCAGGCTCTAGTGAAAAGATTTCATTCTTCAAATCTGTATATTCTGTAGAGAACTGTTGGATAAAACACCTTGAATTCCAGATGCCCACGTTTCATTTTACGCAATTAATGTGGGGGTTTAACTCTGTATTATATCAAATAATTGGGGGTGGGGCAAAAAAAAAAAGGAAGATGGAACGTACTTACTTTTGTACTTGAAAATATAGATAAATAATTGAGTAAGACAAAATCTCCCCCACTGTCAGTGAGTCTGCTGGCTTTGGTGATCACTGTTAGTGCTTTAGGAGCGTGTCTGAAGGGTCCTGAAGGTGTTAGGAGAAAATCAGACCCCGCTGCCTGTCCAGTTCTGGCACATCACAAGACAGGCAAGGCAGGAGAAGCTCCTGCCTGTGAACCTGGCAGCTGCCCCAGGGTGGAATCTGCCCCCAATAACAATATGGCACTTAGTATGGTTGAAATGTTCCTTCTGGCATCTGCAAAATCCAAGATATAAATACTGTGTCTAAAATAAACCCAGAGCATTTGGACTGATGGGTACAATTACCCAGATTTCATGTGAAACAAGAAAACCAATTGTGAGCATTGGGTCTCCAGGCTGTGAATAAATTAGTGTAGGCCAAAATGCAAAAGTTTTTGTTGCTGCACTGAAACTTTTCTGGAAACAGGCTTGATTTTAGCTAAATAAATAATTTCCACAGGCCATTAAAATCTTTTCTTCCTTTGAGAGTGTATCTTTACTTCTGGAACAAACATGATTATGCAAAGGAAAAAACAAACCCTGTCTTGTATAAAGAAAACTATGTAACCACATATATTGTGCTCCTCTTTCTCCTTTCATTAAGTGCATACATTTCCATGTCTATATACATTTAAATCAGTTCAAGAAAGAAGGATTCCCAACCATGCCAAAATTTGACAGTGCTGGAAACTGCACTGACCATAATGCAGCAAACCTGACAAATAATGTTACCTGCTGCAGGAAAAGGGGGCGAGAGGTTTGTCCTTTAAACTTTACAAAACTACCACTTTTCAAATCTGAGCATCATGTTCCAGACCAACAGCAGATTATCGCTATTTTTCCAAAAACCTTCTTGACCAAATTGCTGCCTTACACATAACACCACTTCTTTTAGCTTTGAGACTGAAAAATACATACTTAAAAGGTATTTAGGTATTTTCTGATGTTTGGAACATGCAACTATTTTCATGTGGCGAGTGAGATGCCTGATACAAATGCTGACACGTTATGACAGCAACTGAAATAATGTTTCTCTGGTGCTAATGGGTGCTCTGAGATTTATATGCTACCTGGATTTAGCTAATCTTCTGGAAAAGAAAAAAAAAGAGAAAGAAAAAAACCCAAAACTATTCAGTTCTTAAGAACTACCCAATTCCCAGTTCATTTAAGCAGTGACCTTAATCAACATGTGCTTTACATCAAGCCCATGACTAAGAAGGATTGACTTTTGAATCGAGCCCTGGGTTTTGTCATGAATGTTCTGTTCCACACAAGATACTTTTATGTGCATTTGATTTTCTGTTCTAAATGCAGAGAATTTTCTTTTCCACCCCCAGCAACAGCCCAGCGGCATAATTGATGTCAGATTTGATTTATCTCTGGTTCTGATTATTTACTACTGAAACAATGCTTTTTAGTTACTACAACTCAGCAGACAAAAGTACTAAGCTATATTCTATAATGTACCATAAAAACACAAAAGACCATTTTTCCACAAGATACAGTGGGAATAAAGCTTCTTTGTCTTTCTGTACTATTAAAACCATATTATCTACCTGAAAACACTAAAGATAATACATGACATCACCATTAAAGGCAGAGAACCACAGATTTTGCAAAATTTAATTTTGCTGGAGTTCTTATAATTATGTACTGTGTTAAGGCCTATTAAATAACTCCCAAATTGCTCCTGATGTATGTAAGGCTTACAGCACAGAGCATATTCCCTAAATATATTTCCAAATTCTGTGTCAACAACTTATTCTAATTGCATACATTTTGTAGTACCAAATTCACATTCTTTGCAATTCACTATAAGCTAATAATTTTGGTATCATCCTTAGTAAAACTCCTATTTGACTCCTTTATTTAATTATTTTTTTTATAAAAATTGCTTATGTGTTTGCATGCAACAATAATTTCTTCTCCTCAATCTTATTTGCTTTTTTCTCTATTTGTTTTTGCTCTTTGTTTTTCAAAATTCACCCTTTCTATTGCATTCTTACAAAATCTGCAGGACACCTTTCTTTCAGCTGACAAGCCTGAAAATGAACATTTCAGTCTGAGGGTTAAGCAATGCAGAGCACACTAAAGGCCAGCTACAATGTGACTTAAAATTTTCAGAGCCCTGGGGAGAAGAGGAGGGATATGAACCATCCCTCCTAAATTGCTCATAAGTGCCTCAGTTCCCTATAGATCCAAGGGAGAAGCAGACATGTAGATCACCATTTGGTGGCCTTCAGAGGTGTCTAAATTATTCATGCAGGATTTGGCCTGAAATAATTAGATTTACTTGTTCTTACATGAGGCAACATGCATTACAGCATTACATCAGCATCACACTATGCATTCCTATCCAATGCATCTTTGCCAGGATGTTTTTCCCAGTGCTCTTCTCTCCTAGCAGGGATTAGCTGGCATTAGGACCTGGCAGATATGTTCCCATTCCTCCTCTGAAAGTTTTATTTTCTGTTTCTGAAGCACATGCTTGTCATGAGCAGCACACGTGCTGATTTCAGGGAGTCTTTCCCAGTTCACCAAGATAACACAATTATGCGTATCAAAGGCTTCTCACAGGCCTTTCAAAACTTCTCTTTTTCAAAATCACATATTGGCTCATTTCTATCCAATAAATGAAGTTTGCTTATCACCATTCTTTGTCACTTAAGATTACCAGAATGCAATGATTTATACCCACAATATTAAAATTTCTCAGAACACGTCAAGCAACCTACGTGGGCCACAGCCTGTGAACATATTCCATCTGCTGTCAGGAGTGGTGCCTGGCACCATCTCCCAAACTTGTTAGGGAAAAAATCTGGCTGACACAGGCTAAAGGCAGGTCAGAGAGTGTGAGAGAACAGACCATGGCACTCCAGTGGTGGAAAGGATCCTGTTTAGCTCATCAGAGTGGCCATGAAGAAGCGTGGAAGTACAAAGCACACAGTCCTTTATCTCAAGTGGAGCAGAAAAAAAGAAGTTATTACTGCATCTCATTTGTGAGGTAGGACTTTTTTAGCTCTCAGTTCCTATCAATAAGCACAGCTGTGTGCAGCTCCATTCAATTGTCATCTAAATTCCAATTGAGCATGGATGGATGTTAAATTAAAGCCCAAACAGTCAACTAAAAAAAGTCAGAAAGTGACAGAATTTTACTCTGACAAAAGATGAATTCACCATATCAGCATCTATAAAATTCCTTATGAATAAAGAAAGGTTGTGTTCAAGCAGTTTCATAATGGATCTTTTTCCAGGGCTGAATGCAGCCCTGATGCTGAAGGTGAAAAGATAAAGTCAGAAGACTCAGCTCACTTGCAAAAACAGGAGTCTGTCATCCCTGTACCTCTTTGGGGGATCTACTCTGCATCCTTTATTTTTCCTTTCTAATCCACATTACTTCTGATGACCTGTAAAAATATCATGTAAAGTAACCCCCTTTACACATATGAAATAGGTTTATGTGTATGCAAAAAATGCAGATTTACTCTTGAAACTCATACAAGCATGAGATTTTCAGGGAGAATTTAGGAACCAAGATCTGAAAATTTGCCTCTCCATGTTCACAGTATTTCCTTCAACCAGTAAAGACTATTATCCTAACAAAGAAAGAAATCAAATTATCCCAGCAGACTTTGGATTTTCTGTGAACCCACATCCCATTTAGTTCTTCCAACATTTCGTTAGGTATTGGAGTTAAAAATTCTTATTGTATCTCCTACTTCCTCTCCAAAAAGGTCCCCAATACTTAATTTCTCACTTTTCTGCCCTCACCATACTATGTTTCTAAAACAAATATATTCACAGCTACTTCCCAGCAGCAGTCATCAGACTACTGGCATGGAAATGTGGATTCTCAGTGGTTAATGCACAAATAAAGCTGTTTACAGGCTTGCCAGACAAACAGCAACACCGATCCCTACAGCGTGCTTGTCCAAACGTGACGAACAGCTGCACTTCCCTCTCTTACTGGATATTTGTTGCACTCTTTAAATGGTTTTCCCTGTTTTTCCCACTTAGGACAAAGCAAGGAAAAGTAAGGAAAAAGGAAAGGAAACCCTCTGAAATCAAAGCAGTGGAAATGACTGTGGAAAATCACAGTTATTGTGTACAGCAAAAAGACCCAAAGCAAGGGCAAGGAGTTCCCTGGACGCAGAGAGAAGATTTTCTGTGCATGGACCCAGGATCAGGCACACAATCAATTCTCCAGCTCCTGACTGTCACAGGAAGGAGGTTTGTACATTGAAGAGCAGCATTTATTTATAATGAGTAGAATTTTGCCTATCAAAAATAAATAACTGCAGTGCCTTTGAAAATTTCAACTGCAAACATGCATCTCCATGCTTCCCACAGAGACTCGTGTCCCTGTGTGGCTGAATTGCTTTTGTCATAGGATTTAAATTTATGGGACAAGAGGCATTTTGGAATTTTAAAGCAACATAGCACAGTAATCTTAAAAATTGCCCTGAAGTTTCAAGCAATCTTTCTGCTGGGTTTTTTGGTCTGCTTCATACTCTGCTGTAGGAACGCAGAAAATGGTGTTTCATAATTAAAAAAAAAAATCTCCCCAGATGGTATATGCACAGCACACACAAGCACTGCCAAAATTGACCTAAATGAATAAATATAGCACCAGTCTGAGATAGCTAAGATACACGAGACTTCTGTGTAGTCAGAACTGGCAAATACAGATTTTACAGCCATTAGAGGAAAAGAAGCAGCTGAAATTCTGTATTTTTAAGACTAACTCAGAGTATCATTTTATTTCAAATAAAACTTACTAATTTTTAAAAACTTTTTCAGTTATTTTTCTGCACTGTAGCTGGGAAGAGCTCTAGAGTCATCTTAGATAAAGGACATTATGTAAACCTAAAGATGGGCACAATTTTAAATCAGTACTTTGTACAGTGCTGGGTACTGCTAATGCTGCCCAAGACCAGTTGCACAAACGGATTGAAGCAAATAGTATTAAAAGCTATCACCTGTGCTTTAAAATTAAAAGAAGAGGGCTTATTTCACTGTCTTATATTCATTATTTCAATAAAAATTGATAAAATAATGTAATTTATAGGCTTTATTGGGCTACAGCCAAGTTATCTTTGCATATTTACATATTCCTTTCTAAGCTGGCTTTCTGAATTATCTATTTCCTTTTTGTTGCTGCAATAATGCCCTGTAAGTGCTCTCCCCCTTGAGCAGGAGCTGCAAGAGGAATACATTCCAAAAAAAAGGCAAACCAGCCATGAATGTAAGATAAAAATACCTTTCAGAAGTTATGCAATAAACACTGAACAGTTGAATCATCAGAATTCAAGATCTTCAAGATCATAAAGATCATAAGGATCATAAGGACCATAAAGAACCTACTATGATGAATAAAAATAAAAGATCATAAAGATCCTACAATGATGAATAAAAATACACCAGAGTCTTGCTCTCCCTCAATTCTATTTTAATTAGCACACATGTTTATTTCAGGTGTAGGAGCTATTTTGTAAGATTCATTTACCTAACAGATGATGTAGCTGAGGTGGCAAACTTGAGTTATGAGCAAATAAATCTCAGCATTTCAAATACAGGAAAGTACATTTACAGTCTAGTAAATGCTTTACTAGACTTTTAAGAAAAGAAAAGGTTTCCCATTGGGTTTCTTAGCACTATTAGATGGTGGCTTTTCAAGTCATCCTCCACTTCTGCTGAGGAATTTTGCACATGCAAAGCCTTTCTCATCTGTGCAGAAATCAGAGCTGCAGCCTGTCCCGGGATGGATCCCTGAACAGAAGTCAGGAGTTTCACTGGGGCAGGATTTGCAGGATGTCCACACAGTTTTTCTTTTTGACCACAAAACTTGTTCACAAAGGAACTCATTGACTGTGCACATATAACTTGTTTATTCTTGCCAATAAGAATTTTGTTTCAGCATGACTTTTTATAATCCAGCATTATAATGTTTTCTTTTTAGCCCAAGAACTGAAATATGTACATGCCATTTATTGGTGCTAATTTCTTTGGTTTTACTTTTGGGCTTTTTTACTTTAAGTGTGTGTGAAAATCAAAACTTGAATTAAAAAACTATTAATGAAGGGATCAGATAGATCACAAATTTATACCTGATTAGTATTAGAAATTACGTAGGCTAATTTTAAAAGCAAAAATGCAGACAGGCTTCATTTTTAAAAATTGGTCAAGTGTCCCATTCAAAAAAGCTGTTATTGATGTTTCTGTAAAGGGAATACTATTATGTCCATCACAGCTGTGATAAAATTACCCAAATAATTTCCAGAAATGAGATGTAACTAAACAAATAAAAACTGCAAGAAAATTCTTCTCCCATCATATTGACTGTAGCAAAGTGTAATTTCTTTCTCTTTTTAAGTTGTTTCAAGACAGTGAAGACTTCTTGCTTAAAACATCTTTTCAAATATTTATGTTAAACATCAGCAGAAAACGTTGTGTTACAAATCCTGGCGTACAGAATTGGGCCTTTATGATCCTAACTAGATCAAAATACACAATAAATATTTACATGCACTTTTTTTATTCCTTTGAAAAATAATCAAAGGATTTTGGAGGCACTTCTTGTCCTGGTATAAATACATGAAATTTTTTCTCCTCTAGGTCATTTATTCTAATCTAATTCAGGGATGTGGATAATGACTGGAAGTTAAACTTTGTGTCAGCTCTGTGGTAGATTATTTTAAATTAATTAATGGTCCAGTTCTCAAACACTGAACTGTTAAAAGGCTTTTGAAAAACTTTTAAATTTCATTTGTAAACCAGCTTGACTTGGACAGATCAAGTCAAGCAGGTGGCAGATACTTTGTAGAGCGAAGCCATCAGATTTCAGGTGTACTTTTACAGAAACACAGGGACTTGTGCTGGGGCCAAATCCTGTTCAGACCTTCCTGGCATCTCTGCTGCAAAGGGAGTCAGAGGCAACCCAGGCAAAGAAACACAGGCATGGGATGAGGCCAAAGTTGTGTTTAATTTCCTTGGATGGCACTAACAAGTCTCATCCAAATCCTCTGACTCTGCAAGCCCAGAACTATGTGCATCTACCAAAGAGAGTGCTGATGTTTAGAAACAGTGCCACACAAACCAAAATAACCAAAATGTCAAAAAAAAAAGGATTCTTTTCTCCCTTTCCAATTCACCTAGCTTAGACAGCAGCTCTTTGAGTGAGAGGCCAGATTTTTATCCTCTATGTCCTACCTAACACGATAAAATCCTGATTCAGACATTAAATATGTTGATGGTGGTGGCAATATTTTCCATGACAATGACACCATTTCATCAGTGAGGATGAAAATGCTTGAGTGTATGTAGAAAATGTTGCAGAGCTGAGTAGGGGGCTACTTTAGAACACAATTATTAGTCCAGAATGTCTCCCTCTATAAACATGTTATTTCATGCAGGAAAATGTGCCCTTATGTAGTTTACTTTAACCTGCTTTCAAAGTAGATTAAGCATTGCCAAAGCCAATTTTTTCGAGCAAAATAAACATTTCCACATAGAAATTTCAGGTGTTATGGGAATTTTTGACTAGTTTTGTATATTGAAGAAATCCTAACCTTTTAACAGGAAGAAAAATTCTTCTATCACTAACGTCAGTATGAAACTTCAGGAAAGCTCTAAAGCATTATAAAATTATTGTCCATCTAGAGTGAACCAAAATAGTGTTTAAAAAAATGAAAGCTGTTTCTTATTAACTTATTAATTTCTTATTAATATACAAAAATACTCTACTGAGGTAGATTTAATGGTGCTGTTTCCCCTGCTACCATCTCAGGAGCTGATTCAAAGTATTAGAACTAGAGCAGAATCAGACTGATCATTGATTGTGAAGACAGTCTCTGTTATATCCTACAGAATCTGGTCCAGCAGAGTTTGAATCTTGGATTAGGGATTTTGGTAATTACAGCAATATTATTTATAGAAATAATGGCTAATGTAACTACCACTGAAAGAAAAATTAGCTAGAAACGGTTAGAATTTAAAACATAGGTATTCTTTAAAAGCTACATTTTATTTTCCTCACCAGTGTTATTTCACTTATTTTCTCAAGTCATTATGAAAATTTCTTAACTGTCTGCAAAAATGCAGTGTTCAAACCACTTGGATAAATAAGAAGTAGTAGGTGTTAGTTATACCGTGAGAAGAATATGTAAGTTAGGAGAATCCTGGAGTCACTCTTATGAGAAAACTTTTCAAAAATCCTACAATTTACTGATCCCATCACAACTTTATAACCTGTACTCATAGTAATTACGTAAAACTTACATAAATATTCTTCAAAATATATTATTTAAGTATGTAGAAGCCTATTTACATTCTATTTTGTTCAGAATAATACATAGGGTATGCATGTTTAGGTGGAAATTGGTATATGAGTAAGTCCACTGGCTTAGACCAGCAAAGTGAAAATTTGATGATGGAACAGAAAGACCCTCTGTCAGGTATGAAATTTGTATACTTTTCTACATAACAATTTGCAATATAGCTGCTGTTTTCACTTAACCAAGCAATGACCTAAACCTCCAACCACAAAGACCCAAATACCCAAATGCCCACACTATATTAAGCCTTCAGTTTGAGTCATGCTGCACAAGTTCAACAAGTTACTGCAATTAATGACAAGTTGGTATAATTTTATCAAATGTGTATGATCTGATCAGTTTGTCACCCTGCTGCCCTCCTTGCTGCTCTCTTGCTGTTGAGCCCAGCAAACAAAAGCACACAGTTCACTTTCTCACTTCTCATGCAGCCTCCTTCACTTCCCATGCCCATCACAGCTTGTGAGGACATTAATTAGTACTAAGCTTTTGATGTGACTTTGCACAGAGTTATTTTGAGTATTGTTGCTACTGTGCCACGTGTTTCTATGGAATGAATAGAACAGTCTAGAGGAACACAGTGACATGATCTGTGTAGGGGTTTTGTAGCACTTTGCTCAGTGTATTTTCAATTCAATTCCTTTTTACAACCTGATATTTTATTTCCTTCTTGTTGGCTTTGTGTCAGGGTATTATTCCACAGTCTTTTTTTTTTTGTTTTTTTTCCAGGATGAACCCAAACTTCTCACGCTAACATGCATCACCTCCTCCATTTATCTTCTCCAGGGTTCTGCAGTGAATGCAGGCACTGGAAGGCAGGGAGGAATCCCAGAAAAGGCAGACACACTCCTGTGGCACCGTGGAAGCTCCACCTGGAGCTCCCAGCCAGCCTCTGGAGCCAGCTGCAGCCAGCCCCAGGGCACAGCAGCAGGCAGGAGCTCCTCAGCCTCCCCAGATTCCCAGCCCGGAGCAGGGACCTGGGAAGCAGAGGGGGTTTGCCCACACTTCACTGCACATCGGGGTAAGTGCCACCCCAGACCCGTGCACCCCAACCCCTCCCTGACATCTGCAAACACTGCCCACTTTTTTTCTGATCTCTCTCTCTCTGGGTAACTCCTTTTTTTTTTTTTTTAACTCCATGGATTTCCGCATAAATGCCTGGGGAACTCTGCTTCTGCTGAAATGTTCCATTTGTCCTTATGATTTTCTTTTCCTCTTAAGCACATAGTCTGGTAATGCTTTGCCCTATGACAACGCTTGATTACTTTGGGAGCTTCTTCTACCACACAGAAGCTGTGCTAAAAGGGGTTTTTTGACAGTTTAAATACACTCTATTGATTAATTCTCACTCACTCTATCAAAATTCTGACAGATTGACAATCTTTCTGTATTACTTTCCTGGTCAGATTCCAGGTACCTTGTTCCTAAAACCGCTAAATTACAAATGTATGTTCTATACTGAGGGTTCTCGTTGGTCTCTAATTTACAATGTTTTCTAGTACATTTTAAAGGGATAAACACAACTGCTGACATTCTTTGGTTACTAGCTCTTCTTAGAAGACAAAAATTAAAGAAACACATAATCCACGTGTCCGTTTGTTTTAGTCAATTTTTTCAACAACATCCTCTTCAATTTTTCACACACTTATTTAAAATGGTTACCCGGGATGGGTGCCTTCCCGGATATACCTGTCATTCTCTGTCCCTCATTTACAGAAATGTAAAGAACATTTAGAAAGTTTAGAACCTCTGCCACATCCTTGTCCTCACTACCTGCAGCTCAAGAGACTCACGAATTCTCTCCTAGCTTACCACACGTGGTATCCTGAAGCTGTCCATACTGCTCTGCAGGCCTTTGGCTAATTTGCTCTAAGGTATCCCTCTTATGTTCACTAATTACTACCCTAAAAGTCACTGGATAGAATTTCTGTTCTTTTCTGATCATTTGGTTTAGAATCTCTTCTTTTTTTAAAGACACGTATCAAATTCAAATAGTTTTTGCATTCTGCAATATACACTTTTTACTCTTTGCTACTCATTTTTCATGCGGCCATTTTCATACATGCTTCAACATTTTATACAGTGTTTTGCTTAATATGAGGGTTCTGTTTCATACATTTTAATTATTTCTTTTAAAAAGTCATTCAGCTAACAAACTGATTTTGACATGGTCTTCTGTGTTAAGAAGTTGAATTTAATTTTATTTTTAATTGCAATTTCCCAGTGAATCAACTGAAGTTTCTTCCTAAATCAGCATCCTCTTATATATATATTTTTTGCCTTATTTGTTTAATACATTATTAATAAAAAATATTTATTCATTTCTAGTGCCCACTTTCTTTTTGTTGTTTCTGCTCTTTGCTATAAAATTATAATCTAAAATAAAAAAAAAAGGAAAATAAAACAGAAGAGCACTACTCTTGTTTTGTGGAAATTTTAGCTTTGAGGTTCAAGGAAAAAAAGCAAAATTAAATCTGGATTCTCAAGTGTGGATTATGTAATAACACTAATTTATATTGGTTACTTCTTATATTTTACTTTCAATTTTTTATGTCCTTATACCTTAAAAGTGCAAAATGTAGATCAGTGTTTTTATGTGAAGACATTGTTCAACAACACTACTTATGTTAGTGTAACAAAATCAAAAATTCCTCAACTATCAGTAAAATAAACATGTCATTGCTATTTGAAATTAAACTCCCAGGCCTAGAACAGATCAGGACAGAACTGCCACTGTGGTGTCACCAGGAACAATCACCACTGCAACACCCACACTGCACCAGAACCCCGTCGTGGTTACACCCTCTAAAGATGCCACCAAACTTGTCAAATTAAAGTTAAATTTTTAACTGAGCTGACAGTGCTGAAATCAATACTGCCAGATCATGCCTTAGTGCTGAAGAATTTTTCAGAGAAATAAATGATGGAAGACCACTTCAGGAAAGACTGAAAGTGTACTGAAATTTCACACTGGTCTTCAGAGTATGACTGGATGATCGGCACAGGACATTTTGGCACCCACAAAATAAGCTGATTGTCTCAGGACAGGTTTTTAGGGGTGGCTTTCTTGTATCAGAACTGGTAGTCAAATTTAAAGCTGTCAGTAAAGTGAATCTAAAGAGTAAAGTGGTAAAAAGACCTCTCCTAAATGAATGAAAATACCAGGACAGGCAGTTAAGGATGGAGAACTCAGCCGTCTGTGCTGAGAATGATCTGTGACAAAGATCTTCACATTTCAGGACTGCCAGCACACCACCCCTCACAACAACTAAAGGCTTTAGGAAAATAAATAAATTAATACAATCCAGAGAGATTCTTCTCTCTTTTACCCTCAATCTGCTGTCCTAAAAGACCTCAGTTGCTTTAAAAAAGGGTCGATATTGCAGTGTTAATGTCTTTGGCTTATTTGGATGAGATAAACATCATAAATTCTTGAAGTCAAGGAAATTACAGCCTCTAATAAAATACAGAACACAGCAAATAGAATGAAAAGACATATTAGATCAAAGTGCTATTCAAGGGTTCTACAGCTGGCTCAGACTCCAAAGGAATGATGAAAATCTTTTGGAGATCTATCACCCTCTTTCATGCCACATAACCATAGTCAAAAGGTGACTAAAGAAAGAGGCAAGACTTTGGAATGAGACAGAAGGCACAGAGGAGCACTGACAAGAGTCAGTACTATGTAGGCTGAAAGATGATCAGACTGAAAGCTCTTCCTCCTTCCAAACTATGTAAACAGCTACTTCAAAATAATATACATACTGTTTATTCACAAGATACTTCTCAATTGTAAAAAGAAGCTCCTAGGACCGTTCTCTCAATTTATCTCTAGGCTTAGAAAACATCAACGTTTAAACCATCTACCCAAGAAAATTTTGAAAATAATCCAGCATCAGAAAACAAAGCTGAACAACTCCTGCACTAATATCAGCTGACATTTTTGTCGTTGACAACGACACACTAAAAACAATCATGATTTTGTCTTTTTTAAAAAAGCACTCAACAATGCCTTCTTCACTGGTGCCTGGATCCAAGAGAAGCCATTTTCCCCCCAGTTCCTAAAATCGTGCCTGCATTACTCCTAGCCTGAAAAGCAGGAAGAGCTAATTTTCATTCCCACCAAGGGAACACTTCTATAGAGGTTTTTTGAACGGTACTTACTCAAATACGGTGGTTTGTAAGGCGCTCGTGTATTAGACAGCAGTCCATCGAACTCCTTCCTCTCCAGACTGTTGTGAAGGGCCTTCTCTTTGCCAAAGGTGGAGAAGGACCTTTCTGCCCCGGGCTGGGCTTCTGGTGTTTCAAACACTTCAGTGTCTGGAACGGAGTCCATGCCGGGTACGTGCAGATTGCTGCGGTAATCCGCAGCTTGGCGTCCATCGGACGGAACAAAGGAAGGCATCCAGCACCGATCTGAGTGGCCCAGTGCTTTACATTCCTCTGTGCAATTGGAGAAGAGATCCATGCCTGCAAGCATGAAAGAAGAAAAAAAAACAACAAACTACAGATATAAGCTTCGGCATCATGAGTAGCTGCTGACAGATAAGAAAGATTACGCCAAGGAAAGAGAAGCGGAAAGAGGAATGCCGTAAGAACTTCTTCCACGAGTTTCATCTCCTCAACAACACCATGAGAAAAGATCTAGCTGTCCAGAAGCCAAAGACACCCTGTAACAAGTGTAACTAAATGCCAGAATGTCACACACACACAGAAACAGCACAAGAAGAAGAGTATCGGTGGCTCTGTCTCAGAATCACTTGCAGATCTCATCATTTAGAACACTTTCATACAAGGTTCCATTCTGCTGGCAGGTTGATGCTGTGGCTCACCCCTTGAAAATGCCTGCTTAAGAATGCTAAGGAATTGTTTTATACATGAATGTGTCTCTGAGCAAAGAAATTAAAAGTTTGGATTTAGAAATCACAGATTTTGTTCATGAAGTGAAACATTAGTGAGTCCTATAGAGGAACTATCTGTGCATACATCGGTATACAGATGGAGCCCATTGATATTAAAAGCAGATGTTTCAAAGCAGGAATTGAGCTTTCAAGTGATCAGGAGAGCTTATTCAATCGTCACATCACTCTTTCAGAGACAGTCTTCACTGCTGCTGCAGCAGCATCATCAAGTCCCCCAAGAAACGGGCAGAACCCTACAATGAAACGCTGCAATTAGCAGTACAAAGGCACCTGCAGTCCAGGGTGATGGGGCTGTGGATATTATCAAAAAATTGTTAATGCTTCCCCTGTATAAGCAAACAGTTATCCATGCCAACACGAAAATGTTTGCTTACAAATCCTTTAATGCTATTAAGATCTCGAATGACAAGCTATGCTGCTTTTGACTGCTTTCAGATCAGCCTTCCAGAGGAATATTTTCCTGGCTATGAGTCACTAAATCATTGGATTATACTTGTTTTGAGAAGAATGGTCTATGAAATCACAGGGACAGAGTAAAATAAATACCAGCATCTCCAAGTTGGTTTGTCCTGCTTTTGGGTGGGACAGAGTTCATTCTCTTCCTGGTAGCTGGTACAGTGCTGTGTTTTGGATTTAGTATGAGAATGATGATGGTAACACGTTAATGTTTTGGTAGTTGCTCAGTAGTGCTTACGCTAAATCAGGAACATTTCAGTGTCCCATGCCCTGGACATGTGAGGAAATGTTCAATTTCAGTGAGGAAATGCACAAGAAGCTGAGAGGGAGCATGGCCAGGACAGCTGATGTGAGCTGGCCAAAGGCTATTCCATACCAGAGACATCATGCCCACTGTATAAACTGGGAGAGCTGGCAGGGAGAGGCTGAGCATCCATCAGGGACTGCTGAGAAAGTGTAGTGTGCATCACTTCTCTGTCTTCAATTTCATTCCTCTCTCTTTCTCAGTTTTGTTATTATTATATTTATTTCAAATATTAAACTATTCTTATCTCAGCCCACAAGTTTTACTTTTATCTGATTCTCCTTCCCATCCTACTGGGCCTAGGAGAATGAGCAAGCAACTGTGTGCTGTTTTGCTGGTTTTAAACTAATGCAATCTTCATCATACAGGAAAGCAGGTAAAAACCTCTCCTTTTCTTGTATTTATAAAAAGAACTGAGCATCTTAGGTGTGTGTCAAAACTGCATTAAATCTGTTATGGACATTGCATTTACAAGTATTTCCTTAAGATTACAAAAAACAAAAAACACACACACACACAAAAAAAAAAAAAAAAAAAAAAAAAAAAAAAAAAAAAAAAGACACTACTCATAACAGAAATAGGAAAAAAGTTGAACAGCTGTAATGTAGGACAAGAGGACACGGTCTTAGGCTGTGCCAGAGGAGGTTTGGGTTGGACATAGGAGGAATTGCCTCGCAGAAATTGTGATCTGGCATTGGAACAGGCTGCCAGGGGGTGGGGGAGTCCCTGTCCCTTGGAGGTGTTCAAGGGAAGGCTGGAGGTGGCACTCAGTGCCTTGGCCTGGCTGGCAAGGTGGTGCCAGGGTGGACTCAGTGATTTCAAAGGTCTCCTCTGACCCAGCTGATTCTGTGATTCCAAAATGAGATTCAGGTAATGTCGCTCATTTACCAGGCAACACTGTAAAGAACTGGATTAGCTTGATCTTCAGTGTGAGGATTAGTACTAAGAATTCTACCATAGTTTTGAACTACAATTTGAATCATATTAATAATATTTATGTAATATCTCACACTACAAAAAAAGAGCAATCTCTTCAGAAAGGAACAATGATTATGAGCTATCAACAAGTTCTTGAGTGAGAAAGGCAATCATTTAGACAGAAAAAAAAACTCAAGGAAATGAGAAATAAATGCTTTTTATCTCTGATTAATCTCACTCTATAATGACTTTTTAATTTTAAATTAAGCCATATACAATGCCAGGTCCAGTTTCGATTAGAGGCTTGCTGTGATAATTGGCATGCAGAAGCCTGAAAATAAATTTCTGATCAGTGAACTGTCAAAGAATGCAAATGTGAATTGCAGACATGCTTAAGGAATCAGATGAAGATCACCAGGCAAGGAGAAAAATAGTGCAAATATAAATTCTGAAGTGGCAGTAGCTATCAAAGACTGAAAAGAAATATTAAGATGCAGGCTTCCCAAAAAGAAACTAGTATCTAACAAAGTCTATAAAACTCTGTGTGTATCTTATATATCAAAATGTCTGAAGAAAAATATTTTTGCCTTTCCAAAGATTTAAGGGACAATAAAACACAAAATGGTCATTTCAATTTGCAGACTTCTTGGCAAAGCTACATGTAAAAAACAAATAGCCCTACATTTAATAAGAAAATGATTACAGTTCCATTTTGCTGATAATGTATCAATGACCACATACATTTTAACCTTTCCTGAAAGACAGCACAAGAAAAACTTAAGGGTAAATATTAAATTATATTCTTTAGTCTAGGGGGAGGAAAGGTTAGAAAAATATTGTTTTAAGTATATCCATTCAAATAGATACCCTTTCCTTCCCTTCATGGGTCTTTATTTCACCTGGAAAATTACCCTCCATTTTACTATTTTGTTCTCAGATAAGCTGCTAAACTGCAAAATGTCTCTATCCAACTTTTTTTTTTTTTGTTCCCTTTTGAATACTGCGTGTCTACTGCAGTGCACTGAACAGTATTATATAACAGCTTATTACAGAAGAGATGTTATAGCCACTATAAATCAGGATTTTGAATAAACAAAGTAATGAATGTAGAGGATATAAAATGTGAGCTTGTATTGCAAACTTCTTCCCTTTTTGAGAGGAGAACTTGTAAAACGAAAAAAAGTTTATATCCGTCGGAATTTAAATATACACTGCTGGAACACATAGCTAAATGTAATGCTTGTTTAGAATAGGAACAAAATGTTCAGAGAGGCAAGGGTTAGGAATTGTTCCAGCTTGAATCAGTCACAACAGTCCCTGAGAGTTTAACAGGTGCAGAACCAAGCTCTTGGGTTTAGTATTTTGACAGAAAAGAAATTCAAATTAGCAGCTTATTTTCAAAATCCCTGGGCAGCCATGCAATTTTCACTGCCTGTGGTGTGAATGCTGGCTGTTCTTCCCCCACCTTTTTCCTGTGGGTCAGAGTATAGAATTTTCTGGTTCTAACTGAAAAACATTTAACACAGGTTTGGGGAAGGGTGAGGGCTATTTGCTGTTTTCCAAGAAGGAAAGACATACTGTGGTAAAGAAGTAAGACACTCAGCACAGAACTCCTCCATAGCCCAAGAATCACATTCTTGAATATATATATATATAAATAATGAAATCATCTTTATGACAAAATGTTCAGCAGTTTAACACTTCCATCTCATCTCCCTCATAAATCTGGTTTTATATATATATATATGATCCTTCTGAACTAAACTATCCATCACAAGTCCACATCAAAGAAAAATGCTTTGTATTTTTCCCTGTTATGCTGTTAGACCTTGCATGCAGATAAGCTGAGATTTAAAAGGTGACTCAATTAGGAATTTCCAGTGCCCTTTGTGGGTACCAACAGACCGTGCAGTGCACTGAAATTCTGACACTGATGAGCACTGCACTATTCCAAATTCGGCATACACATAATAAATAGCTCACTCCTATTTGTTCAAGCCTTTTTACTGGGGGGACAGGAAACAAAATGAGCTCTCCCACAGCCTTGACTTTGCAGATTTTGAAGGAAAACAATCCCCTGCCCCTCCTTCAAAAGTTGACAAAAACTAGCAAAGGTGTTAATTCAGTTTGATATCTGAATTACCTGAACTCAAGTGCTTTGAACCAGATACCTGGAAGCGCTGCATTTTGGAAGCGTGTTCCCAATTTGCTTCCTTTTCATATTTCAAAGGGAGGAAATCAAAATTTCTCAGTGACTTTTAATTGGATTGAAAGACTGTTTTGTCAAGGCAAGAAACTGGGCCTAAACCCATTTTTAAATAATGTGTCCTCCTCAAAGCAATTAAGGGATAAGAACCATACACCAAGAGCAACAAGTGAACACTTTCATATGTATTACTGAGTAAAAGATGTAACAAAAAATGAAAACACAAATTAAATGCTGACAAAGTATTTTCTGCAATACCGTTATTGGGAGGGGGTTTTCTCCAACACGTGCCATTTTTTTTTTAGAACTTGGCCTTTTACTTGGAAATAAATGACATTTCTGTTTCTCCAGTGCTGGTTAGATGTGAGATAGGTGTGAGGTAAGGAACCAAATCTTTTCAGAGCTCCCTTCCCAGAACAACTATCCATTCAGTTAGATTATCAATGAGCAAGTTATTAATTTCCCTATGATTCATGATTTGTATTGGGAAATAAGGATAATGATGTTAACATACTTTGTAGCTATCTACTGAAGAATTGGACTCCATGAATCAGAGTTATTGCTCTTTCTTGCTAAGTAATTGGTGTGCTGCCTTGGATAAAACACTGACTTCATCTTCATCAAAACATGAATAAATACTCAAATATCTTCATTATTCAGCTCTTCCAAATCTCAGCTTCAAGGGCCTGTCTGGACCACTCAGATGTGAACATTATTAAGCGTGCAGACCAAGGAAGAAGAGAAAAAAAAAACAACAAAAAAATCCTAGAAATAGCACTTAGCTTCAGTCCAAGCACTTCTTTTCTAAGTCATTTTCATGTTCACTTTCACTTTATCTGAGATAGACTTTTTGCCCAAGTGATCTTCAAAACGGGATTTAGCTGTCAGTCTGCATAGGCTCAGAGGAAATACTGGTTTTCTCTGTCCCTTTATCACTAAAATTCTTCTTCTGACTTCTCTCATGCTTCTCCTTATGGACACTGAAGAATTGCAGCTCTTCTGCCATAATGAACCCTCTTGGCATTCAGCTGATCTGTTCTGAAAAGGTGTGAGCCAGTGTTTCACCCCGTGCCTTTGCATCAGACCCTTATCAGTTCCCGTCACAAAATCCGCCAGGAGAAGCCTAAATTCAGGTTTCACCAATGTAAATTGTCCAAAAACAGATCAAAGAAGCTGATGCATTTTACAGGACATGCACAGCAGTGCATCTACTTGGCTCCTCATCTTGGGCACTCCTCCCTGAAGTGCCTCTGAGCCACTGTGCCAATTCCGTGAAAGGAAGGGTAATAATACTGTGAAGGACTCTGCTTGGGAAAGCCAAGTAGCTAGTGAGCAACCAAACGAAATAAGTTGATGGCACCAGTCCAAATCTTACAGGACAGGTGTCTAATCATACTATTTAAATGTACACACATGCAGAGTATTAATTGGCACCCAAGCTGGCAGTTTCACAAGGGAGGCCAAGAATTTAATCAACCGTGGGAAATAAACTAACCTCGTGTTGGAGAATTACTCCTCCAGAACAGGGCTGAAATGCAGTGTGTTAGTAAGAGGTGGAAGCATTGTGTGAGTTGTGTTTGGTCTATAACAAGTAGCAGCTTTTCTCTCAACAATTTTCAAAGAAGGGCAGAGGTTATTAAAACCTAGGGTTTGAGAAACCCCTCCTCTGTTTGCCAAAAACCTCCCGCACCTCTTCACCTTTGGAAAGTAATTTTTTCAAAAGGCTCGGATTACTAACCCAGTCAATGAAACTATTCAATCCACAAAAAAAAAATAAGATCTTGAGCATCTCATTCCTTGCCATCCCCTGCCAAAAACATGTGACAATACTTTAGTACTTCAGCAGTGTTAAGGTAGGTAAGGATGTGGATAATTATGAGGCATTCGTGTGGTACTTTAATGGGAAAAATATGAATCCCTTACATGCATTTCAGCACATTTAAAACACGATTAAATCACTTTTAAGAAAATAGATTTTGCGAAAAGGTGAACTATGATCTAATTTCAAAACCCAAGAGACCATTTTATGATATGTAGAACAGCATAGTTCAGAATTTTCACTAAATAACTGCAAGATAAAGCTGTGGCAGTGTGATACATTTTCATCCTACATGTTTTTCCTTCCCAGTGAATAACTGACCATGACACCCAGTTTGGACAGCAATGGACTACAACAGAATAGCAACTTGTGTGCCACAGGATTGTTCACCAGTGACAGAAGTCCCATGGCTGAACAGTAAAAAGATGTTTCGCCAGCAGAACATGTTGCTGACTAAAAGTGGTGGGGAATGAGTTTTGTCTGCCAGTGTCAACTACCTCCTATTTTTAGATGCTTTTGAAAACAAATGTGATGCTGCATTAGGTAACATCTTGGAAGAAAAAAACAGCCCAAACTGCTGCCATGTCATCAATCAGTGTGTTTTCCTTCAGTAATTTAGAAATAATTGATTTTAGAGCATCAGAGTGACCAAAACAATTGACAAGATATTCCCTCTGTACTTCCTCTAGCCATCTGACAGGAAACAAGATTTATGCTCCCTTTTTGCCCCATAAAATTCATCACCAAAAGCTAATAGGAAGAGTGAAGTTTTTATGTCAAAATATCTTCTCATCACTGAAGTAAAAGGGCACACTCTTTGCATCAAGACAGCATGATTTAGCCCAAAACCTACAGGCAAAGTATATAATATGTGTGTAGAAGATTAAAGCAGTTTCTACAGAGATTTGTACTGAAATATTTATTTGGGACTAGCATTAAAAAAATGGTGCATGCAAATTATTCTCAAATCTCAGCACCAATAAATGTAATTGGTGTATTCTGAGTTTTCAGTTCAAGCTACTAATTGTGAGTAGACCAAGCCTAATTTCATTACTTACTATGTGATCACTGAAGACACAGGAGTTCACAAATCACATCAGATTCTTAAATGATTTGAAATTATTTAAACGCACAGAATAGCTTTTCCCCACTATTTGATAAAATAGAAATGAAGAAGAATTCACCCCACTAAGGATCAATGCCAACTATGACAAGTATCCATAGTCTACTTTTAAAATGGAGGGAAAGGATAAAGAACAGAGGCACAACAATAATAGCACAGAATGCATCTAAAAGAAAATAGCTTTCAGTTGATGTGCAACTATATGATTATATTCCCACCATCAGTCAAATCCTGCCCCTTCTGCAGATGTTTATTCTTTTCCCTCCTGTTTGGTTATTATGGTTCATTATGTTGAGGGACTAAGCTGATTGAAATGTTCATGGAGATGACTGCTGCAGTAAAATGCGTAAAAGAGGGGAAAAAAAAAAGAGCAGGAATGCAGGGGGGGCAGGAGGAGAGAGAGCTTTTTATAACTCAGTAGCCCTGATTGCTGCATCAGAAACAGTGCAAAAGAAAGAGTGGGGGGAGACTAAATACATGGCTTTTTCGAACAATAATAAATCATACGCCATATATAGGCCAAAAATGAAAGAGGCTCTGTGTTCAGATGTAAACTTCTGGCAAGACGTGGTTTGTTGTCAGGTTCTCAGACACAAAATAGACACTCTGTTCACTTAGCATGAAGCCCTGCAAGAAGCAGGGAGCTCCAGAGACTCTTGGCTCTCCTCAAGTCTCATTAGGTCTGCATATTAATGACTTGCAGCAATAGAAAGAGGCCCTGTGGCAGCCTCCTCTTCCCCTGGTGCCTGGGTTTCCCATCGTTAAGGGCACAGTGACTACAGCAGCAAGAAAATAGGAGACATTAACAGAACAGGAGGGTGAGGCAGCACTGCTGTGACAGCACTGGGTCCCCTGCCCTGGTGTCTTCTAAGGTGGGGGTCAGGGGGAAAAAGATAAAGGAGAACTGACAGTATTTTGTTGTTGCAAATCTTGATACGTGACAGAGCACAAAGGAAACAAGGGGAAAGACAGCAGTGTGTTGCACAAAGAGGTACCAGACCTGTGGAGGCTGTGGTAGGAAAGAAAGCACAGCATTTGTAGCTAAAATGCAGTGGGAGGGTGAGCGTGAATTCTAATGCACAGGCTCTGAACAAATGTTCCTTTCAGAAGCAAACTGACAGTATGAGAACTAAGACAGCAAGC
The DNA here is from genome assembly GCF_021018805.1 of Prinia subflava. NCBI lineage: Eukaryota > Metazoa > Chordata > Aves > Passeriformes > Cisticolidae > Prinia > Prinia subflava. Next base: position 8,079,523 of record NC_086264.1, on the reverse strand, counting down.
CCTACATATGGGCATAACACTGCAATGTGTGTATTTCCTAAGTGATTCATAGTCTTTTAAAGCCTTTCTTTCCTCTGTCAAGAAAATTTATTTAATAATACCTTATTAACGCAGAGATCACTTGCACTATATGGTGCCTCAATTCGAATTAACAGATGATCCTCCAAAAATTCTGAGGGTATTACACATTCAGAGCACCCAATGTGTCTCCACTGATCCCCAGCAAAAAAGAAAAACCCTCACAGTCTGGCTGTCATTCAACCATTGGGCTCATTCTTTCCCCTGGGAACTCCTCCTTCACTTCTCACTGCTGTGCCAGCTGAAGTGCCTACTAAACAGAATTGCTTAACGCCTTGAGAGTCTCTAAATCTGCCACAGGAGAAAATGTACTATAAAATGTACCAACAACTTTGTTTTAATGTGTAGGAAGTTTTGCTGCAGTGAATGATGCAGTATAAGACTAATATAATAAATAATAAACTGATATAACACTAATATAACACTAATTCCCACTCCCAACCAAATGAATAAAGTAAACTCTGCCCTGTGACTAAAAGAGGTTGGACATTGCCTCCTTGTCCAGGCAACTGTAGCAGCAAGCTGAGGTAAACCCAGCCTCTCCTACAATAAATATGCTCACCTTATTTATGCCTCTCTTGTATTATATTCCTTTAAGTAACTGTTCCTTCTAGTCTCCCTACTTAAAGAGCCAATATTTCCATTCTCTTATCAGACTTACCAGAGGATTGACCTCGATTAGTGGCATCATGATCACTGTCTCCTTGCTCACTGTCTCCATGACCACTGTCCTTAGAGCTTACTATGTCTGCTTCCTGGAATGCAGAACTAGACACAGAAACATCTTTACATTAGGATAAACATGAAAGAGGAACTCGTAAAACATTCTTCCGCCATCACATGGCCGAACACGGTGCTGCATTCCCCCCTCCTCCCAACTCCTGCCTGCTGCACGGCTTTCCACGGAGCTTCCCTGCCCACCAGAAACAACATGAGGAATTTTCAAGACCTTGGGAGCCTGGCTGGAAGGAACAGCAAGAGTTATTGCTCCTCCTGGGTTTCATGTAGTCGGGAAAAGTAATTTGGTAGCATTTACTTAAGCTGGTTAGCTGAACTTTACCTCAGTGAGAAAATGTTTTCTGGGAGACCCTACAGAAGGATATTCATAAGTATTTGAAGCACGTTTCAGACTAGTACAAACCGAGATTTTGTTCTTTTTTCTGTCAGTTTTGAAACCATCTTAGAAAAGCCGTAATTCAAATTTATTTAGTGCATCTACACACATTCTGCTTCCCACTGCTTTACTACTCTGTTACATCTGCAGTAAACACATTTCTGCACCCCATTCCAAAGCATGCATGAGGAACCCAAGGCTGTGGAGCTCCTACCTGTTTACTCGTCGGGGTCTGTCAACTAGATAACTGAGCTCAGCACGCTGGTGTTTTGTCTAGGAGAAAAAAAATATTGGAAGATATTTTAACTCTTGATATTTCTGTAATCAGCAGCAGAAAATATACAAGGGAGCAGCTCACCAGATTCACTATAAATGGTAATGCTTAGCTGCAAGTAGGCCAGCAAAATCTGTTTCTAGAATGTAAGGGGGAAAATACAGCTCTTAGTCACACAGATGGGAAGGCACGGGGGATTTTTCTGGAGTTTTCTGAGGCAAGGTTGTGACGTTTCCTCACAGTGCACACTGTTGAGCATCACAAGGACTCCCACAAAAAATTAGCATAACTATTTCTAGAGTTGTGGACTACTTAGATGGTAATGGTATGATACCATAAGAAAAAAAAAAAAAAAAAAAAGAAAAAAAAAGAAAAAAAGAAAAATACATTGAGATACCCTCAAGTCATCAAAAGGCAGCAGCAGCCATGAGTTTTATAGACGGTTTGAGGCAAGGTCAGTATTACAAATTAATATTAGAATATCACTGCAATACTTGATGCCTTAGAACACACCATTCAAAGTACCTTTTTCAGATGGACAACATTCAGGTTTCAGTATGTGAAGAGGAATGTGAGGTTTTCACTAGTGCACAGGCAGAGAGGTGCTGACAATATAACTGAGCTAACCCAACACAAAATGATTAATGGGGGAGTAATAAGGCATGGTATACACTTTGACAAAAATTCTCTCCACACCAGGTAACACAGCATAGGCAAGACTGCAGGGGACGTTAAGTCTCAGCACATAATTGCACAGAAACTCTTTCTTGCTGCTTCTTTTTGTAAACTTTGGGGTTATAAAGAGCTGGGGAGACAGAGTAAAGAAAAGTCAATTATTAAACCCTAATTCATAAATTAATTAAAGCTCCTGATAACCACAGTGATTGTCACAGTCCCAAAGGGGGTTTCCCCCAAAGCCTTACTTGCTCATGCAAAGATTCCAGGAAGGAAAAAGACACCGGTTTTAAGTGTTGCTTCAGAACATCCTGTGATGACACCCCACGTCACCTCAGCCTTGTCAAGTGGAGAGACTCTGCAGAGAGCCATGACCCCCCTCACATCTCTCAGCCCCCAGGCGATCCACCCACAGCTACCGCTGCCTCGGGGATCTGTGCTGCCCAGCCGGGGCCAGATCCCTTAGGGCACCAGGGCAGGGGGGCTCAGGGGGAACACGCCTGGCTGCGACAGCTGCTGAGCCCGAGCGGGGGGAGCCAGCGGGGGGTGTGTGTGTATGTGTGCGTGTATGTATGTGTGTGTATGTTTGTGTGTGTGTGTGTGCGCAACCCGCAATCCCTCTGAGACCCCCGCCTGCCGCCAAAGCCTCCCAAAAAAGAGAGAGGGCAAAGAGGGGAGAGACAGCGGATGGATTAACGGGGAAAGAAGCAGGACTGGGAATGCAAAACCGACCGGAGAGGCGGAGCGGGAGCTTCGGGGAGGATGTTCAGGGATGACTTGGGGATGAAGTCTGCGAGGGCTGGGGGGGTGCGGGATGCCGGGGGCTGCTGGCCCTTACCTCGCTGGACAAAATGCTGCCGTTGGAGATGATGTCGGGCTGCTGGTCCGCGTAGCCGGTGACGATGGCCCCGCAGGGGTTGTGCTCGGCGTCAGTGCTGCGAGAGGGGCTGCAGGGCTTGAGGAACATCAGGTCGGTCTTGGCGGACTCGGGGGTGAGGCAGACTTGGTAGCAGTAGTTCTGGTTGTGGTGGTGGGAGCCGAAGCTGCCCGACTCCTCCACAGGCACCTGCGCCGGGTTGCTCGGCACGTTGGAGCTCTGCACCAGCATGATGTCCGACTTGCTGAGCTTCTTCTTGCGGGCCCGCGCCTGCCGACTGCAGCACGGGCAGCAGCAGCAGCAGCCCAGGCAGCAGTCGCTGGCCAGGCAGGTGTAGATATTGAGCTTCTTCTCCTTCTGGCAGCGCACCGCCAGGACGATCATGGCCAGCAGAAAGATGAAGGAGACGGAGCCCAGGGCGATGATGAGGATGAGAGTGAGGTCAAGCGAGTTATCCCCCCCGGAGCGGCTGGGGCGATGCTCGCCGGAGCCGCCGCCGCCGCCCCCCGCGCCCGTGCCCGCGGCCGGGCCGCCGCCGCCTCCGGAGCGCTCTCCCGCGCCGTCCACCAGCACCACCTGGACGGCGGCGGTGGACGAGAGCGGCGGCTGCCCGTGGTCGCGCACCTCGATGACCAGCTCGTAGGGGCGCTGCGGGTCGCGCTTGGCCGGCACCCTGCGCGCCGTCCGCAGCTCCCCGGAGCGCCAGTCCATGCGGAACAGCCCGGCCTCGTTGCCCCGCGCGATGCTGTAGGTGAGGCGGGCGTTCTCCCCGTCGTCGGCGTCCACGGCCGCCACCCGGCTCACCAGGTAGCCCGGCTCGGCGCCGCGGGGCAGCGCCTCCCGCGCCGGGGTGCCGTTGCGGCCGGGCACGGGGCTGACGATGGCGGGCGCGTTGTCGTTCTGGTCCACCACGATGATGTGGACGGTGGCGTTGCCGGCCAGCGGCTGCGGCTCCTCGCCCGCGTCGCGGGCCTCTACCTGGAAGCTGAACTCTTTGAGCTGCTCGTAGTCGAAGGAGCGGAGGGCGTAGAGAAACCCGTTCTCGGAGTTGATGGAGACGTAGGTGAAGACGGACATGCCCTGGATCTGGCTCTCCAGGATGGAGTAGGCGAGGCGGGCGTTGGCGCCCTGGTCGCGGTCGGTGGCGCTCACGGCGTAGATGTAGGCGCCGGGCACGTTGTTCTCGCTCACGTACACCTGGTACACGGGCTGGCTGAAGCGCGGCGCGTTGTCGTTCACGTCGCTCACCCGCACCTGGATGGACTTGCTGGTGCTGAGCGGCGGCTCGCCGTGGTCCCGGGCCACCACGGTGAGCGTGTAGGCGTCGCCGCCCGGCTGCTCGCGGTCCAGCGGCCCCTCGGTGACTATGGTGTAGTAGTTCTTGAAGGAGCTCTTGAGGCGGAAGGGCGCGTCGCCCTGCAGCAGCTCGCACTGCACCTGCCCGTTCTCCTCCGAGTCGCGGTCCGAGACGCTGAAAAGGGCCACCACCGTGCCCGGCGCCGCCGCCTCGCTCACCGCCTCCTTGACGGTGGAGAAGCTGATCTCGGGCGCGTTGTCGTTGGCGTCCAGCACCCGCACCAGCACTTTGCAGTGGGCGGGCACGGCGTTGGGCCCCAGGTCCTTGGCTTGGACGTACACCTGGTACACGTTGCTCTCCTCGTAGTCCAGCTCGCCGCTCACCTCCAGGCGCCCGGTGCGCGGCGCGATGCCGAAGAGCTCCCGGGCGCGGGCCGAGATGTGGCTGCTGAAGGAGTAGATGATCTCGCCGTTCTGCCCCTCGTCGGGGTCCGTGGCGTTGAGCTGCAGCACCAGGGTGCCCGGCGGCGAGTTCTCCGGCAGCGACACGGTGTAGACGGGCTGCTCGAAGGCGGGGACGTTGTCGTTGGAGTCCAGCACCCTGACGGTGAGCAGGGCGGTGCCGGTGCGCTGCTGGGGCTGCCCGCCGTCCACCGCCGTCAGCACGTAGCGGTGCACCGCCTGCTGCTCCCGGTCCAGCGGCTGGTCCAGCACCAGCTCGGCGAAGCGGTTCCCGTCGCCCTGCGTCTGCACGTCGAGGGAGAAGTAGCTGTTGGGGGTGATCTCGTAGGTGCGCAGGGAGTTGGTGCCCACGTCGGGGTCGAAGGCGCTCTCCAGCGGGAAGCGGGTGCCCGGCGTGGCGCTCTCCGAGATCTCCACGGTGAGGTCGGGCTCCGGGAAGGAGGGCGGGTTGTCGTTGATGTCCAGCACCTCGATCTCCACCCGGAACAGCTCGAGGGGGTTCTCCAGGAAGACCTCCAGGTGCAGCAGGCAGGAGGGGCTCTGCTTACAGATCTGCTCCCGATCGATCTTCTCGTTCACGTAGAGTACCCCGGTTTCTAGGTTAAGCTCCAGGTAAGGGCTGCGGGAGTTGGGCGCCGTCTGGAAGCGCCGAGCCGAAAGTTTTGTAATGTCCAAGCCCAGGTCCTCGGCGATATTCCCCACGAACGTGCCATGCTCCTGCTCTTCCTGCACCGTGTAATGGAGCTGGCAGAAAGCCCCCTCCACCATCCAGAGCAAGGCAAAGAGGAATAGCACAACCATCTCCAGACGGGGAAAGAGATTCCCCCCTCCCCGACACCACCGCTGCCTCCTCTTCCAAAAGCCACCGCCACCTCCTCCTCCTCCGAAAATACACACTACAGTGTGTGTGTGTGTGTGTGCGCGTCTGTGTGTGCGCGCCGCGCGTGTCCGCGCCTGCAAGCGTGTGGAGAGAGAGAGGGATCGGGGGGGGGGAAGGGGGGAGAGGTTGGTTTGGGGGGCTGGGGGGGGTGCTAGATACTATTTCTTCTGATTCATGTTAGGATTTTTTTCCTCCCCCATCTCCCTCCTTTTTGTCACGGGTATTATTGTTTCACACGCTGCCCAAATGAAGAAGACAGGCGTCCCCACTTCATCTGTGATCTTCGAAATATACGGCCAACTAAAATAGCTATTAGCCGGCTGTAGCTAGAGACACACAGTAGCCCTCTTTTATTTATTCCGAGAGTCTTGGCACTGCACCGCGGCAGCAGCAGTGGCGGCGGAGACAGCAGCAGCAGCAAATCCCAAGGAGGAAATTTTTGTATTTCAAGATTGTCCTCGGTTTGTCTTCCTGGTGGGAGTTGGAGGGTAGATGCTGCTGAAACAGCCGGTGGACATGCCCTCTTTGGATGCAAGGAAAAGGCAGAAAACCGCGAAATTAAAAAAAAAAAAAATTACCCGCAAAAATATTTCATATAAAAAAAAAAGGCAGAGATCAGCTTAGCTACCCAAAACTTTCATTCCCTGATGTCCCTAGGATTTCCTCTTTTTTTTTTTTTTTTTTTTTTTTTTTAATTCAAGGATTTTAGATTTTTCTCTCTTCTCTTAAAGGTCTTTCATTTTCTTCTCTTATTGCTATGAGTACGTTCATCATCATCATCACTCTGCTTTTACGGCGGTGCCGATGGAGGTGGGGATTTTCTTCCCTCTCTTGCTGCTTTCGCGTCTAGCCCCTGTGTCTGTGTGTGCTGCCGCCGCCGCCGCTGGGCTCCCGTCCCGGCTCCGCTCCCGCCCGGCTGCTCCGATCTCTGCCAGCAGTTTCTGAGCGCGCTGCGCTCCGCTGCGCTGTTTTTGCGCAGCGCCCGGCTCCTGCCAACCAATGGGCGCGCAGCACCGCCCCCGGGGGCGGCGTCCCATTGGCCGCGTCGCGCGTCGAGAGCGCTGCGTCACAGCCGAGCCGAGCCGCGCGCGGGCTGGGCGGGCGAGGCGGGTAGAGCGCGCGCCGGTCGCCTCAGCGCCTCAGCGCTGTCCTCCCGCGGAGCGCCCGGGGATCCCTGCCTCGCTCCCTGCCTCGCTCCCTGCCTCGCTCCCTGCCTCGCTCCCTGCCTCGCTCCCTGCCTCGCTCCCTGCCTCGTTCTTTCGCTCCCTGCCTCGTTCTTTCGCTCCCTGCCTCGTTCTTTCGCTCCCTGCCTCGGTCTCTTAGCAGAGCGATGCATCGGGAGATCGCCGCTTCGTCCCTGGCGTGCGCGCCCAAGCACACACGCACCCGGGCAAAACGTCAACAAGCCCCGCTCCTTGGAGAGGGATTTTCCACCCAGCCGCTACCAACTTTCCTTTCCAGTAAAGCTTTCGGAAAGAAGCGTAAACAAAGGGAAACTTGGGGTTATTATTGTTCCTTTCCCCCTTCCCCTCCCCTTCGTGTGTTCCACAGTGGAGAGGGTGCAACTTTCCGTCATTCGTCCGTGGAGTGTTTGCAGCTCCGGCAAATTTAAAGTATCAAGAGGCTGCGCCAGTATTTTCCTATTTCCATTTTGGAATTTCCACTAGTGTAACAGGAGACTGTCAGGCAGGGCGGAGGAGGGAAGACGGGGGATGCTGCCTGTCAGTGGGTACTCGGGGTGGGGGCGCGGATATCCCTGGAGCCTGTCAGGGAGAACCAGGGGAAACGCTCCGGTACCGGCTGGCGGTGCTGCCTGCGAGATCCACACCCGCAAAGCTACCAAATGAATAAAGGAAGAGTAAAATAATAACATACTTTTAATTCTCGTGGGGGGTTTTCTCCCCCTAAACGTTACTGTTTATGAAGAGCAGCACAAAGCGGGGACGTGCAGCTCCTGCTCTAAGCCCGTCTCTGATCCATCAGTCAGCAGCGGCTCGCTCCAGACATGGCACAGATGCGCTTCATCTACAGGTGCGTTTTTTCTGCAGCAATACACATCAGGATGGCGCGGCCCTGGCACAGGCTGCGGATGCCCCATCCCTGGAAGTGTTCAAAGCATGGCCGGACGGCGCTTGCAGGATGCAGGATGGGTCGGGAGCGGATGGGCTCCAAGGTGCCTCTGGCTCCCAGCCGCTCTGCCGTGTGCACAGCCCGGCTCCCCCCGCGGGCTCCACCGCCGGAGCCGCGGGCGCGCCCCCGCCCCGCCCCTCCCCCGGCCCCGCCGCTGCCGCGGGCGGCGGGCGCCCCCCAGCGCCCACAGCGCCGCACTGCGCCCGCACCGCCGCCGCCTCCGCCCCGCGGGGGACACGGCGCCGTGGGGACACAGCGCCGTGGGGACACAGCGCCGTGGGGCACAGCGCCGTGGGGATACAGCGCCGTGGGGCACAGCGCCGTGGGGCACAGCGCCGTGGGGACACAGCGCCTTGGGGCACAGCGCCGTGGGGACACAGCGCGGTCCGCACCCGGGACCCGCGGCCGCCTCCCGGCGCTGCGCCGCCGGCGCTGCCGCCCGTCTCCGCCCAGCCCCGCGCTCCCGTGCCGGCCGTGCGGCTGCGGCTGCCGGCACTGCCTCGCCGCGGGAGGGGGCACAGGGAAGCGGCAGCCGCCGCGGCGGGTAGGGAGATGCCCGCTCTCCGCCAAATTACATCCTGTTGTCCCCTTCAGGGTGGCTCCCTACGCACCCCTGGGCTTTGTGCAGCGCGGGGCACAGTCAGCAGGGCGATTCCGGTGGGTGTCTTCCAGAAAAATTGAAAAATTTCGTCAGACTCCCCCGGCTGCTCCCGCTGCCCCTTGGATGCGGACGGGGAGCTGGCTGCCTTCCTTTTCCATGCAGAAGCGCCGCCGCTCACCTGCCCGTCCGCTGCCGCCAGCTCCAGGCAGCGGGGATCTCCTGTCTGGGGGACCGGTGGATGCCCGCAGGGAAGCGGCCGCTGCCCGGCACCGAACGCGACCCGGGGCAGTCCGGCTTTAGCCCTTCTCTGCCCGCCGCCGGAGCCCCGGAGCGGCCGGCTTTCCTGCCTTCGAGGAACGCAGGCGGCCCGGGCGCAACCTGGAGACCGAGCCCGCCCGTGTCCGTGCCCGTGTCCGTGTCCGCCTCTGCGGGCCGGATGAAGCCCCGGGGGCAGGGACGGGGGACACATCCCCGGGCTCGGGGCGCGCCCCACGCGCGCTCGAGGCGCGGCACCCACGCGAGGTTCTGCAGAGCCGGCGGGATGCGGGGGGCAGCAGCCACGGGAACACACACATCTTGATATCCACACACGTGTACAGCGCGGGGGGAGCCGCCCCCCGCCCTCCCCGGGGGCCCGCAGCCCGGGGATCCGATCTGCCCCCGCGATCCCCAGCGCAGCCGGGTCTCCATTTTGGGTCTCCGAGCAGCGCCTGGGGAGCGGCAGGGATCCGCGGCCGCCCTCCCGCTAATGCCGAGTGACAAATCGCACTTAGGCGATACATGAACGAGAAAATGATTTATGGATTTTCACGACGGTCGGGGCCGATGAAGGCGACATGAATTATCCATCCTAATGCGCAATATATCATTTTCTAATAACACTGGGCTGGCCCTAACGCTGTGCGCTGCTCCCTTCGATAGCTGGTATCGATTCGGCACAGTCCGAGCGCTGCCTTTCCACCGGCCACGTACCCCCTGCAGCACCAGCTGAGATCTGTGTATTTACCTCTTCCTAAAGCCCTGGGCTATGGACAGACCCCTGACACCGTGGCCTTTAGTTTTTCCATCTGTCATCATTTAATTTGGCAATTTGGCCAAATGAAGACTAATCTTTCGTATTGCTGCATTTCACTCTGTGCTATGATTTGGAGATGGAAAGAGGATGCCAGTTCTGTAAATCCTCCATGCTGACAGGGATGGCACCTGGGTGA